>NC_089497.1:50421308-51047558 GCF_036850765.1 Saccopteryx bilineata
ATGCGCCCGACCAGGATCCACCCGGCACGCCCACCATGGGGCGACGCTCTGCCCACCAGGGGGCGATGCTCTGCCCATCCTGGGCGTCGCCATGTTGCTACCAGAGCCACTCTAGCACCTGAGGCAGAGGCCACAGAGCCATCCCCAGCGTCCGGGCCATTTTTGCTCCAATGGAGCCTTGGCTGCGGGAGGGGAAGAGAGAGACAGAGAGGAAGGTGCGGCGGAGGGGTGGAGAAGCAAATGGGCGCTTCTCCTGTGTGCCCTGGCCAGGAATCGAACCCGGGTCCTCCGTATGCTAGGCCGACGCTCTACCGCTGAGCCAACTGGCCAGGGCTAAAAAATAATATTTTTTAATTGACTTTAATGAGAGAGGAGAGGAGAGAGAGAAAGAAACATAGACTGGTTCCTGTATGTGCCCTGACCAGGGATTGAACCGGCAACCTTTGCATCTCAGAATGATGCTCCAACCAACCAAGCTATCTGGGCAAGGCAGCACATCTTACTTTTATAAGCCGATCTACATGCACATGCATATAAATATTAATAAAAAATTATCTCCAAGAATTCTAATTGGTAGACAAATACTTCTTAGTATTCCTGTGTAGGCTATAATTTGTCTCTATTGGTCAATACCTACAAGAATACTCTTTTATTTACTTTTCAGTGAAGCTTTGTTGCATTTAAGAAGAAAATAGAGTAAACTTTGACTAAATAAATAACATAAAGACAGAATTTTGGATTGGAAAGAACCTTAAAAGTCATCTAGTCCACACCGACTTCTTCTCCTTCAATTTCAACAACAGTCAACCCACAGAATGCAAGAGATTTTTATATTAACAATAGTGGAAAAATAAATTTATCTCTAAAGTCAATCCCTATAAACTATTTCACTAAGCAAAAGAATAATGAATAAAATAGTAATATATTTATAAAGCAGTTTGCATTCTACAAATCACTTTTATAGACATAATCTCATTTGTTCCTTATAATAGACTGTGTGTATGTGTGGGTATAATATTGATATATACATATACCATATATTGTATTATTTATAATATATATTTATATATGAAAAACTGAGGCTTAGAGGCTAAAAGGGCATGTTGGTGCTTCAGCTGGAAAATTTAATCTTATCCCAAAACCAAATCACTTTCTCTTACCACATCCCAATGTAATGGTTTGATATGTAAAAATCTATTTTAAAAGATATAAAAAGAGCTAAATTTAATTACATGTTTAATAGCAAATATTTGAGTTTTTCCCTGGAAGGGCTGAGTTCTGTTTGCAGTCTGTCTTTGATTGTGTGCTGAGCCATACTTTGTATGTTTTGGGTCTATCTGAAACTCATGAAAGCTATGACATTATTTAATTAACCCCGCGGTTTCTCCCATTGTTAACTTGGAGTAGGCTGAATAAGGAGTTTTAGTACTCATTCCCATTTTCTGCCATATGACAGAAAGCTAACAAGTATCAAACAATATCTCCCCTAAAGAATTATAATAGGGTCAGAAACAAGTTGGATGAAGATTAGGAAGGAAAGATAATTCCTAATTCTCTTGAAAATTTTTTCCAGAAAAGATACAGGTAAAATCTATTTTTTTTTACTGTGTTCTTTCAAAAAAAAAGGTCTAACTCCTAGAATGGCAAATAATAAAGGATAGTGCTATAACTTGACTGAGGAGTCAGAAGTGAATAATTAATTAGGTAGCTTACTAATACACATATACTCACTATTGCAAAAGAATTGACCTCACCCATTTCCTATTCCAGTTGCTATTTAAACTTCTAATTAGTAAAAGTGTAAAATCTTAGAAGTTAGCCTTGGATGATGTCAGAGTAACGGTGGCATGACACAAAGGCACTCGGCATGCCCTTGGCAGAAACAAAGAAAACTGAAGAGCAGACCCCCAGCATCCCATATCCCACCTCCCATATCCCACCTCCCTCACCTCACAGTAACAAGAGTGGCAAAGACAAACCCCACAGTTAGCTCTCCAGAGCCACTCTCTCCTCTGGAGAATAGAGGTGCTCCATCTGGTACCATGGTCTGTTGAGAAGTGAGGAAGAGTGCCTGGAGGTCTGAGATCACCATTGTTAGAGATGTAAAACCCGAAAATTGCAGCCAGAAAGTTGAAGCCAAAAGCCCTCATAACATGTCCCATCCATCAATGCAACTGTAGCCCCACTTACATGATTAAAACAACAACATCTCAGGAGAGAACAGCCCAGAAATTACACAGAGCTAAAACTTATAATACAGGGACACCTATTAAAAGAAAACAGTATCCTCTCAAAACTGAAATTTATTTTTCCTTCCCTCCCATTATTTTTCTTCTTATTCTTTTTATTCTCTTGATCTCTTTTGAATTTCATTTTATTTAATCTTTAATTCTTATTTTTTGGAGATGTTTTGTTTCTTTTTTTTTTTTCTTTTTTTGGACTTTTGATCTTTATATTTTCTGTGGGGTTTGTCATTTAAAACATTTTTTATTGTATTTGTTAATTTTTAATTTTTTTAGTTGTTTTTTGTTAGGGTTCTTAACAATACCAATCTCAAATGCCATGAAGAGAAAAAAAATTGAATATCATGGTTATACAAGACACAGATGTAGTTCAGGAAGAAAGTGAAATATATCCAGGGAAAAAATCTTAATCACATGGAAACCTTGGAGATAAATGATAGAGAATTCAAAATTGAAGTTCTGAAAATACTCAAAAAGATGTGAGAAAACACCAATAGGCAACTTAATGAGCTCACCAAGGAGATTGAAACTTTAAAAACAGAGATAAAGAACTCAATACATGAATTGAAAAATGAGTTAGCAAATTTAGCTAATAGAAAGGTAGAGGAAAGAATCAGTGACATTGAGACAGGAAACAAGAGATGCTACAGAGAGAAGAGGAGAGAGACTCACAAACTAAAAACAATGAGAGAGCTCTATAAGAATTCTCTGACTCTATCAGAAAGAGCAATATAAGAATAATGAGTATATCAGAAGAAGATGGAGAAGGGAAGAGTCTATTCAAACAAATAATTGATGAGAATTTCCCAAGCCCGTGGAAAGACTTAGAACCTTGAATACAAGAAACAATCAGAATGCTGAGTTACCTCCATCCAAACAGACCTACTCCAAGGCACATCATAATAAAATTGTCAAAAATCAGTGACAAAGAAAGAATCCTCAAGGCAGCTAGGGGTAAAAAGAACATAAAATATGCAGGAAATCTCATCAAGTAAGTTATTATCAGACTTCTCAGCAGAAACTCAGCAAGCAAGAAGAGAGTCAATGTAAACATTCAAAGTATGGAAAGAGAGGAAAACAAAACATTAAATGGGTATAGAAAATCCACAAAGGTCAATAATTAACCCTCAATGTAAATGGACTAAACTCACCAATAAAGAGGCACAGAGTAGCAGATTGGATCAAAAAGCAAAATCCAACTGTATGCTGTTTTCAAGAGACACATCTAATGTGCAAGAACAAAAGTAGACTCAAAGTGAAAGGTTAGAAAACTATTCTCCAAGCAAATAATATCCAAAGAAAAGCAAGTGTAGCCATTCTCATATCTAACAAGCTGACTTCAAGACAACAAAGGTTACCAGAGACAAAGATGAATATTTTATAATGATAAAGGGGACAATATATAAAGAAGACAAAACTCTTCTTAGTATATATGCACTGAACCAGGGAGCACCAAAATATGTAAGACATCTACTAACTGATCTAAAAATAGAAGCAGACAAACACACAATTATACTTGGAGATTTCAACATACCAGTGACAGCTTTAGCTAGAGCATCCAAACAGATACACAATAAAAAAAATATTGGCCTTAAAAGACACATTAGACCAAATAGACAAAACAGACATTTACTGAATATTTAATCCCAAAACATCAGGTTATACATTCTTCTCAAGTGTGCATGGAACATTCTCAAGGACAGACCATATGTTATGGCACAAATCTAACATCAACAAATTCAGGAAGATTGAAATTGTACCAAGCATATTTTCTGATAATACGGGCTTTGAAATTAAAATTCAACTGCAAAAAGGAAGTAAAGAAACCCACAAAAATGTAAAAATTAGACATCATTCTAAAAAATTACTAGGTCAAAGAAGAAATAAAGCAGAGCTCAAATATATACATACAGATGTATGAAAATGCAACATGACATATCAAAATTTCTGGGATTCAGGGAAAGCAGTAATAAGAGGGAAGTTTATATCATTACAGGCTAATATCAAGAAACAAAAGAGATCTCAAGTAGACAACCTAACATCACACCAAAAGGAGCTAAAAAGAAGAAGAACAAAGGCAACCCAAAGTCAGCAGAAGAAAGAAAAAAAATTAGAAATGAAATAAAAAACAAAGAAAAAAAACTATAAAAAATTAATACAATAAAGAGCTGGTTCTTTGAAAGATAAAAAAATTGATAAACCCCTGGCTAGAATCACTAAGGAAAAAAAAGAAAGGACTCCTATAAACAAAACCCTCAATGAAAAAGGAGAAATTGCCACAGACATAGAATACAAAGGATCATGGTAGAATATTATGAAAAATTATATGACACCAAATTCAACAACCTAGAGGAAAAAAATAAATTCCTAAAACTATACAATCTTCCTAGACTGAGTCATGAAGAAATGGCAAACCTAAATAGACACATAAGCAGGGAGGAAATAGAAACAACTATCAAAAACCTGTCCCAAAATAAAAGTCCAGGACCAGATGGCTACATTGCTAAATTTTACCAAACATTCCAAGTAGATTTGGAACCTATCCTTCTTAAAGTCTTCCATAAACTAGAAGGAGCAATACTCCCTAATACATTTTATGAGGCCAACATAACCCTGGTACCAAAACCTGGCAAGGAAAACACACAAAAAAGAAAACTATAGACCAATATCTCTAATAAATACAGATGCAAAAATCTTAAACAAAATACTAGCAAATCGAATACAACAACACATTAAAAAAATAATACATCACAATCAAGTGGGTTTCATTCCAGAAGCACAAGAATGGATCAACATATAGAAATTGATGAACATAATACATCCAACAACAAAACAAAAATCATATGATCCTATTAATAGATGCAAAAAAGGCATTGATAAGATCCACTTTTTTGTTGTTGTTTAAAACACTTAATAAAATGTGTGGAGAAGGAAAGTACCTCAATGTAATAAAAGCCATATATGACAAAGCATCAGCCAATATACAGGACCTGAACAGACACTTCTCCTATAACTGGTGAAAAAATGAAGGTTTTCTCTCTAAAATAAGGAACATGGCTGTCTACTCTCTCCACTCTTATTCAACATACAGTAGTTCTGGAAGTTTTAGCCAAACCAATCAGGAAAGAGAAATAAAAGGCATCCATATTAGGAAAGAAGCAAAGGTATCACTTTTTGCAGATGACATGATCCTTATATAAAAATCCCAAAACTCAGTCAAAAAACTATTAGAAAAAATAAATCAATAAAGTCACAGGATAAAAAAATCAATATACAGAAGCCTATTGCTTACCTATATGTCAACAATGAAACTTCAGTAAATAAAGTAAAAATTCCTTTTACAATTGCAACAAAAAATAAAGTACCTAGGAATAAACTTAACAAAACTTAACAAAAGATGCAAAACCTATATACTAAAAACTGCAAAGGATTACACTGGGGAACAAAATTTTTGTTGCATCCACAAAAACACTTGTTCTTACCTAATTCGAGTGTGCTGATAATTACAAAACTGACATTACTTTTTCTCTGTAAGCTACAGTTTTTTTTGCAATTCAAGATTTTAGGTTTTCATCTTATTGTAAAATTTTCAACATTTAGTTTAACATAATGAAGTAGAATGTCTTCTTGGGAAATCATCTTTGTGAAAATATAATTTATATAATGCAGTAAATACACTAATACACTAAAAATATGATTGCATCAGAATTTGTCTACAATTTCAAAATAGAACATATTAAAACACTTATTTTAATCATAAAATTTGCGCAAAACTTATTTAAATTCTATTCAGGCAAAAATTTGCGTTTCTAGCTCTTGTGTTTGTGTACTTGTTGAGGACAATCTCGTTTGATGCTCCAGCAATAGTCTGCTCATCACTAACAGCTCCAAGATTTTCAGGAAACTTATCAAGGTGACTGTTCAGGAAGTGAATCTTAACGCTCATGTTACATCCAATGTCGCAGAGAGCCAACAGCATCCTTTGAACCAGAAGTTCATAGTTTTCTGCTTTTTTGTTGCTGAGGAAGTTCTTTGTAACTGCCACAAAAGAAAGCCATGCTGCTTTCTCCTCCTTATTTATCTTCCTGGCAAATTCTTCTTCACGTATGAGGGTTTGAATTTGAGGTTCATCGAACACACCTGCTTTTATCTTCTTGAAAGACAAGGCAGGAAAAGCAGAAATATGTTGAAAACATTCACTTTCTCTATTCAAAGCCTGAACAAACTGCTTCATTAAGGCAAGTTGGATATGAAGCAGGGGAAAAATGATCCTGTCTCGATTAACTACAGGTTCATTCACAATATTTTGCATCCCTACTTCCAGAGCTTCACGTTTTGGCCACTCCTTCTGTGTCCAGTGTTTTTCCCGAGCTCGGCTGTCCCACAAACACAGAAAGCAAGGATACTTCGTGAAATCTTCCTGTTGTCCTAGCAGGAAATTTACCATTTTAGATCCACACAAATTATACAGTTATGCTCCTCATACTTCAGAAAGTTGATGACAATTTTTATGTCATTATAATCTTATAAATGAATTGAATAACCAATGGAACCGCTCCATAAACATTACGATTGTGTAGGAGAACACATTTTAGACTCCATTTGGAGCTGTCAAGAAATAGCTGCCATTCTGTTGGACTGTAAGTGGTAACACCTAGCTGGCTGAGAATACTACTGATATCATGACAGTAAACAAAGTGTTTGTCTTCAAAAATAAAGTCCACAAATATTTGTTCACGCTTCCTGAAATGGGATACTTTAGCTGACTGGTGAAGTACATTCTTTTCTTGAAGTCTGGAGGCTAATAACTCAGCTGCTTTTTTTGATAGGCCCAAATCTCTTACTAAGTCATTCAATTCGGGTTAGCTAAACTGCTGAGGGGTTAATGACTGTTTGGCATCAGAAGAAGGCCCTTTGGATTCTACAACCATTTCCTCATGCATCTTATCAAAATACACTTGATCACCATGTTCACTTTCTTCGTCCTTAGAAAAAATAAAACCATTGAAACCTGGAACCAAAAGTGTCTCAGAGTGTGGAATAGGTCATATTGCTGAAGGGATATTAGGATATGCGATCATATGCTGTTTTTTCTTGCCAATACCCTTTGTATGGATCAGATGGAAATAACAGTCACTGCTGTGGTCCTTATGTTCACACCAAACCATGAGAATACCAAAAGGCATTCCTTTGCATTTTCCTTTTGTCCAATCACGAAGCATTTCCTCACAATTATGACACACAATATAAGGAGCACAATTCTTGTCTTGATTGCCAAGGGGAACTGAAAATAGGCAATATATGCACATGTCACAAATGATGAAATATTGCGCCTTTGATGTTGAAGTGTGTAACAGCCACATATATAACAGAAGGTGTCAGGACTGTTCTTACCTTTACGCCTACTCGAAGAAGCCATGATTCAATCTTAAAACAAAATAAGAGAGTGTTTTTTTTATCAGATAATAATATTTTATATTTAAAAACAACTACAATTATGTAAAGGTGATGTTTGTAAAACATTAATTGCCTTGTAGTTATGTTCAATCCAAGAGTCGTTGCCCTTTAACTCTTATTTAAAAACCAATGCATGCCATTAACTGTAACAAAAAAATTAAAATTGTATAAAAACTAGAGCTTGCACCAAAAAACGGATTTCAGATTTGAAATCAGCGATGCAGAAATATATAGAAACAGTTCTAAAACCTCATGCAACAGAAAAAAAAATTGTTCCCCAGTGTTATGGAAGGAAATTGAAAAAGACACAATGAAATAAAAAAATAATCCATGTTCATGAGTTGAAAGACTTAACATTGTTAAAATGGTCATATTACCCAAATCAATACAGTATATAAGCTTAATGCAATCACCATCAAATCTCAATGCCATTTTTTAACAAAATAGAACAAAAAAATCACCTGGTTTGTACAGAACCATAAAAAACCCTGATAGCCAAATCAATCCTGAGAAAAAAGAATGAAGCCAGACTTATCACACTATTTTACTTCTAATTACACTATAGAGCCACAATAATCAAAACAGCATGGTATTGGCAGAAAAGTAGACATACAGACCAATGGAACAGAATTGAGAACTCAGAAATAAAACCATATATATGGTTTGACAAAGGAGCCAAAAACACCCAATGGAGAAAAAAAACCCTCTTCAATAAATGGTGCTGGCAAAATTAGAAAGCCACATGCAAAACAATGAAACTTGATTAGTTTGTTCCCCTGCACAAAAATTAATTCAAAATGGATCAAAGACCTAAATATTTATATAAGATCTGAAACAGTAAATTACATAGAAGAAAACATAGATACTAAACTCATGTATCTTGGCCATGAAGAACAATTTATGAATTTGACCCCAAAGGTAAAGAGAATAAAGGCAAAAATAAATAAATTGGATTATATCAAACTAAAAAGCTTCTGCAGAGCAAAGGAAACTGACAACAAAATGCATAGGCAGCCAACTAAATGGGAGATAATATTTGCAAACAACAGCTCTGATAAGGGGTTAATATCCAAAATATATGAAGAACTGACAAAGCTCAGCAACAAACAGGCAAACAATCCAATTAAAAAATGGGAGAGGACCTGAACAGACACTTCTTTTAAGAGGACATACAAATGGTCAACAGATATATGAAAAGATGCTCATCTTCACTAGCTATTCAATAAATACAAATCAAAGCTACAATGAGATATCACCTCACACACGTTAGATTGATTATTATCCAAAAGACAGGTAGTAACAAGTGTCGGAAAGGCTGTGGAGAAAAAGGAACCCTCATTCACTGTTGGTGGGAATACAAATTAGTACAACCATTATGGAAGAGAGTCTGATGGTTTTTCAAAAATTTAAGAATAGAACTATCATATGATCCAGCAATCCCTCTACTGGGTATCTACCCCCCAAACTCAAAAACATTGGTACATAAAAACACATGAACTCCAGTGTTCAATGCAGCGTTATTCACAGTGGCCAAGACATGGAAATAACCGAAGTGTCCTTCAATAGAGGATTGGCTAAAGAAGATGTGGTATACATATATACAATGGAATACTACTCAGTCATAAGAAACAATGACATATTGTGATTTATGACATCATGGATGGACCTTGAGAACATTATACTGGGTGAAATAAGTAAATCAGAAAAAGCCAAGAACTATATGATTTTACATATAAGTGTGATATAAAATTGAGCCTCTTGGACATAGATAAAAGGGAAGTGGTTACCAGGGGAGGGAATTGTGGGGGAATGGTGGGGGGAAGGGTGTAAAGAGGGACAAATATAGGGTGATGGAGAATGATTTGACTTTGGCTGATGGGTATACAACATAACCAACTGTTCAAATGCTATAGAAATGTTCACCTAAAAGCTATGTACTCTTATTGATCAATGTCACCCTGTTTAATTTTCTAAATAAAATTTTAAAAAATTAAAAAGAATATTAAATAAAATTTAAAAAAAGATGTTAGCCTTGAATTTGAAGACTAGGTTATCCACCTAAAGGACTTCAGGTGAATTTCTCAAATGTTTCTCAGTCTCAGATTTTGTCATGGATAAGATGGAACAACAGTTATCTTATATATCATAATTATAACAAAGATCAAATTAAAAGAAATGTTTGTAAGTTGCATAGTGTAGCCAGGCATATAGGAGCTAAATAACTGGTAGATGTTATTATCTTTTATTTACATGTGTTTTTTCAATTTGCTTTAGTTTTCTCCAAGGCTGGTCAGTTTAGCAAATCTTGTCTGTGTAAAGTGCCACAGATATACATACTTTCTACATTTATTTGATTGCTGTTAGGGTGTGAAAAAGCAGCTTCTATTAGCTTCATTTTTGCTTGAATCCAAGCTCTCAATCCCTCGAAGTGATTTGTAATATATTTTTTTACATATATCCTAAAAATCTTCCCAATGTATTAGATTTGTTTGAACAATTTGATGATTTTGCTCCAAGGACCAAGTTTAGACATTTTTTATCTCTTGTAGGTCTTCATACCTGTAATTTTAGGAATATATCATGGCTAATCAGAAACCTCTCTCCATAAAGTATTCTTTTAATTTGTAGTGAAATTATCAAAGCTCTCTATTATTGCTATCTGACCCAATTTAAAGTCCACTATTATTTATAAGGTGCATTTCATGGTCTAGTCTCATTCCCTTTACCAGATGGCTTACATCTTCTCTTTATTTTATTAAGAATAAAATTTGCTTTCATAAATATTTCATTCTGCTTCTCTCGCTGAACAAGATTTTTAGGCTACAATTGTTTATGCTATCTCCTCATATACATAAATATACTCTGTTTTTTGCTTATTTCTATCCTTTGCTTACAGTTTGTGATGGCATCACAATATCTTCTGTCCACAGGTTCTCTTTCCTTATAAGATTGGAATTATGTTAAGATTTTTACTTGCTACCATTTATTCAAATTAATTTTACTGGGCACTTACTATGCATAAGGCACTATGCTATGTACTGTGGAGAAATAAAGATATTTAAAATAGTCCCTAAGAGTCCACAGTGTCAGCATTATAACTATTTTATTTTGGGGGCTTCTTCCACTTGTTTGTAAACACATATATTCTGACTTGGATTTTTTCTTTTATTTTTACTCATTGTCCCATCTGAAAGGATAGCTACTGTCACCTCTTTTATAACTCAAGTAAGTGAATTCCCTTTAGGATCCTCAAGCAGAAACTTTGTCAATCTGTTCGTGTATTTTTTCATTCTCAGTTTCCCCCCAACTTTTAGAATAAAAACCATCACCTAGTTTGCTAAGGTACTACACTGTTAGACTACGGAGTTAAAGGTGTGTGGTTTAAGGGGTTTTCTTGCAAAACTTTTATCTCTTTTTGCCGACTCAGGATATCTTTTTTTGTTTGTTTGTTTCACTCTAATCAAAATACCAAACCAAAAACAAACAAACACCCAAACCACCACTTGGTATAGTTGGTATAGACTTGTTTATATTTACTTGAAAATTAAGGAGTTGACATTATCCACTGGTTGGCTCAGTGGATAGAGAATCGACCTCACGATGGATGTCCCAGGTTCGATTCCCAGTCAGGGCACACAAGAAAAGTGACCAGCTGCTTCTCTCCCCCCACCCCCCGCCTTCTCTCCTTCTTCCCCTCCCATAGCTAGTGGCTCCATTTTGCCTTGGCTTCAGGCACTGAGGATAGCTCGGTTGGTCCCAGTGCGTCTGCCTCAGGTGCTAAAAATAGCTTGGTTGTTTTGAGCAGTGTTCCCAGATAGGGGTGCCAGGTGGATCCTGATTGGGGCTTACGCAGGAGCCTGTCTCACTATCTCTCCTCCTCTCACTTAAAAAAAAGAAAAAGAAAATTAAGGAGTTGCTGACAGACTTTTTGATAAAGGGAAAGAGTACATCTAAATCCATTATTTTAGACAACAATACCTATTTCTCAGATAGTTAGAGCAATCCTCCCCACCCTACCCCCAGCCATTTAAAGAAAAGCCAGAAACAAAAAAGAGGAAAAGAGGAAAGCAAACTCTTTGTCCTTAATAGTTACACATGGTTGGAAGTGAAATGGGCCATGAAGAAAAGGGAAAATAAATATAAAAAGAGAGTAAATACAAAGACACTTATTATTCAGAATCCAAAATAAAATTTGGAACCCTTCCAAAATCTAGTTAGTATCAGACATGGCATTTATTTTCACCCTTATTTTAACCCCTCCCCAATAATATAACGGGTACCATCTCATAAATATTTTACCAATAACCATTAAAAAAACTGTTCAAAAACTCTTTAAGTGCCGATTACATGTGAAACATTCTTAGCTGCTAAACAAGATAGGAGAAATATAAAATTCTATGCCTGCCTTCAAGAGTTCATTGCTGTGGCAATGAGGGACTTACTTACCAGGCAGTATTGGGGGTCTTTGGAGGTTTCAAAAGGACATTAAGTACTGAAAAATTCAAAAGGAAAAGTTAAGCATTGAGCTGAGGATCTGAAAAATTGGGATTTAGTTCATCTTTGCCATTTACTTATGTGGCCTTGAGCAACTAATTTCTCTTTCTGATGTCCCCATTTATTCCTATTCCTACTGCCCTCCCCCCTACACACGAAAGATTTCTCAAATGTAAGAATATTTGTGATTACAAATAAGCTCTGCTGTGTTGCCCAGATTGAAGTCTACAGCTCGCTGTGGCCCGCTGAGCTGCCCTTCATTTTCATAGACTAAGAAATCAGGTACAAATTTCCCCTAAGCAAGTTAGGGCTTAGAACCAAATGTTCCTATCCTGATGTTAGTTTTTTGTTTTTTTTTTAAATCCTGCCCTGAATAGTACATCTTTCAAAGTGGTTATTGTGACTCACAGAAAAAGCTTAAAATATATTCTTGACACCGTTTACTGAAAAAAAAAAAATCTTTGTATATTCGAAAAAATGGGAGGAAGGGGTAATTCTACGTTTTAGAGGGTACAAGCTGAACAATTAATTCCTTAGTATCTGTAAGGCTATATAGTATATCCCAAAACTCTATTGAAATACAGTTTTCTCTGGCAGAGGTGACCCATTAAGTCATTATGCAAGTAGCAGGGCAGCAAGGGAAGCCCAGTAGATGCACCTGGAAAGCGAGAAGAGGTTCATAGAGGTGATAAACTGCAAAAACACCTGCCAAATTCACAATATTGTCCAGAGCTAGACCTAGGGAAAACCTTCTGAAAGCCTCGGACTCGAAGAGCCCAAGTTCGCACGCTTCCAGGCATTCTATTGATTCACACTTGCGTCCTTCAACAGGTAGCGCCAATTACAACCCCTAAAGCAAAGCCGCCAGCATACTGGACAATACTACTGTCTATCAAATATTTCACCATCTTTCCAAATTCCCCCCTCCTCTTTTTATTGGCTTTTCGTGCGGCCTATCCCAAAATCTCTTTCGCGCTTTGCAACTGTGGAAATACAACTATCGAGCCTAGGATTGGAGCGAAAGTTATTCCCGCCCTGTGATGTCTAGGAGGTCTCCGCCCCTTTCACAGGCCCCGGGAGGCCCGGGCAGGGGGCGGGGCGAGCGAGGGGCGGTTTGGGGCGGGGCTTGCCTCCCACGGCGGGAGGGCGGAGCCTGCTGTGGAGCTTTCCTGCTCCGTTAGGACCTCGGAGAGCGCCGGGCGCTGCCACCAAAGAGACTGGAGACGCTGCTGAAGACTGGCGGGACCGACGCTTGCGAGCCCGCCTCCCTTCGCACCCTGAGCTTCCCGGGCTGGCAGGCGGCTAGTGGCGGCTGAGGAAGGTGCATAAGTCAGGAATCAGATAGTCATCCCTCCGGGTCGCGGACGCCGCCGTCCAGCCGCGGCCCCCTCACACCTGTGTGTGCGTCTGTGAGCGTGAGCGCCCGAGCGTGAATGTTGAGCGACGGTGTTTGTGTGTTCGCGCGTCCGCGGTGGGGAGCCCAGCGCCTGGGCGATCGGCCCGGGGAGGGACGGTGCGAGCCGCGGTTCTGCGCGCTCAGCTGGCAGAGGCGAGACTCGGGCTGCAGCCGTCGCCTCCTCTGCTGCCCGTCCCGCCAGAGCAGCGGCTGTGCTGCGGCGAGCGGACTGGCGGGCGAGCGCGGCGGCGGCGGCTGCGGGTAGAGCGGGGCCAGAGCGGGTGGAACGGGGCGAGGAAGGAGGGGGCCGGAGACGCGGGGACGTAGGGGGGGCAGCGGAGGGAGAAGCGGGGGCAGCTGGGGCCGCCGCTTGCCCCTCCCGTTAGCTGTTACTGTGGGTCACCCGCAGGTGCTGTGGGGTCTGGGTTGTTGTGGGTGGGGAATAGAAAACCCCCCACCCCATTTTCTATTGAGGAAAAGGGAGCATTGAAGACGATGGGCGGACAGACCAGAAGGTGGTGGTACCGGCTCTCCCCACACCCCAACATCATTTTACTGAAAATATAATAGTCTGAGTTGAATGAACCTTTAGTTGGAAAGCCCGCCCTTAAGAAAGAGACAGTCTTGGTCTGTTGGACTCTGGTTTGATTGTATAATAATGATGATATAATGCTAATGACGACGATGACACTGCCTTTTATTTTTACCCCAGTGCTGATGAAGCGTAGCCACAGCTGGGGATAAAGACCTTGAAAAATTGATATATGAGGAAGAAATACTGTTGCTTTCAGAGTTGTGTGTATGTGTGTATGTGTGTGTTGTTAAAGAAATGCTTTTTAGAATTAAAATTTGACAATATGTAGCCTGACTTTTTTTTTTTTTTTTTTTTGAGTCCTTTATAGCCAAAGATAATAAAAAGGGGACTGGCTACTGCCTTGACTAATGAAAAGCTAAACACTTTTACCTGGGGATAATTCCATGTGTTAAGTCACTCTATCCTTTGAATTTCTCGACAGTTTTTAAAATGAAGAAGTTTAATTTCCGAAAAGTTTTGGATGGCTTAACTGCCTCCTCTCCTGGCAGTGGGAGCAGCGGTGGCAGCAACAGTGGAGGTGGGGCTGGAAGTGGTTCCATACCCTCAGGAGGGACTGCGGGGGTTCTCAGAGAAGAGATTCAGGAAACCCTGACTTCAGAGTATTTCCAGATTTGTAAGGTAAGTTTTGAATTGACTTAAAGCCCCATTATTCCTTTATTTTACTGTTGTGAGGAAAGAAGTGTTAAAACATACACACACACCACACACAACTGGAAATTTTTTGAGATGCCAGCATCAGAGTCTGGTGCAGAAAACTATATAGATAGGTCAGTTTGAATTAATAAAGCTATGCTGAGCATCAACTTTAAAAAATAATGGTCGTTTAAGGGGATGTAAGCAAACATAAAAAGTAGTATTTGAAAGATTATTTTAAGGCCCAGTAGTGGAGAAAATTTTTAATGTAATATTTATGTTTAAGTCATTAATCGGTGAAAATTGTCGTTCTGGCTATCCTGTGATGTTATTCACATAAACTAATTGTTATTTTATTTTACTATTTAGTAAAATAAAGCTATTAAGATGTTGCTAAAATTAAGTAGATAATAATTAGATGAATATATCTGTTTTAAAAGATCTAATGGCATTGTTTAAATTTCATTGTTTAAATTTTGAATAAAAACACCCCAGTCTTAAACTCTAAACAAACAAATGACATGGGTTTAATAATTGTGAGAACTTTTAAACTCCTAAGAGCTCTAAAATAGACTGTGTTCTGATTTAGTGGAGAAACATTTTAGATAATTATACTTTAATGTTGAATTTCTAATGAACATTCAAGAGAGTTTCTGATAGGGAGAGATGAGAACTTATAGAACAGGCATTATGTTAATATATGGAAGTATTGTTACATTTTCTGAAATAAAATAATTCATAATTTTTATTGTCCTTTTTTGGGGTACCCTAGGAATGTGCTTTTGACCTGAAATGTTTAATAGTAAAGCTATTAACTCATTCAAATGCTATCAATGATTATAGTTTTATAAATGTTTGAATACATAAGAAATGGTAAATTTTGTTTTTATTTTAGTGAGAGAGAGAGAGTAGGAGAAAGGGAGGGAGAGGCAGGAAGGAAGCATCAACTCATAGTTTTATCATGTTAGTTGTTCATTGATTGCTTCTCACATGTGCCTTGACCTGGGAGGGGTGATGGCTCCAGCTAAGCTACTGACCCCTTGCTCAAGCCACTGACCTTGGGCTCAAGTCACCAACCTTGGGCTCAAGCCACTGACCTTTGGGCTCAAGCCAGCAAGCATGGGGTCATGTCTATCATCCTATGCTCAAACTGGCAACCCTGTGCTCAAGTTTGGTGAGCCTGCACTCAAGCCAGGCAACCTTGGGGTTTTAAACCTGGATTTTCAGCGTCCTAGCTTGATACTCTATCCAGTGTGCTACAACCTGGTCAGGTGACACAGTAAATTTTTGAAATCACGGAAATTATGTACTCAATTTCATTGTGCTTCAACAAATATTTTTGAAATCATTAAAATTAGTTTTTTAGTACACAAACTATGTATAGTGAGAAAAGTTTCAATTATTGCATTAGTCTCCATTCCCATAAGCATTATTATAAAACATTAAATCACTAGTTATTAAAATGTTATAAATTAATTTATATAAAAATGAGTTTATTTATACTTAGGCTAGATAAACATTTAATTATAACCTACCCTGTGAGGTCTGTATATAATATTTTATACAATTCTGTCCTCAATTTGAAATAAAAGGTATTTCATTAGATTAGGGAGGGGTCAAATAATGGTTGTGAGATAAATATAAAAAGGCTCCTAGAGGCCAAATTTGGACTGCTAGGCAAAGGAACTGTGCCCTGACTCTCTAAGATGAGAGAATATTCGGTTCAATATTCTAATAACAAAATTCCCAATTCTCTCAGTTCATGAATGTGGTAGTGATGGAAGAGAGTTTTAGTGGATGTAAAGTTGGTACAGAAGAGGTACACTTCTGAAACCCAGTGGCACTGAGCTGTTGAGATTATAAAGCTGTTAGAGAAGGTTTTAAATAAAAAATAGGGGAAATGCATGCAAGAGAGGGAAATGGGATTAGAGTCATCTTCTTATTTATTCAAACAAGAGATAGTCATAGTGTGGTAGGAAGAGTACTGGATTTGGAACCAGAAAATTTGTATTTTTTTTAAAGCTCTATTACTTACTGACCATATAATCTCAGGGAGACATTTATCGGCCTTGAGCCTTGATTTTTCCTATCTGTAATATGGTAATAACTATTTCAGCTTTTCTTTTCTAAGAAAGTTATCAGAATGATTAAACAAGACAATTAGGTGAAGGCAATGTATAAATTGGAAAAGGCGATAAAATATATATTTATATTACTGTTAAAGTTTTTTTTAATTTCCATTGATTTAAGAGAGAGAAAAGAAATGGGAGAGAGAGAAAAAGAAGCATCAACTTGTTGTTGTACTCAGTTGTGCACTCATTTGGTTGCTTCTCATATGTGGTCTTACCAGGAATGGAACCCGCCACCTCAGCATGCTGGTGCAACATTCTATCCACTGAGTCACCCAGCTGAGGCTATTGTTAAAGTTTTAAAATCATTTTACCCTTGGGGATATGACTATCACCAGTGAGTTATAATAATATTAGGTTCAAAGAAAGTATAAGCATAGATTGCTGTATAAGCTGTACACTAATTGTATTGAAATCTTACTAAATAGAGAAAGTACTATGGTATCTTTGGATAGAAAAACATTTAGTTAATTTTAAAAAGTGGTTATATGATTGTGCTTCAGGTTACCTTGACTATAATAAAATATATAAAAATAGATTAAGGAAATTCCAAAATTAAAACTGTTACTAAAATGGGGACCTTATTTGGACTCATTGATTCAATGTGTGAAGAACATTCTATTCTGAGTACTAAGCAGTTGGCATCTTCTAGATACTTCTACCTTTTCAACATGGTCAAAATTAAAATATTAATCTAGAGTCTTCTCTTTTGAAAATCATCTTCTATTATCTGCTTAGTCATTAAATCCTATCTGTTCTGTTTTGCCATCTCTAGTACTTGTCATTTCATCATATTTTCTTGCTTAGTCTCTTGAAATCACTTCCTAACTGATCTTATCACCTATTGTTTTACTCTATTCCAATTTAGTTTGTTATAATGGTTATTTCTGAATTGATGCTAATTGTGTCATTTCCCTGATAAAAATTGTGTTGGTTTCCCTAGAGCAGCAATGCTCTACAAACAAGTCCTATGTGAAACCCCAGTAAATAACATTTATTAAATAAATATGGTGGTTAATTGGCATACATTTAAATTAAATAATAATGAATTATGTACTCTCTATCTATACTTATTATTATTATTGGTTCTTGTATAATATGATCCATAGGCATGTAGTAGGACAATTTCTAGCCTTTAAAAAGTAAAAGTATAAAGCTACTGCTGTTATAATTAGTGACACATCTATAAGAACTTAAAAAAACACAGAAATAGTAGAAGATATTTTGATTCTTGGTCAGCAAAAGATCCTAAACAAGTTAATGCATTGGTTTACTACAACCTACATATTTTAAGTTCAGTATGTATGCATGTAAATGCCTGTGTTGTTCAGATATTTTTACAGTACATTAACTGCCTTTTACAAATTTGAATTCTATGAAATACAATATGAAACCACTGCTTTATACAGTAAAATTCAAGCTACTTAACTTGATCTGCATGTAGTTCCCTTCAGAAGGAACTCCTGTTTACCTTTCCATCCTCATTTCCTTGATTCCCTAAGCATATTGTATTCCCTGAAAGCACCATATTTTCTCATATCTTACTGCCTTTTCTCAGTCTGTTGCTTTGACTACGATATCTCTTCCAGCTTTAGTATAATTGGGGAATTCCCAGTTATCCTTTACTTCTAGTTCAAACACCACCACGAAACTAGCTCAAACCACTACTTTCCTTGTCTACCCGCTCCAGGCAGTTAGTTTCCTTCCTTCTCTGTTGTCCTACAGCATCTGGCATATACCTGTAGAGCGAATTTAGCTCCTTGTTAAAAATTTTATTTCTGTTACAAGCATTATATTATAAACTCTTTGAGAGTCAAATATATTTTGTTTTTTTATCGTTGTTAGGGTGCTCACTACTTATCAGGCCAGTGTTTCTCAACTGTCCGTCTAAAAGGAAGATTTCTAGCCCTACTCCTGTCTTAGGAAATTCAAATCTCAAGGGCTGGGTCTTGCATTTTTTAAAGAGGCCTTGCAGAAGATTCTGATATATAGTCAGTATGGAGACCATTATAGTAGGCACTTATAATACTTTGTGAATAAAGCAGCATATATACATGGTTGGTTGATTAATTGACAAGAAATTAAAGCACAAAATAATGATACATATATAATATACACACATATTTATCCCTATAGTTAACCCATATCTAATTAGGCTGGGAGTAGAAGATTGTGAATATTGCAGCTGGGAGTTGACTAGTTTCAAGCATTCAATGAACCATCAGTATCAATCTGTGTTTTACAAAGAGAATGGAGTTTTTGTTAATCTAGCAAGTTGTTATATTAAAATTACAGAGTTTAATCTGTAAGATACCACATTTGAGCTTCATAACAGTGTGGTAAGGAAGGCAAGGAAAGTGTTAATATTTCTATTTTACTGATAAGACATCCCAGGCCAGGGAATTTAAGTGTGATTCTTAGGTCTCCAAGTTGCTAAGAGACGTAGCTAAGTTTAACATACTGCTCTTTGATTCTCAAACCCAGTACTTTTTCTGCTTCATCTTTCTTATTTAGAAAGGCAACATGGTGAATTCCTCAGTAAACATAGAAAGTTTGAGAAGATAAAGACTATTTTGTTGACTCTTTCTTCAAAATATATACATCCAAATATGACCACCTCTCTTCACTTCTAACATATCTCTTGACTAGACTACTTCTCTTAAGTATTTTCCCTGTTTTCATTCACGTCACATCACAGTCTCATCAAATAGATAGAAGAATCCTTTTAAAATTTAAATCCTATGCAGTTTTGTCTTAGAACTCTCATGGCTTTTCATTTCTCTTAAAAATAAAACCATAAATTCTATTGTCTTATAAAGCTCTAAGATCTGGCTACTGACAAGACATCATTTTCAATTCTTCCGTTACTTATTCTACCAACTACATTACTACTGCTCAGACATGATTCCTGCCTCAGGACTATTGCATTTGCTGTTTCCTTTCATGGAGCACTTCTCCCTCAAATGATTATATTACTTACTCCCTTTGCATTATTCAGTTCTTAGTTATGCTGTTAACTTTTCAGAGAGATCTTCATTGACTACTGCGCACTCCCTTTATTCTCAGTCCTTATCCTAATTTTTCTTGATAACACAACTACCTGTTATTAAATTATATATTTATTAGCTTCTATTAAAACATAACTCCATGAGGGCAGGAGTTTATTTTGTTTACAACTGTCTCACCAATTCATTGAGAAATACTTGCCACAAAGAAGGCAGTCAAACATTTGTTGAGTGAATGAATGAATAAATTAGAGCACAGAAATGGTTAGAACAGTGGTTTTTAACTGGTGTTCAACGGCACAGTGGTATGCCGCAAGAATTTTTAAAACACGCAATACTTGATTATTTAGTTTGGGGCAGTGACCTCTTTTCCCCTAGATTGTCAAATAAAAAAATGACAACAGCCAATGCAACAATAACTCTCTGGTATGAATGAATCAAAATTATATCTTTTTTTTTGTCAGAGCGGCAAAAAATATATTTTTTGGTGTGCTGCAGAATTTTAGTAATTAGTTAATGTGTACCACAAGATGAAAAAAGTTGAAAATCACTGTGATAGAGTGATGTTAAAAGCAAATTAGATATTAATTTGAATGACTTTTTGAAAAAGTCTTTTATTAAATAAATTGTATATTACATAAAAACAAGGAACAATCAGTGAAAGAGTGTCCCTATTTTAGGAACATGGTATATAATTTTCAAAAAGCTATGAAAAAGAAGATTGTAGAAAGATTCATTTAAATTTAGTTAGGAAGGTATTTTGTTTCCCAATGATCTTTTTTTAGAGGAACAATACAGAAGTATTATATATAGAGGAATAGTGCCAAACATACAGCATGTTCTAGACCTAATCAACAAAATAGATAAAAATAAATATATCTCCAGAACCAGATGGCATAATCCCTAATGTTTTGAATAAATTCTTAAATTAGGCAAGTCACTATTCATCAACACTTTAAAACTATTTTTTAATAAATAGTCATGGTGTCAGAGCCAACATGTAGATAACTAATGTAACTTCTTCAGAGAGATGGATTTGTAACCATGACCTTCATACTAGACATAATATCAGATATTGCCCGATAAATATGTATAAAATCAGAAACATAGGTGTGGACTGTCAAGATTTGGGTTTTCTAGAACGTTGGAAATTTGAAAGGAGATTCAGTATGTAGATATCCTTGATTTTTGTCTCTAGGTTTTCCATTGTCTCCACATTCTTTTTTTTTTACATAATTTTACTTGGGAGTTTCTATAAATGAGATTAGCACAAGATTATGAACACAATTCCTCATTTCCTCCACTTTCATTCATTAAAAGAACTATATAAGATTCCCTGAGATGGATGGACTTGTTTCATTCTTATAAACTGGTAGAATAAAACGTAGTACATTTGACACTGCAGAATACCTTATGGATAAAGCATCTGACAATGACTTCATGCTCCTATTACTAAAATGAACAGTAGAGGAAGGGCATCTTTACGGCTCTGGTCAGATTGCTCAGTCAGCATCGTCCCAATATGTCAAGGCTGTATGTAGGTTCAGTCCCTGGTCAGGTCACATATAAGAATCAACCAATGAATGCATAAATAAGTGAAACAACAAATCAGTCTCTCTCTTTCTCTCTCTCTTTCTCTGTCTCTGTGTCGCCCTCCCTATTCTCTCTGTATAAAAGCCAATTAAAAAAAAAGATGAAAAAATAGTAATGGATGCAAACCAGAAAAATTAAATCACTCTTTTTGGTTTAAGATGTTAACAAATTTAAGAACCAAATAGAATTAAAATTTAAAAAAAAATTAAGAACCAGGAACTAAAGCCAAATTATTCAGTGTTCTAGGCTCTCTACAATGTTTATTCTAGGGTGCAGGGTCAGATTGAGTAAGGGACTGTAGACTTGTAGGAAGTATGTATGTAATTTTTTTCAGTTACTATAGGAGGCAATCACATTTTCTCACAAAAGGTCCTTTGGTACTAGTATCAATATATTGTCGGGAGATTGGGTTGTTGGACTTATTTAGTCTGGCAGTTCTTATGTTCTTAAGAACAAAGTGCTGTCATACTTTGTGTATGTCTAAGTATAGAACTAATTTAAAAGCTTACATAATTTCCTAATTTATCTGTAGGATTATTACTAGTAATTAAACCAGATTCCTATGTTTTGAAGTTCAGTACTTGAGAAGGTGCCTGTGAAAAACATAAGTTCAGTACTTGAGAAGGTGCCTGTGAAAAACATACTGTTAAATTCCATAGTTTACTTTTAATGATAGGATGATTGTATTGGTTTCCCACATTAGAGTCTAGAAATCATTTACGTAATAGTTCAAGAGCAATAACTTTGTATCATTAAAGATTTTATGTAGAAGCTTTACTTTAAGCTTAATTTTAAATTGAGTTGATTTTGGTTATAGTGACAGTTATATTTTTTTATACAATTAAATCTTGGATCCTTTCCTTTTTTATCTCCGAAGCAAAGAAATGCTTCTAAAATTTAGAGTTTTGATTAAATAGTCATATCTATGTTCTTTAATTTTTGGTTCTTTGATCTTTTGTATTTAAATTTTTTTCATTCAAACAAAGTTTGTTTTGGTGTACAGTGTGACTCTAAAATTATTTTTTCAAGTAACTAATCAGTTTTATCATATCATTTATTAACTGATTCTTTTTCCACTGGTTGTGCTGCTACTCCTGTGTCATATATTAACTTTCATTATGTACTAGGATTTATATCTAGGTTAACAATGTTCTTCTATCTTTCTGCTTATTTTTATGCCAATATCATACCGATTTAATTTTCAGGCTAAAAAGACTGGTCAAAAGAATGTGTAGGGTAGGTTTTGGAATGTGTGAAAGGAAATGCATTGCCTGTGCCCATCAACCAAATAGTGCAAATCTATATAGTCAAACCAAGTTGGGTTTGTTACAACAAGGGAAATTGTGCACCGTAGGACACCATGAGACATCTCAGTAAGAGGGTGTTCTGAGGGGGCTTGTTACAGGACTTGGGCTTGTGTTAGGTGACTTTAGGAAAGTTCAAAGAAGCATAATTGAGTGTCGTTAGAAAGTAGGGGACGATTCTATCATTTTGTAATGTAAGAATATTTATCTAGGAGACAAGAAATAGCATGGGCTAAAGCTGTAATTACTAAAGAAGCAGCTGTTATGTTAGTGGATGAGGGGAACATTTTATCATTAGTGTGTTTTATGCAATGTTCTTACATTTATCAGCACCTGGACATGATCCTGCAGTGGTTTGGTTTTTGTCTTGCTTAATCTTGGTCATAGAGGGGTCTTGTTGGATGGTTATTTGTGACTTTGTTCAGATTTCATAGGAGAACACCATGGCCTATCTGTTAGTACCAAGCAAGCTCCCGTTAATAGCTGTTAGAGGCTGCTTTTTTCTCTTTAAGCAGTTTACTACTTCTAAAGTAGCCTTTGTAGCTAAAGTTGCTATAATATGTTGCTAAGCAGACCTACTTCAATACCTACATAAGGGAAACAATTCATATTGGTTGATTTAAATTTGTTTTATAATTGTTAATTGAAAATGATTTGAAATTATTACATAATTTGAAGTTGCTATGTAATTAATTCAAAATGATATGAAATTATATTATTATATATAATATGTAATATACAGTAGCCATTGTTTAGTACAATTATATACTTGAAAACAACTATAGTAATTATAACAATTTTTTGTACTAATTTTATTTGTACTGTTAGTCCATTTAGTCACAATTCACATTTTCCTCTCCATTTTGAGAAAATATACAGATTTTATTTTCTCTACATAATGTTCTCTAGCTGACAGCCTTTTTATTTTTTTTAATTTTTATTTTAGTGAGAGGAGGGGTGGCATAGAGACATACTCCTGCATGTGCCCTGACAGGGATCCATCAGCAAACTCACTAGGGGCGTGATGTTCTGCCCATCTGGGGCCTCTGCTTCCTTGCAACCAGAGCCATTTCTTTTATTGTCTGAGGTGCAGGCCATGGAGCCATCCTCAGCTCCTGAGGCCAGTTCGCTTGTGCCAATCCAGCCATGGTTGCGGAAGAAAGAGAGAGAGAAGGGGGGAGGGGTGGAGAAGCAGATGTTCACTTCTCCTGTGTGCCCTGACCAAAAATTGAACCCGGAACACCCACACACGGGAATCCACATGCCGGGCCAATGCTCTACCACTGAGCCAACAGACCAGGGCCCAGACAGCCATTTTTAACACTAGTAAGTAAATAGAAGATTTGAAGTAACTTTTGTTTTTCTGAGAATTCAACCCAGCAAATCAATTAAGTATTTTTGTGTGAATATATAACATTTTATTTGCTGTGGAAATAAAACCAATTTTCAAAAGTAGCAAACTCTATTGTGTATGTATTAGTCTGAGTGATGTAAACTGCCTATAATTCTCTGATTTTTTTAACCTGAACTATGTGACATCAGCTAAACCAGGTATTTTAATTAAGCTCCAGAAGAGAAGTTATTATCTGGCCTGCATCACTGCAAATATTTAACAATACTAGAGTAGTCTTACTTTTATTTTCTAACCCTTCCTTTTTAGTCACTCCTATACTGGCAAACATAGATTATTTAATATAAGAAAAGTATGTAAGGTGAAATAATATCCTTAGCAAATACATATTTTTGAGGAAAACATTGTATATGGTAGTAGGATGGCCAGGCTGTTGAATGAATCATACTAAGAAACTTAACTGAGTTTGTTAGAGATTCTAGCAAGGAGTGCATAGGAAGTAGTCACCGAAGGCAATTTTACAAAATGTTGTATAGTGTGATCAAATATAAACAATATTAAGATTCAAGATGAAAGCTACAGAACCTGGAAGAATACAGGCAAGAGTGATGCAGAAGAAACTACGATATTGGCAATAATCCAAATACTCAGGTTGATCTCGAGGAACCAGGATGGAAGAACACTGGGGAACCAACAGCAAAGCTAACTCAATACCAAGTCAAGGCTTTTTTAATCCTCTTAATCTAATGAAAGAATTACTTTTATTTTTTATTTATTTTATTTTATTTTCAAGTTAAGTTTATTGGAGTGACAGTGGTTAATAAGATTATATGGATTTCAAGTGTACAGTTCTATGATACATCATCTGTATACTGCATTGTGTGCTCATGATCCAAGGTCAGTTCTTCTGCCATCACCCTATATTTGACCCACCTTACCCTTTACTACCCCTAACCCCCTTTCTACTGTTAACCACCATGCTGTGGTCTGTATCTATGAGTTTTTGTTTTTCTTATTTGTTCACTTGTTGCTTTCAGTTTTATATACAATGAAATACTATTCAGCCATAAGAAAAGATGAAATACTACCACTTGCAACAACATGGATAGATCTTGAAAATATCCCACTTATATTAAGTGGGATATTGATACTGAGATATTAATACACTCAACCCCCCACATCATGCCCCCTATGCCCCATGCAGAGTCTGTTTCCAATCCCTTTTCACCCCCTTTGCCCCCCCCACCTCCCTGCCTCTTTTCCCTTTGGGATTTGCTATCATGTTAGCTGTATCTGTGTATTATGTATATATAATTTGGCTAATCCCGTCACCTTCTTTCATCCTGTCCCATCATCCCTCTTCCCTCTGACAGCTGTCCATCTGTTCCTTGTGACCCTGCCTCTGTTTCTATTTTGTTACTCAGTTTATTGTGTTCATTAGAGTCTGCATATAAGTGTAATCATATGATATTTGTCATTTTCTGCCTGGTTTATTTCACTTAGCATAATAATCTCCAGGTCCATCCATGCCATTGCAAAAGGTAAGATTTCCTTCTTTTTCATGGCCGTGTGTTCTTCCACTATGTATATGTATTATAGCTTTTTTTTATCGATTCATTTACTGATGGATACTTGGGCTGTTTCCAGATCTTGGCTATTGTAAACAATGCTGCAATAAACATGGGGGTAAATATCTTCTTTTGAATTAGTGTTTTAGGATTCTTTGGATATATTCTTAAAAGTGGGCTAGCTGGGTCAAAAGGCAGTTCTATTTTTAATTTTTAGAGGAAACGCCATATTGTTTTCAACAGTGGCTGCATTCCCACCAGCAGTGCAGGAGGGTTCCCTTTTCTCCACACCCTCGCCAGCACTTGTGATTTGTTGATTTGTTAATATAAGCCATTCTGACAGGTGTGAGGTGATATCTCATTGTGGTTTTAATTTGCATTTCTCTGATGATTAGTGATGTTGAGCATTTTTTCATATGCCTATTGCCATCTGTGTATCCTCTTTGGAGAAGTGTCTATTCAGTTCCTTTGCCCACTTTTTAATTGGATTGTTTAGCTTCCTGGTGTTGAGTTTTAGTTCTTTATAAGTTTTGGCTATTAACCCCTTATTAGACAAATCAGTGAATATGTTCTCCCATACAGTGGGTTGTCTTTTTATTTTTATTTATTTATTCAATTTTTATTAAGTGAGAGGTGGGGAGGCAAAGAGAGACAGACTCCCACATATGCCCCAACCAGGATCCACCCGGCAAGTTCCTTACCGGATGATACTCTGCCCATGTAGGTCCATTGCTCTGTTGCTCAGCAACCAAGCTACTTTAGTGCCTGAAGTGAGGCAATGGAGCCATCCTTAGTGCCCAGGGCCATCTTGCTCCAACTGAACCATGACTGCAAGAGCAGAAGAGAGAGAGAGAGAGAGAGAGAGAGAGAGAGAGAGAAAGAAGGGGAGGGGAGGGGAGGGGAGGAGAAGGGGTGGAGAGCAGATGATCGCTTTTCCTTTGTACCCTGACCAGGAATTGGACCCAGGACTTCCACATGTTGTGCTGATGCTCTACCACTAAGCCAAATGGCCAGGGCTTATTTTGTTGATGGTGGCTTTTGCTGTGCAAAAAGCTTTTTAGTTTCATGTAGTCCCATTTGCTTATTTTGTCCTTTACTTCACTTGCCCATGGAGATATATTGGCAAAAATATTGCTACAAGAGATGTTTGAGATTCTACTGCCTATGTTTTCTTCCAAGATTTTTATGGTTTCACATCTTATATTTAATATAAGTTTTGAGTTTGAGTTTGTTTTTGTGAATGGTGTAAGTTGGTAGTCTCATTTTTTGCGTGTATCTGTCTTATTTTCTAAACACCATTTATTAAAGACTGTCTTTACTCCATTGTATACTCTTACCTCCTTTGTCAAATATTAATTGACTGTAAAGGCATGGGTTTATTTCTGGGTTCTCTGTTCTATTCTATTGGTCTGTATGCCTGTTCTTATGCCAGTAACAAGCTGTTTTGATTAAAATGGCCATGTGATATAACTTGATATCAGGAAGTGTGATACCTTCCACTTTGTTCTTCATTTTCAAGATTGCTGAGATTCTTTGGGTTCTTTTTTGGTTGCATAAAAATTTTTGGAATATTTGTTCCAGATCTGTGAAGTATGCCATTGGTGTTTTAATAGGAATTGCACTGAATCTGTAGATTGCTTTGTTTAGTATGGACATTTTAGTGGCATAATGGGATGGTACTCTAACCAACTGAACTACTCAGCCAGGCTAAAATATTTTTTGGATTGATTAATAATAAGAAAAATATATTGGTAATATATCTTCTATTTCATTGCTGAATGAACTTTTACTGTTGAAATTTTAAATTATCTTTTTATATGATAGAAGATATAAGAAGTCTTGTGGTATAGGAAGCTATTTACCTGTGTTTAATGGGACATTTTCCAAACTTAGGTGACCAATGTCAAGTTTTGTGACCAGTTATCAAACTTACATGATTTATGTGGGTGATTATGTGACCCTTTTTGATATAACACCATTTAATATCCTACAACTAGTGTTTCAAAGTATATACTTTGAAAATAATAATGTAGTACATTTTACCCATAATTAACTTATTAATGTAATACATTATTGAATATGTGAATACATAAATTGAATTCAAGACTATTCTACTTGGCTTATGCAATTGGGGTGCAGGTTAAATACTTTCAAATCTTGGGGAAGCCATTGAATGCCTTGGAAATAATTTGAAATCCTCCCAAGATTTTAGACCTGGAAGAAAATGTAGAAATAATCAAGTCAAATGTACACCTTTGACTTAAATGTACACCTTATACTTAAAAGTATAGAAATTAAGCTCAAGGACATTAAGATTATAATAAAATTAGGTGTTAACTAATGTTACGTTTTTGCAAAGAAAAATAATCCATTTTATGTCCTTGAACTAGAGATAAAGCTTGAATTCTATGTTAATACCTCATAATGTTTAATTCAGCATAAATTATTTACATATCCTATCAATGTCCTCTTGTTAATATTAATCTATTGAATGTCAATTCTATGCAAATAATGTTTTCATATGTCTTTGCCTTTAATAAGTAGTTTTATAAAGCTGAGCTTTATACCATTTTTTGTATTCAGCAAATTTATTTTTGAATAACTTTTATTTTAGTTTTTTAAATAAAAAGCCCCGTGACATGTTTTTCAAAATTATATTGAAAGTATAAAAAATTAGTTTTGTCATTTAAAATTATAGGATGGTGTGATAGGTTACTTATCACTTTGATAAAATATCTGTTTTATACATATTGTATGTCATTTTCTAGCATAAAAAATATCAGATTTCAAAGTAGAAAATTTTTGATTTGGAAATGTTAAAACTCTGGCTGGTTGGCTTAGTGGTAGAGGGTTGGCCAGGTATGTGGATATCCTGGGTTCGACTCCCAGTTAGGGCAACCAGGAGAAGCGACTATCTGCTTCTCCACCCCTCCCTCTTTCCTTTCTCTCTCTCTATCTCTCTCTTCCTCTCCCTCAGCCATGGCTCAGTTCAGCAAGTTGGCCTTGGGTGCTGAGGATAGCTCCATGGCCTCGCCTTAGGTGCTAAAGTAGCTTGGTTATGGAGCAACGGCCCTAGATGGGCAGAGCATCGCCCCATAGGGGACTTATGTGTGGGTCCCAGTCAGGACGCTTGTAGTGTTTTGTCTTTCTGCCTCCCCACTTCTCACTTAGGAAGTAAAAAGAAATGTAACTATACAGCTAATTTTTGACAGCTTGTATCAAGTGTGCTATTTACTTTCAGTGGGTGGTTCAGGTAAATGGCATTTAAAATACCTTTTGAGATGTTTGGACTGAAGTGAAAACTACATTATTATTGTTATGTTTACTATACAAAGGTAAATTAGTTTAACTTTTCTCTCTGCTTTTACCTTACTTTTGATAGTAAATTAGCAACTGATAATTGCTTTGCAAACAATTATTCCTTGGTTTTTATATTTAAAATTGGTCTGTAAGGAAAACTAGATAGTATTCTCGTAGTCTTTTTAACAAAAGAAATAGAAAGAATTTAAGACAGGAATTAAGATTCGGTGGATATTTGCTGAATGAACTCCATTGCATTCATCAGCTAGAAATAGTATGAGAAACTTATGGGTAAATCCAGTCAGCCTACAAGGGCTTTGGGTATGGGATTTGGAAACCTAAAGTATTTTGGGGAAATATAGATGTTCTACCTTTGAACTCTTGATGTAAATTTTAACTGTTGTCTTGGGATGATTCTTTGTTGTCTCTGTGATAAAGGCCATGCTCAAGAAGTGATGAGGGAGGTTCTGGCCAGTTGCCTCAGTGGTCGAGTGTTGGCCCAGCATGTGGAAGTTCTGGGTTCGATTCCTGGACAGGGCACACAGGAGAAGCACCCATCTGCTTCTCCACCCTTTCCCTTCTCCCTTCTCTCTCTCTCTCTCTATTCCATTCCCACAGTCAAGGCTCCATTGGGGCAAAGTTGGCCCCGGTGCTGAGGATGGCTCCATGGCCTCTGCCTGAGGAGCCAAAATGGCTCCAGTTGCAACAGAGCCATGCCCCAGATGAGCAGAGCATCACCCCCTAGTGGGCTTGCTGGGTGGATCCTGGTCAAGCACATGTGAAAGTCTGTCTCTCTTCCTCCCCGCTTCTCACTTCAGAAAAATACAAAAAAAAAAAGTGATGATGAGGGACTAGGAGAGGGTTTTTGTTTTGGAAAGGGGGACTTGGTTACTATGTGAATCACTATAGGAAGCATTGGAATACATGATATGCTAATTTACAAAGAAATTTGGGTGAGTTTTAGTTGTTAATGGTCTTTCTAAATTTACAATTGCTTCTGTTAGCAGTGAATTAAAACAATTTCTAAAAGCAAAACCCCTATAGTAAACCACAAGGCACTGATAAAATAACATTGTGAGAAGTGCATATGAGGGGAAAAACACCCCTGCTATGGGAATACTCCTTGTACAATATCTTTCTCATCCCTACTTATTTGAAGATACAATATATATTTGATGTTTTCTTTATGAAAACGAATACTAATCAGAAGCTCAATCTTTTCTACAAAGTATAGCATTGGACAGCCATATTTATTGAAGTTTTTTTCAATTCTTAAAGATAATTTAATTTTATTTCTGATTTCTCTAAAGAGTGGTACTAATCTGACTCGTAGTCTATATTCCAGAGGGTCCTTGAAATAGATAAAGAAATTTAAAGATAGAGAAGGTGTATTTTCCCTTTGATTCACCCATCTGGCCAACTGCACATTCCTTAACCAAAACATTGTATGGAAATTTTAAACATAAAACATAGAGAGGCATATAAAAAACTATATGTAGTCATTACCCAGATTCAATGCTTTTCATATTTTTCTGTTCTTATTTTATTTATTCTCTAAATATGTATGTTTTCTTTGTAATGTCTTATTAACTTTCATTATGTAGAAAACTTCAGACTTATAGGAACTTTAAAAAAGCAGTATAAAGCATTCTATATATCTTCACCCTAATTTCACAAATATTATTTTATCACATTTTAGTACTGTTCTTATTATCTGAACTGTTGGAGAATAACTTACAGACGTGATATTTCTTTGTCTTACCTAAAGTTTTTCTTTCCTTGAAATAGGACTTGTTTTTTAAAAAAAGTAAAACCACAGTTTAATTATCAAAATTAGGATGTTTACATGAGTATAATATTATTATCTAATCCATAAACTTTATCCAAATGTTGCAAATTGTTTCACTAATGTCTTTTAAGGCAAAATAAAAATAAATTTTTTCTGAGTCAGGATTCAAACTGAGATCACATATTATATTTGGTTGTCATGTCTTTTTAGAGTCCTTTAAAATGGGACAATTACTCAATCTTTCTTTTACTTTTATCATCTTGATATTTTTGAAGAGTGTTGGCCAGTCATTATGTAGAAACAACTAGTAATTAAAATAAGCCCTAGATATTTATTATTTCACCTAAAACATTTTTAAGTATATATTTCTAACATGTTATAGTTTAAAAGAAACAACCATAGTACTACACTCACAAAAATTAGGGGATATTTTATCTCTTCATATTCATTTTGAAATATCCCCTAAATTTTGTAAGCAGTGTATTATCATACTCAGTAAAATTAATAAAAATTTTCCCTGGCTGGTTAGCTCAATGATAAAGCACTGGCACCATGTGTGGAAGTCTCAGGTTTGATTCCTAGTCAGGGCACGTAGAAGAAGCAACCATCTACTTCCTCCTCCCAATCTTCCCCTCCCACAGCCATGGCTCGAATGCTTCGAGCAAAGTTGGCCCTCAGTGCCGAGAATGGCTCCATGGCCTCACCTCAGGCACTAAAATGGCTCAGCTGCTGAACAACAGAGCAGCAGCCCATCTGGGCGGAGCATTGCCTGATAGGGTGCTTGCTGGGTGGATCCTGGTCAGGGCTGGAGTCTGTCTTTGCCTCCTCACCTCTCACTTAATAAAATTATTAATAAAAATTTTAAAATAGTACTTAATATCTAATCCTTAATATAATATTATTTAATGTCTAATCAGGGTGCCCTGATTGTCTCAAAAAATGTTTATGTAATAGATTCATTTGAAAAAGGATACAACTGTTATACATTCTATTTCTTTGCATATGTCCCTTAAGATTCTTTTTTATAATATGTAGTTCCCTTTCCATTTTCCCCATGTGATTGGTAGTTGAAGAAACTAGATAATTTGTCTTATAGAATTTCACACTTTTTGTATCTGACTGATAGCTTTTAACTTCAGGCTTTTAAAAATGGGAGCAAGTGGCTTAAAAGTAAGTAATGGTACAAATCACCCATTCCCCTTGATACATACCCTTGCTTCCAGAGATTATTCTCCTGTTCAAGGCTTTCTTCTTTACAATTGTGATAATATCAACATTTTTTTTTTTTGACAGAGATAGAGAGTCAGAGAGAGGGATAGATAGGGACAGACAGAAAGGGAGATGAGAAGCATCAGTTCTTTGTTGTGGCACCTTAGTTGTTCAATGATTGCTTTCTCATATGTGCCTTGACTGAGGGGCTACAGCAGACCGAATGACCCCTTGCTCAAGCCAGGGACCTTGAGCTCAAGCCAGCAACCATGGGGTCATGTCTATAATCCCACGCTCAAGCTAGATGAGCCCACATTCAAGCTGGCGACCTCAGGGTTTCAAACCTTAGTCCTCCACGTCTGATTTCGATGCTTTAGTCACTATGCCACCACCTGGTCAGGCAATATCAACAATTCTTGAATGATGATTTGGCTTTGCTTTTCAGTGTCTACCAAAAGTACTTATTCTAGAACCTGGCAAAGGTTCCAAGTCCATTCTAAAAGTATCCATTGAACTAACATGATGGCCACTGTAACAGTTTCAGTGAATGATCAGGGCTTATTTAGCTTCATAATTATAATTCTCTTCCACTCCACCTAATACAAATGTGAGCTGCTTTGTTCCTAGTCGTAAAACTGTTACAAAAAATGAAGGATTATTTTTTACTAGCTTGTTCTAAGAGTAATTTATATAGAAGCAGAGGCTAATTATTATTGACTCATCTGCTTTATTTTGTTCGGGAAAGACAAGTAAATAAAATTAAACACAAACGGGCTCAGCTGTCTTCCTTGTCTAGGATCAGCTGGTAGGTTGGGTGATGTCAGTGACCTAGCGTGGCCTCACTCACATATCAGGTGGTTTATGTTAGCTGTTGTGCCTTAAGTTTCCTCCCTGTGAATGCTTATCATCCAGCAAGCTGGCTTGGGCTTAGTTCACATGATAGTCTTGAGGTTCCAAAGTGTGTGTGTGTGTGTGTGTGTATAACCTATTTTCTTTGTCCATTCATCCATTGGTAGGCACATAGGTTGTTTCCATACCTTGGTTGCTGTGAATACTGCAGTGAACATTGGAGTGCATACAACTCTTTGATATAGTGATTTTATGTCCTTTGAATATATGTATACCCAAAAGTAAGATTGCTGGATCATATGGTAGTTCTATTTTTAATTTTGTGAGGAACCTTCATACTGTTTTCCATAATTTCTATGTCAATTTACATTCCCATAAATACTGCACAAGGGTTCCCTTTTCTCCACATACTCACCAACACTTGTTATTTTGACTTTTTTGCTGAAAACCAACCTAGCAGGTGTGAAGTAATACTTCATTGCAGATTTAATTTTCACTTCCGATTACTTATAGAGAGCATTCTTTTATATACCTGTTGGCCATTTGTATGTCTTCTTTGGAGAAAAAAAGGTCTATTGAGGATTTTGCTTTTTTTTGGCTGGATAATTGCATATGTGTATGGTTTTCTGCTGTTGAGTTTTGTGGGTTTTTTTTTTTTTTTACATCTTTTGAGGGTATTAACCCCTTAACAGATAGATGGTTTGCAGTTAGTTTCTCCTATTCTATAGGTTTCCTTTTCATTTTGTTGATGGTTTTCTTTGTAACACAGATGCTTTTTAGTTTAATGTAGTCTCACCTGAATAATTTTGCTTTTGTTGCCTGTGATTTTGGTGTCAGTCCCAAAGAAATCATTGCCAAGGCCTATGTCAGAGAGCTCTTTCTGTATGTTTTCTTCTAGGAATTTTATAGTTTCAGGTCTTACATTTAAGTCTGTAAATCCATTCTGAGCTGATTTTTCTTTATGGTAAAAGGGAAGAGTCCAATTTCATTATTTTGCCTGTGGCTATTTTCCCAGTACATTTGTTGAAGAGATTATTTTTCCCTATTGAATATTCTTGGCACCTTTGTTGAAATTTTGTTGTACGTGAATGGGTTTATTTCTGGGCTCTCTATTCTACTTTTTTGGTCTATGTGTTTTTATGCCAGTACCATATTGTTTTGATCACAGTGTCTTTGCAATACAGTTTGAAGTCAGGAATTGTGATGACTCCAGCTTTACTTTTCTTGCTCAAGATTGCTTTGGCTATGCCAGGTTTTTTATGGTTATATGTGAATTTGGGGATTTTTTTCTCTTTCTGTGAAAAATGCCATTGAAATTTTGATGGAGAATTGCCTTGAATTTGTAGATCACTTTGTTTAGAATGGAATTTTAAACAGTATTAAGTCTTTCAATCCATGAATACAGGATATCTTTTTATTTATTTGTGTTTTTTTTATTTCTTTCATCAGTATTTGAAGAAAATTATAATCCAGTATCTCTGGTGAACATAAATGTAAAAATCCTCAATAAAATAATGACAATCTGAATTCAACCGTACATTAAGAAGTATTATATAGCCCTGGCAGGTTGGCTCAGTGGTAAAGCATTGGCCTGTCATGTGGGTCCCAGGTTTGATTCCCAGCCAGGGCACACAGGAGAAGCGTCCATCTGCTTTCTTTACCCTTCCCCCTCTCTTTTCTTTCTATCTCTCTTTTCCGCTCCCACAGCCAAGGCTCCATTGGAGCAAAAAGTTGGCCCAGGTGCTGAAGATGGTTCCATGGCCCTGCCTCAGGCACTGGAATGCTCTGGTTTCAATGGAGCAATGCCCCAGATGGGAAGAGCACCGCCCCCTAGTGGGCATGCCGAGTAGATCCCGGTTGTGCGCCTGCAGAGTCTGTCTCTCTGCCTCCCTATTTCTCACTTCAGAAAAAATACAAAAAAAAAAAAAAAAAGGAAGGAAGTATTATACACCCTGATCAAGTTGGATTTACCCCTGGGATGCAAGGGCTGTCCACATATACAAAGTAACAAATATTATACATTACGTTAAGAAAATGAACGATAAAAATTATATGATCATTTCAATAGATGCAGAAAAGCATTTGACAAAATTTAATAACCTTTTATGGCAAAATTGAACAAATTTGTTACAAAAGAAATATGCCTCAACATGATAAAAGCCATATTTGACAAGCCCACAGCTAACATATTAAATGGTGAAAAACTAGAAGCTTTCCTTTAAGATTAGAACAAGACAATGGTGCCCACTCTCACCATTCCTAGTCAGCATAATACTGGAAGCCTTAACCAGAACAATTAAACAAGAAAAATAAATAAAAAGGCATCCAAGTTGGAAAGGAAGAAGTAAAATGTTTTTGTTTGCAGCTGACTTGATCATATATATAGAAACCCTGAAGATTCTACTAAAACACTGTTAAACTAATAAATTTAGTAAAGCTTAAGCATATAAAAATCACCATATATGCTGAAAGTGCAAAAATCTGTTGCATTTCTATACACTGACAATGAACTATCTGAAGAAGACATTAAGAAAACAATCAATTTAAGATAGCAATAAATAAATACTTGGGAATTAATTTAACCAAGGAAATAGAAGATCTTTACACCTAAAGGTTTCCTTAGGTTTTTTTTTCTTTAGCTTGCTGCTGCTACTACTCAAAGGATTAGGGTTTGTAAATGTTTAAGTATCACCTTTGGGATTAGTGTTTTCCAACATGAAAAACACCTCTATTCATAGTTTCTATTTCACTAGATAAGGTTGGTCTTCAGCTTCCAGTCTTCTCTTTTTTAACTTTCCCCCTACTTCTCCCCCTTTTTAGGAGTAAAAGAACCACTAGTCATTATGATAGTCCCATTGTGAAAACATATTAGTCAATGTACTATTTTATAAAATGTTTTTGTTTTTCTTGTGGTGGTATTGAAATTTTGTTGTCCTTCTGCAAATTGAATTTTGGGCAACATACTAAAATAATGGAAATATAAGCCTATTGTTTGTTATTTTTAAGGAGTGCATTTTTAATGAGGAATATAGACCAACCTATCTGTTTATCATGTGTCTCTAAGTCTACCATGGTTTTTAGTGAAAATAATTAGATTAGGAGTAAAGTGTGGAATTGGAAAGGACCTTTTTAATTCTCTTAATTTCACAGGCGAAGCTAAATGTTTAAAGTAATATCTCCAGGTTAGATAATCAGTGACAGAGTTGGGACTGAACTAGGTCTCTTGACTCCTAGCATAGCATTCCTCCACATCATTCTGTCTATAATTTTGCTTCACTAGATTTTCCTTTTCTTTTAAAGTGATTCCCCCCCCAGGTCAAATTATTTTTCTATGACTACAAATTTTTATTTTTATTATGTCAATGAGAAAAGATTTTTAAGTCTACAGAAATTAGTTTGATAGATATATAGACACATAAAATAGATTTAATAAAAGATGTACACAAGTCTTTCAAGTATGATACAGAATTAAGTTGCAGTATGTTGAGATGTTAAATAAATTGGGAATAAAGGCTAGTGTAGTCAGAAAGAAGATAAAAGGTTTCAGATAATTAGGAGATTTAAGTGGAAATGTTGGGATTGTAAGAAAGATGGAATGGGTGTTATGACAGGAAAAGAAACTGAATGAATAGGAAGAATGCCAAATAGGAGTTCTTGAAAGAGGTCTAGTGGTAGATGATGATGAGGCTGTGTTGATTTGAGACTGATAGTATTGTTTTATTTTTTAATTTTTTAACTTACTAGGTTGGCATGGTTCGCCAAACTATACAAGTTTCAAGTGTACAGCTCAATATAACACCATATACACACATATCATGCCCTGGACACCCCCCCCCCCGCCTGGAAACAAAGTTTCTTTCTGCCCATCTTCCCCCACCCCCATATTTTGCCTTCTTCTCTCTACTTCCACTCTCCTTTCCTGCTGCTCCATTGTCTGTATTTATGTATTATGTATATACTTTTTTGGCTAATCTATTCACCTTCTTTGATCCAGTGCCCTCTTCCCCCTTCCCTTTGACAGCTGTCCATGTGCTCCCTGTGTCTATGCCTCATTTCTATTTTGTTCCTCAGTTTATTGTGTTTATTAGATTCCACATAAATAACATCATATGGTATTTGTCTTTCTCTGACTGGCTTATTTCACTTAGCATAATGCTCTCTAGGTCCATCCATGCTGTCACAAAATACGGTAAGATTTCCTTCTTTTTTATGGCTGCATAGTATTCAGTTGCATAAATGTACCACAGCATTTTTCATCCACTCATTCACTGTTGGACACGCGCTATTTTCAGATCTTCGCTATTGTAAATAATGCATTGAACATGGGGTTGCAAATCTTCTTTTGAATTAGTGTTTGAGATTCTTAGGATATATTCCTAGAAGTGGGATAGCTGGGTCAAAAGGAAGATTCATTTTTTATTTTTAGAAGAAACTCCATCTCCATACTGATTTCCACAGTGGTTATACGATTCTACATCCCCACCAGCAGTGCACGAGGGTTCCCTTTTTTCCACATCCTCGCCAGCACTTGTTTGTTGATTTATTGATGAGCACCGTTCTGACAGGTGTGAGATGATGTCTTGTTGTGGTTTTAATTTGCAACTCTCTGATGATTAGTGACATTGAGCATTTTTTCATATGCCTCCTGGCCATCTGTGTGTCCTCTTTGGTGAAGTGTCTGTTTAGAACCTTTGCCAATTTTTTTAATTGGATTGTTTGTCTTCCTGGTGTTGAATTTTATAAGTTCTTTATAAATTTTAGTTATTAACCCTTTACCCAGATGTATCAGCAAATATGTTTTCACATACAGGGGGTTGTCTTTTTTCATTTTGTTGATGGTTTCTTTTGCTGTGCAAAAGCTTTTTTAGTTTTATGTAGTCCCATTTGTCTATTTTTTTTCCTTTGTTTCACTTACCCAAGGAGATATATCGGCAAATTGCTGTGAGGGATGTCTGATGTTCTACTGCCTGTTTTTTTTCTAGGATTTTTATGGTTTCATGACTTACAATTAAGTCTCTTATTCATTTTGAGTTTATTCTTGTATATGGAGTAAGTCGGCAGTCTAGTTTCATTTTTTTTGCAAGTACCTTTCCAGTTTTTTCAACATCATTTATTAAAGAGACTGTCTGTATTCCATTGTATACCCTTGCCTCCTTTGTCAAATATTAATTGACCATAAGGCATGGGTTTATTTCTGGGGTCTCTGTTCTATTCTCTTGATCTACATGGCTGTTATGCCAGTACCAGACTGATTTGATTACAATTGCCATATAGCAGAGCTTGATGTCAGGTAATGAGATACCTCCCACTTTGTTTTGATATTAATTGTTGACAGTCAGTTGAGTTGAAAAAAGGGAAGAATGATGTAGTCAAGGTGTGTGATAGATTAAAACAATGACATTGAAGACATAAAGCTGTTAATAGGGCTCAGAGTAGTGAAAATTATATAATACAGAAGGTAAAATCACCTAAGAAGATGAAAATGAATCTTGGGTTGGGGAAAAGAAACAGTGGAAGTACTTTACTTTGGAGAGAACAATCTGATTGCATTAGAGATTATTCTGTCCTTCAGTTTTGTGTCCTATATTGAATAATAAAAATGATAGAATTGGCTACCCTTTAAGGCATTCCCATGATTACTTCATCTTATTAGTGTGCTAGTATTCATATTATTTTTCATTACATATTTGTATGTATATCTGTACTTTTCTGTAGTGAGAATTGGGTCTATTCATATATTATGTGGGGATATTTTGAAAATGTTTTTTAATTTATTTAGAAAATTAAATTTAACGGGATGACGTTGATCAATAAGAATACATAGATTTCAGGTAAACATTTCTATAGCATTTGAATTGTTGATTATGTTGTATACCTATCACCCAAAGTCAAATAATTTTTCTTCATCGTATATTTGTCCCTCTTTATTCCCTTCCCCCCATTTCTTCTCCCATATGCCCCTAAAATATGTTTTAAATGATATTATGAGAGAAGGTGATAGTGTGAGAGATGAGATAGTATTAGAGAAGGTAAATTAATCAGATTTGAACTTGATTCCCTCATATTTTGAATGAACACTTTACTGTAAAGTTTAAGTACTATAAAATTATATTTACATAGTATGCTCATTTATAAAGCATATTTACATGGATTATCCCAATTATGAATCTTAGAATTTTTTATAAGATCAACGGCATGAACAACGGCATGAATTATAGAATGTGTTAAACTATTGTGATAAAAGTCAGTAGTTTTTTAAAGCCTATGAGGCTTTTAAGCTTGAAACAACAGAATCTCTCAAGTTGTTTCTGATATAATATTGAAAGAAGAAACATAATTAGGTAGTAAAGAATAATGTCTTTTACATTAGATTTAGTGATGTATTAATATCTATAACACATCCTCAACTATATATATATTAAAAATCTTATCTATATGTGATGGTTGTACAGTTCTAACAGAATTATGTAATACTAAATTGTATGGTTATAATAATCACAAAAGCTCTCAAAAGGAAAAGAGTGAGAATGATAGCTATTGAAATTTTTTTTTTAAATATCAAATGTGCTTTCATTACTGTGGAAAGTTGAGGCAAAAGCCCCAATTACAGAGATATATGTTGATTTATAATTTTTGTAAAGATTTTATTTCCATGTTTATAAAATTTTTGGTTACAATTATTCATCTTACCTAAAAATATAAGAGAATAATTTTTTAAAGAAATGCTGTTTATATGCACAAATATTGATGAACTTTATTATTTTTAAAATTGATTTTGAGAAAGAAAGAAAAAGGAAAGGAGAAAGAGGAAGGAGAGAAGTGAGAAGCATCAACTGGTAGTTACTTCACTTTAGTGGTTTATTTATTATTTCTCATACATACCTTGATGAGGGGGCTGAGCCAGTGATCCCTTGCTCAAGCCAGTGACTTTGGGATTATGCCGACAATCCCACTATCAAGCCAGTGGCCTCAGGCTTTCAGACCAAGAACCTCAGCGTTCCAAGTTGGTCTATCCACTGCACCACCACCAGTCAGGTCAAAAATATTGATGAACTTTTAAAAACCTATTTAATCATAGCACTGAACTAAGTGAAGGGGACAAATAGTTTATTTAAAGAACTTTAAATTTTATTTTTTAATTACTATTTACATTCAATATATATTTTTTTCTGAAGTGAGAAGCAGGGAGACAGAGAGACATACTCCCGCATGTGCGCGACTGGGATCCACCCAGCATGCCCATCAGGGGGTAATGCTCTGCCCATCTGGGCCATTGCTTAATTGCAACTGGAGCCATTCTAGTGCATGAGGTTGAGGCCATGGAGTCATCCTCAGGGCCCGGGCCAACTTTGCTCCAGTGGAGCCTTGGCTGCAGGAGGAGAAGAGAGAGATAAAGAGAAAGGAGAGGGGGAAGGGTGGAGAAGCAGATGGATGCTGGGATCCATTCCCTGGCCAGGAATCGAACCCAGGACTTCCACATGCCGAGCCGACGCTCTACCACTAAGCCAACTGGCCAGGGCCACCATTTACATCCAATATTATTTAATATTATTTTGTATTAGTACAGCATAGTAGTAGACAATCATATACTTTACAAAGTGTTCCCCCTGGTATTTCCAGTACCATACATAGTTATTGCAATATTATTGACTATATTTTCTATGTTGTACTTTACATTCTGAGACTGTTTTCTAACTATCAATTTGTATTTCTTAATCGAAGGAGACAAATTTAAGGCATGATTCCTGCTCACAAAAGAACTTAAAACCTATTTGGGAAGACCAAAGGGTCCTAATGATTCTTCTGTAATTTAAAATAAGTGCTAAAAATGTGGTATTAGTTTATTAATAGAATTTTAGCAAATATTTCATGTAGGAGTGAGCCTTGACCTGGTATTTGAGAGACAAGTTGGTAAATATTTATATATTATTTTTGCAAAATATTAATAAGTAGGACCTCATTATTTATCACTTTATAAATAATTTTTATACTATTAGATTACTGTAGATATGTTGAAAAGAAATACTTTCAGCAGGTTGAATCACAGAACAATAATGAAAAAGTTTTTGAGGTATAAACAGTAAGTGCTTCTTATATACTAAATTATGATGGGATCTTGTTTTCACAGCTGCAATGCAAACTAATTACATCAGCTCTGTATTTCCAATAGAATTTGAACAGTTGTGTTGTAACCTCTGAAATATTAAACATAGAGATGTAGAAATATAACCCTGCTATTAATGAGATTAATAGTCTAGTCTAGTGACTAATGCCTCCCTAATGATTTTATATATTACAAAATATATTATTCAATGCTACTGAATAAAACATTTGTTTTTATACTTTTAACAAATTTGACAGACTTCAAATTAATAACTAAGAATGTAAATGGGGATTTCCCTGTAATTTTTATTGGTAATTGGTTATTGCTATTAGAAAAGTTAGAATTTTGCATATTTAATTTGTATCTAGACAATTTACCACATTCTTTTATTTCTAAAAATTTTTTGTAATCTATTTTTTCTTACTTTTCTACATTTATATATATTATTTCAATTTCCTGTCTTACTGAATTATCTTGAATCTATAAAACAAAGATGAATTAATGGGAATAATGAGCATGTATAGCTTCTTCCTGATTTTAGTGGGAATGACTATTGCTTTTTTCCCTTTTAGAATCATGTGTTGTTATTATTAATATTTATCTTTAGTTTTTTTAATTTAATTTTTTTATAAATAAATTTTTATTAATGTTAATGGGGTGACATCAATAAATCAGGGTACATATATTCAAAGAAAACATGTCCAGGTTATCTTGTCATTCAATTATGTTGCATACCCATCACCCAAAGTCAGATTGTCCTCCGTCACCCTCTATCTAGTTTTCTTTGTGCCCCTCCCCCTCCCCCTTCCCCTCTCCCTACTTCCCTCCTAGGCCTCCCCCCACCCCCGGTAACCACCACACTCTTATCCATGTCTCTTAGTCTCATTTTTATGTCCCACCAATGTATGGAATCATGTAGTTCTTGGTTTTTTCTGAATTACTTATTTCACTCCGTATAATGTTATCAAGATCCCACCATTTTGTTGTAAATGATTCGATGTCATCATTTCTATGGCTGAGTAGTATTCCATAGTGTATATGTGCCACATCTCCTTTATTCAGTCTTCCATTGAAGGGCTTTTTGGTTGTTTCCATTTCTTGGCCACTGTGAACAATGCTGCATTGAACATGGGGCTACATGTGTCTTTACGTATCAGTGTTTCTGAGTTTTTGGGGTATAAACCCAGTAGAGGGATTGCTGGGTCATAAGGTAGTTCTATTTGCAGTTTTTTGCGGAACCACCATACTTTCTTCCATAATGGTTGTACTACTTTACATTCCCACCAACAGTGAATGAGGGTTCCTTTTTCTCCACAGCTTCTCCAACATTTACTATCACCTGTCTTGTTGATAATAGCTAATCTAACAGGTGTGAGGTGGTATCTCATTGTAGTTTTGATTTGCATTTCTCTAATAACTAATGAAGATGAGCATCTTTTCATATATCTGTTGGCAATTTGTATTTCTTCCTGGGAAAAGTATCTGTTCATTCCTCTTCCCATTTTTTTATTGGATTGTTTGTTTGTTTGTTGTTGAGTTTTATGAGTTCTTTGTATATTTTGGATATTAGGCCCTTATCTGAACTGTTGTTTGAAAATATCATTTCCCATTTAGTTGACTGTCTATTTTGTTGTCAGTTTCTCTTGCTGAGCAAAAACTTTTTAGTCTGATGTAGTTCCATTCATTTCTCTTTGCCTTCACTTCTCTTGCCTTTGGAGTCAAATTCATAAAATGCTCTTTAAAACCCAGGTCCATGAGTTTAGTACCTTTGTCTTCTTCTATGTACTTTATTGTTTCAGGTCTTATATTTAGGTCTTTAATTCATTTTGAATTAATTTTAGTACAAGGGGACAAGCTGTAGTTGAGTTTCATTCTTTTGCATGTGGCTTTCCAGTTTTCCCAGAACCATTTGTTGAAGAGGCTTTCTTTTCTCCATTGTGTGTTGTTGGCCCCTTTATCAAAAATTATTTGACCATATATATGTGGTTTTATTTCTGGGCTTTCTATTCTGTTCCATTGGTCTGAGTGTCTATTTTTCCACCAATACCATGCTGTTTTGATTGTTGTGGCCCTATAATATAGTTTGAAGTCAGGTATTGTAATGCCCCACTTCACTCTTTTTCTTTAGGATTGCTTTGGCTATTCGGGGTTTTTTATAGTTCCATATAAATCTGATGATTTTTTGTTCCATTTCTTTAAAAAATGTCATAGGAATTTTGATGGGAATTGCATTAAATTTATAAATGCTTTGGGTAATATGGCCATCTTGATTATATTTATTCTTCCTAACCAAGAACAAGGAATATTTTTCCATTTCATTGTATCTTTTTCGATTTCCTTTAACAATGCTTTGTAGTTTTCATTATATATGTAGTTTTACATTCTTTGTTATGTTTATTCCTAGGTATTTTATTTTTTTTGGTTGCAATTGTGAAGGGGATTATTTTTTTGAGTTCGTTTTCTAATATTTCATTGTTGGCATATAGAAAGGCTATGGACTTTTGTATGTTAATTTTGTATCCTGCGACCCTACTGTATTGGTTTATTGTTTCTAGTAATCTTTTTGTGGAGTCTTTGGGGTTTTCAATGTATAGGATCATATCATCTGCAAAGAGTGATACCTTTACCTGTTCTTTTCCGATGTGGATGCCTTTTATTTCTTTGTCTTGTCTGATTGCTCCGGCCAGAACTTCTAGCACCATGTTAAATAGGAGTGGAGAGAGTGGACAACCCTGTCTTGTTCCTGTTTTAAGGTGGAAAGTCCTCAGTTTTATGCCATTTAATAAGATGTTGGCTGATGGTTTATCATATATGGCCTTTATCATGTTGAAATATTTTCCTTCTATACCCATTTTGTTGAGTGTCTTAAACATAAAGTTGTGTTGTATTTCAGCGAATGCCTTTTCTGCATCTCTTGATAAGATCATGTGGTTTTTGTTCTTTGTTTTGTTGATATGGTGTATTACGTTAACCGTTTTACGTATGTTGAACCATCCTTGAGATTCTGGGATGAATCCCACTTGATCATGATGTATTATTTTTTTAATACGTTGTTGTATTCGATTTGCTAGTATTTTGTTTAGTATTTTAGCATCTGTATTCATTAGAGATATTGGTGTGTAGTTTTCTTTTTTTTGTTCTGTCCTTGCCAGGTTTCGGTATGAGGGTTATGTTGGCTTCATAAAATGTGTTTGGAAGTATTACTTCTTCTTCAATATTTTGGAAGACTTTGAGTAGAATAGGAACCAAGTCTTCTTTGAATGTTTGATAGAATTCACTAGTATAACTGTCTGGGCCTGGACTTTTATTTTGGGGGAGGTTTTTAATGGTTTTTTCTATTTCCTCCCTGCTAATTGGTCTGTTTAGGCTTTCTGCTTCTTCATGACTCAGTCTAGGAAGGTTGTATTGTTCTAAGAATTTATCCATTTCTTCTAGATTGTTGAATTTGGTGGCATATAGTTTTTCGTAGTATTCTATAATAATTCTTTGTATATCTATGATGTCTGTGGTGATTTCTCCTCTTTCATTTTGGATTTTGTTTATATGAGTCCTTTCTCTTTTTTTCTTGGTGAGTCTTGCCAAGGGTTTGTCAATTTTGTTGATCTTTTCAATGTACCAGCTTCTTGTCTTATTAATTTTTTCTATAGTTTTTCTGTTCTCTATTTCATTTATTTCTGCTCTGATTTTTATTATCTCCTTTCTTCGGCTGGTTTTGGGTTGTCTTTGTTCTTCTTTTTCTAGTTCCTTAAGGTGTGAAGTTAAGTGGTTCACTTGGGCTCTCTCTTGTTTGTTCATATAGGCCTGAAGTGATATGAACTTCCCTCTTATTACTGCTTTTGTTGCATCCCAGAGATTCTGCTATGTTGTATTGTCATTTTCATTTGTCTGTATATATCTTTTGATCTCTGTGCTTATTTTTTCTTTGACCCATTCATTTTTTTAAAAGTATATTGTTTAGTTTCCACATTTTTTTGGGTTTTTCTCCCTCACTTTTGCAGTTGAATTCTAGTTTCAAGGCTTTATGATCAGAAAATATGCTTGGTACAATTTCAGTTTTTCTGAATTTGCTGATGTTATTTTTGTGGCCCAACATATGGTCAATTCTTGAGAATGTTCCATGTACACTAGAGAAAAATGTATACTCTGTTGCTTTGGGATGAAGTGTCCTGTAGATGTCTATCATATCCAGATGCTCTAGTGTTTCGTTTAAGGCCAATATATCTTTATTGATTCTCTGTTTGGATGACCGATCTAGAGCCGTCAGCAGTGTATTGAGGTCTCCAAGTATGATTGTATTTTTGTCAGTTTTTGTTTTTAGGTCAATAAGTAGCTGTCTTATATATTTTGGTGCTCCTTGGTGTGGTGCATATATATTAAGGATTGTTATGTCTTCTTGATTCAGTGTCCCCTTAATCATTACGAAATGACCATTTTTGTCTCTGAGTACTTTTGCTGTCTTGTAGTTAGCATTATTAGATATGAGTATTGCTACACCTGCTTTTTTTTGGATGTTAGTTGCTTAAAGTATTGTTTTCCTGCCTTTCACTTTGAATTTGTTTTTATCCTTGTTGCTTAGATGTGTTTCTGGTAGGCAGCATACAGTTGGATTTTCTTTTTTAATCCATTCTGCTACTCTCTGTCTTTTTATTGGTGAGTTTAATCCATTTACATTTAGTGTAATTATTGACACTTGTGAGTTTCCTATTGCCATTTTATAAATTGCTTTCTGTTAGTTTTGTATCTTGTTTGATTCTTCTCTTTTGTTTTTCTATCTTTTGTTTTTGTTTGTTTGTATTCCATACTTCTTTCCTCTCTTGCTACCTTTTTTAAGTCATGCGCTTCTGTTGTGGTTCTTTCAAGGTTTGTTACCATTAAGTAATGAAAAGGGTAACTACCATATTTGTTGTAGTACCCTATCTTATGAGTGTTTCTGCACTTCATCGTCCTTTGCTACTGTTACTCTCCGTCCTCTCCCCCTTTTTTTGCTTTTGTTGTCTCAGTTTAAATTTGGTTTTATTGTGTTCTTGGTGGAGTTTTTACTTGTGGTTTTGTTTTGTTTGCTCTTTGAAAATGGTTGGAAAACCCCCTTTAGTAATTCCTGGAGTGGGGGTTTTCTGACAATAAATTCCGTCATCTTTTCTGTATTTGTGAATATTTTTATTTCTCCTTCATATTTGAAGGAAAGCTTTGATGGGTATAGTATTCTTGGCTGAAAGTTTCTCTCTTTCAGGGCTTTAAATATTGGGGTCCACTTTCTTCTAACTTGTAGAGTTTCTGCTGAGAAATCTGATGATAATCTAATAGGCTTTCCTTTATATGTTGTATTCTTCTTTTCCCTGGCTGCCTTGAGAATTTTTTCTTTGTTGTTGGTTTGTGCCAATTTCATTATGATGTGCCTTGGAGTAGGTTTGTTGGGGTTAAGAAAACTCGGTGTTGTGTTTGCTTCTTGAATTTGAGGCTTTAGTTCTTTCCATGGGCTTGGGAAGTTCTCGTCTATTATTTGTTTGAATATATTCTCCATTCCATTTTCTCTCTCTTCTCCCTCTGATATGCCTATTATTCTTATGTTATTCTTTTTGATGGAGTCAGACAATTCCTGTAAGGCTTTCTCATTTTTTAAAATTTTTGAGTCTCTCTCTTCTTCTCTCTGTTGTGCCTGAAGTTGCTTGTCTTCTATGTCAGTAATCTTACCTTCTATTTGGCCTGTTCTATTAGCTAAGCTTGTTACCTCGTTTTTCAGTTCATGAATTGAGGTTTTTTTTTTTATCTCTGTTTGATTTGTTTTTATAGTTTAAATTTCCTTGGTAATATATTCTTTGTGTTCATTGAGTTGTTTTCTGAGCTCCCTAAATTGCCTTTCTGTGTTTTCTTGTATATCTCTGAGTAATTTTAGGATTTCTATTTTAAATTCTCTGTCATTTATCTCCAAGGTTTCCAATATTAAATTTTTTTCTCCATAGATTTTTCCACATCTATCTGTGCTACTTCTCTATCTTTTGTATCCATGATATTCGATTTCCTTTTTCTTAATGGCATCTGAGGGTGGTCTTGTTGCTAGCACTAATGAAAATTAATAAAGAATAAAAATTTTTAAAAAGTAAAAAAAAAAAAGAAATAAAAATTTGGAAAAAAACACCAAAAACCCCAATAATAATTTATTATTCCCCCCCTTTCTTTCTTCTCTTTCCCTCCTCTCCCCTCCTCCTTAGGAAAATATCATCATGAACTGTGAATTGTATTATGCTAAATGGAAAAAAACTGCCTATAACGGAGTTGGGGGGAATTGTTCAAGGGGCAAAAAAGGAAGTAGGGACCCACAAAATGCAAAAAAGGAAAAAATTTTGGTCAAGTATAAAATGATTTGCTTGTAAGTGATGGTCGACTAAGAGATATAATGAGAGGGATAAGAGGGAAACAGAAAAAAAGGGAAAAAAAACTATTGTATTAAGTGGAGCAAAAACTAAAAAGAATGGATATCCTGGGCTTGGAGGAATGCTAATGAGTTACAAAGCAAAGTAAAAAGCATCCAAAATGCCACAAAAAAAACTTGAATTTCAAATTAAACAGTTTGTTTCTGATTGAGGATTGAATGAGAGGAAAAGTAAAAGGAGAAAAGAAGAAACTAATGGAGAGGGAGAAATAAGAAAAAGGGGAAGAGGAAAAGAAGAAAAAAGAAAAAAAAGAGAGAGAGAGTTAAGGGTTTTGGAGTGTAACCCTCATGGAGAGTAAGGAAGAAGAAAAGAAATAAAATGTAACACTTATGGGTAGTGTAGTTCAAGAAGAGGAAAGAATAAGAGGTGCAGAAAATAAAAGGCCCAAGATGGAGGAAATAGAAATAATAATATTAAAGACAAGAAGATGAAAGAAACAAAAAAATAGTGGAACAAGTTATAAAGTCTGTGGATTTTTCTTGATTTTGAGAGGTTAACTTCTTCTTCCTTTTTCTTTCCTCTCCCTCTTCCTGGTCGGTGACTCTGTACCCCAGCTCTACCCCTGTGGCATGCTTAGGTAGGGATTTGCAGTTGATGAGACTCTACGGCGATGTCATATATTAGGCTTCAGTCTCGTTGGCAGTCAAGGCTTGTTAGCGTTTGCAGGCTCTGACAATGAGAGTCTGTTTTCCTGGAGCCTCTCTCCTAGTCTCTCCTTCCTGAATTAGCAGCCTGATGATCCAGCTATGAGGCTGCCGCTGCCTCTGCCTGGGGAATAAGAGGCTCAAAGAGCTGGCAAATCCCCACTCTATTCTGACTCAATGCAGGGCTCTGGGTAAGGCTCTGGCAGTCAGGGCCACCAGTGTAATCAGGTGGGGCTGGGAGCCAATTGCTCTCAAGGTCACTTTCTATGATCCTCCAGGCCTGTTCAGCAGCCTAGCACTCTGTGGGACCACTCTCCCCAGGCTTTCCGCACTTTTTAACCTGTTTTTGTCTGGGAATAAGATACCCTAGTCGCTGCCTGCAGTACAGGAGGTCTTAATATCTGCCAAGTCCCTCTTTTTAGCATATAACCCTGAGTATGAAAGCTCTGCCAATCAGAAGTTGCCCCCACCCCTTTAGCAAGAGGCACTAAAAAATATCACACCTCTTGTCTTAGATCGCTGAACTGAGAGAGATCTTCTCAATTAGAGCTGCATAGGTCAGTTGGGAGGTGAGCAGACTGTGGGTTAAGCTAATTTCAGCGATTAGATCTGCCGATCTGCTCCAGAAAGGACTGCAAGCTGACTGCGCGCCCCTCTCCTGATGCTTGATTGTTAGCTTGAATGGCTGGGTGAGGCACCTCACCCAGAGAAGCTTGGGTGTAGGGAAGTTCGCACACTCCCCGCGCACCACTGGCAGCTGCTGCTCGTGGAGCACGGGCGTTTGCTCGCAGGGCGCGGGCGTTTGCCCGCGTGGGCTGATTTGCCACAGGCACAGTCTTTCCTCGGCTTGAATGAACGTCCATGCCACAGCCTAGCTTCCTCCACACCCTTAGCCCCCCCCCACTCTCAGTTCCAAGTGAAAGCAGCCTTTACTCAGGTTAGTGAGGAAGGCAGAGTGTTCCTTTGTCCGACTTATTTCCTTCAGGGTTGATTATATATTTAGCCATTTTTTCGCTTAATCCTAATTTTACCTTCACCTTCAGTGTGTGGAACTCCTGGACACTCCAAGGATAGAGTTTTTGTCTCTGGTTGATGAACTTGTTGAAATTTTGGGGAGATTTGTCGGTTGCGCTCCTCATGGCGCCATTTTTCTGACGTCATTCCTAATTTTATATAAAATGCTTACTTGGATTGAATCTGAATTTTATCAAATGGCTTTCCAGATCCTTTTGATACAGTCATGAGGTTTTATCTTTTAATTTTTGATATAATGAATGTCAGTACATATCCTGATACTGAATTGTCTTTGTGTTCATTTAAGTAAGATAGGCAAGTTACACTAAATCTAAATTCAACAGAGACATACCTTTAATTTTTTTTTTTTTCATTTATCTGAGAGAAAAAGAAAGTACCAGTGCTCTTCTGGCTTTATAAAGAAAACACATGTGTACTTAATATTTTTCTGAAAATTCTATGTCAATTTAAATATTATTACCAGGGATGACATTATTAAGTAAAACAACTAATTATGTTTTAGACTCCTTAGAGACTAAAGATTATATTTATATGAGGAAGCAGCAATCTGTAAAGTACAGCTATCTTACTCTTTTCAATCTGAGTATCTTTTACTTATTTTTCTTGCCTGATTGCCCTGCATAGAAAAGAGCTGTGGCAAGAACAGACTTGTCTCATTCCTGATCTAAGAGGGAAATAATTCTTTCTTTGACTAATTAGTATGATGTCAGGTGTAGATTTTTTGTTAATGTCATTTATCATTATCATTTATGAGGAAGTCTCTACACTTCCGTTTGTTGAGTGCTTTTTAACATGAATAGTATTGGATTTCCTGAAAAAATTATTCTGCATCTATGAGATAGTCATGTGATTTTTGCCCTTTATTTTACTGATGTGGTATATTGCATTAAATAATTTTAAAAAAATCTTATACCCACCTTGCATTTCTGGGGTAAATCTTACCAAGTCATGGTGTATATCATTTTTATATGTTGGAATCAGTTTGCTAGTATTTTATTGAGGATTTTTGTATCTGAATTAGTGATCTTTGGTTTTCTTTACTTGTGAATGTCTTTTCAGATTCTAGCTTCAAGGTAATACTGGCCTCATATAATGAGTTGGGAAGTATTCCCATCTCTCTCTCTCTCTCTCTCTTTCTCTCTGTTTCTTTCTTTTCTCTTCTTTCTTTTTTTTTCTTTCTTTCTTTCTTTTTCTTTCTTTCTTTTCTTTCTTTCTTGTATGGAGAGGAACTGTATTCTGATTCTTTTACTCCACATTGCTCTGCAGGAAGATTAAGGTTATCATCCTTTTGACAATGTTATGCCTAAATAAGGAAGATAGTTTGGAATCAAGTGGGAACACTAGAATTTAGAATCATGACTAAAAAAATGGGTTTTTCTATTTGTTTTTATCAGTTTAATTGAGAATTCTTTAGAGATTATAGAACAGTAGTTGGTTGGTTAAGGACATCATAGTGTAGTCATCCTATAATAAGCTCTACAACTTTAAATATTTTGGAGTACTGTGTGTGTGTGGGGGTGTGTGTGTGTGTAACTATTTCTGTGATATACTGTTAAGTGAAAAAAGCAGATTACAGATCTGGTTATATACTACATAATATGCATATGTTCTTATATGTTTTGAAAGAAAATGAAGTAGCACAGTGAACTTACAATATTTTCTTTGGGGAATAGAGTCTTATATGAACTGCATGTTGTACTTTATCTTTCTTTTCACATATTTATAAATTACAAATGTAGTATTATAAAAATAGTTCCATTAAAAATAGTTCTTGGAGCACTAAATATCTGGCTGAACAAGATACAGAATCTATTTTTTATTTTTACTATGTGGTCCTCTAAATTTTTGAACAGTTATAGCACATTTTGTATTGAATTTAATTCCTTCCTAATATTACGTATTCCCTTTTTACATGTTAGCCTTAATCTTCTTTATGATATAATGAGCTCTTTATATATATATTTTTTATTGTGTTATTATGAACTTGCAGACATACAGAGGAGTTGAAAGAATTATACTGTGAACACTCACCACCTAGATATGATAATTATCATCTAGTTTAATATTTATATGCATATCACAAACTGTAGTTTAGTATTTGTTTTTAATAACCTTTTCTTATCTTTTCTGAGGTACAGTTTTATATAGAGGAATCACAAATTTTATTGAACAATTTGATGAATTTTGACTAATGTATACATTTGTGTAATTCAAACCTCTATCAAAACATAGACTTTCACCTTCACTGGATAAAGTTTCTTTATATCCCTTCCCAGTCAGTTTTGCTTATATCAATCACTGATCGGAATGTTTTCACCATATTTTAGTTTTGCTTGTTCAGAATTTAATATAAATGTAATGATATTATATGCACTTTTTTGCATATTGCTTCTTTTACTTAACATAATGTTTTTGAAAATCATCCATGTTGTTGGAGCTGTTAGTAGTTTTTAATTGTTTAGTAGTATTCCATTGTATGAGACTATCACAGTTTTTTTGATTCTCTTATTGGACATCCGGGCTATTTCAAAGTTGTTATATATAAAGTTTTTAGGACCATACTTATGCAAATTATTATGTTGGATGTATGTTCTTTATTTTCTTGAGTACATACATATGAGTGGAATTTTTAGGTCAGAGGACAAGTATATGCTCAGTTTTGTAAGAAAATGCAAGACATTTTTCCAAAATGGTTGTATCATTTTACATTTTTACTACCATTTTGTTAGTTCGTAGGGTTTTTTTTTTTAAGCAAAAAAATTACTATTTTGCCATACTGGTGGTTATATAGTGGTATGTCATGATTTTAATTTTTATTTTCCTGATGACTATTTTTACTATCTTCTCTCTTTCAGACAGTTCGGCATGGTTTTCCTTACCAGCCCACAGCATTAGCCTTTGATCCAGTTCAGAAAATCTTGGCTATTGGGACAAGAACAGGTGCTATACGAATGTATCCTTAATTTTTGGTTCATTATTTGTTATAATAACAATTACATTTCCTTAAATATTCAGGATAGTGAATATATTTGTGAACAAATAAAGTTTATTGTTTCTTTACAAATGAGTAACAATTGTGAAAACCTGCATTGGCATATTTTTAATGTCTGTGAGATAAATATTGATGTCCTTTCTCTAATTCCTGATATTGATAAATTGTATCTTCTCTTTTTTCCTGATCAATGTGAATGAAGCTTATCAGGTGTATTGGTTTTCAGTAGAGCCAACTTTTGGTCTCATTGTCTTTTTTGTATCTTTTTTTTATGTCCTGTCTCACTGGTTTCACTTTCATCTTTTTTATTACCTTATTTTGCTTAAGTTAACTCTGGTTTCTTAAGGTGGAAACTGAGGTCATTGATTTAAGAATCCTCTTCTTTAAAATATGCTTGTAATACAAGCATATTTTGCTTTAGTGTAATCCCATTTTTAAAGTCAAACACTTTATTTTGAGATAATTATAGATTTAATTGTGGTTGTAAGAAATACTACAGAAATATCCCATGTACTCTTTACCCAATTTCCAATAGTAACATCTTCTACAACTATAGTATGATATTACAATAAGATTATTGATATGGATATTGATATACTCAAGTTACAGAACACTTCTATCATCACAATAATTCCTCATGTTGCTCTTTTATAGTAACACCCTATCCCTTCAATTCTCCCACCACTTCACAGGAATCCTGACAGAGTAATTTATTCTTCATTTTAGTAATTTTACAACTTTAAGAATGCTACAGAAATGGAACCATACAGTATGCAAGCTTTTGGAATTGCTTTTTTCACTCAGCATAATTCTCTGAAGATTCATCCAAATTGTTGTTTGTATCAATAGTACATGTCTCTCAAGACAGTGGTTTCATTTTCTTAGGATATATATCCAGAAGTAGAATTGCTGGATCATATGGTAGCTCTCTTTTTCATCTTTTGAGGAACCTCTATACTGTTTCCCATAATGGTTGTAGCAATTTACACTTCCACAAACAATGCACAAGGGTTCCCTTTACTCCACACCCTCACCAATATTTATTTGTCTTTTTGATGACAGCCATTCTAATAGGTGTGAAGTTTAGATTTTAATTTCTCTGCTAGTGACGTTGAGTTTATTTATTTTATTTAGCGAGAGGAGAGACCGAGACAGAGTCCTGCATGTCCCCGAACCAGGATCCATCCAGCAAGCCCACTAAGGGGTGATGTTCTGCCCATCTGGGGCCTTGCTTCACTGCAACTGGAGCCATTTTTTAGTGCCTGAGGCAGAGGCTATGGAGCCATCCTCAGAGCCTGGGGCCAACTCACTGGAATGGATCCCTGGCTGCAGGAGGGAAGGAGAAGAGAGCAAACGAGAGAGAGAGAGAGAGAGAGAGAGAGAGAGAGAGAGAGAGAGAGAGAGAGAGAGAAAAGCAAGAAGCAAGAGAGGGATAGGTATAGAAGAATATAGGCACTTCTCCTTTGTGCCCTGACCTGGAATTGAATGTGGGAAACCCACACGCCAGCCAATGTTCTACCACTGAGCCAACCAGCCAGGGCCTGAGTTTTTTTTTTATGCACCCCTGGCCATTTGTATGTTTTTTTTGAAAAATGTCTACCTACAGTCTCTGCTCATTTTTTCCCTACTGAGTTGTATGTTGCCTATATATTTTGATATTAACCTCTTATGTAATAGATAGTTTGCAAATATTTTCTTATATTCCACAGGTTGCTTTTTCATTTTGTTGTTTATGAGTTTAAGTTTATTTGAGTCCTCTCTCTTTTTTCTTAGTCTAGCTAAAGATTTATCAGTTTTGTGTATTCTTTCAAAATCACAGCTCTTGGTTTTGATTTTTTTTCTATTTTTCTAGTCTTTATTTTCACTCTGATATTTATTATTTTTTTCTTCTGCTAACTTTGTGCTATTTTGTTTCTTTTATAATTTCTTGAAATGTAAAGTTAGGTTATTTGAGGTATTTCTTTTTCTTGATATAGGCATTTATCCCTATAAACTTTCCTCTTAGAACTGCTTTCCCTGTACTACATAAGTTTTTTTTTTTTTTTTAACAGGGACAGAGAGAGAGTCAGAGAGAGGGATAGACAGGGACAGACAGACAGGAACGGAGAGAGATAAGAAGCATCAATCATCAGTTTTTCGTTGCGACACCTTAGTTGTTCATTGATTGCTTTCTCATATGTGTCTTGACCGGATGCCTTCAGCAGACCGAGTAACTCCTTGCTGGAGCCAGCGACCTTGAGTCCAAGCTGGTGAGCTTTTTGCTCAAGCCAGATGAGCCCGAGCTCAAGCTGGCGACCTCGGGTTCTCAAACCTGGGTCCTTCCGCATTTCAGTCCGACACTGTATCCACTGAGCCACCACCTGGTCAGGCTACTCCATAAGTTTTGTTGTAAATTTTTATTTTAGTTTTTTAAATCAATTATTTTTAATTTATTGGGATGACATAGATTGCCAAACCATACAGGTTTCTAGTGCGTGACTCAATATAACACCATCTGCATGCTGCATTGTGTGCTCTCTGCACCATGCAAAGTTTCTTTCTGTCCCCATTTTCTCCTCTTTTGCCTACCTCCCCTACTTCCACCCCCCTTCCTTTCCCTTTGGCTGTTGCCACTCTGTTGTCTGTCTTTTTTTGTGTGTGTATATGTGTCTCTGTGTGTGTGTGTGTGTGTGTGTGTGTGTGTGTGTATATATATATGTTTTTTGGCTAATCCCTTTACATTTTTTCATCCATTCCCCTTTACTTCCACCCCTTTGACAGCTGTCCATCTTTCATCTGTTCCATGTATCCATGCCTCCATTTCTATTTTGTTCATCAGTTTTTGTTTATTAGATTCCACATATAAGTTAGATCATATGACAGTTGTCTTTCTCTGACTGGCTTATTTCACTTAGCATAATAATCTCCAGGTCCAGCCATGCTATTTCAAAGGTAACATTTCCTTGTTTTTTAAGGCTGCATAATATTCCATTATGTAATATACCACAGCTTTTTTTATTCACTCATCCACTGATGGACACCTGGGCTGTTTCCAGATCTTGATTATTGTAAATAATGCTGTAGTGAACATAGGGGTGCATACAGTCTTTCAAGTTGGTGTTTTTAGGTTCTTAGGATAAATTCCTAGAAGTGGGATAGCTGAGTCAAATGGCGGATCAATTTTTAATATTTTGAGGGAACTCCATACTGTTTCCACAGTGGCTGCACAAGTCTGCATTCTCACCAATAGTGCAGGATGGTTTCCTTTTCTCCAAGTCCTCGTCGGCCCTTGATTATTGATTTGTTGATGATAGTCATTCTGGTGAGTGTTAGGTGATATCTTGTGGTGGTTTTAATTTGCATCTCTCTGATGATTAGTGACATTGCCATTTTCATTTGAAATGCTTTATGATTTTCCTTTTGCTTTTTATTTGATTCATTGGTTGTTCAGGATTATGTTGTTTATTTTTTATGTATACTGTTCACAAAAATTAGGGCATATATCAAAATGAATATGAAGCAATAAAATATCCCCTAATTTTTGTGAGCAGTATATTTGTGAATTTTTCACTTTTTTTCTATAATTGATTACTAGTTTAATATTGTGGCCAGAAAATATACTAGATGGTTTACTTATTTATTTTGCTTCATATGTGCCCAAACATATGATATACTCTGGAGAATGTTCCATATGCACTTTAGAAGAATATATCATATATTCTGATACTGTTATAGGGAATGTTCTGTATATGTCTGATAGGTCTATTTGATATATAGCATTATTCAGTTTCATTCATTCCTTATTAAATCTATAAGGATGATCTCTCCAGTGTTACAAGTTGCGTATTTAAGTGCCCTACTATTATTGTATGGCTATTAGTTCTCCCTCCAGTTCTGTTAATCTGTTAATATTTGCTTTATTTAGGTTCTCCAATGGTGAGTGAATATATTTATAATTGTTTTATCCTTTAATGAATTGACTCTTTTCTCTCTCATCATGATCATTTTTTTTTCTCTTGTGACTGATGTGACTAAAAGTCTATTTCATCTGTGATAAGTATTGACACTCCTGCTCTCTTTTGGTTACTATTTACATGAATATCTTTTTTCATCCCTTCAATTTCAGCCTACATGTGTCAGTAAAGCTAAAGTGAGTCCTTTATAGATAGCATATTGTTCAATCTTTTCTTTTTAATCTACTAGGCACTTCTTTCTTTTGATTGTAGACTTAGTCCATTGGGTCCCTGTGAGATTTCTGTATTTGGATACCCATTTCTCTGGCAAGATTTGGGAAGTATTTCACCATTATATCTTTAAATAATGTTTCTGTGGGGTTTTTTCTCTCTTCTGGTAATCTCATGATGCAGATTTTTGTGTGCTTAATGGTATCACATAATTAACTTTGGCTTTCTTTGCTCTTTTTCTTTTTTCTCTCTAGCTAATTTTGAATTATTTGCCTTTGAGTTTGCTGATTCTCTCTTCTGCATAATTAGAGCTGTTGCTGAAACTCTCTATTGAATTTCTCAGTTCTGTCATTGTATTCTTCAGCTTTAGGATTTCTGTTTGGTTCTTTTTTCTTGTTTCTATTTCTTTGTTAAATACATATTGTTAATGAATTATTTTCCTGATTTTGTTTGTCTACCTGCATTCTCATGTATTTTATTTGATTTATTTAAGTGGTTTTTAATTCTTCATCAGGAGTCATAGATCTACATTTCTTTGAATTTGGTACTGGAGCTCTGAAAAATTAGTTTCCATTGGTGGTTTCATCTTTCTTCACGAACTATGTAGATTTGCATTGGTGCCTGTGAATTTGTGAGAGCAAACACTTCTTTCAGTCTTTATAGACTGGTTTCAGAATATGAAGACCTTTTTAAGTTTGTTCCCTAAGCTTATAAGATTACTACTGAAATGCAGTTGTGCTGGGTTGGAGCCAGTTATGAGGCTGTTAGTGTGTCTGTTATGGTGTCTGTGGTTAGTGGACTCTCCACCAGGACACAGGCTGGAGTGAATTTCTTGTGGTTCCTGAGTGGATGTGACTACCTCTAGTACCTTGTTCAGTAAGGTGGCACATACACAAGGGTGCACATATAGATCCTCAGATAGTGGGTAAAATAAATTTACCTTATCTGGTAAGGTAGATTGCAGGCTTGGTTTCCATCAGGCTCCTGGTAGTACTGCTGCCTGATCACTGGAGAAGTCCCTAGGTGAGCAGGACTGATCCTGAACTGTGGCTGTTGGGGCTATTTCAGATTCCACAACCAATGTTAAAGTTTGCAGACCTGGTTCTGTAGGCACTGCTAGGCATGTCCCTTTTCAGGTTATTGGATAGGCTGGGTTGGCACTTGACCATGGTTAGAGGGATTGGAGTGGCCTGTAGGTTCTTCCAGGAGTTCAGTGTGTCTCCTGCCAGGTCCCTGTGCTGGTTGGACTGTTTGTGGATTATAGATGGAGGGGCTGAAACTGAGTATAGAGAGCCCTTTTAGGATCTCTGAGAATGCAGACAGAAGTGTTTCCTACTGGTTCCCTGTGGCAGCAGGGTTATTCTTAGACTGCAGTGGTGGGTTTGGAATTAAGTATAGGGCCATCTTAGAGTCTCCAGGGTTGCAGAGAGAAGTATTTTTCACTGGTACCATTGACCCTCAAAACTTCTGGCAGACTGGAATACTGTGTCTGTGAGGAAGCTAGAGTCATGTATGGGCCCTTTCAGGATCTCTGGGAGCACAGACAGAAATTTATCTGTTTGGCACCTGTGCCAGCAGGCCTCCTTGATACATATACTGAGGAAGGGGGCTTATGCCTAGTATAGAACTCTTTCAATATCTCTGGGAATTCAGACAAGAGAGCCTCTGCCAGTGAGACTTTATGAAATGTAGACGGGATGAACTGGAGCTGAGTTACAGGGCCATTTCAGAATCTATAATATCATATTTGTCAGCCTTACCTCCAAGGGCTTCTGTACTGTAGCTGAGAAGGACTAGAGTTGTCTTAAAGGCCAGTTCTGAGTCTACAACCAGGACCAAAGTCTCTCTGCCCATTACCTGATTTTTGCATGGACTTGATTCCTCTGTGTCCTTCGGTGTATAGCATTTGCAAGTCCAAAAAGGGCTGAAGTGAAATTTTCAGGGGTAAAGAGCTATTTCCTTATCAGCCAAATGAGTGTGAGCCTGCCTTATCAAAATGGTTCTTTTCATTCTGGGACTGCACCAGGATTTCACAATCTCCTACTTGAATCCGGAAGCTCCCATGAAGGCCATTTTTTTCTGCATATACAGGCCAAATTATTTTTGGTGAAGGGGGAATACATGAGAGGGATGTCTTATTTGGCCATTTTGCTGATATCCTGTGCTATATAATGCAATTTGCATGAAGAAAGATTAAGATTTTTTAACTCTTTATTTTAAAAAATTAGGATAACTACAGAACAAAACATCAGTTATTTAGTTTATTTTTTATTCATTAATATTAGTGCTAATTAAGATATTAGAATCCTTGACTTTTATTTATATTAGACTCGGGAGACCTGGTGTTGATTGTTATTGCCAACATGAAAGTGGTGCAGCTGTTTTGCAGCTCCAATTCTTGATCAATGAGGTAAGGATTTTCTTGACTGTTTATCACATACACAATATTCATTGATGTAATCTTTTTATATTTTGATTCTAAAGGTTTAAAGATATATATATGCAATATTATACATGGTCAAATTTTTCATAAAGGACTGTACTCCAGTATTTGTCAATTTATTAAATTTTAAAAGAAAATGTTTATGTTTTAGAAAGTCCTGTTATTGTGATTGTATAGAATAATTTATAGGGGTGACAGTCAGAATAATGGTGGCATGAGACATACTCCTGATCTCTCCCCTTGAAATTTCAATAAATTGAACAACTATAACACAGCAAAAGAACCCCAACTGGGCTCACAGGCATGTGTGAAAGATCCGTGCGCCCAATCAACCAAAGGTGGGAAGGGCTGGAAGATAAAACATATGCATGGTCAGATCCCAAAAGAAGCCAAGAGTGACTGGATTTTTTTCTTTTCTGGGACAAAAGGTAGAAAGGAAACTGGGTTTTATCTGCTGAGGATACAAAGAAAGAAGCCAAGAGTGCCTAGGTCTCCTTGACGGGAAGAGCAGAGAGATTGAGGGGCAGAGAGGGAGATACTTAACCAAAGCAGCAGGAAAACGAGGGGTGATGGCCAGTGTTCCCACAGTCTGCTCTCAGCCTGCACTCAGTGCAGAAACAGAGAAAACCAAAGTGCAGCCTTCCAGCCTCCAAGATCCCATCTCCCTCACTTCATGGGTATGGAGAGTGTCAGAGACAGACCCCACAGCTAACTCTCCAAAGCTACTCTCTCCCCTGAAGAACAGAGCTGCTCCACCTCTGGTCCCCTGGTCTATTGAGATGTGGGAAGGAGTGCCTGGAGGCCTGAGTTTGCCATTGCTAAAGGTGTAAAGCTCTTACCACACACCCTGTTCACCATTGTGACTACAGTCCTGCCTGCATCATTGCAACAGCAACATCTCAATGGAGGACAGCCCAGGAATTTAATAGAGATATAATTTTTAATACAGTAATACCTACTGAAAGAAAACAGTAACCACTCAAAACTTTAAACTTTTTAATCTTTTTTTTAACATTTTCCTCTTCTTCTATTTTGAATTTTATTTTTATATTTTTATTTTCTGTGGGCATTTTGTTTGTTTGTTGTTTTGGTTTTTGTGGTTATTTTTTTACTTGTCATTATTTTAAATTTTTTATTACATTTAATTATATATTTTCAATTTTTATTTTTCATTTTTTACTTGTTTCTTTTGTTACAGTTCTTAAAAAATACCACTGTCAAATGCTATCAAGAAAGAAGTAATTGAATATCATGTCTACATGAGACAGACAAGTACTCAGAAAGAAAATGAAAAATCTCCAGAAAGTAATCTCCATCACATGGAAACCTTGGAGATAAATGATAAAGAATTCAAAATTGATATTCTGAAAATACTGAGATGCGAGAAAACATTGATTGGCAATATAATGAGCTCAAAAAACAAGTTAATGAACAATATGAGTACTTCACCAAAGAAAGTGAAACTTTAAAAAGAAATCAAACAGATGAAGAACTAATACGTGAATTGAAAACTGAGGTAGTGAGTTTAACTAAGAGAACAGACCATATAAAGGAGAGAATTAGTGACATTGAAGAAAGGCAACTAGAGATGCTACAGCAAGAAGAGACTCACAAATTTAAAAAATGTGTTAGCTCTACAAAGATTATCAGACTCCATCAGAAAGGGCAATATAAGAATAAGGTATATCAGAAGAAGAAGAGAGGGATAAGGGAATGGAGAAACAATTCAAACAAATAATTGAAGAGGACTTCCCAAACCTATGGATAGAGAGCCTCAAATCCAAGAAGGGAACAGGACACTGAGTTACCTCAACCAACTAAATGGCAAAGAAAGAATCCTCAGGCCAGCTAGGGAAAGAAACAACATTATCTAAACAGGAAGGCCAATTAGGTTATCATCAGACTTCTCAGAAGAAACTCTAAATGCCAGAAGAGAGTGGATCCAAACATATTCAAAGTACTGAAAGAAAGGAATTACCAGCTAAGAATACTATATTTAAACTATCCTTCAAATATGAAGGAGAAATAAATCTTTTCCAGACATACAGAAGCTGAGGAAATTTATCACCAGAAAATTCCTACTGCAGGTAATACTTAAGGGGGTTAATCAAACAAACACAAAGAGCAAAACAAATCAAAAATCCAAGAAAAAGCTCCAACAAGGATAATCTATGACAATAATAATATAAAAGAGGAGAGCATAAAGATCTGCAATAGCAAAGAAGAATGGAGTGCATAAGAACTCATAAGACAAAGGACTCTTGTAATGACAAATTTTCTCCTAATCATGTAATGATAACCATACACAAAAAAGCCATACTGAAACACATAGCTTAACAAAAGGAAGAAACAGGTGAAAGAAGTATGGAATACCACCTAACAAAAACAACTGACAGAGAAGAATCAAACAAGACACATAGCTGTCAACCTCCCCCCCCCATAAAATGGCTATAGTATCCTCAAGTATCAATAATTACCCTAAAATAAATGGACTGAACTCACCAACAAAGTGGCATAGAGTAGCAGATTGGATCAAAAAGCAAAACCCAACCATATGCTGCCTTCAAGAGACACATCTAAGGTGCAAGGACAAAAAGGTAGGTTCAAAGTGAAAGGTTGGAAAACAATTCTCCAAGCAAATAAATCCAAAGAAAAGCAGGTGTTTCCATACTCATACCTGACAATGCTGACTTCGAAACAGCAAAGGTAACAAGAGACAAAGATTGACAATTAATAATAATAAAAGGGACACTGTTTCAAGAAGGCATAACACTTCTTAATATATATGTACCAAGGCCCTGGCCAGTTTGCTCAGTGGTAGAGCATTGGCCCAGCATGTGGAAGTCCCGGGTTCAATTCCCGGTCAGGGTATACAGGAGAAGCACCCATCTGCTTCTCCACCCTTCCTCCTCTCCTTTCTATCTCTCTCTTCTCTTCCTGCAGCCAAGGCTCCATTGGAGCAAAGTTGTCTCTGAGGATGACTCCATGGCCTCCACCTCAGGCACTAGAATGGCTCCAGCCACAATGGAGCAATGCCCCAGATGGGCAGATCATCAACCTCCTGGTAGGCATGCTGGGTGGATCCCAGTCAGGTGCATGCGGGAGTCTGTCTGCCTCCCCACTTCTCACTTCGGAAAAATGCAAAAAAAAATGTATATATATATGCACCGAACCAGGGAGCACCAAAATATGTAAGACATCTACTAATTGATCTAAAAATAGAATCAAACAAAAACACAATCATATTTGGAGATTGACAGTTTTAGATAGATCATCCAAAAAAAATCAACAAAGAAATATTGGCTTTAAACAACACACTAGACCTTTGGACACAATAGACATTTGCAGAATATTTTATCCTAGAACATCAGATTATACATTCATTTTCAGTATGCATGAAACATTCCCAATGACACACCATATATTGGGACAAAATACTAACATAATCAAACTCAGGAAGATTGATTGTACCAAGTATATTATCTGACCAAAAGCCTTTGAAATTAGAATTTAACTACAAATATAAAGTAAAGAAACCCATAAAAATGAATAAGTTAAACAACATACTTCTAAAAAATGACTTGGTCAAATAAAAAATAAAAAGAAAGATCAAAATATACATATATACAATCGTACAAAACTGACATCAAAATTTCTGGAATGCAGCAAAAGCAGTAATAAGAGGGAAGTTTATATCATTACAAACATGTCAAGAAACAAGAGAAATCCCAAGTAAACAACCTAATATCACATCTTAAGGAACTAAAAAAAGAAGAACAGAGGCAACCCAAAATCAGCAGAAGAAAGAAAATAGTAAAAATTAGAGCAGAACTAAATGAAATGGAGAATAAAAAATTTATGGAAAAAAGTAATACAACAAAGCTGGTTCTTTGAAAAGATCAATAAAATCAACAAGCCCCTGGCTAGAGTTAGTAAGGAAAAAAGGTGAAGACTCATGTAAACAAAATCTGAAATAAAAGAGGAGAAATTACAGACATCATAAATATACAAAGGATTATGGTAGAATAGTATGAAAGATTATATGCCACCAAATTCAACCACCTAGAGGAAATGGATTAGTAACTCCTAGAACTAGACAATCTTCCCAGACTGAGTCATGAGGAAGTGGAAAACCTAAATAGACCTATAAGCAGAGGAGAAATAGAAACAACTATCAAAAACCTTTCCCAAAATAAAAGTCCAAGACCAGATGGCTGAACTAGTAAATTCTACCATACATTCAAAGAAGATTTGGTACTTATCCTTCACAAAGTCTTTCAAAAAATAGAAGAAGGAGCAATACTCCCTAACACATTTTATGAGGCCAGCATAACCTGCACACCAAAACCTGGCAAGGACAACACAAAAAATAAAACTACAAACAAATACCTCTAATGAATACATATGCAAAAATCCTAAAAAAAAAATACTAGCAAGTTGAATACAACAACAAACTAAAAAAGAACATATCACAATCAAGTGGAGTTCATTACAGGAGCACAACGATGGTTCAACATATGGAAATTGATCGGTGTAATACACCACATCAACAAAACAAAGAAGAAAAATCATATGATTCTATCAATAGATGCAGAAAAGGCATTCAATAAGATACAATATCCCTTTATGTTAAAAAAAATACTGAATAAAATGGATATAGAAAAAAGTACCTCAACATAATAAAGGCTATCTATGACCAACTATTTATATCAGCTAATATACTAAGTGGTGAAAAAATAAAGGCTTTTCCTCTAAAAATCAAGAACAAAACAGGCTGCCTACTCTCTCCACTCCTATTCAACATAGTTCTAGAAGTCTTAGCCAGAGCTATCAGGCAAGAGAAAGACATAAAAGGCATTCATATCAGAAAAGATAAAGTAAAGGTATTACTTTTTGCAGATGGCATGATGCTGTATATAGAAAACCCCAAAGACTCCAACAATAAACCATACAATAATGTTATGGAATATGAAATCAGTATACAAAAGTCTGTTGGTTTCCTGTATGCCAACAATGAACTCAAAAAAACAATTTCTGTTAGAATTTCAACAACAAAAAATAAAGTAAAATACCTAGGATCAAACTTTACAAAGGATGTGAAGGACCTATATACTGAAAACTACAAAATGCTGTTGAAAGAAATTTTAAAAGACACAATGAAGTGGAAAAATATTCCATGTTCATGGATTGGAAGAATCACCATAATTAAAATGGTCATCTTACCCAAATCAACATACAAGTTTAATGCAATTCCCATCAAAATCCCAGTACATTTTTAAAAGAAATAGAACAAAAATTACCAGGTTTGTATGGAACCATAAAAAAAACCCCAAATAGCCAAAGAAATGCTGAGGAAAAAATATGAAGCCAGACGTATCACACTATAGTCGTCCCTCACCATATTGTGGTTCACTTTTTGCGGTCTCACTGTATCATGGACTTTTAAATTGTATATATCTAATTTTGTATCATGGATTTTTTGCTATATCACGGGACTTTGCGGCATATAGGTATTTTTATATATTACTTTAATTATTTTGCAGTAAAATAAGCAAAATAAGTGTGGGAAATGTTAATAACAGTGCGGGAATGGTTTATAAGTGTGTGGGGAGGGTTTATAAAGCCTTAAAATATATATAAGTAATAAAATAAATATAAGGTCACTACTTTGCAGATTTTTGCCTATCGTGGGGGGTTCTGGAACCTAACCCCCGCAATAGATGGCAGACACTGTACCTTACTTCAAATCATGTTATAGCGCCATGATAATCTAAACAGCATGGTATCAGAAAAACAGATATACAGACCAATGGAACAGATTTGAGAACCCAGAAATAAAACAACATATATATGGACAAGTAATCTTTGACAATGGAGCTAAAAACGCACAATGGAGAAAAGAAAGCCCCTTCAATAAACGGTGCTGGCAAAATTGGAAAACTACTTGAAAAAAGAATGAAGCTTGACTATAGTTTGTCCTCTTGCACTAAAATTAATTCAAAATGGATCAAAAATCTATATATAAGATCTGGAACAATAAATTACATAGAAGAAAACATAGGTACTAAACTCATGGATGTTGGCCATAGACAACAATTTCTAGATTTGACCCTAAAGGTAAGGGAAGATAAGGCCAAAAGCTGAGTGGAACTCTATACAACTGAAAAGCTTCTGCACAGCAACAGAAACTGACAACAAAACTTATAGGCAGCCAACTAAATGGGAGATGATATTTGCAAACAACTTCGTCAATAAGGGGTTAACATCCAAGATATATGAAAAACTCACAAAACTCAGCAACAAACAAGCAGACTATTTAAAAATGGGGTTGACACCTGTTAGATTGGCTGTTATGAACAAGACAGGTAAGAACAAGTGTTAGGCAGTGGAGAAAAAGTAGCCCTCATTCACAGCTGGTGGGAATATAAATTATTACAACCATAAGGAAGAATGTATGGTGGTTACTCAAAAACTTAAGAATCAAAATACCATATGACCCAGCAATCCCTCTACTGGGTATCTATCCCAAAACTCAAAAACATTGGTACGTAAAGACACATGCACCCCCATATTCATTGCAGCATTATTCACAGTGGCCAAGACATGGAAACAACCAAAGTGTTCCTTGACAGAGAATTGGATAAAGAAGATGTGGTACATATAAGCTATGGAATATTACTCAGCCATAAGAAATGATGACATGGTGTGATTTATGACAACATGGATGAACCTTGAGAACATTATACTGAATGAAATAAGTAAATCAGAAAAAGCTAAGAACTATATGACTTTACAAATAGGTGGGAAAGAAAACTGAGCCTCATGGACATAGATAAAAGTGAAGTGGTTACCAGGGGAGGAAGATGTGGGGGAGTGGTGGGAGGATGGGTGTCAAAAGAGACAAATATATGGTGAAGCAAAATTATTTGACTTTGGGTGATGAATATACAACATAATCAACAGTTCAAAAGGTATAGAAATGTTTCTCTGAAACCTTTGTACACTTTTTTTTTCTTAAAATTTTATTTATTCATTTTAGAGAGGGGAGAGAGAGAGAGAGAGATAGAAGTGAGAGAGAAGGGGACAGGAGGAGGATGCATCAGCTACCATATGTCCCTTGACCAGGCAAGCCCAGGGTTTCGAACCAGTGACCTCAGCATTCCAGGTCAATGCTTTATCCACTGTGCCACCACAGGCCAGGCAAAACCTATGTACTGTACTTTTATTGATCAATGTCACCTTGTTAAATTTAATGTTCTAGAATTATTTATAGATTATTTAAATGTTTTTTAAATATTACTTAAATTCTTTGATTGCTTCACTGACCATAAACCTTTTCTTCCATACACTCTTCTCCCATCAACTTAAATTTTATAATTCAGTTCTGATTTCATGTTTTGTCTTTATGTCCCATGAAATAATCTTTTCACTTAATTACTTATGAGCTTTTCTCTCTTTCTTTGTGTGTGTGTGTGTGTGTGTGTGTGCGCGCGCGTGCGTGCGCGCGCATGCATTTTGTATATGTATGGATATTTATATATCTATAGCTGTTATGACAATTGGCTACCTAGCTTATCTCTAATTTTATAGACCTGTGGTGATATTACCTGTGGTAACTCTCTATAGACAAAAATATTTATTTATAAAGCTCAGGAAGGTTGAAGCTCCCATTAGTTAAAGGCTACTTAAAGGCATCTTGATTCAGATTTTTTTTTTTTTTTGGTGTGAAAAGATGTTTTGTTTAGTTTAAATGTCCATCACATATACCTTTTTTAAAAATGTGTTTAAATTTTTTCAATTACAGTTGATACAATATTATATTACTTTCAGGTATACAATATAGTGACTAGGCATTTATATAACTCAGAAAGTGATCACCCAGATAAGTCTAGTACCCATCTGACACCACCCATAGTTATTATAGTATTGTTGATTATATTTCCTATGCCAGTGATTTTTAACCACTGGTCTGCCAGAAATTTTGTGTGCGTCCACAAAAGAGTTTACAGGTAATGTAATATCTCTAGCTTAATTCTTCTTAAGATTGCTCTGTTTGGGGTCTTTTGTAGTTCCATATAAACTTCAGGATTATTTGTCCTAGTTCTGTGCAGACATTGATATATATATATATATTTATTTATTTTTTCCTTTTGCACTTTTCCGAAGCTGGAAATAGGGAGGCAGTCAGACAGACTCTCGCATGCGCCCGACCGGGATCCACCCGGCATGCCTACCAGGGGGCGATGCTCTGCCCCTCTGGGGCATCGCTCTGTTGCATCCAGAGCCATTCAAGCCCCTGAGGCACAGGCCACAGAGCCATCCTCAGCGCCTGGGCCATCTTTGCTCCAATGGAGCCTCAGCTGTGGGAGGGGAAGAGAGAAACAGAGAGGAAGGAGAGGGGGAGGGGTGGAGAAGCAAATGGGCGCTTCTCCTGTGTGCCCTGGCTGGGAATCGAACCCAGGACTCCACGCCAGGCCAATGCTCTACCACTGAGCCAACCAGCCAGGGCCTGACATTGATATTTTGATAGGAATTGCATTGAATATATTACTTTGAGTAGTATGGACATTTTAACTATGTTAATTCATCTATCCATAAGCATGGTAATACTTCCATTTATTTGTATCTTCTTTAATGTCTTTCTTCAATGCCTTATAGTTTGCAAGTATAGTCTTACCTCCTTGGTTAAATTTATTCCTAAGAATTTTTGATATAATTGTAAATGGGGTTTAGAAAATATCTCTTATTGTTCTTGACTCAGATTTTTTATAGTGGATCCTTGAGTTTTCTAGAACTTTTTAAAAATGTTAAGTGAGCCAGTCAATGCAAAAATGCCTTAAGAGTTCGTGCACTACCAAATCTTTTAAGGCACTTAGAAGATTAAATTTAGTGCTCAGAGGGAAAAAATGAGATACTACAGAGTGATCTCTTATGGCATGAACAATGATTTTTAATTCAATGTCTGCATATATTTGCATATATACCTCTTTCTAAGCATATATAACCATAACATGAATACAGTGGTTCATGGAACTTTGTACTAGAGACAACCTGGGGCATGAAGAATTTGTGTTCTTGGCAGATGCCCGCTTTTTACTTCTGTTGGCTCAAAATTGTTCTCATAAGGTTGTGGGAATTTCCTTATTGACAAACCGAGCATATTTCACTTTATAGATATACTTGCTATAAGGTATCAAAACAAGAGAGAGAAATGAGGACAGAAAAGGAAAACATTTAAAAATTATTTTGTTATAATAACTAATTATATAATGACTACGTTTTAAGTCTCAGTGTTACTCATTGAGAGATCTCAGCCTTTTTGCCTTCTACATGGATGTATACTAGCAGGCATAAATTGTCTCCCAGCGTTTGATTTTCTGAGAGTTGTCTTCAAGGCCCTATGTTTTCCTCTGTGCTACATAACAAGAATATATATTATAAAAACAAGCCTTCAACATCCTTCTATTGTTTATACTGTTTATGCTAAACTACTCATCTTGATCTACTCTACACTTAATTTCTGTACTTTTTTTGCAAATTTCCCAGTTTCTGACCTCATGACTGGTGGTTTTGTTCAAAGTTTTTAATCTTTTCATAGATCTTTTTTAGTAATGCTTCTTGTGGATTCACTTTGCTTGTAAATGAGTCCTAGACACACTGATGATGTGCTTACTTTCATGTATCCTATCTCTGTGGGTTTTATAATGTTCAGTGATCCTGTTCATTTTCTTCCAATGAAAAGTTACCTCCCAGATTTGTCATAGAATTAATATTACTGACTTTCTCCCTAGATTATTCAGCTATTATACTAAAATATTATTGACATATGTTGTTTTAATTTTATTGGTTTTGCCATCTTTTGTATAGCACATAATTATTTACTGTGGAGAATGTTTTAATTTCCTATATTATATTTTATCCTCACCATATCTCAAGTAAATTTCTACTTTCCTGAGAAACAAGATCAGTGTCCTATATCTCAAAAAAAAAAATTGTAGTTTATTAAGCACTTTCCAAGAATTCTAGTAATTTTACAGTTTATATATGTAAAACATTTGGGAATAGTTTACAAATAAGCAAACAAACATAAAAATCTGCAAGGCATGTATAGGGTACATTTTATTATATGAAATGTAATTATTGGTGAGTTCATGTTATAGTGTATAATGTATATACCTCTTTGAATATGTATATTTATACATTTATACACATATGTGCAAATTATATAAACTTTTAAAAATATTTTTAACTAGATATACTCTGATTATGATTGGTAGTTTAAAAGTTATTCTTCTTTGAGACTAAAGTCACAGATACAGAATATAAATAGAACCACCATAGGATACATTAGTACTTTTGTCTTAGGAATTTTTATGAAGGCATTTAGATTCCTATCTTCTCTCTAATGCCTAAAGAACAAATAACTTTTAGGAATTTCAATATAGTTCTTTCTAGCATCTGAATGGATAATGATTTTGATATTTGTGATTGATGTTATAAACTGCAAAAGGTTACTTCTAACAGAGTACTTTGGAAAATATGGTAAGAATTTTAGGTATCTCAGGATCACCATGATTCTGCAAAATCAGTTTTACAGAACATATTTTGATTCAGGATCTGTGTAATAGGACAAGCAGTGACATTTTTAGTTGGGAAATTCATAATTATAAAAATCCTGACATCATTTAAGATGATGTTACTGAGTTCAGTGAAATAAATAGTTTAAATGTGTATATATATGTGTGTTTGCATGTGTGTATATTATATCATACATAGCAGCTAGTTATCTGTCTATATGGTGTCTTCCATATTAAGAAGTAGAAAATATCCCTTTGTATTGGAAATAGGATTTGTTTATATTTGGAGGTTTTGCATATAAAGAATCTTAACATTATTTTTGAACTTATGCTGAATTGTAGTTGGATAAGTGTTTCCTTTTATAATAAATTTTTTCTTTCATCATAGATGAAGCTTCTTGAACTATAAAAAAATTATGTCATATATACTTTTTAGGAAGAATATATGCTTTCTAACTATAGTATTTAGAAAATTCTTATAAATGGAGAATTTTGATATGACTAGATTGAATTTTAAAACTAGGTTAGGTATTTGTTTCTCTGCAAAGCTATATAGTATATGTGTGAATAGTAGAAACAAAAAAAATTAAGCCAAGTTTTTTCCCAAAACAATAGAAAAAAGTCCTTAATAGTCACAGTCATGCTTACTCCTCTATATTGGTATGTGTATGTTTTTTGAGCTAGTCATCCTGACCAGTCCCTGTGCTGTAGTTTACTTTCTTCTTCCACTTCAGCTTTCTTAGCCTTCCTGATTGAAGTGTGTGTGGTTAATGTGCCAAATATTTGTAGTTCATAGAGCTACAAATAACAAGTCAAGCAATAAAAAATTCAAAATTAGATTTTTGGTTTTGCTTCATAAAATACCGTAAATTAAGTAAATCACTTGCTAAATTTGTCTTCTTTTTGTTTCAGGGTGCTTTGGTCAGTGCAGGTTCAGATGATACACTTCATTTATGGAACCTTAGACAAAAAAGACCAGCTATTCTTCATTCCCTTAAATTTAATAGAGAACGGTAAGAATGTATGAATTAAATAATTTATTAATGTACAATAAAATGATTTCCTGAGCAAGTTACAGGTTAACTTTTAAAACCTTTTTTTCATAATTTTAGTAGCTAGAAATAATTTAATTTTTATGGTTGCTTTTATAAGAGTTAATTCTCATAGAAAATATATAATTGAAATAGATTTAGTTATCTACAAATAGAAAATACCTAACATTTTGTTTTTATTATAAACCAGCACTTCAGCAATGATGTTTTCTTTTCCCTAAGGCAGGGTGCTGCAAACCCTGATCTAAAATATGAGTCAAATAAATATTAAACATATGTTTATACCTTTGATCATAGCAGTTACCTGTTATAGTTTCACCCTTTTGCTTAAATATTTTTTTACATTAAAAATATACTGAGACAGAAGTTTTAGATATCTAAAAATTATGGTACTGACTATTGAGAAACACTGCATTTGCAAGGTTAATGCTTAACATGGTAATTTGATCAAAATTCAGATTCCCCGTCTTATTTTATTTAGTGAGAGAGAAAGAGAGAGAGAGACAGACAGACAGACAGGGATAGACTGACAAGAAGGAAGAGAGATGAGAAGCATCAACTCATAGTTGTGCCATGTTAGTTGTTCATTGATTGCTTTCTCTTATGTGCCTTGGCCAGGGGACTCCAGCTGAGCCACTGACCTTGAGTTTGAACCAATGACCTTGGGCTTTAAGCCAGTGATCTTTGGGCTCAAGCCAGTGACCATGGGATCATGTCTGTGATCCCATACTGAACCTGGGTCCTTAGTGTCCCAGATTGCTGCTCTGTTTCCTGTGCCATCGCCTGTTCAGGCCAAATTGCCCATTTTAGAATGAAATATATATTAATAATCGGAAAGAGAAAATTACATGAGTAGATATGGAAAAAGTTATTACATTTTACTTGTAACAAATTGTACTGAATTTTAGTGTTTCTAATGTTGGATTCAACCAGGCCTAGAACATAGCACACATCTACTTAACTGATAATACACCTTGAGGTGAAGTAAAACTTATATTTTGTAATCTATCTTTGTACTTTAATTATATAAAATATTTTAATATTTATGTATTATTTGGAAAACAATTACACCATTTACAATGAATGGAAAGGGCCATCACAGGAAAACTTGATGTTCATGAAAGAAAAAGAAGCCTCTGAGAAATAAATTTACACAGATTAGCAAGTAGTACTCAAATTGAGGCAGGTGAATAATGGAGATAGGCAGTCATTTCTAAGAGCTCAAGATATTATTAATTTTATTTTGTTGAATGGTTAATAATTCATAAGACATCATCATCATATGGGCAATGCTTAATGGAATACACTTGTTTTTATAGAAAGAGTGAGAAAAGAGGATGGCAGCTATAGAGATATTCTTTCTTTTTCTGAAGCTTTTTTCTTTTCCTTCCCGTATACATACTATACTATTTAAATTATTAATCCTCAATACTTTGAGTAGTATTCATGAATCTGCAGTATTTTAGCATTTAGCATCAATATTGTATCCTCAGTTTTTTCAGATGAGGATATTTATATTTTAGATATTTGCTAAAATTACATAGAATCCTTTCTTCAGATTAGATCTAATTTTGTTTTTTTTAATTTAAATTTTATAATGAGTAATATAACAGAAATTTCAGGATATTAAAGATCAATCAGATGTTATACTATTCCTGTTTCTTTACCAATAAAAATACTGCCTACTCAGATATTGCCATCCAGATCTTTTAAATTGAATTTATTGTGGTGACCTTGGTTTTAGGTGCCCAATACTACAACATTTATGTATGATGTATTGTGTGTACACTCTCCTCCAAGTCAAGTCTTTATCCATCACTATTTATTCTCCCAGTAGCCTCTCCCCAACCCCCAACCCACAGCCGGATTTTTTTGTTTGTCTCAATGGTTTGAGTATTTTGGTCATACACTTTTGTGGACAGAATGGACAGAATGCATTTTTCCCCCTCATAATTCGAATGTTGAAGGAAAGATTCTGGCCCCTTTTACGGCTCCTTTGAAGTAAAGGAATAATTGATGGTGATGATTGCCAATTCTAACTTTATTATCTCTTGTTTTTATTGAATTTATTGGATTGACATTGGTTAATAAAATTATACAGGTTTCAGGCCCTGGCTGGTCAGCTCAGTCAGTTGAGTGTTGTCCCTAAACGACAAGGTTGTGGGTTCGATCCCTGGTCAGGGCACACATGGGAAGCAACCAGAGAATGCAGGACTGACTGGAAGAACAACAAAGAATGCTTCCTCCCCCCCCCCCCCCCACCGCTCTCCCGTCCTCTCTCTGTCTCTCTAAAAAATAAATAAATAAATAAATAAATAAATAAATAAATAAATAAATAAATAAAAAAAATAAAAGTTAAAAGCCCTGGTCAGATATCTCCATTGGTTGGAGTGTCCTCCCAGAGCACAGTGGTTGCCTGTTGGATTCCCTGGTCAGGACATATAGAGGAGCAGCTTGATGTTCCTGTCTCTCTCTCTCCCTGCCTCTCCCTAAAAACAAAAACAAAAGAAACCCACTACTGGTTTCAGGTGTACAATTCTATAATAATACATCATCTATACATTGCGCTGTGTATTCACCACCCCAAGTCAAGTCTCCCTCCATCACCATTTATCCCCTCTTTTGCTCTCTTCTTCCTTCCCCCACTCTCCATTCCCTCTTATAATCACCATACTGTTGTCTGTGTCAATAATTTTATTATCTCAGTTGAGGTGGATTTAATTGAAAGTAACATAAAAATGCAAGCTGACAGACCTTGGACAAGTTTAAATCATGGGAACTTTGCAAGCATTGCCTATTTTAAGGCTTACAAAAATGTAATATACATATTTTTAAAAAAGAAATTCATTATCTTAAATTTAAGAATAATCATTGACTCTCACAATTTATTCTGGAGGGGGAAGATACCATATCTTTAAATGTATGGTGAATGAGAGGATTGGGTCTATAAAGAAAGGAAAATTTAGCCAGGCATCTTTTGGAACTCTCTAAATCCTCTTAAATTAACCATTTAATTATGTAAATGTTTATAGATGCTTATACCATACATATAGCTTATGCTAAAAATTTTAGTGTCCTTTTTTATTAAGATACCTTCAGCCTTTGGTCTTTCAATTTTTAAAGGCAGTAACAAGTTTTAGAGTTTTGAGAATTAGGTTTAGATATTTCAGCTGCTTGTGATGGATGATTCCTTTTAAACCTAAAAATGGAAAAGAAACTGTTTTGGTTTCTGTAATGCATAATCTGAAAAATGAATAAAATTAAACATTTACATTTTAGACATATGAACAGCCCTTGTGGTCATTGGTCATAAATTGTGTAATGTTGGGAAAAGCATAGTCATTTTATATGGTTTTCTAGTAAAATTTAATATGTAGGCTATGATATACAGACCTTTAACTACTTGTACCTATTATATCAGAATTTATTTTTTCCTATATGAGTATTCTGCTTCAAATTTCTCTAGTATCATTGATTTTTTCTCCTTTGGTTTCTGGTTTTACTAAGAACTTTTTTTTTTTTTTTGTATTTTTCTGAAGCTGGAAACGGGGAGGCAGTCAGACAGACTCTCGCATACGCCCGACCGGGATCCACCCGGCACGCCCAACAGGGGGTGATGCGTCGCTCTGTCACGACCAGAGCCACTCTAGCGCCTGGGGCAGAGGCCAAGGAGCCAGCCCCAGCGCCCGGGTCATCTTTTGCTCCAATGGAGCCTTGGCTGCGGGAGGGGAAGAGAGAGACAGGGAGGAAGGAGAGGGGGAGGGGTGGAGAAGCAGATGGGCGCCTCTCCTGTGTGCCCTGGCCGGGAATCGAACCCAGGACTTCCGCACGCCAGGTCGACACTCTACCACTGAGCCAACCGGCCAGGGCTACTAAGAACTTTTTATATAGGGATCTTTGGGTTGTCATTTTTCTTGAAACTTCCGTTTCTTCTAGGTCTAACAAAAGTAATGATTTTCAGTTTGTTAGGCTTTTCTCTTCTACTTCTTTTAACCATTCAATTTTGAGAATTTTAAGTTTTATTCTAGATAAATTTTTTAGTTCTTTGTTAGATATGTTATTTGCCAATATTCTTTGTTATTGAGTTTAGAGAGAGAGAGGAGAGGGGGAGCAGAAAGCACCAACTCATAGTAGTTGCTTCTCGCATGTGCCTTGACCAGGCAAGCCTGAGGTTTTGGACTGGTGACCTCAGCATTCCAGGTTGACACCCCATCAACTGTACCTCCACAGGTCAGGACAAATATTTTCTCCCTATCAATAGTTTAAGACTCTGTTAAGAGTATTTCACAGAGAAAATATTTTATATTTTTATGAAGCTTAGTTTGTTAATTCTTTTGTTATGAATCGTACTGTTGCATAAAATCTAAGAATTGGTTGCTTTGTCCTAGATCCCAAGAATTTTTTATTTTTAAAAATTTTTATACTTTGCATGTAAATGTATACTCTAAGTTAATATTTATATAAGGTTTGAAATTTAGCTGGAGATTCATTATTGTCTCAGTAGATATCCAATTTTCCAGTATTATTTGTTGATCTTTTTTTATTGAATTGCCTTGCACATTTGTCAAAAGTATTTGGATATATATTAAGTGGATTTATTTTTCTTCTTTGTTTGCTATTCTATTACACTGATCTATGTGTCTATCCCTCTGCCAGTGCTATAGTCTTGATTACTATAGCTATGATTTAGGTCTTAAAATTGAGTCAACTAATTCCTCCTACTTTATTCTTCTTTTCCACAGTTGCTTTAGCTATTCTAGTTTTTTGCCTTTTCATATAAATTTTAGAATAAGCATGTCTATGAAAGCTGCAAAAATATCTTTCCAGATTTTTATAAAAGTGTGAATTGACATTTTTATTGAGTATTAAAATTCATGAACACAGCGTATTTACTTAGATATTTTCTTTCATCTGGATTTTTTTATAGAACATATAAGTTCTATAGTTGCTTTTTATATTTCTATCTCACTGTATTATATTTTGAGTGATTTTAAGTAGTGTTGCACTTTAACTTTCAGCTTTCATATGTTAATTGCTAATACAGGAAAATACAAATGAGTTTTGTATATTTATCTTACGTGATGAAATGTTGCTGAACTCACATTAGTTCTAAAAATTTCTTTGTAGATACCTTGGATTTTCTAAGTACACCATCATGTTATCTACAAATAAAGACGTTTTATATCTTCATTTCTGATCTATATGCCTTTATTTCCTTTTCTTGCTTTCTTGCACTAGCTGGAACTTCCAATGCTATGTTGAAGAAGAGTGATGAGAGTAACCATTTTTGCCTATTCTTGATCTTAGGTGGGAAGCATTCAGCCATTTCACTATTAATATCATGTTAATTGTAGGGATTTTTGTTTTGTTTTGTTTTGTAGCTGTTCTATTGTATATGAAGCTGAGAAAAAACCCTCTAATATAATTTTTGGTAGTTTTTATAATAAATGAGTGTTGAATTTTGTCAAATGCTAGTCTTCATCAATTGGTATGATCATGTTATTTTTCTGTTTTAGACTGTTAATGTTGAATTACATTGACTGATTTACAACTTAGTCTTGCATTTCTAGAACAAGTACCTCTTGGTCTGTTTATACTTTACTCAATTCTATTTGCTAAAGACTATATTCATTAAGGACTTTTACATCTATATTCATGAAAACTGTTGTGTAGTTTTCTCCCATGGTGTCCCCAACCTTTATTGAGTTAAAATAGACAAAAATAAATACATTTATGTTAAACAATTTGATTTTCTTTATTTTACTATCTTTATCTGATTATGCTGTCAGGTACTCCTATCTTCATAAAGTGAATTGGAGAGTTCTCTTTCTTGTGTTTTCTGGAAGAGATTGTTAGAATTGTTCATTCTTCTTTAAATGTTTGATAGTGAAACTATTAGAGCCTGAAGATTGTTTTTCCTGAAATATAAAAGTTATTAATTACATTTTCTTAACTGTTACAGCACTAATGAACCTTTTCAGATTTGGAGAGTTGTGCTAATTTTAGCCTTTTGAGGAACTGGTCCATCTTAAGTTTTCAGATACACTTCTGTAGAGTTATCATATTTGAGTTTGTCTGATCAGTAGTGATATTCCTTGTTTTATTTCTACTATTGGAAAATTGTCTTTTTTCTTGTCTGTCTTGCAGGAGATTTTTCAATTTCCTTGAATTTTACAGGGAAATAGCTTTTTGTTGTATTGAATTTTTCCATTGCTTTTCTGTTTCCAGTTGCATTGATTTCTGCTCTTTATTATTATTTTATTTTGTCTACTTGGTTTGGGTTTATTTTGCTCTTATTTTTCTAAGTTCTTGAGGTAGGGACTTAATTATTGATTTGAAACTTTTTCTCTTTTTTTTCTCTCTTTTTTTAATTAAACTTTAATTTATTGTGTTAACATAGATTCAAGTGTCCCAGTCAGTATAACACCCTCAATTCCCAACAACGTACCCCCCATTACATACCTTCTCCCCCCCCACCCTCTCACCCTCTAGGATTTACTGTTGTGTATCTGTATCTATGTGTTATGTATATATAATTTGGCTAATCCATTTCCCTTCTCTGATCTCATTCCCTCATCCCTCTTTCCTTTGACAACTGTCCCTCTGTTCCCCATGACCTTGCGTCTGCCTCTATTTCATTCCTCAGTTCACCATGTTCATTAGTTTCCACATATAAGTGAGATCATATGATATTTGTCTTTCTCTGCCTGGCTTATTTCACTTAGCGTAATAATCTCCAGGCCCATTCATGCCATTGCAAAAGGTAAGATTTCCTTCTTTTTTATGGTGATGTAGTATTCCATTGGGTATATGTACCACAGCTTTTTTATCCACTCATCCACTTAGACACTTGGGCTGTTTCCAGATCTTGACTATTGTAAATAATGCTACATTAAACATGGGGGTGCATATCTTCTTTTGAATTAGTGTTTTGGGATTCTTTGGATGTATTCCTAAAAATGGGTTAGCTGGGTCAAAAGGCAGTTCCATGTTTAACTTTTTGAGGAAACGCCATACTGTTTTCCACGGTGGCTGTGCAAGTCCATATTCCCATCAGCAATGCAGGAGGGTTCCCTTTTCTCTACACCCTTGTCAGCACTTGTTGTGTGCTGTTTTGTTAATGAAAGCCATTCTGACAGGTGTGAGATGTTATCTCATTGTGGTTTTAATTTTCATTTCCTTGATGATTAGTGACTTTGAACATGTTTTCATATACCTATTGGCCATCTGTATGTCCTCTTTGGAGAAGTGTCTATTCAGGTTCTTTGCCCATTTATTAACTGAATTGTTTGTCTTCCTGGTGCTGAGTTGTATAAGTTCTATATGTACTGTAATTTCATAATTTTGAAATATCCCCTAATTCTTGTGAGCAGTATATATTTTGCAAATTAAGCCCTTATTAGATATATAATTGGCAAATATGTTCTCCCATTCAGTGGGTTGTTTTCTCATTTTGTTTGTGGTTTCTTTTTTTTTTTTGTATTTTTGTATTTTTCTGAAGCTGGAAACAGGAGGCAGTCAGACAGATTCCCGCATGTGCCTGACCGGGATCCACCTGTCATGCCCACCAGGGGGCGATGCTCTGCCCATCTGGGGCATTGCTCTGTTGTGACCAGAGCCATTCTAGCGCCTGAGGCAGAAGCCACAGAGCCATCCTCAGCGCCCGGGCCAACTTTGCTCCAATGGAGCCCTGGCTGTGGGAGGGGAAGAGAGAGACAGAGAGGAAGGAGAGGGGGAGGGGTAGAGAAGCAGATGGGCGCTTCTCCTGTGTGCCCTGGCTGGGAATCGAACCTGGGACTCCTGCACGCCAGGCCGATGCTCTACCACTGAGCCAACCGGCCAGGGCTGTGGTTTCTTTTACTGTGCAAAAGCTTTTTAGTTTGATATAGTCCCATTTACTTTTTTTTTTCCTTTGTTTTCTTTGCTCAATGAGATATATATTGGTAATAATATTACTCTGAGAAATGTCTGAGATTTTACTATTAATCTGTTCTTCTAGGATTTTTAAGGTTTTGAGTCAAATATTTAAGTCTTTAACTCATTCTGAGTTTATTCTTATATATGATGTAAGTTGGTGGTCTAGTTTCATTTTTTTGCATGTACCTGTCTAATTTTCCCAGCACCATTTATTAAAAAAACTGTCTTTACTCTGTTGTATGCTTTTGCCTCTTTTGTCAAATATCAATTGATCCTAAAGATGTGGATTCATTTCTGGGTTCTCTGTTCTCTTCCATCGATCCGTATGTCTGTTCTTATGCTGGTACCAACCTGTTTTGATTACAATGGCTTTGTAGTATAACTTGATATCAGAAAGTGTGATACCTCCCACTTTGTTCTTCATTTCAAGATTTGCTGAAGTTATTTGGGTTCTTTTTTTATTGCGTATAAATTTTTGGAATATTTTTTCTAGATCTGTGAAGTATGCCATTCATATTTTATTAGGAACTATATTGAATCTATAGGTTGCTCTTGGTAGTATGGAAATTTTAATGAGGTTAATTCTTCTATCCATGAACATAGTATATGCTTCCACTTGTTTGTATCTTTATTGATTTCTTTTTTCAATGTCTCATAATTTTTTCAAGCACAATTCTTTTATTACTTCCTTGGTTAAATTTATTCCTAGATACTTTATTTTTCTGTTGCAATAGTGAAGGAGATTGTTTCCTTAATATCTCTTTCTTACAGCTTATTGTTGGTGTATAAAAATACCACTGATTGGCCCTGGCCAGTTGGCTCAGTGGTAGAGCGTCAGCCTGACATGTGGGAGTCCCAGGTTCGATTCCTGACCAGGGCACACAGGAGAAGCGCCCATCTGCTTCTCCACCCCTCCCCCTCTCCTTCCTCTCTGTCTCTCTCTTCCCCTCCCGCAGCCAAGGCTCCATTGGAGCAAAGTTCACCCAGGCGCTGAGGCTGGCTCTGTGGCCTCTGCCTTGGATGCTAGAATGGCTCTGGTTGCAACAGAGCAATGCCCCAGATGGGCAGAGCATCACCCCCTGGTGGGCGTGCTGGGTGGATCCCGATTGGGCGCATGTGGGAGTCTGACTGTCTCCCTGTTTCCAACTTCAGAAAAATACAAAAAAAAATGCCACTGATTTCTGAATATTAATTTTATATCCTGCCACCTGGCTGAATACATTTGTCAGGTCTAGTAGTTTTTTGACTTAGACTTTGGGGTTTTCTAAGCGCAGTGTCATGTTATCAGCAAATCTGGATGCCTTTTATTTCTTCTGCTTCTCTGATACCTGTGGCTAGGGCTTCCAGACCTATGTTGAATAAGAGTGGTGAAAAGGGGTACCCCTGTCTTGTTCCTGATCTTAAGGAGATTTTTTTTCCCATTGAGTATGATATTGGCTGTCAGTTTGTCAGATATGGCCTTTATTATGTTGAGGTATGTTCCCTGTATTCCTACTTTGCTCAGAGTTTTTTTTTTATTATCATAAATGGGTGCTAGATTTCATCAAATGCTTTTTCTGCATCTATGGCAATAATCATGTGATTTTTATCCTACATTTTGTTTATGTGATGTATCACATTTATTTCATTTACAAATACTGTACCAGCCTTGACTCCCTGGAATAAATCTTAGTTGATCATGATGTATAATCTTTTTTTTATTAATTTTGATGGGGTGACATTAATAAATCAGGGTACATATATTCAGAGAAAATGTCTCCAGGTTATTTTGACATTTGATTATGTTGCATACCCCTCACCCAAAGTCAAACTGTCTTCTGTCATCTTCTATCTGGTTTTCTTTGTGCCCCTCCACCCCCCTAACCACCACACTCTTGTCCATGTCTCTGAGTCTCATTTTTATGGAAAGCCACATGCAAAAGAATGAAACTCAACTACAGTTTGTCCCCTTGTACTAAAATTAATTCAAAATGGATCAAAGACCTAAATATAAGACCTGAAACAATAAAGTACATAGAAGAAAACATAGGTGCTTAACTCATAGACCTTGGTTATAAAGAGCACTTTATGAATTTAACTCCAAAGGCAAGGGAATTGAAGGCAAAGATAAATGAATGGGACCACATCAGACTAAGAAGTTTTTGCACAGCAAGAGAAACTGACAACAAAATAAACAGACAGCCAACTAAATTGGAGATATTTTCAAACAACAGATAAGATAAGGGCCTAATATCCAAAATATACAAAGAACTCATAAAACTCAACAACAAACAAACAATCCAATAAAAAAATGGGAATCTTTTTAATGTATTACTGGATCCGGTTTGCTAATATTTTGTTGAGAATTTTAACATCTATGTTCATAAGGAATATTGGCCTATAGTTTTCTTTCTTTGCAGTGTCTTTATCTGGTTTTAAAATTAGGATAATGCTTGCTTCAAAAAATGAACTTGGAATTCTTCCCTCCTCTTGAATATTTTGGAAAGCTTGAGAAGGATAGGTGTTCTTCTTTGAATGCTTGGTAAACTTCACCTGTGAAGCCATCCAGTCCAGGACTTTTGTTTGCTGGGAGTTTTTTGATAAGTGTTTCCATTTCATTAATTGTTATCAGTCTGCATAGGCTTTCTGAGTCTTCCTGATTCAGTTTGAGATGATTGTACATTTCTAGGAATTTATCCATTTTACCTAGGTTGTTCAATTTTTTGGCATATAGATCTTTGTAAAGCCAGTAGCCTTGGCCACCATCAGGGCCACTTGGCCAATGCAGGTTCGCATTTGATTCGAACAGACAGTAATGAAACAGTGGAGCCAAGAACTGGTGGGCCATTAGCTTTAATCCTAGCTTGCACCTGGCAGGCAAGTAAAACACACACTGGGCTCCAAAACCCACTCATTCAGCACTCACAAATCTACTGACTTATTCGAGTTTCCTAGAATCAAAGTTTCTACCTCACCAGCCTTATCACCTCTGTTCCCTATCTCCTTCTCTCTGCACAAACTGGCTTCTCCTTCAGCATTCTGCCATCTTGGCTGCTTCTCCTCTCCTCCACGTGGCCTTTCTCTGCTTTCCTCTCTAATGCTAATCTCAGGAACTGAGAGAGAGCAAGCTCCTGGTCTGCCCCATTTTATAGTGTAGAAATAAAAACTTTTAATCCAATATACAAACAAGGAAGTCTCTGATACAAAGTCACTTAGGGTGGGAGAGGCTTAGTCTTAAAACTAAGCCTTGGGCTATAATGACTTTGCCTGCTTACAGCCTGTCCCCCACATACAATGCAAACTATAAGCGAGCAAACATATATATCATATTTACAAACTTACTTGACCAACAATCTTCATAGTATTTTCTTACAATCCTTTGTATTTCTGTGATGTCAGTTACTTCTCTACTTTATTTCTAGTTTTATTTATTTGTGTCTTCTCTTTCTTTTTACTTGATGAATCTGGTTAAAAGTTTGTCAATCTTGTTTAATGTTTCAAAGAGCCAGCTCTTGGTTTTATTGATTTTTGTATTGTTTTCTTATCCTCTGTCATTTATTTCCACTCTGATCTTTATTATTTCCTTCCTTCTACTTCCTATGCGCTTTATTTGTTGTTCTTTTTCAAGTTCTTTTAGATGCAGGGTTAAGTTGTTTATTTGAGCTTTTTCTTCCTTCTTAACATATGCTTGTAATGCTATGAACTTCCTTCTCAGGACTGCTTTTTTTGTGTCCCATAGATTTTGGTTTGTTCTGTGTTTGTTTTCATTTGTTTCAAGGAATACTTTATTTCTTCCTTGATCTCATTATGAACCCATTTGTTGTTTAATAACATGCTATTTAGCCTCTAAATGTTTGAATGTTTTTTTAGTTTTTCTATTGCAGTTGATTTCTACTTTCATGCCATTGTGATTAGAGAAGATGATTGATATGATTTCAGTCCTCTCAAATTTATTGAGACTTGTTTTGTGTCCTAAAATGTGGTCTCTCCTAGAGATTATACCATCAGCACTTGAAAAGTATGTATATTGTGATACTTTCGGGGAAATGTTCTGAAAATCTCAATTAAATCCAGTTGATCTAGTGTGTCATATAAAGCTACTGTTGCTTTGTAAATTTTCTATCAGGAGAATCTATCCATTGATGTCAGTGGGATATTAAAATCCCCTACTATTATAGTATTGCTGTTGATCTTACCCTTTATGTCAACCAAACTCTGCTTTATATATTTTAGTGCTCTTATATTGGGTGCATAAATATTTGCAATGGTTTTATCCTCCTGTTGGATTGCTCCCTTTATCATTATGTAATGATCTTCTTTGTCCCTTACCTTTGTTTTAAAGGCTATTTTGTCAGATGTAAGTATGCTACCCCAGCTTTTTTTATTTTCGTTTCCATTTGCATGAAATATATATATATATTTTTGTATTTTTCTGAAGCTAGAAACCAGGAGAGACAGTCAGACAGACTCCCGCATGCACCTGACCGGGATCCACCCGGCACGCCCACCAGGGGGCGACGCTCTGCCCACCAGGGGGCGATGCTCTGCCCCTCTGGGGCGTCGCTCTGCTGCAACCAGAACCACTCCAGCGCCTGGGGCAGAAGCCAAGGAGCCATCCCCAGCGCCCGGGACTTCCTTGCTCCAATGGAGCCTCGGCTGCGGGAGGGGAAGAGAGACAGAGAGGAAGGAGAGGGGGAGGGGCAGAGAAGCAAATGGGCACTTCTCCTATGTGCCCTGGCTGGGAATCGAACCCAGGACCTCTGCATGCCAGGCCGACGCTCTACCGCTGAGCCAACCGGCCAGGGCCTGCATGAAATATTTTTTTTGCATCTCTTCACTTTCAGTCTATGTATCTTTTGTTGTAAGGTGAGTCTCTTGTAGACAGTATATATATGGGTCTTATTTATTTATTCATTCAGCTACCCTGTGTCTTTTGATTGGAACATTTAATCTATTTACCTTTAAGGTTATTATTGATATGTCCTTATTTATTGCCATTTTTTTTCTTTAGAGCTATAATCCTTTTTCTCGGGATTTCTATTTTAACTTTCCTCTTTTCATAACAGGCTTCTTAACATTTCTTGCAGTACTGGTTTGGTTGTAATGAATTCCTCCATTCTTTTTTTGTCTGGGAAGCTTTTTATTTCTCCTTCAATTTTAAAGAATAGCCTTTCTGTACAATGTAGTCTTGGTTATAGGTTCTTGTTTTGTATCACTTTGAATATTTCTTACCAAGCCCTTCTAACTTGAGATGTTTCTGTTGAGAAGTCTGATGTCAGCCTTATTGGGACTCCTTTGTAGGTAACTAATTGCTTTTCTCTTGCAGCTTTTAATATCCTTTGTCTCTTAATGTTGTCTCTTAACTTTGGCATTTTAATTATAATGTGTCTTGGTGTGGGCCTCCATGGGTTCAACTTTAATGGTACTTTCTTTGCTTCTTGAACTTGTGTGACTTTTTCCTTCATCAGTTTAGGAAAGTTTTTGGCTATGATTTCTTTAAACAATTTCTCTGTCCTTTGTTCTCTTCTCCTTCAAGAACCCCTATAATGCAGATGTCATTTCTCTTCATGTTATCATGGAGATCTCTTAAAGTTTCCTCAGTGTTTTTGAACCTCTTTTCTTTTTGCTGCTATGCTTCTGTGCTTATGTTTATCTTGTCCTCTAAATGGCTGATTCAGTCTTCTGCTTCATCCAGCCTGCTGTTGATTCCTTCTAGTCCAGTTTTTATTTTAGATATTGTATTTGTCATTTCTGACTAGGTCTTTCTTATCACTTCAGTTTACTTTTTAATATTTACTATCTCTTTATTTAAGTTCTCAAGATAACACATTCTTACTCTGAGATCCTTGAGTATCCCCATAACCATTATTTTAAACTCTCTTCTGGTAGTTTGGTTACTTCCATTTCTTTTAGTTCTCCTTTGGGGTATATTTCTTTTGTTTGTCCATTTTGTCTGTAGTATATTAGGTAGCTCTGCTCTGACTTTCATATTTTTGTGGCATCTTTATAAGATGTGCTCAGTGGTACTAACCTCCAGGCTGCCTATGTTTTTGATCTAGGAATGCTTTTTGAAGGTTATATTTATCCTCCTGTTGTATGTGAGTCTTGTATGCAGTTGGCCCTTTTGTGGGTGGGATAATCCCTTCAGGTTGGCTGGTTCTAAGGGTCAACCTTGATCACGTGTATTAGATGCTGTGCAATGTCTGTCCTGTTGGGTGTATTTATTCTCTGCAGTGTCTAGTGCCTGCTGGACTCTTTCTTCAGGTGTGCCATTTGTATAGCTAGCTGAGTCTAGTGATGTTGGTCTGCCATCCATTGCTGGTTGTGTTGGTTCTGGGTCCTCTTTGGCAGGTTTTGGTATGGGTTGGCATTAGCTGTTGTTTGTAACCTACTATGGGCTACCTGTCTGGAGCTACTACTGCTCTCCTCATTGTTTTTGTCTGTGTTTTCGGTAATTGGATAGTGTGGGAGGGGCCAACCTGTGGATAAGGATTAGCTTCCTCTTGCTTAGAGGTGGCAGTGGCTATGTAAGAGCCCCATAAAAGCCACAAGCTTTATAATACTTGTCTCTACTTTTCAGCTGCTGTACCTCCTCTTACAGCTGCCTGGTCTTCCCACAGTTCTTCTGTAGAAAGACTGTGGTGTGGACTCAAGATGGCCTCACCCCACCAACCCTACAAGTTAGTTTTTTTTTGTTTTATTTCTTTTTTTTATTTTTTACAGGGATAGAGAGAGTCAGAGAGAGGGATAGATAGGGACAGACATGAACAGAGAGAGATGAGAAGCATCAATCATCAGTTTTTCATTGTGACACTTTAGTTGTTCATTGATTGCTTTTTCATATGTGCCTTGACCACGGGCCTTCAGAAGACCGAGTAACCCCTTGCTGGAGCCAGCAACCTTGGGTCCAAGCCAGTGAGCTTTTTTTTTTTTTTGCTCAAGGTGGCGATCTTAGGGTCTCAAACCTGGGTCCTCCACATCCCAGTCTGACGCTCTATCCACTGTGCCACCACCTGGTCAGGCAACCCTACAACTTGTGAGCTTTGTGAAGCAACTGAGATTGGGAATACAATGTTAGTGGGACCCCCTACTTCAGGGGTTTCTTGATTAGAGCTCAGTATGGGGAAAGTGGACCCTACTCCAGAGCCTAATCCCTCAGACACTGATGAATACTCCAATTCTATTTCTCCCCAGCAAGGTGAGCAGCAGGTTCTGATTGGGTCAGGCCAACATTCCCCTCTGCAGAAGTTCTTCCAGCTTATGAGCTCCTGGTCTCAGGGAGGAAGACTGAGAGAGTCCTCCTCTGGGGTTGACTGTGCCCCCTCCCAAAAGTAGCTAAACCCCTCAACTGGACCAAACAATAGGCTCAAGAGGACCCATACCTTGAATGTTCATTCTCCAAGGCTCTCTCCCTTCCTCCTGTGGAACCTAGCCCAGCAGGGCCAAATATCCTGAATCTGGGCTGGCTAACTATGAAGCTCAATATCGTCTAATGCATGCAAGCCACAGCACTTGTGCTGACCATAGAAAGTAGAACTCCTTTCAGCTGGGCCCAGTGTCTGATGGGCCCTCCTTTAGGACATGCTGCCAGCAAGGGTCTTTAGGTCCTGAACTGATGCTCTCTGAAGCTAGCCTCCTGGGCCTCCCTGGTAGGAACCCAGTGCAGACCAGTGGGGGACACTGCCCATTATTGGCCCTCAGCAGCCTTCTTGGAGCTACAAGCAAACCAGAGTTTGTGGCTGCCTCTTCTGGGTTCAGGTACAGTTGGAAATACCAAGCCATACACCTTGGCTGGCTTTTACCCATACTGGACCAGGGGAGGGGAGGCAGGTCAGCAAAAGACCCAAGGTTTCCTGAGAACTGCCTTCTGCTACCTCTGCTGACTGCTTGTTGGGCTCAGCTGCTGAAAAAAACCTCTAGTAGAGTTTAGAGCCTGGGACAATCCAGGGGTTAGGAAAGATAGTGGGTGTGGCTCCCACCCCACAGCCAGCATGTGTCAGTCTGTCCTGATGTTTTTTGCAGTAGGGTGTGGCCACTAGGCTTCCAGTGGGTGTGGCCTCTGAAACCCAGAGATTTGGTTTGCACACAGTCCAGACAGTTTCTGTTGAATCTTCCATGAGACAGAAGCACCATACTCTTGGGTGAATGTTAGGAAAAACTTCAGCCTCAACACCAGAAAACTATCACTGACACACACCCTGCTTTCTGGCTTACTTCTCTGATTGGCCCATTCTCCATAGGCAAGAGAGATTCCTGAAGGTGGGGTAGTTGCTTTCCCCAAGGCTGATGCCACACAGAGGGCACTATTCTACCCAAGGAAGATGGCAACTGCAGTATTGGGTTGACTCAGCACATGGGTTCTGGTTGTTGTCCTCCACAGTGTCTCTCTCTGGGCCACCAACTTCACAGTCTCCTTATGTGAAGTCTTTTATGAAGTCTTCTCAGCCCTTTCTCTGCCAGTGCCCTGGGTAAGTGGCTGTGAATCAGATTTTCTGCATGGCCCTGTAAGATGGAGCCTACATCTCTTGAGAGGTCCTGTCTCTTTCTGGCATTCAGAAACCTTGCCTCTTTTCACCGTCAAATACTCTGAGAACTTTTTCTAGGCTCTGGTGCTCTAGGCTGGGGTGTCTGGCCTGGGGCTTAGGACCGTCACTTGTTAGGGCAAAGCTTTCTGCAGTGAAAGCCCCTCTGGACCCTCAGCTGCCGCTCGCTCCTGGGAGTGGCGCAGCCCATTTTGCATCTCCGCCCTTCCTACCAGTCTCAATGTGGCTTCTTCTGTAATCCTTGGTTATGGACTCCTCTTTGTGTAGTCCAAAGATGGTTTTTCAAGTTGATCATTCTTAAATTTAGATGTAATCCATTTTGGTACTGGGAGGTGGCAATTTGAATGTCTGCCTACTCTGTTGCTATCTTGGAATCTCCCAAAATTTCTTCTTTTATCATTTTTTCCGCTTAATGAACTTCCTTTAACCATTTTTTTTTTTAGAGTTGGTTTTTCAATGACAATTTTTTAGTTTGCTTCACCAAGTAATGTCATGGTTTCACCTTAGTTCTTGAGGAATATTTTTGGTGGATATAGAATTCTGGGTTGAGAGTTCTTAAGCACTTGAATAATGTTCTATGCCCTCTGACCTCCTGTTTTCTGATGAGAAATCTATCATTGCAGTTTTTTCTCCTATATTTAAGGTTTTATTTCTCTCTTGCTACTTTCAAGATTTTTTATTTTTATTATTTATTTATTTATTTATTTATTAGTTTTCAGATGTGGCTATGATCTGTCTTGGTTTTATTTCTTTGGGTTTATCCTGTAAGATTTCCTCAATGTGCTGAATATTTTTTGTTTGTCCTTTGACAAATTTGAGAAGTTTTTAGACTTTATTTCTTTGACTACTTTTTCAGTCCCATTCTCTTTTCTTTTCCTTCTGGGACCCTGATAACATAATTGCATTTTTAATTTTTGTCTTACAGGTTTCTGAACCTCTGACTTTTTTTTACATATGTTTTGTTCAAATTTGATAATGTACATTGTTTCATCTTTGAGTTGACAGACTCTTCTTTCTGGCTTCTTCATTCTGGTGTGGAGAATATACCTATTTATAACATAGGTTCTAATTTTTTTGTCATTTTCAGTTGTAAAATTTGCATTTAGTTGTCTTATCTCCTGTTTCTTTGCCAAGACTTTCTAATTTTTTCATTTCATTTTATTCATAATTACTTGTATTTTTATGATAGCCTCTTTTAAATATTTATCAGTAATTGTAACATTTTTATCATCTTGATGTTGATGTCTTATATTTTTAAATTCTAATTAAGATTTTCCTATTTCTTGGTATGATGAGTGGTTTTTTAAAATTATAATTTGGACTTTGTGTTATGACACCCTAAGTTTTATTTAAACCTTCTGTTTTGGGTGTGCTGTTTTGACATTGCTCTGCCAGGGGATGACAGATGTCATCTTGTTTAGTAACATGTGGAAATTAAAATAAAAACAAATTAAATACAAGTAAAACTACAACTAGAATTCAAATTCTTGACATTAACTTATGGGACAGATAAATTATTTCACAGAAATACAATAACCCTAAAATATGGATATGGTCCTGACTGCATAAGTTCTTTTGAATTGGTTTCCCTAGTTTTCCTTCATTAATATTTGAGATAGGTAGAGGTACTCTGTTACTGTTGGGTGGTGTAAGATTATAGATGCCTATTGTACTTTTATCACCCTAACCAGGAGACCAGTGGCTTGTTCCTTCTCCCCATATGCTTTTCACTAACATAATGCTCTCTTGGAGAGAATTATGAAATATTCTGTGAATTTAAATAAAGGTAGAAAATGTTATTTCATTTTCTGTAGGAGAATGAGAATAAGCTTCTCAGAGTTTGTTTGTTAGAAATTATGTTCTTATTCCCTATGGAAATGTAGAGATTACACTTATTTTTAAAAATTGACTTATGTTTGATAGCTTTCCAACTAACTATTAACAACAAAACTGAGCCAATTGTATACTGTTTGGTGAGTGTATTAATAGCCCATTAAGACTGTGAATGAAATTCAACTAACTTTTCACTTACCTGTTTAATTTTGTCTATAGAATTATAGTTCTAGCTAAAGATTGCCCATAATTATCAGATTCTTCTTTTTTTTAATAATTCATTTATTTTATTTTTTAAGATTTTATTTATTGATTTTAGAGAGAGGAGAAAGAGGGATTGGGGGGAGGAGCAAGAAGCACCAACTCGTAGTTACTTCCCAAATGTACCTTAACCAGGCAAGCCCAGGGTTTCCAAATGGCAATCTCAGCATTTGTGGTCGACAGTTAATCCACTGAGCCGCCACAGGTCAGGCCAGATTCTTTTCATGAATAAATTTTAATTATTTTTTCTTTCATGTGATTTGAGTTTTTCCATAAAAATTTCTAAAGTATCAGTCATTGAGTTAAGATGCTAAGGTAGTCTTAGGCTAGATATGTTGTTGTGATTCTTATTATCATCACCATGATTATCATTAGCTGTTCTGGGGAGCTACAACAAAGCTTTATCCCCACTATTAACTTAGCAATTTAGGTTCTATCTTGAAACGAGAGTAACTAATCAGCATTCAGCCATAGAACAGTGTTCCTTACAGTGTAGTTCATGGATTTTTTTGTGTGTGTATTAGTATCACCTAGAGAAGTGCTTTCTAAATAGTAACATGTATATGATTCACCTGAGGGCTCTTCATAAAATGCTGTTTCTGCAGTGGAACCTAAGAATCTAAATCAGGCATCCCCAAACTACGGCCTGCGGGCCACATGTGGCCCCCTGAGGCCATTTATCTGGCCCCCTGCCACACTTCTGGAAGGGGCACCTCTTTCATTGGTGGTCAGTGAGAGGAGCACTGTATGTGGCGGCCCTCCAACGGTCTGAGGGACAGTGAACTGGCCCCCTGTGTAAAAAGTTTGGGGACCCCTGAATTTTTACTAAGCTTCCAGGTGATATTCATGCTGCTGATGCATAGGCTTAATTTTTTAAAGGACTTTATTCATTTAGAGAGAGAGAGGGAGGGAGAAAAAAGGGGGGAAGCAAGAAGTATTTACTCCTATATGTGCTTTGACCGGGCCTGATGAGGATTTCAAACTAGTGACCTCAGCATTCCAGATAGATGCTTTATCTACTGTGACACCACAGGTCAGGCATATAGGCTTAATTTGTAATAACAAGTACTGAGGATACATCAGTCAAGGGTCCTAGCTCATGGAGTCACAGTTTGTGTAGCTGGAGTCTGAGAATATGTATTTTAATGAGACTTTTTTACTTGTACCAAAGATTAAGAATTGTTAGTATAATTTAAAAGTTCTTCTTTAAATTTTATTTTTCAATTACAGTTGACGTATATTAGTTTTAGGAGTAAAACATATTGTTGAGACATTATTTACCTTACAGAATGATCACTCTGATAAGTTTATTACCTATCTGACAACTTATAGTTACTACAATATTAACTGTACCCCTGTGCTATAGTTTACCTCCTTGTTACTGTTTATATAACTGGCAATTCTCTGTATCTATGGGTTTGTTTCTGTTTTATTTGTTCATTTATTTCATTTTCTAGATGACACATATAAATGAAATCGTATGGTGTTTGCCTTTCTCTGTCTAACTTATTTTACTTAGCGTAATACTTCTAGGTCCATCCATTTTGTCACAAATGACAAGATTTCATTCTTTTTTTTTATGGCTTAATATATGTACCATCCCTTCTTTATCCAGTTGTCTATTGATAAACAACTTGGCTGCTTCCATATCTTTGCTGTTGTGAAAAACATTGCAATAAACATTAGGATGCATATATCTTTTCAAATTAGTGTTTTGAATTTCTTCATGTTCCTATAATTTAATGATGTGGTTGTATATCATAACCACCCAGAAATGTCTTAAAACAGTATTGCTAGACATTACCTCAGAGTATTGAATGGTTATCTCTGGCATTTTTATTTTTTTAATATACAGAATCATTACATACCTTATATTGAGTGTTACTAAGTTATAAAACATAATTATAAGTGTCACAGGAAGAATTGGAGCCAGAGACATCATGCCTGGTACCAGAGGTTTCACCTGGAGCCCATATGAAAAAAGAACTAAAATTGCACTATTTAGAATTTAAGGGGAAAATGCTTTAAATTTGAAATCTCCCACTAAACTTAATAATTTCCATAATTTTAAATGATTTACTTTATAAAGATATATTTTAGCTTGTTTATTGATAGTGTTGCTCACACTAGGATCTGTGGGCATAATCTTGGGGTTGTGCATTTTTCAGTAATTTTTGTAATATTTTTATTCTTATAATAGGCTAATAGATATATTTGAATGAATTGAGTAAGCCATGCAAAATATACTGCCACACAGATCCAGTTTGTGAAGGCAAATTTACATTTATTGTTGTGATGGCACCAGTATTATTTTAATTGTTATGAATTAATGAAATAGGAGAAGTGGACTGTGCACCTCAATTAGGTATTTATAGTGAGTGTAAAATTATGTAATGGAGTACTTGAGAATACAATTCAAAGCTGTTCAGTAGACACAAGTAGTGAAAGAGAAGTACAGAGTAAGTATAGGCACTCCAGCTTCAGAAGAACCTATGCAGCCAGAACCATCTCCATATTGTGAGGTTACTATATTGCTGTGAAATAATTTGTTACATAAATTAATGTCACTAATCTTAATTCCAGTTGTAGTTTTATTTGTGTCTAATTTGAATTTTTGTTTTATGTGCATAGAAGAGCTATAATATGAGGAGTTCATATCTGTTTATATTTTTATACATAAGCTATTATTCTACACATAAAAAATTTATGAAAATCAAAAGTGATGATCAGCAAGATTATTTTAAAGGTCTGTACATTATTTAAGCTTGAGAAACTTTATTTTGCTTATTTAATATGGTTATGTAATATGTACCAAATAACAGAACTATTTGCTCAGCAATGGCCCACTTTTAATAGTTTTCTACATTTAGCTCTGCATGATTTCCACTACTGGAATTAATTTTTTTCTTATTTAAACTATTTATAGCAATTAACAATTTTATTTTTCTTACTTGTCTACTTGTCTTATCTCTTCTACTACATGGTATGGTTTTCAAGGGAAAAAGAGTGTGTTGTAATAAAGGACAGTACTTTTTATTAAAAAATATTCAGTGAATAAATGAATGAATGGATGGAAGACTATGAATGTCTTAGGTGATTTACTATAGAGGAATGATAGTGAATATAGATGTGTAGACAAGATTATTTTTCTAGGACTCACATATAACAGAAAATTCTTGCAAGATGTGGTGGTAGAAATAGATTACAAATCAAAGTGTAACTATTAAATACAATAAATTAAGATCTTATAAGGGTATTGACTTAGTCACTTATTATGGTCTTCAAATATATAGCACAGTGTAATAATGCCCTCTCCCTCATCTATGTGAATCATCTTAAGTATTTCATTACTCTTTTTTTTATTGTGTTCAGATAAAATCTATAAATCTTTCTTAATTAGTTACTTAAACACTATCCATCATTTGGACATTGAACATATATGATGAAAACCTTTGTCATCAGGGGTCTAGTTTCTTGTCACTAAGAATGATGAGGGGGGCGGCAAGATGGCAATGGAGTAGGCGGACATTCCAACTTCCACTTCTCAGAACCAAAGTGGATTACAACTTAATTTTAAGAACAATTATCTGGAAAAACTAATTTTGGGCTAAACCAAGAGGAATCTATAACCAAAGAACACCAAAGAAGCCACACTGAGACTGGTAGGAAAAGCAGAAATGTGGAGAGGGCTGCCCCGTTCCTGGGAGTGAGCGGCGGCCAGAGGTACTCGCGTGGTGGTGGGTTTTATCTGAGATGGGAGGGTTCTGAGCCCCAGGACTGAAGCCTTAGCCTGCAGCCCCAGAGCCTAGAAGAGGCATATGGACAGTGTTTAGCTACGAAACAAGTCAGGATACCATTTGTGAGAAAGAGACAGATTTCTCAGACCCTCTTTCACAACCACTCACCTGGGAATCTGGGACATGGCCAAGGCTTGCAGACCAGAAACATGCACACACTCCCACCTGCTGGGGCAGGGCAGAGGCCAAGGAACCTGCCTAGGCTTGACACCTGGCACACAAAAGCAGTCCTGCCTGTGGGGGTGGGGCAGAGTGGCCAAGGCTTGCAGCCCAGATGCACAAACGCAGTCCCACCCATGGGAGTGGGACAGAGGCTGGGGAACCAGCCCAGGCTTGAGGCCTGGGTGCACAAAAGCAGTCTTTTCCATGGAGGCAAGGAGGAAACCACAGCGACTATATCAGTGGGCCAGCACCAGCAATACCCATACCTGAATACTCAAGACAGCAGCAGCAGTGGGGGCGGGCCTACAGACAGACCACACCTCAGGAACACAAAGGCCACAACCATTGGACTGCAGTGGCCACACCCTTCTGAGGGCTGAAAAGAAATAAAAATATAAAATAAAATAAAATATAAGGTTGGACACCTGAGATTAAGGGGCAAGCCATATCCAATACCTTACCTAACCCCTGATTTATAGTACTGAGCCCAACAAGTAGCCACCAATAAGAGGTGGCAGAAAGTGGATCTCAGGGGAACCTGAACATTTAAACAAACATCCTCCAGGCCAAAAGTAGATAAAGGCCAGCCTAAGTAGATACTAACAACAACACCTAGGCTCAGCAGAGGCAGCCACAGGATCTGGATCCTTGTTGCTCTAAAAAGATGGATAAGGGCCAGTCATAGGCAGCGACCCCCAGTGGTCTGCACCAGGCTCTCACCAAGAAGTTGCAGGGAGGGCACATCCAGAGGCCAGATATAGAGAGCATCAGTTCAGGACCTAACAACCATTGTTAGAGTGACATCTTAAGGAAGGGCTCCTCACATCTTACCAGTTAAAATATACAAAATGGAAAAGCGGCTCTACTAGTTAAGGAGACCACAACTCGAACAAGCCTGCAAATCACAAACAGAAACAATGGGAAGACAGAGGAACATAAGCCCAATGAATCAACCAGAAAAATCCCCAGAGAAAGATCTAGATGCAAAAAATAGAAATAACCAAATTACTGAATGCAGAGTTTAAAATAATGATTGTTAGGATGCTTAAGGATCTAAAAGCTACAATGGATGGACTTAATGAGCACCTAAATAAAGAAATTGTAAGCATCAAAAAGGACACAGAAATAGTAAAAAAGAACCAGACAGAAATGAAAAACACAATATCAGAAATGAAGACTGCACTAGAAAGAATTAAAAGCAGGCTGGATGAAGCAGAGGATCAAATCAGTGATTTTGAGGACAAGATAAGCAAAAGCATGAAAGCAGAACAGGAAAAAGAAAAAAGAAAAAAAAAGTCTGAGGAATCTCTAAGAGAGCTTTGTGACAACATGAAAAAAAACCAATATCCACATAATAGGAGTTTCTGAAGGAGAAGAGAAAGAACAAGAGATAGAACCTGATTGAAGAAATCATAGCTGAAAATTTCCCTAAATTGATGCAGGGAAAAGTCACACAGGTTCAGTAAGCATAGAGAACCCTATTAAAAAGGAAATCAAAGAAACCTACACCAAGACACATCATAATCAAAATACCAAAGCTAAGAGATAAAGAAAGAATTCTAGATCGACTGGATTTAATAGATATCTTCAGAACATATCACCCGAAAGCAGCAGAATATACATCATCACATAAACAAAAGGAAGGACAAAAACCACATGATAATTTCAATATATGCAGAAAAAGCATTTGATAAAACCCAGCACCCATTTATGATCAAAACTTTCAGCAAAGTGGGAATACAGGGAACATACCTCAACATGATAAAGGCCATCTATGACAGACCCACAACCAACATCATACTCGATGGACAAAATAAATAAAATTAGAAATGAGAGTGGAGAAGTAACAACTGACACAGCAGAAATATGAAAGATTATAAGAAAATACTGTGAAGAACTGTAAGCCAAAAATTAGACAACCCAGGTGAAATGGATTAATTCCTTGAAAAAATATAATTTCTCAAAAATCAATCTGGAAGAATCAGAAAACCTAAATAGACTGATTATAACAAATTAGATAGAAACAGTTATCAAAAAACTTCCAACAAACAAAAGCCCTGGGCCAGATGGCTTCACAGGTGAATTCTACCAAACATTCAAAGAAGAACTAACTCCTATCCTTCTCAAGCTATTTCAAAAAATTCAAGAGGAGGAAAGGCTTCCAAGCTCCTTTTATGAGGTGAGCATAATTCTGATTCTAAAACTAGACAAAATCAACACAATGAAGGAAAACTATAGGCCAATATCCTTGACAAATTTAGATGCTAAAATTCTCAACAAAATATTAGCAAACCGGACCCAGAAATACATGAAAAAAATCATACATCATGATCAAGTGGAATTTATTCTGAGGAGGCAAGGCTGGTACTATATTCACAAATCAATCAATATGATTCATCACATAAACAAAAGGAAGGAGAAAAACCACATGATAATATCAATAGATGCAGAAAAAGCATTTGATAAAATCCAGCACCCATTTATGATCAAAACTCTTAGCAAAGTGGGAATACAGGGAACATACCTCAACATGATAAAGGCCATCTATGACAGACCCACAGCCAACATCATATTCAATGGACAAAAGTTAAAAACAATACCCTTAAGATCAGGAACAAGGCAGGGGTGCCTCCTTTCACCACTCTTATTCAACATAGTTCTGGAAGTCCTAGCCACAATAATCAGACAAGAAGAAGAAATAAAAGGCATCCAAATTGGAAAAGAAGATGTAAAACTATTATTATTTGCTGATGATATGATAGTGTATGCAGAAAAGCCTAAAAATGCAGTCAAAAAGCTGCTGGACCTGATAAATGAATTCATTAAGGTGTCAGGATATAAAATTAATACTCAGAAATTAGAGACATTTTTATACACCAACAATGATCTGTCTGAAAGAGAAATTAAGAAAAACAATCCCCTTCACTCTTGCAACAAAAATATAAAGTTCCTAGGAGTAAATTTAACCAAGGAGGTTAAAGACTTGCACTTGGAAAATTATAAAACATTGATAAAAGAAATCAAGGAAGATACAAACAAGTGGAAGCATATGCCATGTTCATGGTTAGGAAGAATAAGCATCATTAAAATGTCTATATTGCCTGACCAGGTGGTGACGCTCGGTGGCGAGCGTCGGACTGGGATGTGGAAGGACCCAGGTTTGAGACCCCGAGGTCACCAGCTTGAGCATGGGCTCATCTGGCTTGAGCAAAAAGCTCACCAGCTTGGACCCAAGGTCGCTGGCTCCAGCAAGGGGTTACTCGGTTTGCTGAAGGCCCGCGGTCAAGGCACATATGAGAAAGCAATCAATGAACAACTAAGAAGTCACAACGCTCAACGAAAAACTAATGATTGATGCTTCTCATCTCTCTCTCCATTCCTGTCTGTCTGTCCCTGTCTATCTCTGCCTATGTTAAAAAAAGTGTCTATATTACTCAAAGCAATTTATAGATTTGGTGCAATTCCTATTAAAATACCAATGACATACTTCAAAGATATAGAACAAATATTCCAAAAATTCATATGGAACCAAAAGAGACCACAAATAGCCTCAGCAATCTTGAAAAAGAATAATAAAGTGGTGATATCACACTTTCTGATACCAAGTTATACTACAAGGCCATGGTGCTCAAAACAGCTTGGTACTGGCGTAAGAACAGGCATATAGATCAATGGAACAGAACAGAGAATCCAGAAGTAAACCCATACCTTTATGGAAAATTGATATTTGACAAAGGAGGTAATAGCATACAATGGAGTAAAGACAGCTTCTTTAACAAATAGTGTTGGGAAAATTGGACAGCTACTTGCGAAAAAATGAAACTAGACCAACTTACATTATTCACAAAAATAAACTCAAAATGAATAAAAGACTTAAATGTAAGTTGTGAAACCATAAGCATCTTAGAAGAAAACATAGGCAATAAGCTCTCTGACATCACTGACAGCAATATATTTGCTGATTTATCTCCATGGACAAGTAAAATGAAGGGCAGAATGAACAAATGGGACTACATCAAACTAAAAATCTTTCGCACAGCTAAAGACAATATGAACAAATAAAAAGACAAACCACACAATGGGAGAACATATTCAACAATACGTCTGATAGGGGGTTAATAACCAAAATTTATAAAGAACTTGTAAAACTCAACACCAGGAAGACAAACAGTCCAATCAAACATGGGCAAAAGAAATGAATAGACACGTCTTCAAGGAGGACATACGGATGGCCAATAGGCAGATGAAAAAATGTTCAATATCACTAGTCATTAGAGAAATGCAAATTAAAACCACAGTGAGATGTTACCTCACACCACTCAGAATGGCACTCATCAACAAAACAACACCAAATAAGTGTTGGTGAGGATGTGGAGAAAAGGGAACCCTCCTGCACTGCTGGTGGGCATGAAGACTGGTGCAGCCACTGTGGAAAACAGTATGGAGATTCCTCAAAAAATTAAAAGTGGAACTGCCTTTTGACCCAGCCATTTCACTTTTAGGAATATATCCCAAGAACACCACATCAATGATTCAAAGAAGAAATGTACCCCATGTTTATGGCAGCATTTTTTATATAGCCAAGATCTGGAAACAGCCCAAGTGTCCGTTAGTGGATGAGTGAATTAAAAAGTGGTGGTACATATACACAATGAAATACTATGGGGCCATGAAAAAGAAGGAAATCTTACCTTTTGCAACAACATGGATGGACTTGGAAACTATTATGTTAAGTGAAATAAACCAGGCAGAAAAAGAAAGATATCATATGACCTCAATCATTTGAGGAATCCAATGAACAATGTGAACTGAAGAATGGAATAGAGACAGAGGCAGGATCAAAGGGACCAGAGGAAAAGCGGACAGACTGAAAGGATAATAGGAAGGGATCAGAAAAGGGATAGAGATTGGTGAAATTATACACACATAACAGAACTTTATAGAGTAGAAAAGCAAATCCTGATGGGAAAGGTGAAGGGCGTTGTAGGGAGGGGGAAAGGGTGATGTTGTGGGGAACATGGGGGGGATGCATTCTGGGGGGGACACTAGAATCTATGTAAATACAATAAATTAAAATTTTTTTTAAAAGAAAAAAAATGATGATAAAAGGTAGTGCAGGGGGTCCTCAGGTTATGACACAGTTCTGTTCCTACGACAGTGATGTAACCCGAATTTCGAAATAAGTCAAAACACACTCTAGCCTAAGTCACTTACCTATCCTAATACAGTTGTAAAATCATAATCTAGAACAGTGGTCCCCAACCCCTGGGCCGTGGACCGGTACCAGTCCGCAGAGAAAGAATAAATAACTTACTTACATTATTTCCATTTTATTTATATTTAAGTCTGAATGATGTTTTATTTTTTGAAAATGACCAGATTCCCTCTGTTATATCTGTCTAAGACTCACTCTTGACGCTTGTCTCGGTCACATGATACATTTATCCATCCCACCCTAAAGGCTGGTCCGTGAAAATATTTTCTGACATTAAACCAATCCATGGCCCAAAAAAGGTTGGGGACCACTGATATAGAACATAAAAACACAACTAAGCCACAGAAAAAGAATACTGCATATTCTTCCACCACACAACCAAACTAGTTCACCCATGTAGTCCATAAGTACAGTGCTAATGGTGTAAGCCAAAATACTCACGTCTCAATTTTTTAAAGTTTTTATGGGAGTGAGCGTCATAAACTCGAAATGTCGTATGTTGAGACTGTTGTAATGGGGACCCCCTGTATGGTTCAAGGATAATTCTAATCCTGTTTGGATCGTCTTCATGTATTCCATTTCCATTGTTATTACACTGTAATGTCTGTCAATATTGGAATTATGCCTCTTGCTTCAGGTCTCATTCAATAAGAACCTGGCAGTTCTTAGACTTTTCTTTTTCACCTTGAAAATGACTATATTAATGTTTGTTCTTTTCCTATTTGAACTTCTATATCTGTGTCTACTCTCATGGGATACGTGTTTTTCTACTCTCCTTGTGATTCACAAAGGGTGATCTTAAATACTCTTTAACCCAAGTTTTCTCTTTCTATTTGTATTGAATTGAAAATGGATGAACAAAAGACAAATACTCTATGATTTCACTTACATGTAGAATCTAATAGTAAACTAAAATAAAACAGACTTTTAAGTACAGAGAACTGACTGACAGTTGTCAGAGGAGAAGAGGGTTGGGAGCTGGGTGAAAAGATGAATGGATTAAGCAGTGAAAAAAATGGTGATTACAAGAGCAAAAGGGGATAAAGGTAGGTAAAAGAGGATAAAGAGATAAATGGTGATGGAAAGAGGTTTGACTTGGGGTGTAAATACATAGTGCAATGTACAGATTATGTAGTATAGAATTTTACACCTGAAACCTATATAACCTTATTAACCAATTTCAACCCCAATAAATCCAGTTTAAAAAAAAAAGAAAATTGATGGCTTAGAAACATGGTCATCAACTTATTTCCTCTGGACCATTATTAAATATTTTTTGGCAACAGTGATTCTAACCTTTAGGTTTTAATCAGAATTGCCCCATATCATATAGGTTAGTTTCACTTTACTTAGATTGTCAGTTAATTCTGTAAGTGATATGTAATAGCACAGTTTCTGATTTTTCAGATATACTGTGCAAAGTGCTTTCAGCAGAATACTTTTGAATAGACTAAGACTGGTTTAGAGAGGTAGGCTGTTACATAATTCAGTGAACTCTCAGACTGCTGAGAGTATATATTTGATAGAGTTGATAGACCAGATGTTCACTCATACATAAAGTGGTACAAGATGGAATCTTGTTGGGAATTTACCCTTCACATTTTTTTTCATATTGGTCTGTTTCTCTCATCAGAATTTTATCTAGCTCTTGTAACAATTTACTAGCTACTTTTCTGAGTAAACTCTAGGAAATATTATGATCAATAACAAGTTTTGGCAAGGGATAACTGTGAACTTACTCCTATTTTCCTTTATAAGAGTGATTAAAGAGCATGAGTAGGCCAAACTAGAAAGAGTTGAGGGTACTGTAAAGAGAAGACTGGTAAATTTCCAGATTTCTTTTTTTTTTTTTGTAAATTATTTTCTTCTTTTTCCAAGTGAGAGGAGGGGAGATAGAGAGACAGACTCCCACATACACACCGACCTGGATCCACCCAGCAACCGCAGTCTGGGGCTGATGCTCTGCCCACTTGGGGCAATGCTAACAACTGAGCTATTTTTCGTGCCTGAGGCAGAAGCTTCACATAGCCATCCTCAGTGTCAAGCTCCAATGTGCTTGAATCAATCAAGCCATGGTTGCAGGAGGGGAAAGAGGGGGAAGGGGGGGAGAAGCAGATGGTCACTTCTTCTGTGTACCCTGACCAGAAATTGAACCAGAACATCCACATGCCAGGCCGATGCTCTACCACTGACCCAACAGGCCAGGGCCTCCAGATTTCATATAGAGGACTCGTGTTGCTCTGGCTATGGAACAGGCTTCCAGAGTTGGTCAGAAAGTCCATTATGAAGATGAAGTAGAACAAAAAAAATACAATAAAGGAATAATATAGTAGATCTCTGACTTGATAAGTTTTCTTCATACTACTGCAATGCAAGCGTTTGAATAAAAAGTAGACAATTTATCATTTTAAGTAGACGTAGCTACTAACTCTCTGACAACTCTGAAATTTATGTTTCAGATGAACCTACTTGTTTTTTGAACTGAACATTAGTATAAGAAAAAAAAAAGCAAACAGTATAGCTTGGTAGAAAGATGATAATTTTGCAACCAAACAAAAATAAATCATAATACCATTTTTGCCACTTAATAGTTGTTAGTCCTAGACAAGTAAACATAAAAATTCTTGACCTGTTTCCTCTTTATAAAACAGAAGTATATATCTGTCTTGTAGTGCTGTTTTCAGAATTAGAAATAATATTAATGCCTATCTTAAATACTTACTAATAGTCAGTATTGCCTGACCAGGCAGTGGCACAGTGGATAGAGGGTCAGACTGGGATGCAGAGGACCCAGGTCTGAAATCCTGAGGTTGCCAGCTTGAGCGCGGACTCACCAGCTTGAGCATAGGGTCACTGGCTTGAGCATGGGATTATAGATGTGACCCCATGGTCGCTGGCTTGAGCCCAAAGATTGCTGGTTTGAAGCCAAACTTCACTGGGTTGAGCCCAAGGTTGATGGCTTGAACATGGGGTCACTCACTCTGCTGTAGCCCCCTGATCAAGGCACATATGAGAAAGCAATCAATGAACAATTAAGGAACTGCAACGAAGAATTGATGCTTCTCATCTCTCTCCCTTACTGTCTGTCCCTTTCTGTCCCTCTCTCTGTCTCTCTGTCAGACACAGAAAAAGAAAAATTCCAAAAAATGTGGATATTATCAATCATTACAGTTTTTAGTAATATAGTTATTTATCTTATACCCTTACTAATAACTAAATGCTACTTGAGTATATAGCAAATTTTACTGTTTATATACCTGTCTCTACATAATAAATGTAAGAAAAATAAAATACTGACCAGACATAAATTTAGATATTTTAATTGTAATTTTCTTTCTTTCAGAATTACTTACTGTCATCTACCTTTCCAGAGTAAATGGCTCTATGTTGGAACAGAAAGAGGAAATACACATATTGTAAATATTGAATCTTTCATTCTTTCCGGATATGTTATCATGTGGAACAAAGCAATCGAACTGTAAGTTTGAACTTAAATATCACCTTTTCTTGCTTAAATATTTTGTATGGTTATGTAATATATCAAATCACAGAATTATTTGAAACTTTATAGCTAATTTATGATTAACATGAGTAAACAGTTCAACCAAAATAATTTAAAACCATAAAGGCTTTTTAAAAATAGCTAGAGTAGTATTAACATATGCTAATTTTAGACTTTCCAAATACTATAAATTATTAAGGGTTGTATTCAAAATTTGGTGGTAAAATATTAATTCTAAAAGTTATACATGGAAATCATCACATTCTTTATAGTCAAACTTAGTATAGCCACTTCCATTGAGAATGGCAAGTGGATTGTGGCCACATTTAGTTGTATATAAAAATAATATTAGTTCACATATAAAGTGAGGCAAAAGTAGGTTCACTAATTGTGAGTATATTAAAGTTTATTCTTATATTATTTATTAATTATTGTATTATTTTTCCTATGAACAACTGTAAACCTACTTATTTAGAATTAAGTTCCATAATTATTATTCTTCAAAACTCTGATTAAAACAGCCTGTTTTCACAAAGTTTGACTCTTGATTTTGATCTTAATAATAAATCTACTGTTCCATATTCCCAATGTTTCAATGTATATATATTACTTAATGTGGGAGTTTGTTACTAGTTATATTCTTTTTACAATATTCTTTTGGTGTTATGTCTTAATGGGTTATTTATTAATGATAATTCTTCCTCCCTCCTTAGATTAAGAACTGCACCAGGGCAGAATCTTTGTTCATTCTCTTTTTTTCTATATACTTGGCCTATTTTGGTGCTTTTCACAGAGTGGCTACTCAATGATTAATGACATTGCTGAAGAATTTGTATAATAGTTATACACTACTATTGAGTCACAGTTTTCATTTGTAATTATAATTGGTATAGCAATTTTGATCATATATGTTTTAGCATTTTGTATGTGTGTTTTTAAAAGCATTTATCCTGTAAACAATTATGTCTTCCCCAAATGTTACTTAATGTTTTAGTCCTATAAAAGCAATAAATAGGCTGAACTTAATGCTTGTTTTCATAGTATTGTTTTAGAATATTGATAAAAATACAAGTAATTTTGAGAGATCCAATTATAGAACTTTATACAAATTTAATAGCAGTGTAAATCATAATAGATGTATCATTTGTGTTCAGTTAAATGCTGCTAAAATAACTGAGTTTTTTTATCTGAACAGATAAAATATTTTACCACTTTTTCAGTGTTGTTTCTATATTAACTTGCTTAACAAATCCTTTTTATAATTTAAATTAAGACCTCTTGAAATAGTGACTTATACTTTACCTATATATATTTATATGCCCAATACTTTATGATTTCAGGACTAATGAAAGTTTAAAAATGTGTATTAGAAAGAAGGGTAAAAAAGAAAAGAAATGAAAAACAAAAAAATAAAGGAGAATAAATTTAGGAGAAATTAAAGAAGTAAAATAAGGCACTTTTATTTTTATAATCTGATCTTATACATGTAATTCGGCATCAGAATAGAATCTAACACCTTTGTAAATCCAGTGTTTTATAGAGTTATAACTGCCTCTGAATGTTCTTGAAATATTCTCAAGAAATCATTAGTGGCCCTGGCCGGTTGGCTCAGTGGTAGAGCGTCGGCCTAGCGTGCGGAGGACCCAGGTTCGATTCCCGGCCAGGGCACACAGGAGAAGCGCCCATTTGCTTCTCCACCCCTCCGCCGCGCTTTCCCTCTCTGTCTCTCTCTTCCCCTCCCGCAGCCAAGGCTCCATTGGAGCAAAGATAGCCCAGGCGCTGGGGATGGCTCTGTGGCCTCTGCCCCAGGCGCTAGAGTGGCTCTGGTCGCAACATGGTGACGCCCAGGATGGGCAGAGCATCGCCCCCTGGTGGGCAGAGCATCACCCCTGGTGGGCCTGCCGGGTGGATCCCGGTCGGGCGCATGCGGGAGTCTGTCTGACTGTCTCTCCCTGTTTCCAGCTTCAGAAAAAAAAAAAGAAATCATTAGTATACAATACCACTCTCTGTTTTTTGGTTTACTTAGACCAGATTTCCAAAAGTGTATTTTCATTGCTATAGATATAATTTAAATGCCAAATTCCAATCTCCCAAAATCTTTTCATTGCTCTCTACCTCTTGAGATACATATGGAAATGCATGTTAATTCCTGTTAATATGTGTAATTTGTATGGGACAATAATAAAATATGTCTTTAATTTAAAAGTCATTTTATAAATAGAAATTTAGACACAAATGTTATACATTTTCTAAGTATGACAAATGCAGAATTACCTTTAAGAGATATGTGAGATTTTTTTTGTAAGTCTTTACTTGAAATACTTTTCATTTAATGTTTGTTATTATTAATCTTATTTCTATAATATTTTAGTGGTCTACTAATTATAATTATAGGTAGTTCTCAAAATTATGTTTTCCCAGAATGTATGTATTGATTATTTGGAAACTGAAAGACATCTTCCATATAAACAGTGATGTTTGTAGAACATCTCATAAAATAGTAGTATAGAATGAAACTGACTTTAAAAAATATTTCCATGGAAAAATACATTCCAGGTTATAGCACAGAACTAGAAATAGCTGTTTCTGCAGGGCAACCCTAGCTTTTAAAAAAATATAACCTATTTTTTTCTATATATGATTAAAATGTGAGCATGGAATTCAAAATTAAGTAAGTGTCGGGATTGTATTTAACTAACACTTATTCAAATGTATTTATTGAACAATACAATATGGTAAATACTAGAAACAACTATAAATTGAAAAGACATTATTTCTGTCCTGTTGGGGGCTTCCACTCAAATAAAGGTGAGATTAAGTAAAAAGGCTGTTATAATGTATTAGAAATATAATGTGTCAGTTTCATAAGAAGGACATGTAATATAGACATGGCATCTTGCAGAAGTATCTGTGAAGTAAATTATATAAGTTTCAGTCAGAAGAGTGAAGAATTGGGGGTGAGGGATAAGGGTATTCAGAAAGAAAGAACAGAAAGTTTAAGGGATGGAATGTGAGAGAGTTTTTGTTGCATGCCCAGCAATTTTATGTAGTTTATAGTTGATAGGAATGGTTGAGGGAAAGGATGGCAAAAGAGAAAGCTGAGGAAGTAATCTGAGTATATAATGTGGAAGGTCTTATAGGACAATTTGAGAAGTTCAGGCTTTATCTAAGGCAAAGAGCTAGATTTTGAAGGATTGTAAGCAGAAAATTGGATCAAAATTGCATTTATGAAGATTACTCTGAATGCAAGTATGAAAAAATGACTGAAGAGAGAAAAAGACTACTCTTGGTAAAAAATTATGATGGTAAATTTAAGAGTGGAGATAAGTTGACATATTAAGAAAGGAGCAGCAAAACTTGGGTTATTGTGAGAATATGTAAGAATAATAGGGAAGAATTAAGAGTGACTACTAGATAATTTGGTTTTAGCAACTGTGTAGATTAGTGTGCTCCTTGTTGAAAGAATGCAAGAGATGGAATAGGTTAGAAATAAAATAATGAGTTCAATTTTAGGTAGGTTGATTGTACGTGTTTATAAGGCATTCTACTAGAACTGGTATGGGAAAGCGGTAGGAAGTGGTGTGCAGGGGGGTGCAAAATTAGGTTTACTGTTGTGGTTACATAAAACACAGTTTATTCTTGTATTATTATTTATTATTATATTATTAATAAGACCAGCATTTACATTCTCATTGAAACCATGAAAATAGATGAGATTGTGCATGAAGAATATAGAAAAAAGAGTCAGCATACTAGTAGACAGTAAACCAATTCACAAATATGTTTTGTTTGACCATCAGAATATTTAAATGTATCTGAATTATTATTTTCTAATATTTAAAAATTGGTAGAATAGAAATGAAAATTTGGATTTTCAACTCTTCATGGAAACAGTTTATGATGCGACAATCCTAGTCTAGCATTCTAGCATTGCAGACGATAATCAACTGGAAATGAGTTAATAACTTTGCTTTTGTAGGTGAGTAATATGCTATCCAGTTTAGTAAAGCTGTTATTTAGCCTATTTAACTTATTTGCAATACCTGCCTGGCTCCTATGGGCTCTTGAATTCATGACCACATCTAATATGGGAGTATATGGCAGTATAGGACAAAATACAAAGGAATACTAATATTTAAAATACAGAGATAGAAAGTTTACAAAGAAAATTCAACAGCCATGTGGTGATTGGGAAGAAGAGAAATATTGATAAATAGGGATACTTAGAAGAATTGCTGGGCTTTATCCTTATTTAGATATTATATGAATATAAGGTTATTGGTAAGTCTATCTAAAGTAATCTTTGTGGGATTTATAGAATCTGGAGTACAGTATACAGACTTTTTAATCAGGTGAGAAAGAGGCGGAGAGACAGACTCCCGCATGTGCCCGACCGGGATTCACCCGCCAACCTCCATCTGTGGCTGATGTTCTGCCCAGCTGGGGCCTCTGCTCTGCTGCTCTGCAACTGAGCTATTATAGCACCTGAGGCAAGGCTGTGGAGCCATCCTCAGCTCCTGGGGCCAGGAGCCATGGCTGCAGAAGGAGAAGGAGGAGAGAGGTAGAGAAGCAGATGGTTGCTTCTCCTGTGTGCCCTGACCAGGAATTGAACCTGGGACTGCCACACACCAGGCAACATTCTACTGCTGAGCCAACTAGCCAGGGCCTATACATACTTTTTTGTCAGTCTTTAATGGACATAAGTTTTACAAGGAATGCTTGATGGTTTTTGATGTTTAATGTTGGGGAAGAAGTCAGAAAAATACCATGAAATTTCAGTCATATATAGGCAGTGAAATAATGAGAAATTTTTTCTTTGAACTTTGGTATTTTCTAAGTTTTTTTTTGTTACAGTAAATTATATTTCTTCTATAATTAGAAAAAGTCATTACAAATAGTGGAAATTTAGTGCTAGATTATTTTCTGAACTTGATTGTATTATAGCAGGGGTCCCCAAACTTTTTACACAGGGGGCCAGTTCACTGTCCCTCAGACCAATGGAGGGCTGGACTATAAAAAAAAACTTGAACAAATCCCTAAGCACACTGCTCATATCTTATTTTAAAGTAAAAAACCAAAATGGGAACAAATACAATATTTAAAATAAAGAACAAGTAAATTTAAATCAACAAACTGACCAGTATTTCAATGGGAACTATGCTCCTCTCACTGACCACCAATGAAAGAGGTGCCCCTTCTGGAAGTGCGGCGGGGGCCAGATAAATGGCCTCAGGGGACCGCATGCAGCCCGCGGGCCGTAGTTTGGGGACCCCTGTATTATAGTCTGAGATTCTAAATCGGGGTAGTCAACCTTTTTATACCTACCGCCCACTTTTGTATCTCTGTTAGTAGTAAAATTTTCTAACCACCCACTGGTTCCACAGTAATGGTGATTTATAAAGTAGGGAAGTAACTTTACTTTATAAAATTGATAAAGCAGAGTTACAGCAAGTTAAAGCATATAATAATAATTACTTACCAAGTACTTTATGTTGGATTTTCGCTAAGTTTGGCAGAATAAATCTTTATAAAACAACTTACTATAGTTAAATTTGTCTTTTTATTTATACTTTGGTTGCTCTGCTACTGCCCACCATGAAAGCTGGAACACCCACTAGTGGGCGGTAGGGACCAGGTTGACTACCACTGATCTAAATGGAATTCTTGCAAATAGTCTAACTATTGTTTCTCAAAGTATATTTCAGTGATTTCCTTAATATGGTCAATGAAAAAGGATTCTATGGGTCAATAAATTTGGAAAATATTAAAGATTTGCAATGCTTATTTGCAAAATAAAACCCCAAGAAGTTCTATAAAAGAAGAAAATATTTAATTTTGTTTAATGCAGGGGTTCCCAAACATTTTTTGATATGGAACATTCTTTATGTAAAATACTTTATGTATTTGGTTGGTTATTGTGTTTTTTGCTCCAATCAAGCCCAGGAGACAGACAGAGATTTGTGGTATGTTGGATATTTTTAGTTCCTAAAGGATAATTGAAGGACATTGTCCCTTATCAGAGGCATTTATACTATAATAAAACACTGCATTTATGTGTAAATGATATAACTGTTGAAAGCTCTGTAAAGTTTTTATAAAGCCCTGCTTAGTTTCTTTTCTTCCTGGATATATTCTAGAGTGCAAATAGTAACTCTGATTTTCAGTTATTCCAATGGTTTACAACAACCATCATACATAGTACTTATTCAGTATTTACTATATTTTGGTATTATATTAGGTGCTGTATGTATATTCTAATCCTCACAGTTGTTCATTAGGATTAGTACTACTACATTCGTTTTCAGATGAGAAAATTTAGGGCAAAACCACTAACAGAATATCTAGTAAATTTTTATTTATTAACTTTTCTCTGATTCCAAACAGTTTCTAAAATTTAAACCTTTAATTTTTTGTGCGGAGTCTTTCATGATTTTCATGAGTTGTTAAATAATTATAGCTATGTCAGTATAATCATAATAGAATTAATCTGGCACACTTAGATCACTGAGGAAAGGATGTGGAAAATTTAGCAATAATAGATCTGTGGTCATACAGGTCATGTTGTATTTAACCATGACCTAATTACACTCAATAATGACCTAAGTTAAAGTAGGAAATATAAAAGAAACATGCTAGATATCAGGGTAGAATAAATTCAGTTATATTGACAGATCACAGATCTCTTTAGCAATATGCTCTTAGATTCATAATGATCTGTTATTGCTTACCCTAGATAACCAGATAAATGAGACATAACCAACAAACTTGGTTTACCTAGTTGGTCAGTTTTCTCTATGCTGATTATTACTAGAGAGAGTTGTCTTTTAAATTGTAGGAGCCTATGTATTTTTTTGTAGGAGCAAAATCAGAGATTTTATGTCAGGTATGTACTTTTCAATTTCCTTGAAACAGGTTTACAACATCACCCTTGTGGCTGTATAAGTTTTTCTTTTGTGTATAAATAAAAGTTTAATTTCAAAATTTCAGAGGCCTAGCTAGATTCAGCAACAAATACATAATAAAGAATTCCATTGTTAATATGGATCTATGTTCTTAAACCTGATTTTTTTTTTAAAAAAAGCATGCCTACTTTAATAGAGTTAGTAGAAGAAAGAAAAAGTAGTCTTAAAGAAAAACAACCCCCAAATCAAATGAATCTATGCTAAATCCCAGGATATTGGGAGTATATTCCAGTATAATCTTAATTTCTAGTTCCAGTCTCTAATGGTAAGGTGTTTTAATATTTATTTTTTAATTACTGTTTTAAATTGATTTAACAGATCTACAAAGACTCATCCAGGTCCAGTTGTACATTTAAGTGATAGCCCAAGAGATGAAGGAAAAGTGAGTATTACTATACCATTATTCTTGCACTTATTTTCCTTGTTTTCAAATAAAGATATGTCTTACTCTTATTTGATACCTAACATCTCTAGCACAGTTCACAGCATTCAGTGTAATATAAAATTAAAATATGTTGAGTAAATAAACAACTAGATGAATGAATGAATTATTTTGTTCCAAATTAAGTCTTTTAATTTTACCCTAAAGCTAAAGTTGGTATTTAATTCTAGAATGTAGAATGTTGAGGAATTTGTATAACATGTGGAACAATTTTAATTTTCAGATATTCAATGCTTAAACTTAAAAATATGATTATTGGTGCCCTAGCCGGTTGGCTCAGTGGTAGAGCCTGGTGTGCAGAAGTCCTGGGTTCGATTCCCGGCCAGGGCACACAGGAGAGGTGCCCATCTGCTTCTCCACCCCTCCCCCTCTCCTTCCTCTCTGTCTCTCTCTTCCCCTCCTGCAGTGAGGCTCCACTGGAGCAAAGATGGCCCGGGCGCTGGGGATGGCTCCTTGGCCTCTGCCCCAGGCGCTAGAGTGGCTCTGGTCCCAACAGAGCGACGCCCCAGATGGGCAGAGCATCGACCCCTGGTGGGCAGAGCATCGCCCCCTGGTGGGCGTGCCGGGTAGATCCCGGTCGGGCGGATGCGGGAGTCTGTCTGACTGTCTCTCCCATTTCCTGCTTTGGAAAAATACAAAAAATATATATATATGATTTTTGGTATTGTTAATCTTTGACCTTTGCTAGTCAATTTTGGTAATAATCATAAATCAGCCCTTGATTTTATAGGTAGGTAATAATATCAAAAATGTTCTCAAATTATAGAAATAATCCTATTCTTCTTGATTATTCATAATTTTTCTTTTATAAGGAAGCAAAGTTGATAACATGAAAAGATCTAAAGCATTTAAATATTGTATCTTCAAGTATATATTTTTTGCTAAGTAGTGTAAAAATACTTGAGTAAGTTAATTTAGTATAGGTTTGGTTCTTTGTTCATTTTTAAATGATAGAAACTGAACTAGCCTAATAAATATTGAACCTGAAAAACAAGTGGGACTGATGGCCATAGAAAGAACATTAGATTTTTTTTCCATATTGATCCATATATATATATATATATATATACAGTGCAATTCCAACTAGGTGCTATTAGAATTTATTTATTTATTATTTATTTATTTATTTTAAAAGAATTCAAAAGCTGATTATAAAATTCATAAGAAAAAGAAAATGTTTAAGAACAGCCAAAGAATTTTGGTGCTGGGGGATAAAAGAAAACCAATAGATCTAAATAGATATTCAAAAATAGTTTAGGCATTTGGGGTAATTTTTCACATTTTAGAGGTATTTTAGACCATGATATACTATTGAATAAATAATGTTGGATAATTGGCTATCTGTTTTGAGTAAAATGGTAAGACCTCTCCCTCATACCACTTACAGAAATAAATTCCAGATGGAGAAAATACATAAGTATTGAAATCACAACTCAAGAAGTTTTAAAAGAGGCCCTGGCCGGTTGGCTCAGTGGTAGAGCGCCGGCCTGGCGTGCAGAAGTCCCGGGTTCGATTCCTGGCCAGGGCACACAGGAGAGGCGCCCATCTGCTTCTCCACCCCTCCCCTTCTCCTTCCTCTCTGTCTCTCTCTTCCCCTTCCACAGCCAAGGCTTCATTGGAGCAAAAAATGGCCCGGGTGCTGGGGATGGCTCTGTGGCCTGTGCCCCCTCTGCCCCAGGCGCTAGAATGGCTCTGGTCGCAACAGAGCGACGCCCCGGATGGGCAGAACATCGCCCACTGGTGGGCATGCTGGGTGGATCCCGGTCGGGCGCATGGGGGAGTCTGTCTAACTGCCTCCCCGTTTCCAACTTCAGAAAAATACAAAAAAAAAGTTTTAAAAGAAACTAGAGAAATGGCTTGTTACTGTGGAGTAGGGACATCCTTAGGAAAGTTGCAAAACCTAAAAGCTTTAAGGACTAGACTATAACAAGACAATCATGATAGGAGTTAGGCAATAAAGTAGGAGGCAATATTTGCTACATGTATGACAGACAGATAATGAACATGCAAAGTAAGTGAAGAATTTATACTAAATCCTTATATTTCATAATAGGAAATCAATAAATAATGTCTATGAAATGATAATTTACATATATTTAGAAATATGGAAAAGTAAGTCTACTAGAAAAGATGTTTATAAGAGTTGAAGATATGGTTGCCTTTTACCTCAGAGAGCAGGGTTAAGCAGTGAGCAGGAAACAACTACCCTAGCAGTTACTAAGGAAATTCAATATAACATTTTCTTTTCCAAAATATTAAAAATGAAAAATATTAATAATATTAGATCATGGCCTGACCAGGCAGTGACACAGTGGGTGGAGTGTCAGGTTGGGATGCTGAGGACCAGGTTCAAAACCCTAAGGTCACCGGCCTGAGCATGGGATCATAGACCTGACCCCATTGTCACTGGCTTGAGCAAGGTGTCATTGACTCTGCTGCAGCCCCCGTTCTAGGCACATATGAGAAAGCAGTCAATGAACAACTAAGGTGCTGCAATGAAGAGTTGGTGCTTCTCAACTCTCTCCCTTCCTGCCTATCTGTCCCTGTATATCCCTGTCTATCCCTCTCACCAAATAAGAAACAAACAAACAAAAAATAATAACATTAAACCATGGAAAAGGCATTGAGAAATGGGCATCTGGGTACAGCAGTATGGGCAATTTGGTGTTATCAATATTTAAAACATATTCATTATGACCTAGAAAATCCATTTTAGATATCTATCCTATTTATATGACTAAAGGGCAAAATATTGAAAACAGCCTAAAGATCTATTAATAGAAAGTTGAATAAATGAATGCTGTTATGGTCATACTGTTAAATGCTGTGCTGATATGGAAAGTTCTTTAAGCCATGTTTTTAAAAGAAAAGTGGCAGACCCATTAGTACACTATAAAACCACCTGAATAATGTCTGTATTTTTACTTATATATTCAAATACCCGAGGCAAAAAGTCTGCAAGTATATGTGTACATCTCAGGAGAATACTGGAGATTGGGATTGGGGAAAATGTTTAAAGTTATGATTATTTTACTCATGTTCAAATTTTTATGAAGTAATATAATGTGTGTTGTATAATTAAAAAAGAAAAGGAATGCAAGATAAATTAATATTAGAATCAGAAAACTATGTGTTTGAATTATGGCTCTTCTACTTCTTAGCATATATACTTGAATAAATCGTTAGATTTCTTGTAGATTAGTTTTTTCATCAGTAGCCCTTTGTCACATAGTATTTTATTTTAATGATTTAATGTTATCAATCTTTTAATTTGATTCTTGCATTTTGTTTCTTTGTGGGTAAACATTCCCTTTCTGAGGGAAAATTCAATCTTATTTTTTCTGTCAGTTTTAAGGTTAAATTTTTCCATTTTAAAATTATATTTTAATCTATATGTAAAATTTATCTTGATTTGAGATAAGGGTATACTTTTATTTTTACATATAAATAATTCATTTATTGAAATAATTCAATTTCCACTGATATATAAAGACATCTCACTCCTATATCAAGTTCCCATATTTGAGTGGTTTCTTTAGGCTTTTTACTTTGTTGCACTGCTATCTTGATTGTTTTACTCATAGCACACTTTAGTAACTTGACAAAATTTCAGGTAGGTCCTCCACCTCCGCCCACCACTAGCTTAGATTTTTCTTATTTGTTCTACTATATGAATTATAGAATCAGTTTATCCAGCTCTATGTAAACCCCTGTCAGGATTTTGTTTGAAACTTGAACATACTGATTAATTTAGAAAAAATTTACATCATTGAGATATGAATGTTTCATGTATAAACATAATATGAGGATGACGTCAGAGTAATGGTGGGGTAGGAAGCAATACCGATAAATCTCCCCCAAAACTCAACAAGATCTTCAACCAGAAACAGAAAAACCTATCCTTAGAGCCTCCAGATGTTTCGCAATACACCCGAAGGTATGGTCGAGCGAAAAATTGGCTAAATATATAACCAAACCCCAAAGGAAATAGGGAGTAAGAAATGCTCCGCCTTCCTCACTAACCTAAACAGGGTGGCTTTCACTGGGAACTGAGAATATAGAAACTAAGGCGGGCAAAGTGGATGAATAGATCCAGGCCACGGCACAAACAGCCGAACCAGGCTGTGGCACGAAGATGCAAGCTGAGGAAAAACTGTTCCTGTGGCAACCAGGCAATACAAGCTAACACTCGCACCAAACCCAGACAAAGACCGACAAGTAAGGCAGCCATTTTCCCCGATCCCCTGGTCGGCGCGTGCAGATAGTGAGCGAGAGATTCCTCCGAGTGCTTTGGCAGTGTGTGCCTGTGTTATCCCACAGAGGAGCAGGTCAGTGGCCTTTGTGTGGGCCAAAAGCGGAATCTTGGGCCACCCCAGTGCCTTGCAAAACCCACGCACGGGGATGGAGCGAGAGCCAATTCCAACACTGGAACTTTTCCATGCGGGTGGGGGTTTCACTCAGAGTGTGAGACTGCCAGCCTGATATCCTGGTCTGCGTGCACAGATAGTGAGTGAGAGTTTCCTCCAAGCGCCCCGGGAGTGGGCGCCCGCCCGTGTTACCGGACAGAGTAGCAGAGCCAGAGGTCTTGGAGTGGGTGGAAGCCCTGCCTGATTATGCTAGCAGCTCTGACTGACTGAGCCTCACCCAGAGCCCTGTGCTGAGTGGAAATAGAGTGGGGAGTTGCCAGCTCTTTGAGCCTCTTACTATCCAGGCAGAAGCAGCAGCAACCCCATAGCTGGATTATCAGGCTACTAATTGAGGAAGGAAAGACTAGGAGAAAGGCTCCAGGAACACAGACTCTCTCACTGGCGGAGCCTATAAACACTAATGAGCCTCTACTGCCAACGAGACTAAAGCACAATACATGACATTGCCATAGAGACTTATCAACTGCCTTTCTGTGTTTTCTTGTATATCTCGGAGGATTTTTAGGATTTCTATCTTGAATTCTCTGTAATTTAGCTCCAAGGTTTCCAATACATTAAATTTTTTCTCCATAGATTTTTCTCATCTAGCTCTGTTACCTCTCTTTCTTTTGTATCCATGATATTCGATTTTCTCTTCCTTAATGGCATCTGAGGGTGGTTTTGTTGATAATAGTAATAAGATTTAATAAAGAATAAAAAGTTAAAAAAATTAAAAATAGAAAAGAGTTGTTTTTTAAAAAAAAATTAATAATGAAATAAAGAAAAAATAAAAAAGGGAAATTATTCCCCCCCTCTCCTGTTTTCCTCTCCTCTCCTCTCCACTCTTTCTTGAGAAAGTCTTGTGGTGAACTGTGAATTATATTGTATTAAATAGAACAAACAATGCCTGTAATGGAGGGCCTGAATTGGGGAAAAGTAATAAAGGGGCAAAAAAAGAAAAAAAAAGAAAAAAGAAGGGGGATATGGACCCACAAAAAGCAAATAAGAAAAAATTTGGGTCAAGAATAAAATGATTTGCTTTTAGGAGTTGGTTGACTAAGAGTTATGATGAGAGGAATAAGAGGGAAACAGGAAAATGGGACAAATTAAAAAATTACTATTGTATTTAGTGGAACAAGAACTAGATAAAATGGAGAGCCAGGGATGGGAGCACTGCTAGTGAGTTAAAAAGGTGAAGTAGCCTGACCAGGCGGTGGTGCAGTGGATAGAGCATCGGGCTGGGATGCAGAGGACCCAGGTTCGAGACCCCAAGGTCTCCAGCTTGAGCACGGCTCATCTGGTTTGAGCAAAAGCCCACCAGCTTGAACCCAAGGTTACTGGCTCCAGCAAGGGGTTGCTCCGTCTGCTGAAGGCCCGCGGTCAAGGCACATATGAGAAAGCAATCAATGAACAACTAAGGTGTTGCAACACACAATGAAAAACTAATAATTGATGCTTCTCATCTCTCTCCTTTCCTGTCTGTCTGTCCCTGTCTATCCCTCTCTCTGACTCATTGTCTCTGTAAAAAAATAATAATAATAAAATAAAAAAATAAAAAGGTGAAGGAAAACCCCCCCAAAATGCCACAAACATAAGTTTGAGTCCCAGATAAGATAATTTGTTCGTTATTGAGGTTTGAATGAGAGGAGACATAAAGGAGAAAGGAAGAAACTAATATAGAGGGAGAAAAGAAAGAGAGGGAGAAAAAAAAGAGGGAACCACTAAAAGAAGAAAAAGGGAAAAAGAGGAGAGAGAGAGAGAGAGTTAAGGGTTTTGGAGTTCAACCCTCACAGAGAGAAAGGAAGAGGAAATAAAAGATAATGGGAGATGTAACACTTATGGATAGTGTAGTTTAAGGAGAGGAGAGAGCAAGACCGGCAGAGAGTTAATCGACCAAATTGGAGGAGGAAAAAAAAAATATCAAGAATGAAGATAAGATAAACGAACAAATATAATAAAATGGGATAGGTTATAAAGTCTGCGGATTATTCTTGATTTTGAGAGGTTAACTTCTTGCTCTTTCTTTTCTCTCCCTCTTCCTGGTTGGTGACTCTGTACCCCAGGTTCTGCCCCTTTGGCACGCTCAAGTAGAGGTTTGCAGTTGATAAGTCTCTATGACGATGTCATGTATTGTGCTTTAGTCTCGTTGGCAGTAGAGGCTCATTAGCATTTATAGGCTCCGCCAGTGAGAGAGTCCGTGTTCCTGGAGCCTTTCTCCTAGTCTTTCCTTCCTCAATTAGTAGCCTGATAATCCAGCTATGGGGTTGCTGCTGCCTCTGCCTGGATAGTAAGAGACTCAAAGAGCTGGCTACTCCCCACTCTATTCCCACTCAGCACGGGGCTCTGGGTAAGGCTCAGTCAATCAGAGCTGCTAGCATAATCAGGTGGGGCTTCCACCCACACAAAGAAAGACCTCTGGCTCTGCCACTCTGTCTGGTAACACGGGCGGGTGCCCACTCCCGGGCGCTTGGAGGAAACTCTCACTCACTATCTGTGCACGCAGACCAGGATATCAGGCCGGCAGTCTCACACTCTGAGTGAAACCCCCACCTGCACGGAAAAGTTTCAGCGTTGGAATTGGCTCTCGCTCTGTCCCCGTGCACGGCTTTTTCAAGGCGCTGGGGCAGCCCGAGATTCCGCTTTTGGCCCACATAAAGGCCTCTGACTCTGCCCCTCTGTGGGATAACATGGGTGCACACTGCCGAGGCACTCGGAGGAATCTCTCGCTCACTATCTGCGTGCGCAGACCAAAATATCAGACCGGCTGCCTCACCCTCTGAGTGAAACCCCCACCCGCATGGAAAAGTTCCAGCGTTGGAATTGACTCTTGTTCCCTCCCCGTGCGCGGCTTTTTCAGGGTGCTGGGGCAGTCTGGAAATTCCACTTTTGGCCTACACAAAGGCCTCTGACTCTGCCTCTCTGTGGGAGAACACGGGTGCCCACTCCCAGGGCTTTGGAAGGAATCTCTCGCCCACTATCTGTGTGCGCTGACCCAGAGATCGGGGGGAAATGGCTGCCCCGCTTGTCTTTCTTTGTCTGGGTTTGGTGCGAGTGTTAGCTTGTATTGCCTGAGATGCCACAGGAAGAGTTTTTCCTTGGCTTGGATCTCCGTGCCACAGTCTGGTTCGGCTGTTTGTGCGGCGGCCTGGATCTATTCACCCCCTTTGCCCACTTTAGTTTCTATATTCTCAGTTCCCAGTGAAAGCCACCCTGTTTAGGTTAGTGAGGAAGGCGGAGCATTTCTTACTCCCTATTTCCTTCGGGGTTTGGTTATATATTTAGCCAATTTTTCGCTCAACCATACCTTTGGGTGTACTGCGAAACATCTGGAGGCTCCAAGGATAGGTTTTTCTGTTTCTGGTTGAAGATCTTCTTGAGTTTTGGGGGAGATTTATCGGTATTGCTTCCTACCCCGCCATTACTCTGATGTCATCTGAGACTTATTAACTGCAAACCTCTACTTGAGCGTGTCAAAGGGGCAGAACCCGAGGTACAGAGTCACCGACCAGGAAGAGGGAGAGAAAAGAAAAAGCAAGAAGATAACCTCTCAAAATGAAGAATAATCCGCAGACTTTATAACCTATCCCATTTTATTATATGTTTGTTTGTTTATCTTATCTTCATTCTTGATATTTTTTTTTCCTTCTCCAATTTGGTCGATTAACTCTCTGCCGGTTTTACTCTCTCCTCTCCTTGAACTACACTATCCATAAGTGTTACATCTCCCATTATCTTTTCTTTCCACTTCCTTTCTCTCTATGAGGGTTGCACTCCAAAACCCTTAATTCTCTCTAGCTCTCTCTTTCCTCTTTTTTCTTTTTTCTTCTTTTAGTGGTTCCCTCTTTTTCTCTCTCTCTCTCTTTCTTTTCTCCCTCTATATTAGTTTCTTCCTTTCTCCTTTATGTCTCCTCTCATTCAAACCTCAATAACGAACAAATTATCTTATCTGGGACTCAAACTTATGTTTGTGGCATTTTGGGGGGTTTTTACTTCACCTTTAAAACTCATTAGCAGTGCTACCATCCCTGGCTCTCCATTTTATCTAGTTCTTGTTCCACTAAATACAATAGTAGTTTTTTAATTTGTCCCCCATTTTCCTGTTTCCCTATTATTCCTCTCATCATAACTCTTAGTCAACCAACTCTGTAAAGCCAGGAGGCAGGGCCATGGCCAGCATCAGAGCTGCCTGGCTCATGCAGGTTCGCATTGGATTCGGACAGTCGGCAAAGAAACAGCGGAGCCAAAAACTGGTGGGCCATAGTCTTTAATTCTAGCTTTGCACCCGGCGGGCAAGTAAAAACACACACTGGGCTCCAAAACCCAGTCACATTCAGTGCTCACAAAGCTACTGACTTATCCGAGTTTCCTAGAATCAAAGGTTTCTAGCTCACCAGACTTATTCACCTCTGTTCCCCATCTCCTTTCCTTATCCCAGATACAAACTCTACACAAACTGGCATCTCACTCAGCACTCCGCCATCTTGGATGCTTCTCCTGGCCTCCACCACGTGGCCTTTCTCTGCTCTCCTCTGCTCTCTCTTCTAATCTCAGGAACCAAGAGCCAAACTCCCGCTCCGTTCCCATTTTATAGTGTAGAAATCCAAACCCTTTATCCAATATACATAATAGGGAAGTCTCTAATACAAAGTCACTTCTCTGAGGCATGATAGGATTGTACCACCTTACACCAAAAAGGGTAGGAAAGGCTTAATCCCAAAACCAAGCCCCAGGCTACAAGGATTCTCCCTGCCTTTAGCCCACCCCAACACACATTAATATCACCTGGGCAACGGCCTCTTTAACAAAGTGAGCATAATACATTTTATCTGCCCAACACCCTATTATTCCTCTCATCATAATTCTTAGTCAACCAACTCCTAAAAGCAAATCATTTTATTTTTGAACCAAATTTTTTTTTTATTTGCTTTTTGTGGGTCCATACCCCCTTCTTTTTTTTTTGCCACTTTATTACTTTTCCTCAATTCAGGCCCTCCATTATAGGCATTGTGTAAGGCCAGGAGCCGTCATCGTGACCATTCACATGCAGGTTCCCATTGGATTCGGGCAGACGATAAAGAAATGGCAGAGTCAGAGGATGGGGGGCCATCCTATTTATTGGTGTCTCACCAAGACAGGCAAACCACAAAAGAAGACAAGGGAAAAGCAGAAAACCAGCTCTTCCCATGAAGGGCAAGGGATCAAGGGAGCCCCTGCAATTGTGATAGCAGGAACTGTGTGTCTGAGCTCCTGGTCTGTCCCACTTTATAGTGTAGAAAACCAAAATCCCTTAATCCAATATACAAACAAGGAAGTCTCCGATACAAAGTCACTTATCCAAGGCATAATTGGATTTCTCATGATAGTGCACCACCCAGATCATACAATCAGTCAAGGGTGTGGGGAAAAGCTTAGTCCCAAAACCAAACCTCAGGCTACAACAACCTGGCCTGCTTATAGCCTGTCCCCCACACCCATTATAAGTCACAAGTGAGCAAACATATATATCATGTTTACAAACTTATTTGACCAACATTCCACCCCTTTTGCTCACTTTACAATCTAAACCACAGGCATCTTCCATGATGGTCACTGTACAAAGAGTAGGATACATTGCATAAACAGAAATAGTACCAACTACAGCAATAGGATTAACAGATCAAAAACTATGGGCGAAATGAGAGAGCTGTCAGTGGCACCAAGAGAGGCAAATCTTTTCCCTCTGGCAGAATACAGGCCAGAGTTTTATCTGCAGACAGCACTGTAGCTGGCACCAGAGGCCGCCCTGAGCGGGCGTACCAAACCTTATTGGCCAATACACCAGCATCTGCTGGTTCTATGTGTAGTAAAATAGGGGAACTCATTATTGGCCATAAAGAAATTACAAAGGTGCCCTTCAAAATGCTGTCCCCTTGAGCACTCAAGGGATAATACACTTCTACCTTAGGTGGCCAGGTGCTCGTTGCCCAAGGAGTTAACTGGAGGTCCACCTCTAACCCCTTTCCCCATGGTGCCAACAAGGCCACCCATCTCAGATGGGGGGCCTGTACAGTCCAGGGCCAAGTCCATTGAAGCCGTTGTCCTTTAAGAAGGGCTGTTGGAGCAGGCAAGAGCACGTTGCCTTGCTGTCCGAAACCTGGCTTGAGTAAAATGTCCTTAGTGCGTTTCTGCAACTGAATAGGGGCAGCTGTCCGATGCAGGAGGGCCTCTACTGGAGCTGGGCTTCCCCGTCGAGGTCACTCATTCAAAATCCGGAGTACTGTCCATAAGCGGCGTGTCCATCCAGTAAGAGAGCCGGTGCCCTCCTCCTGTCGCAGTCCCTGCTTTAAGAGTCCATTATAACGCTCAATGATGCCAGCAGCCTGGGGGTGGTAGGGAACATGGTACTTCCAGTCCACCCCCAGCTTTTGAGCCCATTGCCTCACCATTGAACCAGTGAAGTGGGTACCATTGTCACTTTCAAGGACCAGCGGTCGCCCGTATGCAGCACTCAGGCGGTCCAGAGCCTGTATGACTGCCCTCTGGTCAGGGTTACGAGCGGGGTAAGCAGCAAGCAGCCCAGTGGCAGTATCTACACAAGTGACTGCATACTGGTACCCTTCTGACTTTGGTAAGGGTCCAATGATGTCTATCTGCCATCGTGTCAGTGGGACATGACCCCTCTGGATCAGTCCAGGTGACACCAGTGGTCTCCGAGGGTGTTCCTTGGAACATACTGCACATTGCTCACAGGCTGCAAGTACCTCTGCATAGGACACAGGCAAGTTCCAAGCCTTAACCGTAGCCCACATAGTTTTCTGTCCTGCATGGAGCAGGCGCCGGTGGAGCCACTGTGCCACATCACCTGCAGGTGCAGTCTCCAACCATCGCACCCTTGCCAACGTATCTGCCTCATCATTCCCAGGATGGGCTAGAGGGGCATGCCCTGTGACATGATATACTGTCACCTGCTTCTGGTGTCCTATTTCCCATAAGTCCTGCCACATGGCCTGACCCCATAATGGATGGTGCATTACCATCCACTGCTTAATGTGCCAAGTAGCAATCCAAAGGGTCAGTCCATGATAGACAGCCCAACTGTCAGTACAGATCACCAGAGGTGAAGGTTCATTATGGGCAACTAGCCAAACAGCTCTTAATTCTGCCCATTGGCTGCTTTGGCCTGTACCTGTGTCTATCCAAATAGTCTCAGTGGCCGGATGGAAGGCGATAGCCGTCCATTTGGCAGGTTGGCCCCTGCTGGAACCATCAGTATACCAGGCATCTTCGGGGATGGGCACCCGCCCCTCCTGGTAAGGACTGACCTCAGGTTCTGCCTCCTGAGCCCCAGTTGCACCTGACTCTAAGGTCGCATAGGTGACTGGACCCAAGACCTCCTGCAGTTCTGCCCTCAATGGGCTGGTGCTAAGAGCACAGCGTTGTTGCAGATAGGCACCCCACTTGGCCAGGGTAGACATTTGGGCCATACCACTACGTGGTTTAGTTGCCCAATCTCTCACCCATCCAGCTATAGGGTATGTTGTTTTGACTGTAACTGGTGTTGTGGTTGTAATACTCTCAGTTGCCAGGAGGGCAGCATACACAGCTGCCAGCTGCTTCTCTACTAATGAGTAACGAACTTCAGCACCTTTCCACAATTGGGACCAAAATCCAATAGGTTGCCGTAGGCGCTCTGTCCGCTGCCACAAGCCCCATCCAAACCCCTCCGAGGTTACATGAACATCCAGCTCACAGGGCCTGGCAGGATCAAACACATTCAAGGCCTGTGCCACCTTGACAGCTCTCTTAGCAGCTGCAAATGAACCTTGCGCCTGCTCAGTCCAATCCCAGCGAACCCCCTTTCGAATAAGGTTGTACAGGGGGCGTAGTAACTGAGCCAAATGCGGTATAAATGCTCGCCAATACCCCAACAAACCTAAGAATTCCTGTAACTGTTTTACCGTAGTGGGCACGGGGTATGCTTGAATCTTATCTATAACTGCATCAGGGATAACTTTTGTCTTACCCGACCAGACAACTCCCAAGAATTTAACAGATAACCCAGGTCCTTGTAATTTGTTCTCGTTAACTGCCCAGCCACATGCTTTCAAATGGGATAGCAGGGTAGGGACTGCTTGCTCCAATTCTGAAAGAGAATCACTAGTTAGCATAATATCATCAATATAATGGTACATGCGGACTACCTCTGGCTGTTTCCGTTTAGCCAGGTCAGCAGCCACCAGCCCATGGCACAAGGTGGGGCTATGCAAATAGCCCTGGGGTAACACTGTAAAGGTCCATTGTCTCCCTTCCCAACTGAAGGCAAATTGGTCTTGACTCTCTGCGGCTATATCAATAGAGAAAAAAGCATTGGCCAAGTCTGCCACAAAGTGGTATGTCCCCAACTCATGGCTTAGCCGATCCATCATGTTAGCTATCGAGGGAACAGCAGCGTGCAAAGGGGGAACAACTTTATTAAGTTCCCTGTAATCTACTGTCATTCTCCAGGTTCCATCCACTTTGCGCACAGGCCATACTGGGGAGTTGTAAGGACTGTGTGCTGGCCGGATGATCCCCACCTTTTCTAGTTCAAGGATTGTCCCTGTGACTTCTTCATAACCACCTGGCAGGCGGTACTGCTTGGTGTTAGTCACATGCCGAGGGATGGGTAATTGCAAAGGGGAATGTGATGCATGTCCCCGCAATACTGCCTTCACAACCCTGATCCGCAGCCGGAACTCCCCAGCTGTAGTTTCCAACCACAGTCCTTGCAAGACATCTACCCCCAAAATATATTCAAGAATAGGAGATACATACACCTTATATGGCTTAGGAGGCAGTCTTCCTATCCCCAATGGAATAGTTATTGGCTTCACTTGAACAGTTTGGCCCCCACAACCGTCAATGGCCACTGGGGTCCCAGCAAACTGCTCTGGGTTTCCATAGAGAAGGGAACATTCTGCACCTGTATCCACCAAGGCCAACACCTGTTGTACGTTGGAAGGGGACCAGTGGATAGCCAGTTCCACATGTGGCCTCCGGTCCCCGCCCATCCCTGTTAGATGGGTCCCTTGGCCTTTTTCCTATTCAAACTGGTACAATGGGTCTTGGGAGTTCCCCTCTCCCTCGGCTGTCTCTATCATATAATCTTGTAATCGAGCTGTGCGCGCACCAAAAGTTTTATTGGTAACTGCTGGGGCCTTTCGTCTCAGTGGCTGGAACTTCTGTTCTGGTTTAAGCTGCCGCCAAAGCTCCAAAAGAATTTTATTAGACTGGCCATCCAATTTCCCCTTATCTGCTCCAGCCGCAATCAAGTCTACCCACATCTGCGTTTGGGTAACCTTTACAGGCCCGTTTCCCTTGTTAGTTGGGGGGGAAACATAGGCAGCAGCCCTCACTGCTTTATGATCCCGAGCGGCCTCCAGCTCTCCCAAATCTGCTACCATTTGTGTAACTGCATTGATGGGCTGCCCCACATAGGGGCCCAAGATAGCCACAAGTGACCCAAAAAGGGCTGACGGGGCGCTAGCAAGGACAAATTCCCTCATTTTGGCCATAAACACTTCTTCGTCTGGCCCACGAGACCCAGGGTTGAAAACAGCATTCTTCATACCTAGTTCTCGAAGGACCTTTACTAACTCACTGTAGCACTGCCACCGACTCATTGCCCCCAGCAGTTCTCCAGCATTCTGCCAGACCATACGAATGGCAGCCATCACCCATTCTAATAGGGTATAGTCTCCTGGGTTGCCATGGCAGTTCTGAAGACGCTGCCTCAAGGAAGAGTGTGTGGTAATGGCGGCCAATTTCTCCATCTCTGTTCCGGAGAGCATGATGCCATCCACCCCTATATCCCATAATCGTAGTAACCAGGCTACCAGGGATTCAGTAGGTTTCTGCCTAAATTGTGCCCCCAACTCCATCAGCTCTGCCTGGGTATAGGGCCGGACCACAGAGTGTTCCATTACCTGGGCAGGAGGCTGTGGCTGCCCCTGAGGGACTCATTGTTGCTGGGTTTTTACCTTCTTGGCGACAACTGGTCGGGCTCTCAGTGTGCGTATGACAGCTTCAGCCTGAGCCTTCTCATCCTCAGAAGAGGAGTCGCAAGCGCCTGCTCCCGCTGACTCAAAGCCAATCCACCGGCACGGATGCTGCTGCTCCTTTGGTGACCGTTTAGGCTCCTGTGGCTGCTGGCTTTTGGCCAGAAGCTGAGACTTGAGCTCTTGAATCCGCAGTTGTTTCTCCAACAACTGCCGGTGAAGACGTTCAGCTTCCAAGGTAAACTGCAACTCTCGAACCTGTAATTCCTTCTCCAGTGCTCGCTCCAGTTCCAGCCTTTTCTGCCGTTCTGTTTGTAATTCATGCTGAAGCTTTTGACCTCGGGCAGTTTCCTCTTGAGTAAAAAACATGTAGCCCATGGCCCCTAAAAGGACAGCCATGGGGAGCCAGAGCAGCAACCAGTACTCTATCCCACCCATCAAGGGTGGTGGCTCCATACCAATCTCTGAATCCTGCCGACTACGCCAGTTGTAAGGCCAGGAGCCGTCATCGTGACCATTCACATGCAGGTTCCCATTGGATTCGGGCAGACGATAAAGAAATGGCGGAGTCAGAGGATGGGGGGCCATCCTATTTATTGGTGTCTCACCAAGACAGGCAAACCACAAAAGAAGACAAGGGAAAAGCAGAAAACCAGCTCTTCCCATGAAGGGCAAGGGATCAGGGGAGCCCCTGCAATTGTGATAGCAGGAACTGTGTGTCTGAGCTCCTGGTCTGTCCCACTTTATAGTGTAGAAAACCAAAATCCCTTAATCCAATATACAAACAAGGAAGTCTCCGATACAAAGTCACTTATCCAAGGCATAATTGGATTTCTCATGATAGTGCACCACCCAGATCATACAATCAGTCAAGGGTGTGGGGAAAAGCTTAGTCCCAAAACCAAACCTCAGGCTACAACAACCTGGCCTGCTTATAGCCTGTCCCCCACACCCATTATAAGTCACAAGCAAGCAAACATATATCATGTTTACAAACTTATTTGACCAACACATTGTTTGTTCTATTTAATACAATATAATTCACAGTTCACCACAAGATTTTCTCAAGAAAGAGGGGAGAGGAGAGGAGAGGAGAGGAAAAAAGGAGGGGGGGAATAATTTCCTTTTTTTAAAATTTTTATTTTATTTTATTTTTCTTTATTTCATTATTAATTTTTTTTAAAAAAAATTTTCGATTTTTTCTTTTTTTAACTTTTTATTCTTTATTAAATCTCATTAATACTATCAACAAAACCACCCTCAGATGCCATTAAGGAAGAGAAAATTGAATATCATGGATACAAAAGAAAGAGAGGTAACACAGCTAGATGAGGAAAAATCTATGGAGAAAAATTTAATATATTGGAAACCTTGGAGCTAAATGACAGATAATTCAAGATAGAAATCCTAAAAATCCTCCGAGATATACAAGAAAACACAGAAAGGCAATTTAGGGAGCTCAGAAAACAACTCAATGAACACAAAGAATATATTTCCAAGGAAATTGAAACTATAAAAACAAATCAAACAGAGATAAAAACTCAATTCACGAGCTGAAAAACGAAGTAACAAGCTTAGCTAATAGAACAGGTCAGATAGAAGAGAGGATTAGTGAAATAGAAGACAAGCAACTTGAGGCACAACAGAGAGAAGAAGAAAGAGACTCAAAAATTTAAAAAAATGAGATAGCCCTACAAGAATTATCTGACTCCATCAAAAAGAATAACATAAGAATAATAGGTATATCAGAGGGAGGAGAGAAAATGGAATGGAGAACATACTCAAACAAATAATAGATGAGAACTTCCCAAGCCTGTGGAAAGAACTAAAACCTCAAGTTCAAGAAGCAAACAGAACTCCAAGTTTTCTTAACCCCAACAAACCCACTCCAAGGCATATCATAATGAAATTGACACAAACCAACAGCAAAGAGAAAATTCTCAAGGCAGCCAGGGAAAAGAAGAATACAACATATAACGGAAGGCCCATTAGATTATTGTCAGATTTCTCAGCAGAAACTCTACAAGCTAGAAGAGAGTGGATCCCAATATTTAAAGTCCTGAAAGAGAGGAACTTTCAGCCATGAATACTATACCCATCAAAGCTATCCTTCAAATATGAAGGAGAAATAAAAACATTCACAGATACAGAAGAGATGAAGGAATTTATCATCAGAAAACCCCCACTCCAGGAATTACTAAAGGGGGTTCTCCAATCAGATACAAAGAACAAAAAGCCACAAGTAAAAGCTCCAAGAAGAACACAATAAAACCAAATTTAAACTGTGACAACAACAAAAAGAAAGGGGGGGAGAAGATGGAGATTAACAGTAGCAAAGGACGATGCAGTGCAAAAGTATTCACAAAATAGTTTGCTACAATGAACAGGGTAGGGACCCTTTTCATTACTCAAAGGTAACCACCATTGAAAAAACCACCACAGAAGCACATGAGATAAAAAAGATAGCAACAGAAGAAAGATGTATGGAATACAACAAAATAAAAACAAAAGATAGAAAAACGAAAGAGAAGGATCAAACAAGACACAAAACTAACAGAAAGCAAGATATAAAATGGCAATAGGGAACTCACAGATGTCAATAATTACACTAAAGATAAACGGATTAAACTCACCAATAAAAAGGCACAGAGTAGCAGAATGGATTAAAAAAGAAAATCCAACTGTATGCTGCCTACAGGAAACTCATCTAAGTAACAAGCATAAAAACAAATTCAAAGTGAAAGGCTGGAAAACAATACTCCAAGCAAATAACATCCAAAAAAAGCAGGTGTAGCAATACTCATATCGGATAATGCTGACTACAAGACAGCAAAAGTACTCAGAGACAAAAAATGGCCATTTCATAATGGCTAAGAGGACACTGAATCAAGAAGACATAACAATTCTTAATATATATGCACCAAACCAAGGAGCACCAAAATATATAAGACAGCTACTTATTGATCTTAAAACAAAAACTGACAAAAATACAATCATACTTGGAGACCTCAATACACCGCTGACTGCTCTAGATCAGTCATTCAAACAAAGAATTAACAAAGACATAGTGGCCTTAAACAAAACACTAGAGCACCTGGATATGATAGACATCTACAGGACATTTCATCCCAAAGTGACTGAGTATACATTTTTCTCCAGTGTACATGGATCATTCTCAAGAATTGACCATATGTTGGGCCACAAAAACAACATCAGCAAATTCAGAAAAATCGAAGTTGTACCAAGCATATTTTCTGATCATAAAGCCTTGAAACTAGAGTTCAACTGCAAAAAAGAGGAAAAAAACCCCACAAAAATGTGGAAACTAAACAACATACTTTTAAAAAATGAATGGATCAAAGAAGAAATAAGTGCAGAGATCAAAAGATATATACAGACTAATGAAAATGACAATACGACATAGCAGAATCTATGGGATGCAGCAAAAGCAGTGATAAGAGGGAAGTTCATATCACTTCAGGCCTATATGAACAAACAAGAGAGAGCCCAAGTGAACCACTTAACTTCCCACCTTAAGGAACTAGAAAAAGAAGAACAAAGAAAACCCAAACCCAGCCGAAGAAAGGAGATAATAAAAATCAGAGCAGAAATAAATGAATTAGAGAACAGAAAACTATAGAAAAAATTAATAGAACAAGGAGCTGGTTCTTTGAAAAGATCAACAAAATTGACAAACCCTTGGCAGGACTTACCAAGGAAAAAAGAGAAAGAACTCATATAAACAAAATCCAAAATGAAAGAGGAGAAATCACCATGGACACCATAGATATACAAAGAATTATTGTAGAATACTATGAAAAACTTTATGCCACTAAATTCAACAACCTAGAAGAAATGGATAAATTCCTAGAACAATACAACCTTCCTAGACTGAGTCAAGAAGAAGCAGAAAGCCTAAACAGACCTATTAGTAGAGAAGAAATAGAAAAAACCATTAAAAACCTCCCCAAAAATAAAAGTCCAGGCCCTGACGGCTATACCAGCGAATTTTATCAAACATTCAAAGAAGACTTGGTTCCTATTCTACTCAAAGTCTTCCAAAAAATTGAAGAAGCAATACTTCCAAACACATTTTATGAGGCCAACATAGCCCTTATACCAAAACCAGGCAAGGATGGCACAAAAAAAGAAAACTACAGACCAATATCTCTAATGAATACAGATGCTAAAATACTAAACAAAATACTAGCAAATCGAATACAACAACATATTAAAAAAATAATACATCATGATCAAGTGGGATTCATCCCAGAATATCAAGGATGGTTCAACATACGTAAAATGGTTAACGTAATACACCATATCAACAAAACAAAGAACAAAAACCACATGATTTTATCAATAGACGCAGAAAAGGCTTTTGATAAAATACAATACAATTTTATGTTTAAGACTCTCAACAAAATGGTTATAGAAGGAAAATATCTCAACATGATAAAGGCCATATATGATAAACCATCAGCTAACATCATATTAAATGGCACTAAACTGAAGGCTTTCCTCCTTAAAAATCAGGAACAAGACAGGGTTGTCCACTCTCTCCACTGTTATTTAATGTGGTACTAGAGGTTCTAACCAGAGCAATCAAACAAGACAAAGAAATAAAAGGCATCCATATCGGAAAAGAAGTAAAGGTATCACTTTTTGCAGATGATATGATCCTATACATCGAAAACCCCAAAGAATCCACAAAAAGACTACTAGAAACAATAAGCCAATACAGTAAGGTCGCAGGATACAAAATTAACATACAGAAGTCAATAGCCTTTCTATATGCCAACAATGAAACAATTGAGAACGAACTCAAAAGAATAATCCCCTTCACGATTGCAACAAAAAAAATAAAATACTTAGGAATAAACATAACAAAGAATGTAAAGGACTTATATAATGAAAACTATAAACCATTGTTAAGGGAAATCGAAAAAGATATAATGAGATGGAAGAATATACCTTGTTCTTGGCTAGGAAGAATAAATATAATCAAGATGGCTATATTACCCAAAGCAATATACAAATTTAATGCATTCCCATCAAACTTCCAATGACATTTTTTAAAGAAATAGAGCAAAAAATCATCAGATTTATATGGAACTATAAAAAACCCCAAATAGCCAAAGCAATCCTAAAGAAAAAGAATGAAGCTGGGGGCATTACAATACCTGACTTCAAAATCTATTATAGGGCCATGACAATCAAAACAGCATGGTATTGGCAGAAAAATAGACACTCAGACCAATGGAACAGAATAGAAAGTCCAGAAATAAAACCACATATATATAGTCAAATAATTTTTGATAAAGGGGCCAACAACACACAATGGAGAAAAGAAAGCCTCTTCAACAAATGGTGCTGGGAAAACTGGAAAGCCACATGCAAAAGAATGAAACTGGACTACAGTTTGTCCCCCTGTACAAAAATTAACTCAAAATATATCAAAGATCTAAACATAAGACCTGAAACAATAAAGTACATAGAAGAAGACATAGGTACTTAACTCATGGACCTGGGTTTTAAAGAGCATTTTATGAATTTGACTCCACAGGCAAGAGAAGTGAAGGCAAAAATTAATGAATGGGACTACATCAGACTAAGAAGTTTTTGCTCAGCAAGAGAAAGTGATAGCAAAATAAACAGAAAGCCAACTAAATGGGAAATATTTTCAAACATCAGCTTTGATAAGGGTCTAATATCCAAAATATACAAAAAACTCATAAAACTCAACAACAAGCAAATAATCCAATAAAAAAATGCGGAAAGGATATATACAGACACTTCTCTCAGGAAGAAATACAAATGGCCAACAGATATATGAAAAGATGCTCATCTTCTTTAGCTATTAGAGAAATGCAAATCAAAACTGCAATGAGATACCACCTCACACCTGTTCGATTAGCTATTATTAGCAAGACAGGTTATAACAAATGTTGGAGAGGCTGTGGAGAAAAAGGAACCCTCATACACTGTTGGTGGGAATGTAAAGTAGTACAACCATTATGGAAGAAAGTATGGTGGTTCCTCAAAAAACTAAAAATAGAACTACCTTATGACCCAGCAATCCCTCTACTGGGTATATACCCCAAGAACTCAGAAACATTGATACGTAAAGACACATGCAGCCCTATGTTCATTGCAGCATTGTTCACAGTGGCCAGGACATGGAAACAACCAAAAAGCCCATCAATAGATAACTGGATAAAGAAGATGTGGCACACATACACTATGGAATACTACTCAATCATAAGAAATGATGACATCGGAACATTTACAGCAAAATGGTGGGATCTTGATAACATGATACGAAGCGAAATAAGTAAATCAGAAAAAAACAGGAACTGCATTATTCCATACGTAGGTGGGACAGAAAAGTGAAACTAAGAGACATTGATAAGAGTGTGGTGCTTACGGGGGGGGGGTGGAGGGGGGAATGGGAGAGGGAAAGGGGGAGGGGGAGGAGCACAAAGAAAACAAGATAGAAGGTGACAGAGGACAATCTGACTTTGGGTGATGGGTATGCAACATAATTGAATGACAAGATAACCTGGACTTGTTATCTTTGAATATATGTATCTTGACTTATTGATGTCACCCCATTAAAAAAATAAAAATATAAAATATAAAAAAGTTAAAAAAAATACCCAATCAGAATGGTCTGAAAAAAAATATAAAAAAACTAACTCAGAAAAAAAAAATTAAATCCCTGCCTGACTGGTAGTGGTGCAGTAGATAGAGCATCAACCTGAGACGCTGAAGACCCACCCAGGTTTGAAACCCAAAGGTCACTGGCTTGAGTACAGGCTCACCAGCTTGATTGTGGGGTTGCCGACTTCAGCATGGGATCATCAACATGATGATCCAAAGTTTGCTGTCTTGAGTCCAATGTTGCTGGTTTGAGCAGGGATCACTGTTTCAACTAGACTCCCACCCTAACCCTGGTTAAGGCACATATGAGACATAATCAGTGAACAACTAAAGTGCAATAACTATGAGTTGATACGTCACATCTCTCTTCCTTCCTGCCTGCCTGTCTCTCTCTCTTGAAAAAAAAATTAAACAACTATTCCCAGCAAAAGAAATTTATAAAAATGAATTAATTCATGCTTCTTTCACTTATCTATGTTAAAATATATAGAAGCCAGTACCTTATTTAATGGGGAAACACTAGAAGAAGTGGCACTAAAGACAGGAAGAAATCAAGAATGCTCACCCTCTCTACTATTTTTAATACTATAAGATTTTTAGTAATGTGGTTAGACATGTACAAACCAAGAATAAAAATTGGAAAGGGGAAAATAAAATAATTTATTTTGATTATATGATAATATATCTAGAATGCCTACAAAAATCAACATTAAAATGATTACAAACACAAAGAATTTAGAGAGTAGCATACTAAAATCTAACCATAGAAATGATATGCTCTTAGAAGAAACAATGAAGAGCCAATCCCATATACAACAGCAGCCAAAAATTCAAAACAGTTAGCGATAAATTAAGAAAATCTCAGTATGGAAGACATTCCAACTTTTTTTTAACTGGCTTCTTGCATTTATTTATTAATTTTTGATCCAGTTTAATTTTACTTTATTTTATAATTAATTTTAATGAGGTGACATTGATAAACCAGGGTACATATGTTCAGAGAAAACATCTCCAGGTTATTTTGACATTTGATTATGTTGCATACCCATCACCCAAAGTCAAATTGTTTTCCGTCACCTTTTACCTTTTTTTTTGTGCCCCTTCCCTCACCCCACCCCCTCCCTTTCTCCCCCCCCCCGCCCCTAGTAACCACCACACTCAGTCCATGTCTCTGAGTCTCATTTTTATGTCCCATCTATGTATGGAATCATATAGTTCTTAGTTTTTTCTGATTTACTTATTTCACTCAGTATAATGTTATCAAGGTCCATCCATGTTGTAAATGATTTGATGTCATCATTTTTTATGGCTGAGTAGTATTCCATAGTATATATGTAGCAAAGCTTTTTAATCCTCTCATCCACTGACAGACACTTAGGCTGTTTCCAGATTTTCGCTATTGTGAACAATGCTGCCATAAACATGGGGGTGCATTTCTCCTTTTGGAACAGTGCTATGGTGTTCTTAAGGTATATTCCAAAAGTAGAATAGCTGGGTCAAAAGGCAGTTTATTTTTAATTTTTTGAGGAATCTCCATACTGTTTTCCACAGTGGCTGCACCAGTCTGCATTCCCAGAAAAGGGTCCCCTTTTCTCCACATCCTCACCAAAACTTATTCTGTGTTGTTTTGTTGATGAGCGCCATTCTGACTGGTGTGAGGTGATATCTCATTGTGGTTTTAATTTGCATTTCTCTAATGATTAGTGATGTTGAGCATTTGTTCATATGCCTATTGGCCATCTCTATGTCCTCTTTGAAGAACTGTCTATTCATTTCTTTTGCCCATTTTTTGATTGAATTGTTTGTCTTCATGGAGTTGAGTTTTACAAGTTCTTTATAAATTTTGGTTATTAACCCATTATCAGACGTATTGTCAAATATGTTCTCCCATTGTGTAGTTTGTCTTTTTATTTTGTTCTTATTGTCTTTAGCTGTGCAAAAGCTTTTTAGTTTGATATAGTCCCATTTGTTTATCCTGTCTATTATTTCACTTGCCCGTGGAGATAAATTGGCAAATATATTACTGCAAGAGATGTCGGAGAGCTTACTGCCTATGTTTTCTTATATGATGCTTATGGTTTCATGGCTTACATTTAAGTCTTTCATCCATTTTGAGTTTATTTTTGTGAATGGTGAAAGTTGGTGGTCTAGTTTCCTTTTTTGCAGGTAGATGTCCAATTTTCCCAACACTATTTGTTAAAGAGGCTATCTTTACTCTATTGTATGCTCTTACCTCCTTTATCAAATATCAGTTGTCCATAAAGGTGTGGGCTTATTTCTGGGTTCTCAGTTCTGTTCCATTGATCTATATGCCTGTTCTTATGCCAGTACCAGGCTGTTTTGAGTACAATGACCTTGTAGTATAATTTGGTATCAGGAAGTGTGATACTTTATTCGTCCTTTTCAAGATTGCTGAGGCTATTTGTGTTCTTTTTTGGTTCCATATAAATTTTTGGAATATGTGTTCTATATCTTTGAATTATGTCATTGGTATTTTAATTAGTATTTCATTGAATTTACAAATTGCTTTGCATAATATAGACATTTTAATTATGTTTATTTTTCCTAACCATGATCACGGTATATGCTTCCACTTGTTTGTATCTTCCTTGATTTCTTTTATCAATGTTTTATAATTTTCTGAGTACAAGTCTTTAATCTCCTTGGTTAAATTTACTCCTAGGTACTTTATTTTTTTGGTGCAATAGTGAAGGGGACTGTTTCCCTAATTTCACTTTCTGAAAGTTCATTGTTGGTGTATAAAAATGCCTCTGAGCCTGATCTGTGGTGGCGCGGTGGATAAAGTGTCGACCTGGAATGCTGAGGTCACCGGTTCGAAACCCTGGGCTTACCTGGTCAAGGCACATATGGGAGTTGATGCTTTCTGCTCCTCCCCTCTTCTCTCTCTCTCTCTCCAATAAAAATGAATAAATAAAATCTAAAAAGAAAATTAAAAAAATTTTTTTTAAATGCCCCTGATTTCTGAATATTAATTTTATATCCTGCCACTTTGCTGAATTCATTTATCAGGTCCAGTAGTTTTTTCACTGAGACTTTAGGGTTTTCTATATACAATATCATATCATCTCCAAATAATGATAGTTTTACTCCTTCTTTTCCAATTTGGATGCCTTTTATTTCTTCTTTTTGTCTGCTTGCTGTGGCTAGGACTTCCAGAACTATGTTGAATAAGAGTGGTGAAAGGGGGACCCCTGCCTTGTTCCTGATCTTAAGGGTATTGCTTTTAATTTTTGCCCATTGAGTATGATATTGGCTGTGGGTTTCTCATAGATGGCCTTTATCATGTTGAGGTATGTTCCCTGTATTCCCACTTTGCTGAGAGTTTTGATCATGAATGGGTGCTGGATTTTATCAAATGCTTTTTCTGCATCTATTGAAATTATCATGTGGTTTTTCTCCTTTCTTTGGTTTATGTGATGAATCACATTTATTGACTTGCGTATATTGTGCCAACCTTGGCTCCCCAGAAAAAATTCCACTTGATTATGGGGTATGATTTCTTTCATATATTGCTGGATCCAATTTGCTAAAATTTTGTTGTGGATTTTAGCATCTATATTCATCAGGGATACTGGCCTATAAATTTCTTTCTTTGTGTTGTCTTTGCCTGGTTTTGGAATCAGAATAATGCTCGCCTCATAAAAGGAGCTTGGAAGTCTTCCTTCCTCTTGAATTTTTTGATATAGCTTGCGAAGGATAAGAGTTCTTCTATGAATATTTGGTAGAATTCACTTGTGAAGCCATCAGCCCAGGACTCTCCTTTGTTGGGAGTTTTTTTTATAACTATTTAGATCTTATTTGTTGTAATCAGTCTGTTTAGGTTTTCTCATTCTTCCAGATTAATTTTTGGAAGATTTTATGTTTCAAGGAATTTGTCCATTTCATCTAGGTTGTCTAGTTTTTTGGCATACAGTTCTTTATAGTATTTTCTTACAATGTTTTGTATTTCTGTTGTGTCAGTTGTTATTTCCCACTCTCATTTCTAATTTTATTTATTTGAGTCCTCTCTCTTTTTTTTCTTGGTGTGTCTAGTTAAAGGTTCATTGATCTTGTTTACCTTTTTAAAGAACCAGCTCCTGGTTTCATTGATCCTCTGTATTGTTTCTTTAGCCTCTATATCATTTATTTCCACTCTGATCTTTATTATTTCCTTCCTTCTACTACTCTAGGGCTTTACTTGCTGTTCTTTTTTTAGTTTTTTTAGATGCAGGGTCAACCTGTTTATTTGAGCTTTTTTAAGCTTCTTAAGGTATTCCTGTAATGCTATGAACTTCCCTCTCAGGACTGCTTTTGCTGTGGTATATAAATTTTGAGTTGATTTATGCTTATTATCATTCATTTCTAGGAATTTATTTCTTCTTTGATCTCATTGTTAACCCTTTCGTTATTTAATAACGTGCTATTTATTTTCCAAGTGCTTGATTGTTTTTTCATTTTTTCTGTTGTGGTTGATTTCTAGTTTGATGCCATTATGATCAGAGAAAATGGTTGATATGATTGCAATCTTCTTAAATTTGTTGAGATCACTTTTGTGCCCTAACCTGTGGTCTATCTTAGAGAGTGTACTATGAGCACTTGAAAAGAATGTATATTCTGCTGCTTTAGGATGAAAGGTTCTAAATATATCTATTAAATCCAGTTGATGTAGTGTGTCCTTTAAGTCAGTTGTCCCTGGGCTGCGGACCGGTACCAGTCCGTGGGCCATTTGGTACCGGTCTGCAGGGAAAGAATAAATAACTTACATTATTTCCATTTTATTTATATTTAAGTCTGATGATGTTTCATTTTTTGAAAATGACCAGATTCCCTCTGTTACATCTGTCTAAGACTCTCTCTTGATGCTTGTCTCATAAGTTTGACAATTATATTTTAAAAAACCACAGTTTTTATGCCGGTCGCATAATTTTATTTTGTGTATTTATCTGTCCCACTTTAAAGGCCGATCTGTGAAAATATTTTATGACATTAAACTGGTCCGTGGCCCAAAAAAGGTTGGGGACCACTGCTTTAAGTCATCTGTTTCTTTGTTAATTTTCTTTCTTGAGGATCTATCTAGTGATGTTAGTGGGGTATTGAAATCCCCTTATTATAATATTGCTGTTGATCTCTTCCTTTATATCCATTAAAGTCTGCTTTATATATTTAGATGCTCCTATATTAGGTGTGTAGATAATGGTAATAACTTTCTGTTGGATTGCTCCCTTCATCATTATGTAGTGTCCTTCTTTATCTGTTACTATAGCCTTTGTTTTAAAGTCCATTTTGTGTGATATAAGTATTGCTACCTCAGCTTTTTTTTCATTTCCATTTGCATGAAATACTCTTTTCCATCCTTTTACCTTCAGTCTATTTGCATCTTTGGTTTTAAGGTATACCTCTTATAGACAGCATATGTAAGGGTCTTGTTTTCTTATCCATGCAGCTACCCTATGTTATTTGATTGGATTGTTCAATCCATTTACATTTAAGATTATTGTTGATACCTAGTTATTTATTGCCATTTTATTCTTTAAAGCTGTATTCCTCTTTTGCTATATTCTTTTTCCCCTTTGATCTGTTTACAACATGCCCCTTAGCATTTCTTGCAGCATTGGTTTGGTTGTAGTGTATTCCTTAAGTTTTTTTTTGTTTGTTTGTTTGGTTTTTTTTTTTTTTGGTCTGGCAAGCTTTTTTTTTTTTTTAATTTTTATTTATTTTTTATTTATTCAATTTTTTTTTTAGAGAGGAGAGGGAGAGAGAGAGAGAGGAGAGAGAGAGAAGAGACAGAGAGAGAGAAGGGGGAGGAGCTGGAAGCATCAACTTTCAAATGTGCCTTGACCAGGCAAGCCCAGGGTTTCGAACCGGCGACCTCAGCATTTCCAGGTCGACGCTTTATCCACTGGGCCACCACAGGTCTGGCCTGGCAAGCTTTTTATTTCTCCTTCAATTTTAAACGATAGCCTTGCTAGACAAAGTAGTCATGGTTGTAGGTTCTTGTTCTGCATTAATTTGAATATTTCTTGCCATTCCCTTCTGGCCTCAGGTGTTTCTGTTGAGACGTCACATGGCATCCTTATGGGGGCTCCTTTGTAGGTGATAGCCTTTTTTTCTGTAGCAGCTTTTAATATTTTCTCTTTATCACTTAGCTTTGGTATTTTAATTATGATGTGTCTTGGTGTAGATTTCTTTTGGTTTCTCTTTAATGGAGTTCTCTGTGCTTCTTGAACATGTGAGACTTTTTCCTGCCTCAGTTTTTTGAAGTTTTCAGCTATGATTTGATTGAACAAAGTTTCTATCCCTTGTTCTTTTTCTTCTTCTTCAGGAACCCCTATGATGTGGATGCTATTTCTGTTCATGTTGTCTCAGAGCTCTCTTAGAGTTTCCTCAGACTTTTGGAGTCTCTTCTTTTTTCTGCTCTGCTTTCATGCCTTTGTTTATTTTGTCCTCTAACTCGCTGATTCGATTCTCAGCTTCATTCATTATGCTTTTAATTCCTTCCATTGTGGTATTCAATTCTGATATTGTATTTGTAATTTCTGACTGATTTTTTATTATTTCAATTTCTTTTTTTATATTTGCTCTTTATTTAGGTGTTTGTAATGACTATCTATTGTTGTTCTAAGCTCTTTGAACATCTTAACAGTTGTTATTTTAAACTGCATCCAGTAATTTGGTTAAATTTGACTCATTCAGGTCCTTTTCTGAGGATTTCTCTTGATTCATTTGTATTGCATTTCTCTGCCTTATTTGTCTGTGTATAAGAAGGGTATGACCACTGGAGTCTAATAAGTATTGCCTCTGTATTCTGTCGGTGTGGTCTGTCTGCAGGCCCATCACCTCTTCTGCCGCTGCCTAGGGCATTCATGTATGGGTGTTGCTGGTGCCTGCCTGCTGCAGCTGTCATTGCAGTTTCTGCCTCTCGTCCACAGGAGGGGCTGTGTTCATGTCTTCAGCTCCACAAGCTTCAACCGGTCTCAGCCTTGGCCCCGCTCCCACAGGTGGGGTTGTGTGCAGTGCACAGGCTACAAGCCTCGGCACCAAGGGCAGGGATGAGCACCTTTGCTCAGCTGCAGGTCTCCAACTGTTCCCTAGCTTCTGCCTCGCTACTGATGTCAGAGCCGGCTTGTGCATCAGGCCGCAAGCCTCGGCTTGCAGGCCAGGCAGGGCTGTGGGACACGCACTCAGCTCTACCTTTTCCTGGGCTTTCGCCCCTCTCCCACTGGAAGAGTTGGCTCGAGTATAGGGTTGATAGCCTCCGCTCAGCAGGTCGGGCAAGGCTGCATGCCCTTGTTCAGCAGTGAATCTCCACCCATTCCTGGGCTTCCACCCTTCCCCAGCAGGTGGGGTGGCAGGTGGGCCTACAGCCATGCTGGACCACTTTTGTGTGTCCCCTCCACCCCTGTCAGGCAAGACTGAGCTCACACCAGGCCTCAGTCGTGGTTGGTCCAGCTTCCACCCTGCCCATGGGAACCATGCTTCTGCATCCCTCTGCCTCCTGCCCTCCAGCAAGCCCTCATCAGTGTGGGTGGGGGCGCTGCAAGTCCGACCCTAACACTCAATACTGCAGTTCCAAAAGCTCCCTCCTTCTATGTGACTCTGCTCTGAGTGCCATGAGAGAGCTTGTTTGGCTGATGTCCTGCTTCCCTTTGCTGGTATTGCTGGTTCCAGGGGAAATATTCTCTTCAGATTTGGGGAGTGACTCAGCCCAGGGGTTAGGGTGGCTGTCCCTCAAAGTGTTCTTCCTGTGCCTCTTAAATTACACTCTCTTCCTGCTACTCTGGTCCTCTCAGCTCTCCCCATTCCCCAGAGCCCAGGGTGGGTGGTTGTGAAAGAAGTTTTCTGTGTGGTCACTTTAAGAAGAATCCCGGGTCGGATAAAAGTGTCTCATTCTCACAAACAGTATCCTGACTTGTTTTGCAGCTAAATACTGTCCATATGCCTCTTCTAGGCTCTGGGGCTGCAGGCTGGGGCTTTGTTTCTGTGGCCCAGGTCCCTCCCCTGTCTGCTAAACTCTCTTCCCGCCACGCAAGTCTCTCTGGGCTGCCATTTGCTCCACGTTTCTGCTTTTCCTACTAGTCTCAGTGTGGCTTCTTCAGTGTTCCTTGGTTGAAGAGTCCTCTTAGTTCAGTTCAAAGTTGGTTTTTTCCAGATGATAGTTCTTAAAATTAAGTTGTAATCTACTTTGGTTCTGAGAGTTGGAAGTTTGTACGTCTGCCTACTCCATCGCCATCTTTCCACCATCACTTTCCAACTTCTTGAAAGATATAAAAGAATACTTGAATAAGTGAAAGGTTTTCTTCCCATCCAAGTACTAACCAGGCCCGACCCTGCTTAGCTTCCGAGATCAGACGAGATTGGGCGCGTTCAGGGTGTATGGCTGTAGACAAAAGGTTTTCTTTGCACTTGGATGACTCATTATTTTTCTTCTATTTCCTGAAGTTTTCTATTTAAAATTTTTTTCTGAAGTCAAATGATTATATAGGTAAACAATTAAAATTTTCTTTTCATATGCATTTTGAAACTGTAAATTTCTCTGATGATAAAGATTCATCTGTATCCCACAAGTTTCAATATGAGGCATTTTTGCTTAGTTTTATTTTATCTATTTTATTATGATTTTTTTTTTACTATTATTTAGGAGTATGTTTTTTATTTTACAAAATAAGTTAGTGACTGTTAAAATTATTTCACTATTGAGAGGGAACATAGTAACTATGTTGTGGGGTTTTTTAGAGAGAGAGGAGGGGAAGCAAAGAGACAGACTCCCACATGCACCCCTACCTGGACCTATCTGGCAAGTGTAGGTAGAGCGCAGAGCATATTCCTAGCAGCTGTGGCTGATGCAATGCTGTGAGAATACTCCAGCACCCGAAACCCTGCTAGGCACACCCAGGAGGGAGCTTTCCCACTGTGAGGAAGTAACTCAGCACCAACCAGGCAGCTCCCTAATCTTTTTAGCCATTGGCTGTGAAGGACACGCTGTAACACCCTATAGGCTGAACCTGTGTATTTTAGCTAACTTACTTCCTGAGTAAATCAGATCTGTGTCATGAACCTGGTCTCAGGAGTCAGATCTCTGTGTCTCCATCATCCTCACCCCCCAGTGGGCCTTGTCCACATTTTGGCACCCGAACAGGGACCCAACTGGCATCCAAGGGATGGGTAAGTGGCCCTCTGCAATAGGAAACTTCTCTCTCACTCCTGAGCCCTGCAGACTTGAGCCCTCCATGCCCTATTGCAGAGCAGGCAAGTTAAAGTTAATGAAAAGGATCTTTGTACCTACTAGGAAATCCTCTCAGGTTTCAGCCCTTGGCTTTGGGACACACCTCTTTGGGACCCCGATACTTGGGCTCGAGCTCTCTGGCACGTCTGTTCAGCGGAAGTACATGAAGGGCAAATCTTCCCCCTCGGTCTCACTCCCACTAAGGGACCTTTTCCATTCCAAAAATATTACAGGCTACCCTTCCCCCTAAGGAGCCCCTACCTCCACTGAGGAGGAGAGTGGCTTAGCCTCCGAGTTTAACACACTCATGGCAGAGCATGCAAAAACAAAACCAACCGAATTGCTAACTGCGTCATCAGCTCTGCCAGCCAAAGAAGTGGAAGTTGCCACTCCAGAACCCCTTTACCATTGGTATGCTGGAAGGACCCAGCCATGGCACAGTGGCGGGGTCCACACCCCCTTCTAATGCAAAGGAGAGGTTATGCTTGTGTCTTTCCAGAAAACAGCCCTCAGCCAATTTGGATCCCAGGATGAAATATAAGGCTAGTCCTGGTGTCCCAAGATGACCCCTCCAATGAACACTTCAACCCAGGAAATGGCAAGTCTCCAGAAGACCTCGTGGCCAACATGCACACTTCATCACCTGGGGGGATATGAAGGCTTTAGTGGAGCAAGCCCAGAGAATGGCCTCTGACAGGCCCCCAGGCCCTGGTGCTCTGTTCCTGCTTATGTGTGCTATAATAACCGCTAACTCCCAGACGTGGGCGGACCTCCACATCTGGGCTGCTTTTCCCCACCCTGGCATTATCCTGCCCGTAGAGACAACAACAGCAAGCTGTCATTCATCAAGTCCAACTGGCCTTAATTAAAAGAGAAGGGAAAAATGTAGGTAGAGCGCAGAGTGTATTCCTAGCAGCTATGGCTGATGCAATGCTGTGAGAACACTCCAGCTCTTGAAACCCTCCTAGGCACACCCAGGAGGGAGCTTTCCCACTGTGAGGAAGTAACTCAGCGCCAACCAGGCAGCTCCCTGATCTTTTTAGCCATTGGCTATGAAGGACATGCTGTAACACGCTATAGGCTGAAACTGTGTATATTAGCTAGCTTCCTGAATAAGTCAGATCTATGTCACTGAACCTGGTCTCTGGAGTCAGGTCTCTTCATCTTTGTCATCCTCACCCCCGGTGGGCCTTGTCCACAGGCAAGCCCACTGGGGATTGGCAATCCATCCTCAGTGCCTGGGGCCAACTTGCTCCAATCAAGCCATGGCTGCAGGAAGGGAAGAGAGAGAGAGAGAGAGAGAGAAGTGAGAGGGTTAGGGGTGGAGAAGCAGATGGGTGCTTCTCCTGTGTGCCCTAACTGGGAATTGAACCTGAGACATCCACATGCCAGGCTAACGCTCTACCACTCAGCCAACTGGCCAGGGCCTAGTATCTATAATTTTTATTTTTTGGTGTTTAATAGTTAATTTAACAGATACTTATTAGATAACCTGTAGTGAAGAAGTCATGTTATTTCTGTGTCTTTATGGTACTTATATTCTATTACCAGAAGTATATATTTTAACATATATAATTACATAAAATAATAAGAAATATATAATATGTACATAGAATATATATACTGCTCACAAAAATTAGGGGATGTTTCAAAATGAATATGAAGTGATAAAATATCCCCTAAATTTTGTGAGCAGTATACATTTGTGATTTGGGTGATATTCATGTTTTTGGTGTGGTCAGTCATGATTGTATGATGATTTTGTTTTTGTTTTGATCCATCATGGTCACAGAGTGACCTTGTCTGATATCTCCTGGGTGTCAGGAGATGCTTTTCTCTGTTTCAATTTTCTAAGTCATTCTAATGTCTTTTTATACTTCCTGTGTTATAATCTTGTATAATTATCTCAATAATTTATGACATTTTGAGGTTCAGTATTTTATATTTTGTGATTTTGCTTAGGCTATTGGTAGTAATGTTTTACAGCTCATTTTTCAGATGTTTACTTTGAAAAATATGTAATATATGCAATAATATTTTAGAATACATTGGGCTCAGATTATGAAAGGGTATATTATTCATTTTCTCACTTAAGTCAGATTTTTCAAACTTTCTACATTGACAAATTTCATTTCCAAAAAGTTCTGTAGAAACTTTTTCTCATATACTTCATAGGATTTGGTTTTATTGTATATCATTTTCTCTGGCATGTAAGAATAATTGAAGTTAAAACATATCTTAGTATAGTGTATATGACTTTATATAATTTTTATTTATTTATTTTATTTTTATTTTACCTCTTTTTTTTTTTTCTTTTCTTCTGAAGCTGGAAACAGGGAGAGACAGTCAGACAGACTCCCACATGCGCCCGACCGGGATCCACCCGGCACGCCCACCAGGGGCGACGCTCTGCCCACCAGGGGGCGATGCTCTGCCCCTCTGGGGGGTCGCTCTGCGGCGACCAGAGCCACTTTAGTGCCTGGGGCAGAGGCCAAGGAGCCATCCCCAGCACCCGGGCCATCTTTGCTCCAATGGAGCCTTGGCTGCGGGAGGGGAAGAGACAGAGAGGAAGGAGGGGGTGGGGGTGGAGAAGCAAGTGGGCGCTTCTCCTATGTGCCCTGGCCGGGAATTGAACCCGGGTCCCCTGCACGCCAGGCCGATGCTCTACCACTGAGCCAACCGGCCAGGGCAATTTTTATTTATTTATTTACTTATTTACATGAGAGGAAAGGAGATAGACTCCTGCATGCACTCTGACTAGGATCTACCCAGCAACACTCATTTGAGGCTGATGTTCAAATCAGCCAAGCAATCCTTAGCACCTGAGGCTGATGCTCAGACCACCGAGTACCTCAGTGCTTGGTTTCAGGTGTCCCATTCAATATAACACCATCTACACACTGAATCTTGCCCCCCATGCCAAGTCTCTTTCAACCCCATTTCTCCCACTTTGCCCCTCTCCTCGTATATCCACCCCTCCTTCCCTATGTCATATATACATAACACATATACATGGACAACAGAATAACAATAGCAGTATTGCTATTGTTATTTCAATTTATACTTAATTTTGACTTTTTAAGTTTAGCAACTCATTATGCCATTTCATTTAGTTTGTAAAGAAGCTCAATTATTTTGTCAAGTCAATTTGAAAATTTGTTTATGACTTAAAGCAAAATATTGAAGTATATATTACAGCTTCAAAAATAAATATATACAATACTTTCCTGACCTGATACTTAAAATTTTGTTTATTTCATGTTAAAACTACTAACTGGTTTATTTTTGGATGTTATAAGATATTGAGGTAAGTGATTAAGTCTCAGGATATTATGTAGGATTAGCTTATAACCACTACTACATTTTCTGTTTTACCACTTTTTTTTAAATATTGAAACATTGCATTGTATAAAATTTTTTATCAGAGAAAAACTACTAATAGATTTTGAGAAAGTCATCTTAAGGCATATCCTTGGTAAATATTATTATTTGAATATTGATCTATGTTTTATTACATTTATTGGGGTGAGGCTCTAGCCAGTAGGCTCAGTGAATAGAGAGCCTCAGGCCCTGCATGTGGAAGTCCTGGGTTTGATCTCTGGTCAGGGCACACATGAGAAGGAACCATCTGCTTCTCTTTCCTTACCTTTCCCCCTTCTCACTCTCTTCTCCTTGATTGGTCAAGCATCAACCCCAGGCACTGAGGAGCTCGGTTGCTCTAAGCATCAGCCTTAGGTGCTAAGGATAGCTCAGTTGATTTGAGCTTTGGCCCGAGTTAGGGGTTCTCAGGTGGATCCCAGTCCGGGTGTATGTGGGAGTCTATCTCCCTTCCTCTCATTAAAAAAATTTATTGGGGAAACATTGGCTAATAGGATCATATAGGTTTCAAGTGCACATCTCTGTGATACATGATCTGCACATTGCACGTGGGCCCACCACCCAAAGGCAAATCATCTTTCATCACCTGTTTTTTTTAACCAATGACACATTCAAGTTAATGAAATATATTAACTCAGAATCATAGCAAAAATCATCATCACGGTACACTGTTTAACTGAATGGTTAAGTCTTGAATATGATTTCCATTATCATCTGTTCTCAGATTCTTTTATTTTAAAATGAAGAACATATATTTTAATTGTCTTACTGATTTACAAATAAATAACCATTTTTAATGATCTGAATCTCTAGAATATCTTTGTGAACTTCTAAGGGGTCATAAATCTGAGTTTAAAATGCTGCTAGAAATCAAAGAAAAAATAGGATTTAATATAAAGAAACTTGATGCTAAATTTGTGCCCACATTTTTCAAGTGCATAGTACTGAATGGCATGAAACATAATTTATTAAACTTAGAGTATTTCATCTTTTATTTCATCTTCATTTTTCTTTCTTCCTTTTTTTTGTTTCAATTTTCTTATATTTATGCTGTATCATTTATTTTTTACATATTTACTCAGTTCCTCTTTGGAATGAGGCAGATTTAATTGTTCAGTGTTTATATTGAAATAGCTTATTTGCCAACTTTAAAAATATATAGGATGCCCTACATTAAGGATCTGGAAAAATGTGGATTTTAAATAAAGTTGTGTTATGTATCAATAGTATGATTTTACTTTATTGTATTAACATTAAACTCTATTTTGAACAAATTAAAAGTAATGTTAGAATTACAAAATGATTGTTCTCATGTTTTCCAGCTACTAATAGGTTATGAAAATGGTACTGTGGTATTCTGGGACTTGAAATCTAAAAGAGCAGAACTTAGAGTTTATTATGATGAGGTAAGTGATTTCTACTGAAATATTTGAAACAGTGTTGTAACTTTATACCTTTTACTTTTAAGCTTTGTATGTCACCAGTATTCTTATCATTGGAACACTGCCTGGTTCTGACTCAGTGTCTCACACTGCCTGTTATTTGCACAGGTTCCTACTCTGAGTTTTCCTGAGTGGAAATTCTGCCTTCATTGCCCATTTTGGAGCCCTTTATGCCATCTTATATGTGTACTTTGGTGCCTGTTACCTATATTGTATAGTCACCTTCATCTAAACTTTCTATTCTTTTCTCTTTTCTTTTTTTCTTCCTTCCCTTCCCCTTCCCCTTCCCTTTCCCCTTCCCATTCCCCTTTCCTTTCCTTTTTCTGTCTTTTTCTTTAGGCTCCATGCTTTTGTATTGATCTATTTTCCTTAAGATCTCTAAAGATACTATTAACTTTCCTTAGAAAATTCTTTTTCTGTAGCAGAAAGTTTAAGTGGTCAAGTTAAGTGGTCTTCTAATATGTGCTGCCTTAGAATAAAAGAAAAATTTTGTGAATAGTAATACTTAATAAAGAATCCATAAGATCTTGAAGTTTTATTGTACATAGTCAATAGTTGATAGTTGATGAGTTTCATTTAGAGAAAGCAATTAACTATTTATCATGGAATAATCTCTGAGTTGTTACCTCAGTTGTTTACAGATTGATTCTAGACCATTATTATTTACCCTGTCAGGAAAAGCTGATATGAAGACAGTGAGGCTGGGAGCAAAGTTGAGAAAGTGGGAGTACCTTTTGTGGCTGTGAAAATAAAGTTGATCATTTATGCTTTCAATGAAAAATTTTAAGTGGTAGAGTAGGGAGAAATAGGAAATATACAGGTCAACAATCACTGTCTGGCATCACCCAACCTTATATGGAAAAAGTGCCAAAGAACATAAGGTAACACTGATATAAATAAGATAAACTTAAAAAAACAAAACGTCTCTTTAGAATATTTCTTTTGTGTGCTCCCTCTCATTCCCTCTTAACAGGTTAATTTTTAAATTTTGATGCCTAAAGATAGCCAAAGGTTTGTAAGTAATGTGGTCATCATTGGTGAAAAATACTCTGACAAGTGTTGTTATACAAATATGCCATTTGTAATCAACTTTTGGGACATCTTAAATCATAAGGAAAGAAGGATTTTCCTTTTGTTAAATACCCAAAATATAAAGATGAGGATGCAAATTGCTCCCTCCCTTAAGACTAGCAGCTGGAGAAGAGTCCAAATGTCATCTGGGAATTCAGCCAGTTGGAATACCAACAGAACAGCTACAAAGGAAATCCAGAGGAAAATACAAAATCAGATCATTTTCCTATGGTCTTAAACAGTGTAGAAGGAATGTTTCTAACCTTAAACAGCAAGCAAAAGTAATTTTGCAGTGAAATGTTTAAATAAGGATTAACAATGTTGAAGTCAGTAGAATACTATATTACACCTACTTTATACCTAGAAGTCTTTGAAATATTGATTTATATGATAGTTGTATCATTTTTTTTTTGGTATCTTTCCTTTTTGATATCCTTTTACCAGCAAGATTATCATTTTAAGATATAGTCAGATCACGTAATTCTTCACCTCTGAACCTTTGAATGTCTTCAATTTATCAACAACACAAAGTCTTTATCTCTTATATAAGACTTAAGATTGTGGTGCCATCTTTTACCTTTAGTTTAATTTATAGCATTCTACATACTTTTCACGTTTCATACATATTACTTCCTATCTCCTAAACTTATCATTTATTACCACCTCTAATCCTTTACTACTGTTAATTTCTTTATTTTATTTTATTTTTTTACAGAGACAGAGAGAGAGTCAGAGTGAGGGATAGACAGGGACAGACAGACAGGAACGGAGAGATGAGAAGCATCAATCATTAGTTTTTTCATTGCGCATTGCGACACCTTAGTTATTCATTGATTGCTTTCTCATATGTGCCTTGACCGTGGGCCTTCAGCAGACCGAGTAACCCCTTGCTGGAGCCAGCGACCTTGGGTCCAAGCTGGTGAATTTTTGCTCAAACCAGATGAGCCCACGTTCAAGCTGGCGACCTCGGGGTCTCGAACCTGGGTCTTCCGCATCCCAGTCTGACGCTCTGTCCACTGCGCCACCGCCTGGTCAGGCTACTGTTAATTTCTTATACCAAATTCCCCTTTTCTTCCACCTATCAAATTGCTATTAATTCTTTAGCCATTGTAAAACTACTTGGCCTATCTAACTACTCCCTTGATTAATAACTATTGATGAATTTGAGGGTTTCTTTTTTGTTGTTAATCCAAACTCATTTTCAGAAATAACTATATGAATTTTACATCCATATTAGTTGTGAATTTATTTTATTCCATTAGTATTTTTTGAATAACCTCTCACAGAGAAATCCCTCAGTTTGACATGAAGCTAACCTTTTAATTCCTTGAGTAACTGGCATTTCTCCTTTCTTCCCAGCTTCTTGGGTTTTCTTTTTCTTTTTTGTTTTCAAGACATTTAGTCACAGCCACTGAGTTGGCCAACCTGAACTGGCTAGTGTTTTATCTTCCATATTTTGTTTTCTATTTTTAAATTTTTTTGACTTGGTTGTATTATATTTGGCATTTTAGCAGACCTCTACAGTCTTTTTTTTTTTTAAAGAAAGGAGTAGGGTAAAAAAAATAAATAGAAATTGAATATTTATTCATTAAGTCAGTTCAAATGCCAGCTCTTTAACAATGCACTATTTGACATTCTTCTTCCTAATAACAAGTTGGTTATACGTGCCTACTCTTCTGTATGATAAGTATACTTCTTTTATAGTACTAACTTGTCTTGCCTTTGTGTTGTAGCTATTATTTTGCTACCTGTCTTCACCAGCAGGTAGAAATTAACTGGTATAGGAAGAAGGGTTGGGGCTGGAGACACTTTCTCTGCCCCCACCATATGTAGAAAAGCAGTTCTGAGAGGACTTTACATGTAGAGGTGGCAAGAAGAAGTGACATTTTGGCCTTGGCCAGTGACTCAGTAGATAGAGCATAGGCTCAGCACATGGACCTCTGAGTTCAATTCCTGGTCAGGGCTCACAGGAGAAGCAACTATCTGTTTCTTGCCCCTATCTTCTCCCCCTTTTCTTCCTCTTCCCCTCCCACATCCAGTGGCTTCATTGGTTTGAGTGTGGACCTGGATGCTGAGGAAGCTTGGTTGGTCTGAGTGTGTCAGCCTCAGGTGCTAAAAATAGCTCAGTACTCAAGCATTCACACTAGACGGGGTTGCCAGATGGATCCCAGTCCAGATGTATGTGGGAGTCTGCCTCACTATCTCCCCTCCTCTCACTTAAAGAAAAAGAGAAGTGACATTTTTCTTGAGCCATCTATTGTACAAAAATAAGAAGAAATAAGCAAAGGAGAAGACAAACAAAAGTGGGGTTTTACTTTGTTTCGTTTTTCCTCCAACTGCCTCTTCTGAATCCTGGCAAAAAAGAAGTTTTCTCTGCCTAATAATGAAGACCAGGGTGAGAGAAAAACATAAGTCCAGGGTTTTATGTTTTTTCCACTTAATCAAATCTTGCTTATCTTTTGAGATACAGCTTATATCCTCTTTCTTTTATGATCTGTCTAATGATTACTCTGGCTTTCAATTTGTAGGTAATAATACTTATTGTTTAGAAGTTCATTTATATCAGTCTTTCTTATTTTACTATAAAGGAAAGGATCGTGTATACATCTGTTCAGCTTTTATGTCTAGAGCACCTACTTTATGCAAGACATTGTGCTACCACTGGGAATAAATTTAGGAAAATGAAATAATACTTTTTAATGTTATCTAACTTACAACTACACAGTGAACCTGTAAATATAATATAATATAATATAATATAATATAATATAATATAATATAATATAATATAATATAATATAATATATATAATATATATAATATAATATATATATTTTAACTTTCCTTGCATCAAATCAATTTAAAATGTTTATGTTAGAAGCAATATGGTACAAATATTGAGAACATGTGTTTTGTAATTAGATAAACCTTGGCTTTAAGTTGGGTGACCTGAGCAAGTATCTCAATCTCTCTAAGTCTATTTTTGCTATGTGTAAGTTAGAAAAAAAAAATACCTGTTTTATAGGATTAAATGAAATAATGTATATAAAGTGCTTACCATTGGTTTAGCATATCATAAACACTCAGATGGTGGCTCTTACATAAATAATTTTAAAATCAGCTACTTTAAGTGGAACTAGTCCACTACCTTATCAGAAATTATTTAACATTCCTTTTTCTTTTACGTAAATAAATTTCAAAGAAAAATTATTATAGGTTACAGGGAGGATATAGAATGTTATAATGTTAAAAAACTTACTTAACTTTTTTTTATCTCAGGAGATGAGTTTTTGTAGCTTTTTATAAGCCCGTAGAGGGGTGAACCAAAGATAGTTATGATCTGGGACAGAAAAACTACATATGTTTAAGTGTTATTGTGGTAGTAATTTAATGTCAGAATATTTTTCTTTCTGAATATAGAATGACATAATATATCAAGTTTCCCCCCCCCTACTTGTTTTCAATTGTTATTTCACTAGGCTATTCATTCAATTGATTGGCATCATGAGGGCAGACAGTTCATGTGCAGCCATTCAGATGGTAGCTTGACTTTATGGAACCTGAAAAGCCCAAGTCGTCCTTTCCAGACCACAATTCCACATGGTAAGATGTATGCTTTCAAAAGAAATAAACTCCAGTGTTATAGTGCCTTGATTTAAAGTACAAAAGGTATCAATATATTTGAAAGAGGTGATAGGATATAGCTTCTGATTCTAAATACCTCTTTTATATCTCCCTCAGATCCCCCACATTATGCCCCAAATTTTCCTGTCTAGCCACTTTCCTACCTTGTAAGTGATACTTATATAGACCTTCCCAACCAAAAATTGGAATGGATGGTCGATGTACAGTATCTGAAACAGAGGAGATAATAAAGGATATTTTGCCAGTTTTAAGTGTTAAGGAGCTAGTGAGAGAATCATATTACCTAGATCTGACATTCAGACCTAATTCCTATACTGCTTTTTGGTCTGTTGTTTTCTAGTTCTCCCATTTATTTCCATTTATGCCATTTCGCTCCACTAAATTATGAGAACTGTGGTATTACTATAGGTTGTATTTATCTATCTTCCTCATTGAAAAGAGGTATTTAACATTTTTGTTGGACCTCTCTACTTAACTGGGCAGAATAAAAAGTTCAAATGTAAGAATATCTTTTATTCAGATGACCATACTATTTTCAAGAATATTGGTGATGATCTGGATTCCATGTTTATCTCAAACTATTGGTTGTTTCTTAGAATAGAGAAGTCAAAACCTTCCATTTAACCATGCATTCTGTTTTATAGTTTCTGAGCAATTATTTTAGTATAAATTTAGAAAACAGTGGTATGTTTTCTTTAATAATGAGTGACTTATAAATCACAAGATGGAGTTATTTTATCTTGTGTTGGTCTGCCTTTTTTTATACCACAGTTGCATGCTCCATGTAAAAGATTAATACATTGAACCTAAACTGCTTTTCTTAGAGATTACTTTTCATTTAGGTACTTAAAAAGCTTTATTTAAAGATTGCTATTATGGAAACCTTGGATAGGTATGTGCTATACATCTATTCAGGTTTAATTATTTGCTTTTATGGTGGATTCTCCTCCCCCAAACCCTCCCCCAATCTTTATAACTTTTATTTTCAAATGTGTAATATGATTTAGTAATAAATTTTTTATTTCTGTTCTTCTCAACAGTCAACTTTATTCAAGTTCTTTTTGGCATGATTGGATGATTGATGCATATATTATATTTATTTGAGTTTAGGTTGGTTTCTATAGTTCTCTTTTTGAAGAGATGAAGTTTTGTTTGTGTGTTGTTGAAAATATCAGCATCTGTGTCTCTCATAACATATAAATCAAGTTAAATTTCTGCTGTCTCATCATGACATAGTTAAGCCAAAATAAGTGATTTAGATAATAGGGGCATCCATTGTCATATCTATCTACGTTCTTTGGATTCATTTTGTTTTCTTTTGTTTCAGCAATTTTTACTTTCTAAAATAAAAAAATATTTTCTCTAAGTACCACTTAAGTTGTCTATAAACTTTTATATGTAATTTCATTAATAATATGCAATTTTTGTTAATGTCAGTTTGAGGTATTTTCTAATCCCTATTACAATTTTCCTTTTTACCTATTAGTTAGACATGTGATTTCTAACTTCTAAAACTATTTTTATTGAAGTTATTAAAATTATAGTCAGAGAAAGTGGCATGATACGAGTTCTACAAAATTTACTGATATATGCTTTGTAATTACATATACACAATTACTATAAAGTTCCAAGTATTCTTTTTTTTTCCCAAGTATTCTTGAGAAGAATGTACAGTTCCTGTTACACACAGTTCAAACTCAAAATTGTGTTTTTTTACTTTATACTTTCTAAATATTTTCCTAAGTGATTGTTTGATTTTTCAATTTGGAGAGAGATTAGTTAAAATCTCTATCAATTCATATTTTCCATATAATTATGTTTATTTCTGTTTTATATACTGTAAAACTCAAATAAATTAAGGTGGTTGATAGCATTTATCAGATTATCTGTTATTACTGATATTTGATGAATGCTATTCCTAAGAAAGTAGTATTAAAATTTCTAAATATGATTATAAACATGTCTACTTTTTACTTTAATTCTGTCTTTTTTTGTTTTATAAATTTGAAGCTTTATTATTAGGCATTCATTATATCCACTGTAGAGAGCATATAGTTGGGTCTTGATTTTTTATCCAGGCTTATATATCATTTAGCTGATTTGGGTTCAGGTATACCAGTTTATTTTTGTTTCTGTTGGTCCTATCATTTTTGTTCCTTTTTCTCCCCTTTTTATTTTCTTTAGGACTATTTTAATGTTTTTATTAGAATTGCATTTTTCAATTTCATTTTCAATTTACATATTGGCACTTTATCTTCAATTTTTTTTTTATTAAGTGAAAGGTGGAGAGGCAAACAGACAGGCTCCTGCATGTGCCCTGACCAGTGTCCACCCCACAAGCCCCCTACCGGGAGATACTCTGCCCATCTGGGGCTGCTTCTCCATTGCTTGGCAACCGAGCCATTTTAAGCACCTGAGGCAAAGCCATGGAACCATCCTCAGCAAACGTGGCCAATGTGCTTGAATCATTCAAGCCAGGGCTTCAGAAAGGGAAGAGACAGAGAGAGAGAGAGAAGGGGGAGAGATAGAGAAGCAGATGGCCACTTATTCTGTGTTCCCTGACTGGGAATCAAACCTGGGCCTTCCACACATGGGGTTGATGCTATACTGCTGAGCCAACCAGCCAGGGCTTTCACATATTTTTTAATTAGTTGCTCTAGGGATTACAATTATATTTTCTCAACTTTCCACAGTCTATTAGTGTCAACATTTTAACACTTTGCATAAAATAAAGAAATCTCACAATCTTACAGATTTATTTACCTTCACCCACTGTCCTTTATGCAATAGTTTTTGGTTGTATTACATCTAAATACATTATTATAATTTTTGCTTTAAGTAGCCTTAACTATTTTTTAATTAAAAGGAAAATATTCTTCAAGGGGGAATAAAGAGGTAGGGGAGATGTATTTGGTGGACACTTGAATCTATACACAAATTAAAATATAAATAAAAAATAAAATAAAAAAATATTCTTTTGTATTTTCTGTTATTATTTTCAATGCTTTTTATTTGTTGCTGAAGATATTATGAACATCATTTAGCATTTCTTTCAGTGAAAATTAATCCCCTATCCTTTCTTAATCTAAAAAATTCTCTATTTTACTTCCATTCTTGTAGTACATTTTTGCTGAATATAGATTTCTGGATGATTATGGGTATGTTGTTTTCGAGGTGTTAAAGGATTTAAAGCTGTTGTTCCATTGTCTCCTGGCTTACATAGTTTATGAATAAGAAATGTGGAGTGTTTTGATTTTTTGCTTCCTCTGTATAAAATGTGATATTTTATTCTCTGGCTCTTCTAATTTTTTTATTTTTGTATCTTTTATTTTCAGCAATTTGACTATGATGTGGCTAGGCTTCTTTTTTCAAATTTATTTCAGTAAGGTTCTAATGAGCTACAGAGCTTCTTATATTTATAAATTTATATCATTCATAAAATTTAAGAAAATGTCAGCCATTTAATTTTCTCAAATATGTTTTTCTGCTCTATCATCTATCTTTCCTCTCTTTCTGGGACACCAGTTACCATATACAGAATATGTGGTGTTGTCCCACATGTCGTGGAGTCTCTATTTTGGTTTTTGTCAATAACTTCTTTCTCTGGATTTCAAATTAGATAATTCCTATTGATCTAGTATGCATTTAACAACTTTTTTACTCTGTAATCTTCATTCAGCTATTAAGCTATTATTTTTAATCAGCTACTTCTCTAATCACTATGTTTTTATATCTTCTATTTTTCTGCTGACATTTCCTCTTTTTAATAATTATGAACATTTTCTTTTCCTTTAAGGATGTAGCTTAGTTATAATAGCTGGTTTAATTTTTTTTTCTGGTAATACCAACATCTGCTTCACCTTGAAGTTGTCCTGTGTTCATAAGAATGGCTCACATTTTCTTGTTTCTTCATGTCTGATAATTTGGACTGTATCATACATATTGTGGACATTATGTTGTACACACTATAAAATATAGTTTTATTGCCGCCTTTATCCCTACCCATTGTGTTTCCTAAGCTGTGAAGCTATCTAGATTACTTATTTTTCTATAAATCAAAATTTTCTATATGATAAAAATAGGCTTTGTCTGAAACTCAGGTTATTGGAAAATGGTGGGATGAATGGGAGGGTGGCCACAACCACTGAGGCCAGATTAGAATTTTTTTCACTTGATATCAGCACTGTGATGACACTGCTTTTGTTATAACTGGTTTTTGCTGGTGCTACAGACATCAGTTTTCTTTCTTAGTAAATTGTTATAGTTTTAAACATATATTTTTCAGTCACAGTGCCCTCAGCTAAAGACATACACACATACATCTACATGCATGACCTTAAACCAAATTCCATCAAATACGTAAAAGTAAAGTTGTTCATAAGAAACAGGACAGAGGTATCAACATCAACTTTTACTTAAATCTTTTCTGAAAATACTATTCAATGTAATTAGACTTGGAAAAGAAATATGGTATTTAATAATTTAGAAAGAGTTTGAAATTATGATTACTTTTTGTAATTGTAACTAAATAGGAATGCTATTAAGTATAAAATGTGTATTTTTTATATAAAAGAAAGTACAGTCAGGCACTGTTTAAAGATGTTTTGGTCAACTATGGATTACATATACAATGGAGGTTCCATAAAATTATAATGGAGTTGAAAAATCCCTATCACCCAGTGACATGGCCACCGTAACATTGTCACTTAATGCATTTCTTACATGTGATGATGCTGATATAAACAAACCTACTGGGTTGCCATTCATATAAAAGTATAGCACATAAAATTATGTAATTACAGTGTAATATTTAATAATAAATATGTTAATAATTTATATATTTACACTTTTTATTTTAGTGTGTATTCTTTCTACTTACCAAAAATTTTCTGTAAAACCATATGCCATGTTACATTGGCAGTGGCTTCATATATCTCATGTTTACAGTGTCTCTTGATTATATAATTTTCTCTTGAGCTTCACTTAATCTCATGTTGTTTTATTCATCATAGCCTCTAAACATACAATCTTCACTACTAATGTTATAAGAAGCCATGCTGAGTGTGTGACCTGGAAATGAAGCTTAAAATGATATAAAACTACAAAGGTAGAAAATCAGGGATAGTTAATGCTCACCAGTCAGGCATGTCCCCTTTTATCATTGCTAAAATCCTGAAGAAGAAAAAAGTAACAGAGAGAGCAGCAAGATGGCAATGGAGTTGGCGGATGTACCAAATTCCACCTCCCAGAATCAAAGTGAATTACAACTTAATTTTAAGAACCATCATGTAGAAAAACCAACTTTGGATTAAACTAAGAGGACTCTTCCACCAAGTAACACTAAAGAAGCCACACTGAGACTGGTAGGAAAAATGGAAATGCAGAGAGGGCTGCCCAGCTCCCTGTAGCGAATGGCAGCCCGGAGAGACTCGCCTGGTGAGAAGTGAGTTTAGCAGAGAGGGGAGGGTCTTGAGCCCCAGGAACAAAGCCCCAGCCTGCAGCCCCAGAGCCTAGAAGAGGCATATGGACAGTATTTAGCTGTGAAACAAGTCAGGATACTGTTTGTGAGAAAGAGACAGATATCTCAGACCCAGGATTCTTCATAAAGGACCGTACAGAAAATCTCTCTCACAACCACTCACATGGGCTCCGGGGGATGAGGGGAGAGAGGAGAAGACCAGAGTAGCAGGAAGAGAGTGTAATCTAGGAGGCACAGAGAGAAAACTTTGAGGGACAGCCACCCTAACCCCTGGGCTGAGTCACTCCCCAAATCTAAAGTGAATATTTCCCCTGGAAACAGCAACCAGTGGATCCAGGTGTTATAGTAGGTTTTGAGGCCTACAGAGAATGACTTTTGCCTAAGCTATTGCTGCAACTGAGAAAGAAACTGATGTATTTCTGGAAAGATTATGTCTATGACTGCATCAAGAACCATGCTTGGACTTGGGGTGATGTCACCACAAAGTGTATGAATGGCATCTGGAAAAAGACCCTCAAGAAGTTTGTCCATGACATCAAAGGATTTGCCAAAGATACGGAGGTTACAAAAATCAACAAAGCTGTAGTTAAGATGACAAACTTTAACCTGCGTGTAGATGAGGATGACAATGGAAAGCTCCTAGAGATGGTTCCTGAGGAATTGACTAGAGGAGTTGTTGAAACTAGGGCAGGAATGCATAGCTGAATAAGAGGCAAGAGAAAGGTGAAACTGTAGAAGAAAAAGCTGAAGAACCTCCCTCACACAGATTTACAGTGAGGCGTTTAGCAGAAGCTTTTTCAGACCTCAACAAATGCCTTAACATGTTTGAAAACATGGACCCCATCATCAAAAGGTTTCAATTAATAGAGAGGAATGTTTATGGTGCCTCATTATCTGCTTATAAGCAAATCTATGATGAAAAAAAAAAAATAAGTCACCTCTTTTCCAAAACTGACACCTCCTCAAGAAGAACCTCAGTCAGGTCCTTCCGGAGGTAGGTATTCCAGAAGAAGGCTTCATTATCATCACAGGAGATGACAGCTGCATGTGTGTTGCTGCCGTTGAAGACATTTCAGTAGAACAAGATGTGGAGGTGTAAGATTGATATTGATGGTCCTGAACCTGTGAAGGCCTAGGCTAATGTGTGTGGTTGTATCTTAGTTTTATGACAGAAAGTTTAAAAAGTTAAAAATTTAAAAATAGGGGAAAAAAGCTTACAGCACGTTATAAAGAAAAATAATTGTTGTAAAGCTAAACAATGTATTTGTATTTTATGCAAAGAGTTATAACAAAACAGTAAAATGGTTCTATAAAATTTGTCAATATCTATAAAATAGCATGCTGGGATTTTGATTTGGATTCCATTGAATCTATACATCAAGTGGGGATGAACTGACATCTTGACAATAATGAGTCTTCCTATCCATGAACATGCAATATCTTTGTATTTATTTAGTTCTTTCATTTTTACCTGTTTAGATCTTATATTTTTTAATACTTCTACCTAAGTATTACATTTTTTAGATGTTAATAAAAATGATAGTATGTTTTTATTTCCAATTCACTTATTTATTGCTGGTATATAGGAAAGCAATTGACTTGGTATATTATATAGGAAAGCAATTGACTTGTGTGTTAACATTGAATTTTGCAACCTTGCTGTAATCGCTTCTAAGATCCAGGTTTGTTGTTGATTCTTTCAGATTCTCTATATAGGTGATCATGTCATCTGCTTATACTTGCTTTTTTCTTTCTTCCCAATCTATATACCTTACTTTTCTCTCTTTCTTTCTTTCTTTTCTTTCTTTCTTTCTTTCTTTCTTTTCTTTCTTTCTTTCTTTCTTTCTTTCTTTCTTTCTTTTTCTTTCCTTTCTTTCTTTCTCTCTCTCTCTCTCCTTCTATTCTTCCTCCCTCCCTCCCTCCTTTGCTTCCTTCCTTCCTTCCTTTTTTTTCTCCTTTCTTTCTTTTCCTGTTTCATTAGCTAGGGCTCTAATACAACTCAAAGGAATAGTGAGAGGAAACAGCATTGCCTTGTTCCTAACTATAGTGAAGAAGTTTGAGTTTCACCATTAAGTATGATGTCACCTATAGGTCTTTTGTAGAGATTGTCAAATTGAGTAAGTTTTCACCTACTCTTTATTTACTGAGAGTTATTATCATGAATGGGGTTGTATTTTATCAAATGCTTTTCCTGCATCTATTTATATAATGTGAGTTTTCTTTCTTGGCATGTTGATATGATGGGTTATATTTATAGGTTGTTGAATGTTGAACCAGCATTGCTCACCTGGGATAGATCTCACTTAATCATGGTGTAGAAAACTTTCTATACATTGTTGAATTTGATTCACTAACATTTTCTTAAGGGTTTTTTCATTGATTTTCAGGGGAGATACTGGTCTATAGTTTTCTTTTGTAATTCTCTAGGTTTTGGTATTAGAGTAATGCTGGCCTCATTGAGTGAATTAGGACATATTTCTCCTGCTTCTGTCCTCTGAAAGAAATTGTAGATAATTGGTATGATTTTTTTTTACTTAAATGTTAGGTAGAATCTGGGCCTGGTGCTTTGTTTTGGAAAGTTATTGATTTTTCATTCAATTTCTTTAATTAATATTGGCCTATTCGGATTGTCTATTTATTGTTGTGTGAGTTTTGGCAAGTTGTGCCTTTTAAAAAATTAGTTCATTTCATCTAGATTATCAAATTTGTGAGCATAGAGTTATCCTTTTTATGTCTATGGGCTCTGTAGTGATGTCCACTCTTCTATTTCTGTTATTAGTCATTTGTGTCCTCTCTCTTTCTTTTTAGCCTGGCTAAAGGCTGATCTATTTTATTGAACTTTTCCAAGAATCAGCTTTATGTTTTCCTGATTTTCTCTATTTTTCTGTTTTCTTTTTAATTAAAAATTTTAAATATTTTGTTGACATTGTTTCAAGTGACCCACTTAATATAACACCCTTTACACACTACATTGTGCCCCCCATGACCCATGCAAAGTCTCTTTCCACCCCCATTTCACCCTCTTTCTTCCTACTTCACCTACATCCACCCCCCCTTCCCCTCTGGCAATTGCTACCCTGTTGTATGTATATGTGTGTTATGTACATAAAATTTGGCTAATCCTTTAACATTCTTTGATCCTGTCCTCACTTTTCCCTTCCTTCTGACACCTGTCCATCTGTTCCCTGTGATCCTGCCTCTGCTTATATTTTGTTCTTCAGTTTATTGTGTTCATTAGATTCCACATATAAATGAAAGCATATGGTACTTATCTTTCTATGACTGGTTTATTTCACTTAATAATAATTTCCAGGTCCATCCATGCTGTTGCAAAAGGTAAGATTCCCTTTCTTTTTCACAACTGCATAGTATTCCATTGTGTAAATGTACCACAGCTTTTTTATTCACTTTTCTACAGACAGACACTTGGGCTGTTTCCAGATCTTGGCTATTGTAAACAATGCTTCAGTAAACATGGGGCTGCATATCTTTTTTTGAATAATTGTTTTGAGATTCTTAGGATATATTCCTAGAGGTGGGATAGCTGGGTCATAAGGAAGTTCCATTTTTAATATTTTGAGGAAACTTCACATTTTTTTTCCACAGTGGCTGTACAAAACAGCATTCTCCCAGCTGTGCAGGAGGGTTCCCTTTTTTCCACACTCTCACCAGCACTGCACTGGCTGTTTGTTGATTTGTAAGTGAAAGCCATTCTGGCAGGTATGAGCAATATACAAATTTAATGCAATCCTCTTTAATATCCCAATGTCATTTTTTAAAGAAATAGAAAAAAGTCACCAGGTTTGTATGGAACCATAAAAAATCCTGAGTAGCCAAAGCAGTGCTGAGGAAAAAGAATGAAGCCAGAGGTATCACATTACCTGACTTCAAGTTATACTAGAGAGCCACAATAATCAAAACAGCTTGGTATTGGCAGAAAAACAGACATACACACTAATGGAACAGAATTGAGAACTCAGAAATAAAACCACATATACACAAACAAATAATCTTTGACAAAGAAACCTAAAACACACAATGGAGCAAAGAAAGCCTCTTTGCTAAATGGTGCTGGAAAAATTGGAAAGCCACATGAAAAAGAATGAAACTTGACTACAGTGTGTTCCCTTGCACAAAAATTCATTCAGAGTGGATCAAAGACATAAATATAATAACCAAAACAATAAATTACATAGAAGAAAACATAGGTAGTAAACTCATGGACCTTGGCCATAGAGAACAATTTATGAATTTGATCCCAAAGGCAAGAGAAGTAAAGGCAAAAATAAATGAATGGGACTATATTAAACTAAAAAGCTTCTGCACAGCAAAAGAAACTGGAAACAAAACAAATAGCCAACTATATGGAAATGATATTTAAAGCAAACAACAGCTTTGATAAGGGGTTAATATCCAAAATATATAAAGAACTCACAAATGAGGAGAGGACCTGACTAGATACTTCTCCTAAGAGGACATACAAATGGACAACAGATATATGAAAATATGTTCATCTTCACTAGCTATTCGAGAAACACAAATCAAAACTACAATGAGATACCACCTTGTACCTGTTGGATTGGCTGTTATCAACAAGACAGGTAATAACAGGTGTTGGAGAGGCTGTGGAGAAAAGGAAACCCTCATTCACTGCTGGTGAGAATGCAAATTAGTACAACTATTATGGAAGAAAGTATGGTGGTTCTTCAAAAGACTAAGAATAGAACTACCATATGACCCAGCAATCCCTCTACTGGGTATCTACCCCCAAAACTCAAAAACATTGATAAATAAGAAAACATACACCCCCATGTTCATCGCAGCATTATTTACATTGCCAAGAACTGGAAGCAATCAAAGTGTCCCCAATAAAGGATTAACTAAAGAAGATGTGGTACATATATACAATGGACTACTACTCAGTCATAAGAAATGATGACATATTACTATTTATGACAACATGGATGGACCTTGAGAACATTATACTAAGTGAAATAAGTAAATCAGAAAAAGCTAAGAAGTATATGATTTTACACATAGATGGGATATAAAACTTATGGACCTAAATAAAAGTGAAGTGGTTACCAGGGGGAGAGGTATGTAGGGGAGGGTTTAAAGAGGGACAAATATACAGTGATGGAAAATGACTTAACTTTGGGTGATGGGTATACAACATAATCAACAGTTCAAATGCTATAGAAATGTTTACCTGAAGACTATGTATTCTTATTGACCAATGTTACCCTGTTGAATTTAATTTTTTTAATAAAATATGTTTTAAATCTTATATCCTGTCACTTTGCCAAATTTATTTTTTAGGTCTGGGAATTTTTTGGCTGAAACTTTAGACTTTTCTATATACAATATCATGTCATCAGTAAATAATGACAGTTTTACTTCTTTTCTAATTTGGATACCTTTTATTTTTTCCTTGTCTGATTGCTGTGGCTAGGACTTCGAGAAGTATGTTAAATCACAGTGAGAGAGGAGACATCCCTGTGTTATTCCCGATCTTAAGGGGATTGCTTTTATTTATTGCCCACTGAGTATGATGTTGATTGTCAGTTTGTCAAATATTGCCCTTATTATATATGTTGAGGTATGTTTCCTGTATTCTCACTTTGCTATGATTTTTGATCATAAATGGGTGCTAGATTTTATGGAATGCTTTTTCTACATCTGTTGATATGACCATGTGGTTTTTATCCTTCATATTGTTTATGTGATGAATCACATTTACTGATTTGCAAATATTGTATCAGCCTTGACTCCCCAGAATAAATCCGACTTGATCATGATGTATGATCTTTTCAGTGTATTGCTGGATCCTTTTTGCTACTATCTCATTGAAAATTTTAGCATCTATTTTCATCAGGGATATTATTGATTTATAGTTTTCTTTCTTTGTAGAATCTTTACCTGATTTTAGAATTAGGATCATATTTGCCTGATGAGTTTGGAGGTGTTCCCTCCTCTTGAATTTTTTGGAATTATTTTAAGAAAGATAGGTATTAGTTCTACTCTGAATATTGGGTAAAACTCACCTGTGAAGCCATCTGGTACAGGGCATTTTTTTGCTGGGAGTTTTTTGATAATGGTTTCAGTGTCATTTTTGTAATTTGGTTTGCTCAAGTTTTCTGATTCTTCCAGATTTAATTTTGGAAGATTGTAGGTTTCTAGAAATTTATCCATTTCACTAGGTTATCCAATTTTTTGACATATAAATCTTCTTTGGCATATAGTATTTTCTTATAATCCTTTGTATTTCTGTGGTGTCAGTTGTTACTTCTCCACTTTCATTTCTAGTTTTTATTTATTTGGGTCCTCTCTCTTCTTTCTTGATGAGTGATGAAAGGTTTGTCAATCTTGTATACCTTTTCAAAAAGCCAGCTATTGGTTTCATTGGCCTTTTGATTTTTTTTGGGGGGGTGGGGCTGTATGCCATTTATTTCCACTCTGACCTTTATTGTTTTCTTCCTTCTACTTCTTTGGGCTTTGTTTGTTGTTCTTTTTCTAGTTCTTTTAGGTGTAGGGTTAGCTTGTTTATTTGAACTTTTTCTTGCTTCTTAATGTATGCCTATAATGCTATGAACTTCCCTCTCAGGATTGCTTTTGCTGTGTCCCATAGACTTTGGGTAGTTGTGTGTTCATTTTCATTTGTTTCCCAGATTTTTTAAATTTCTTTCTTGATCTCATTGTTAACCCATTTGTTAACTAAATAACATGCTATTTAGCCTCCAAGTGTTTAAATGTTTCTCAGTTTTTCTATTGTAGTTGATTTCTAGTTTCATGCCATTGTGGTCAGAGAAGATGTTGATATGATTTTAATATTTCTAAATTTACTGAGACTTGTTTTGTGTAGTAACATGTGGTCTATCCTAGAAAATGTACCATGAGGGCTTGAAAAGAATGCATGTTCTGTTGCTTTGGGGTGTATTAGTCTGAAAATACCAATAAAATTTAGTTGATCTAGTGTGTCATTTAAGGCCACTGTTTATTTGTTGACTTCCTGACTGGAGGATACTTTCATTTATTTTAGTGGTGTGTTATAATTCCCTACTATTATAGTATTGCTGTTGATCTTGCCCTTTATGTCCACCACAATCTGCTTTATATATTTAGGTGCTCTGATATTGGGTACATAAATATTTACATGGTTACATCCTCCTCTTGGGTTCCTCCCGTTATCATTATGTTGAACATCTTTGTCCCTTACTATAGCCTTTGTTTTAAAGGATATTTTGTCAGATATAACTATGCTATACCAGCTTTTTTTTTTCTTTTTTCATTTCCATTTGCATGAGCTATTTATTTTTTCATCTCTTTACTTTTAGTCTATGTGTATCTTTTGTTTTCAGTTAGGTCTCTTGTAGACAGCATATATATGGGTCTTGTTTTTTTATCCATGCAGCTACCCTATGTGTTTTAATTGGAACATTTAATTTATTTACATTTAAGGTTAGTATTGATATGTACTTATTTATTGCCATTTTATTCTTTAAAGCTATAATACATTTTTCCTGGATTTCTTTTTTCTTTTCCTCTTTTTATAGCAGGCCCTTTAACATTTCTTGCAGTACTAGTTTAATGGTAATAAACTCCTTGAGCCTTTTCTTGTCTGGGAAGGTCTTTTTTTTCTCCTTCACTTTTAAATGATAGCTCTGCTGGATAGAGTAGTCTTGGTTTTAAGTTATTGTTTTGTATCACTTTGAATATTTCTTGCCAATCCTCTCTGGCCTGAGGTGTTTCTGTTGAGAAGTCAGATGTCAGCCTTATGAAGGCTTCTTTGTAGGTAATTAGTTGCTTTTCTCTCACAGCATTTAATATTCTTTCTTTGTCTCTTAATTTTCGGATTTTAATTATATTGTATCTTGTGAGCCTCTTTGGGTTCATTGTTGTTTTGGGGTATTTTTTTTTTGTTTTTCTTTTATTAATTTTACTAGGGTGACATCAATAAATCAGGGTACATATGTTAAAAGAAAATATGTCTAGGTTATCTTGTCCATCAATTATGTTGCATACCCATCACCCAAAGTCAGATTGTCCTCTGTCACTTTCTATCTAGTTTTCTTTATGCCCCTCCCCTCCCCCTTTCACTCTCCCTCCCCCCCCCCGTAACCACCAAACTCTTGTCAGTGTCTCTTAGTCTCGTTTTTATGTCCCATGGAACATGGAATAATGCAGTTCTTGTTTTTTTTCTGCTTTACTTATTTCACTTCAAATAATGTTATCAAGCTGCCACCATTTTGTTGTAAATGATCCGATGTCATCATTTCCTATGGCTGAGTAGTATTCCATAGTGTATATGTGCCACATCTTCTTTATCCAGTCTTCTATTGAAGGGCTTTTTGGTTGTTTCCATGTCTTGGCCACTGTGAACAATGCTGCAATGAACATGGGGCTATATGTGTCTTTACGTATCAATGTTTCTGAGTTTTGGGGGAATATACCCAGTAGAGGGATTGCTGGGTCATAAGGTAGTTCTATTTTCAGTTTTTTGAGGAACCACTATAATTTCTTCCATAATGGTTGTACTACTTTACATTCCCACCAACAGTGAATGAGGGTTCCTTTTTCTCCACAGCCTCTCCAACATTTGCTATTACCTGTCTTAATAATAGCTAATCTAACAGATGTGAGGTGGTACCTCATTGCAGTTTTGATTTGCATTTCTCTAATAACTAATGGAGATGAGCATCTTTTCATATATCTGTTGGCCATTTGTATTTCTTCCTGGGAGAAGTGTCTGTTCATGACCTCTTCCCATTTTTTTATTGGATTATTTGTTTGTTTGTTGTTGAGTTTTATGAGTTCTTTGTAAATTTTGGATATTAGGCCCTTATCTGAGCTGTTGTTTGAAAATATCATTTTCCATTTAGTTGGCTGTCTGTTTATTTTGTTATCAGTTTCTCTTGCTGAGCAAAAACTTTTTAGTCTGAAGTAGTCCCATTCATTTATTTTTGCCTTCACTTCCCTTGCCTTTGGAGTCAAATTCATAAAATGCTCTTTAAAACCAAGGTCCATGAGTTTAGAACCTATGTCTTCTTCTATGTACTTTATTGTTTCAGGTCTTATATTTAGGTCTTTAATCCATTTTGAATTAATTTTAGTACAAAGGGACAAACTGGAGTCAAGTTTCATTCTGTTGCATGTGGCTTTCCAGTTTTCCCAGCACCATTTGTTGAAGAGGCTTTCTTTTCTCCATTGTGTGTTGTTGGCCACTATATCAAAAATTATTTGACTATATATATGTGGTTTTCTTTCTGGGTTTTCTATTCTGGCCCATTGGTCTGAGTGTCTATTTTTCTGCCAATACTATGCTGTTTTGATTGCCATAGCTCTATAACATAGTTTGAAGACAGGTATTGTAATGCCCCCAACTTCATTCTTTTTCTTTAGGATTCCTTTGGCTATTTGGGGTTTTTTATAGTTCCATATAAATCTGATGATATTTTGTTCCATTTCTTTAAAAAATGTCATTGGAATTTTGATGGGAATTGCATTAAATTTGTATATTGCTTTGGGTAATATGGCCATCTTGATTATATTTATTCTTCCTATCCAAGAACAAGGAATATTCTTACATCTCATTGTATCTTTTTCCATTTCCCTTAACAATGCTTTGTAGTTTTCATTATATAGGTCCTTTACATTCTTTGTTATGTTTATTCCTAGGTATTTTTTGTTGTTGTTGTTGCAATCGTGAAGGGAATTATTTTTTTGAGTTCATTCTCAAATGTTTCATTGTTGGCCTATACAAAGGCTATGTACTTTTGTATGTTAATTTTGTATCCTGCGACCTTACTGTATTGGTTTATTGTTTCTAGTAGTCTTTTTGTAGATTCTTTGGGGTTTTCAATGTATAGGATTATATCATCTGCAAAAAGTGATAACTTTACTTCTTCTTTTCCTATATGGATGCCTTTTATTTCTTTGTCTTGTCTGATTGCTCTGGCTAGAACTTCTAGCACCACATTAAATAGGAGTGGAGAGAGTGGACAACCCTGTCGTGTTTCTGATTTAAGGGGGAAAGCCTTCAGTTTTGTGCCATTTAATATGATGTTAGCTGATGGTTTATCATATGTGGCCTTTATCATGTTGAGATATTTTTCTTCTATACCCATTTTGTTGAGAGTCTTAAACATAAAATTGTGTTGTATTTTATCGAATGCCTTTTCAGCATCTATTGATAAGATCATGTGGTTTTTGTTCTTTGTTTTGTTGATATGGTGTATTACATTAACCATTTTATGTATGTTGAACCATCCTTGAGATCCTGGGATGAATCCCACTTGATCATGATGTGTTATTTTTTTACTATGTTGTTGAATTTGATTTGCTAGTATTTTGTTTAGTATTTTAGCATCTGTATTCATTAGAGATATTGGTCTATAGTTTTCTTTTTTTGGGCCGTCCTTGCCTGGTTTCGGTATGAGGGTAATGTTGGCCTCATAAAATGTGTTTGGAAGTATTGCTTCTTCTTCAATTTTTTGGAAGACTTTGAGTAGAATAGGAACCAACTCTTCTTTGAATGTTTAATAGAATTCACTAGTATAACCATCTGGGCCTGGACTTTTATTTTGGGGGAGGTTTTTAATAGTTTCTTCTATTTCTTCCCTACTACTTGGTCTGTTTAGGCTTTCTGCTTCTTCTTGACTCAGTCTAGGAAGGTTGTATTGTTCTAGGAATTTATCCATTTCTTCTAGGTTGTTGAATTTAGTGGCATAAAGTTTTTCATAGTATTCTACAATAATTCTTTGTATATCTACGGTGTCCGTGGTGATTTCTCCTCTTTCATTTTGGATTTTGTTTATATGATTCCTTTCTCTTTTGCCATGGTAAGTCTTGCCAAGGGTTTTCCAATTTTGTTGATCTTTTCAAAGAACCAGCTCTTTGTTCTATTAATTTTTTCTATAGTTTTTCTGTTCTCTATTTCATTTATTTCTGCTCTGATTTTTATTATATCCTTTCTTCAGCTGGTTTTGGGTTGTCTTTGTTCTTCTTTTACCAGTTTCCTTAAGGTGTGAAGTTCAGTGGTTCACTTGGGCTATCTCTTGTTTGTTCATATAAGTCTGAAGTGATATGAACTTCCCTCTTATCACTGCTTTTGCTGTATCCCATAGGTTCTGATATGTCGTATTGTCAATTTTATTTGTCTGTATATATCATTTGCTCTCCGCTTATTTCTTCTTTGACCCATTCATTATTTTTTTAATTTTTTTTTGTATTTTTCCGAAGGAGCGGGGGAGGGGTGGAGGACCAGATAGGCGCTTCTCCTGTGTGCCCTGGCCAGGAATCAAACCCGGGATTCCTGCACGCCAGACCGATGCTCTACCACTGAACTAACCACCAGGGCCGACCCATTCATTTTTTAAAAGTATGTTGTTTAGTTTCCACATTTTTGTGGGATTTTTTCCTCTTTTTTTGCAGTTGAATTCTAGTTTCAAGGCTTTATGATGAGAAAATATGCTTGGTATAACTTCAGTTTTTCTGAATTTGCTAATGTTATTTTTGTGGCCCAACGTATGGTCAATTCTTGAGAATGATCCATGTACACTGGAGAAAAATGTATTCTCTGTCACTTTGGGATGAAATGTCCTATAGATGTCTGTCATATCCAGGTGCTCCAGTGTTTTGCTTAAGGCCATATATCTTTATTGATTCTCTGTTTGGATGACCGATCTAGAGCCGTCAGCGATGTATTGAGGTCTCCAAGTATGATTGTATTTTTGTCAGTTTTTGTTTTAAAGTCAATAAGTAGCTGTCTTATATATTTTGGTGCTCCTTGGTTTGGTGCATATATATTAATAATTGTTATGTCTTCTTGATTCAGCATCCCCTTAATCATTATGAGATGATCATTTTTGTCTCTGAGTACTTTTGCTGTCTTGTAGTCAGCATTATCAGATATGAGTATTGCTATGCCTGCTTTTTTTTGGATGTTATTTGCTTGGAATATTGTTTTCCAGCCTTTCACTTTGAATTTGTTTTTATCCTTGTTGCTTAGATGAGTTTCTTGTAGGCAGCATACAGTTGGATTTTCTTTTTTAATCCATTCTGCTACTCTGTGTCTTTTTATTGGTGAGTTTAATTCATTTACATTTAGTGTAATTATTGACACTTGTGGGTTCCCTATTGCCATTTTATACATTGCTCTCTGTTAGTTTTCTGTCTTGTTTGATTCTTGTCTTTTGTTTTTCTATCCTTTTTTTTGTTTGGTTGTATTCCATACAACTTTCCTCTTTTCCTATCTTTTTTAAATCATGTGCTTCTGTGGTGGTTTTTTCAAGGGTGGTTACCATTAAGTAATGAAAAGGGTTCCTACCCTGTTCATTGTAGTGCACTATCTTGTGAGTACTTTTGCACTCCATCGTCCTTTGCTACTGTTTATATCGGTCCTCTGCCCCCCTTTTTTTTTTGTTGTTGTTGTTGTTGTCACAGTTTAAATTTGGTTTTATTGTGTTCTTGGTGGAGCTTTTACTTGTGGTTTTGTTTTGTTTTGTTTTTGTATTTGGTTGGAAAACCCCCTTTAGTAATTCCTGGAATGGGGGTTTTCTGATGATAAATTCCCTCATCTTTTCTGTATCTGCGAATGTTTTTATTTCTCCTTTGTATTTGAAGGATAGCTTTGATGGGTATAGTATTCTTGGCTGAAAGTTCCTCTCTTTCAGGACTTTAAATATTGGGGTCCACTCTCTTCTAGCTTGTAGAGTTTCTGTTGAGAAATCTAATGGTAATCTAATAGGCATTCCTTTATATGTTGTATTCTTCTTTTCTCTGGCTGCCTTGCGAAATTTCTTCTTTGTCGTTGGTTTGTGCCAATTTCAATATGATGTGCCTTGGAGTAGGTTTGTTGGGGTTAAGAAAACTCAGATTTCTGTTTGCTTCTTTCCACAGGCTTGGGAAGTTCTCATATATTATTTGTTGGAATATGTTCTCCATTCCATTTTCTCTCTTCTCCCTCTGATATACCTATTTTTCTTATGTTATTCTTTTTGATGGAGTCAGACAATTCCTGTAGGGCTTTCTCATTTTTTTTAATTTTTGAGTCTCTTTCTTCTTCCTTCTGTTGTTTCTCAAGTTCCTGGTCTTCTATTTCACTAATCATACCCACTATCTGGCCTGTTCTATTAGCTAAGCTTGTTACCTCGTTTTTCAGCTTGTGAATTGAGTTTTTCATCTCTGTTTAATTTGTTTTTATAGTTTCAATTTCCTTGGTAATATATTCTTTGTGTTCGTTGAGTTGTTTTCTGAGCTCCCTAAATTGCCTTTCTGTGTTTTCTTGTATATCTCTGAGTATTTTTAGGATTTCTATTTTAAATTCTCTGTCATTTAGCTCCAAAATTTCCAATATGTTAAATTTTTTCTCCATAGATTTTTCCTCATCTATCTGTGCTACTTCTCTGTCTTTTTTTTTCTGAAGTTGGAAACGGGGAGGCAGTCAGACAGACTCCTGCATGCGCCTGACTGGGATCCACCTGGCATGCCCACCAGGGGGCGATGCTCTGCCCATATTGGGGCATCGCTCTGCCGCAATCACAGCCATTCTAGCGCCTGAGGCAGAGGCCACAGAGCCATCCTCAGCAGCCAGGCAAACTTTGCTCCTATGGAGCCTTGGCTGCAGGAGGGGAAGAGAGAGACAGAGAGGAAGGAGAGGGGAAGGGGTGGAGAAGCAGATGGGTGCTTCTCCTGTGTGCCCTGTCCGGGAATCGAACCTGGGACTCCCGCATGCCATGCCGACGCTCTACCACTGAGCCAACCGGCCAGGGCCCTCTCTGTCTTTTGTATCCATGATACTCAATTTTCTTTTCCTTAATGGCATCTGAGGGTGGTTTTGTTGATAGTACTAATGAGAATTAATAAAGAATAAAAAGTTAAAAAAATAAAAATAAAAAAACATTATTTTCCCCCCTTTTTCTTTTCCTCTCCTCTCCTCTCCCCTCCTTCTTGAGAAAATCCTGTAGTGAACTATGAATTATATTGTGCTAAATAGAACAAAAACTATGTATAATGGAGGGCCTAAGTTGGGGAGAAGTGGTAAGGGGTTAAAAAAAAGGGGGGTTATGGACCCACAAAATGCAAAAAAGGAAAAAATTTCAGTCAAGAATAAAATGATTTGCTTTTACATGATGGTTGACTAAGAGATATAATGAGAGGAATAAGAGGGAAACAGGAAAAAGGGGGAAAAATTTAAAAATTACTATTGTATTTAGTGGAGCAAGTACTAGATAAAATGGAGAGCCAGCATTGGGAGCACTGCTAGTGAGTTAAAAAAGCGAATTAAAAAAACCCCAAAGTGCCACAAAGAAAAATTTGAGTCCCAAATAAAATAATTTGTTCATGATTGAGGATTGAATGAGAGGAAAAGTAAAGGAGAAAAGAAGAAACTAATATAGAGGGAGAAAAAAAGAAAGAGGAAAACAGAAAAAGAAGAAAATAGAACAAAAGGAGAGAGAGAGAGTTAAAGGTTTTGGAGTGCAACCCTCATAGAGAGAAAAGAAGAAGAAAGGAAAGATAATGGGAGATGTAACACTTATGGGTAGTATAGTTCAAGGAGAGGAGAGAGTAAGACCGGCAGAGAATTAAATGACCAAATTGGAAGAGGAAGAAAATAATCAAGACAAGAACATAAGAGAAACAAACAAACAAATATAATAAAATGGGATAGGTTATAAAGTCTGTGGATTATTCTTGATTTTGAGAGGTTATCATCTTGCTTTTTCTTCTCTCTTCTTCTTCCTGATCAGTGATTCTGTACCCCAGGTTCTGCCCCTGTGGCATGCTTAGGTAGAGGTTTGCATTGATAAGTCTCTATGGCGATGTCATATATTGGGCTTCAGTCTCCTTGGCAGTCAAGGCTCATTAGCATTTGCAGGCTCCAACAATGAGAGAGTCCATTTTTCCAGAGTCTCTCTCCTAGTCTTTCTTTCCTGAATTAGTAGCCTGATGATCCAGCTATGGGGTTGCTGCTGCCTCTGCCTGGAGAGTAAGAAGCTCAAAGAGCTGGCATATCCCCACTCTATTCCCACTCAGCGCAGGGCTCTGGGTTAGGCTCAATCAGTCAGAGCCACTAGCATAATCAGGCGGGGCTGGGAGCCAGTTGTTTTCAAGGTGCCTTTCTATGCTCCTCTAGGCATGTCCCGAATGCCTCTGCACTCTGTGGGACCACTTTCCCTAGGCTTTTTTCACTTTGTGACCTGTTTTGCCTGGGTAGAAGATGCCCTAGTTGCTGTTTGCAAAGTAGTAGAATTTACAAGCTGCCAAATCCCTCTTTTTAACATATAGCCCTGAATATGTAAGCTCTGCCAGTCAGAGGTTGCCCTCACCCCTGTGTGCATAGCATAACAAGAGGTACCAAAAAGGCCCTGGCCGGTTGGCTCAGCGGTAGAGCGTCAGCCTGGTGTGCGGGGGACCCGGGTTCGATTCCTGGCCAGGGCACATAGGAGAAGTGCCCATTTGCTTCTCCAACCCCCCCCCTCCTTCCTTTCTGTCTCTCTCTTCCCCTCCCACAGCCAAGCTCCATTGGAGCAAAGATGGCCCGGGCGCTGGGGATGGCTCCTTGGCCTCTGCCCCAGGCACTAAAGTGGCTCTGGTCGTGGCAGAGTGACACCCCAGAGGGGAAGAGCATCGCCCCCTGGTGGGCAGAGCATCACCCCTGGTGGGCGTGCCAGGTGGATCCCAGTCGGGTGCATGCGGGAGTCTGTCTGACTGTCTCTCCCCATTTCCAGCTTCAGTAAAATTCAAAAAAAAAAAAAAGAGGTACCAAAAAATATCTCCCCTCTTGTCTTAGATCGCTGACCTGTGAGAGATCTTGTCAGTTAGGGTTGCATATGTCAGTTGGGAGGCGAGCAGACTGTGGGTTAAGCTAATCCTTCACGGGTCTGTTAGCTTGTATTGCTGGGTGAGGTGCCTCACCCGCCCGGAGAAGTTCGAGTATAGGGAATCTCACTTTCGCACGCAACTCTTCAGGGCACAGGGATGACCCTGAGACTCTGGTTTCGGCCCATACAAACACCTCTGACTCTGCCCCTCTGTCCTGGAACATGGGTGCCCACTCCCGGGGGAATCTCTCACCCACTAGCAGCGCTCGTTGACCAGGATATCAGGCCGGGCGCCTCTCACTCCGGGTGAGGCACCCCATCCGCACGGAAAAGTTCAAGAGTAGGGAATTTTGTTCCTGCTCACTCCTCACGTGCCTCTTTTCAGAGCGCAGGGGCAACCCCGAGACTCCGGTTTCGGTCCACAGAAAGGCCTCTGACTCTGCCCCTCTGTCCGGTAACATGGGCACCCACTCCCGGGGCTCTAGGAGGAATCTCTCGCCCACTATCTGCATGCGCTGACCAGGGGATCGGGGCTGATGGCTGCTCCACTTGTCTTTCTTTGTCTGGATTTGGCACGAGTGTTCGCTTGTGTTGACTGGGTTGCCACAAGCACTGTTTGTCCTTGGCTTGGATGTCCGTTCCACAGCCTGGTTCGGACATTTATGCCACAGCCTGGTTCTATTCACACCCTATGCCTGCCTTAGTTCCTATACTCTCAGTTCCCAGTGAAAGCAGCCCTTATTTAGGTTAGTGAGGAAAGCGGAGTGTTTCTTCCTCCATCTTATTTCCTTTGGGGTTGATTATATATTTATTCAATTTTTTGCTCTATCATACCTTTGCGTTTAGTGTGGAACTTCTGGAGGCCCCAAGGATAGATTTTTCTGTCTCTGGTTGAAGATCTTGTTGAATTTTTGGGGAGATTTATCAGTATCGCTCCTTACAGCGCCATTTCACTAATGTCACTAATTTTAAAACTCTGGGTTCATTGTTAATGGAACTTTCTGTGCTTCTTGAACTTGTGTGACTTTTTCCTTCATCAGTTTAGGGAAGTTTTTGGCTATGATTTCTTCAAACGAGTTCTCTATCCCTTTTTCATTCTCTTCTCCTTTAGCAACCCCTATAGTGCGGATGTTGTTTCTCTGCATGTTGTCCCAGAGGGCTATTAGTTTCCTCAGTATTTTTGAGCCTCTTTTATTTTTGCTTCTCTGTTTCTGTGCTTAAATTTATCTTGTCTTTTAAATTGCTGATTCAGTCCTCCACTTCATCCAGCCTGTTGTTGATTCGTTGTAGTCCAGTTTTCATTTTAGATATTGTATTTGTCATTTCTGACAGGTTCTTTTTTATGATTTCAGAGTTGTTTTTAATGCTATCTTCTTTTTGTTTAAGTTCTTCTTGTGATCATTCATTCTTACTCTAAGATCCTGAAATCAGGATATATTGATGTGTGTTGATTTAAAAATAATATTTGCTTCCACATATATAAACAACTGTAAATATACTGTTTTAGTTACTAAAGGCTTGGCAATTATTAGAGAAGCACCAACTAGCCATGAAATGAATGAGTGTCTTTTCTGGCTCTGTTTCCTCCTTCAGTTCTATGTATTTTAACTCATTACCAAAACCAGTAGTCACCAACCCTCTATTCCATAACCCTAAGACCAGTGTTTAGAGTGAGTCCTGAGCCATAGCCATTATATATAATGTCAGCAACTTTTTTTATATGAGATGCTTCTAAATATTTTTTATTATGAGAATGATTATGACCAATATTTTATTGGTTACTTCTTTATTGACATAGATAAAAGAGAAGGTAATTTTAGAAAGCATACCATAGAGCAGATAAGGCATGTTGTATGATGATACCCTACCCTTAAAAAATTAAATACAACTATCTTCACATCCTCTGTGGACCTGGTTGTACCATTTTAAAGCCATCATGAAATTTGAAACATATATGTGGGTAAATACCTATTTATAATAGGTATCTATGTCTATAAATAACTGTGGCTATATAAGAATAAATAGGGATATTTACTAAAATAAAAAGGAAACATCTAAAAACATCAATTTTTATTAAAATGAGATAGAATATAAGCGAGCCTGACCTGTGGTGGCGCAGTGGATAAAGCGTCGACCTGGAAATGCTGAGGTCGCCGGTTCGAAACCCTGGGTTTGCCTGGTCAAGGCACATATGGGAGTTGATGCTTCCAGCTCCTCCTCCCTTCTCTCTCTCTCTCTCCCTCTCTCTCTCCTCTCTAAAATGAATAAATAAATAAATAAAAATTAAAATTAGAATATAAGCGAAAGCATAAATAGAAAGATTAGATAAATATGTTAAATACAGAATAGCTTTGTTTCCATTTCATACTTTTTGATTCTTTATTCAAAATCTTACGGAATCTAAACAGCATAAACTTTCCCCTACAAGAAACTATTATTTTTGTTATATGCAAATATAACATGAACATTTAATGAAAATGCATTGATTTTGATAGCCTATCATAAGTGTTGAATAGCATGTTTTTCTTTATATGAATGGGGTTTGTGTGTATTATAGATAAAATATTGAATCTAGTACGGATTTTCATAATAGTACATTTTATTGTGTACATAAATATATATGTATGTTTTTAATTAAAAAGTGTTTATCTTGAAACAACTAATTAATTAAATAGTCTTACATAGACAATATTTATACATAGAGACTGTAAAGCAATACTAATTTGATAAGTTTATATATAACTTAATTGAATATATAGCAGTCAACTGTTAGGATTCAATAAGTTGTTTACAGATTCAACAAAAATATTAGGCTTCATAGATGTGTTTATTCTATCAAGAAAAACACAGAATTACATTATTATGTTTTTATTTATATTCCTTTAGTCAAACATTTTAATTCTCATGAATGAGTAGAAGTTAAATTGGATTTAATAAAATCTTTTCTTTTGCTTTAGGAAAAAGTCAAAGAGAAGGAAGAAAATCTGAGTCATGTAAACCAATTCTTAAAGTAGAATACAAGACCTGCAGAAACAGGTATGCATTTTTACTTTAGGAAATGTGGGGAAATATGTAATAAACAGAAATAAGAAAGGCAGATAACTTTTAATGTTTGTGTATTGTTTAAAGTTTTATATAATTATATTACCTGGCTGAGTTCTTTACATTAACAAGTACAGATATCTTATTGTTTAATAAGGACATCTATGATGATGATTATTATAAATATTGAAAATAATTTAAAAATGATTTGTGAATATTTAGATGAGTATTATATACATTAATTTTAACAATTTAGAACTTTTTTACATGCACATGATAAGGTGCAATTAATTAGCATTATTAAGCACAGCTTTTTACCTATTGGTATTGAACATAAAATTATTACATACATACCCTAGCCTCTGTACTTTAGGTTTCTACATTCTGAAGTTGGAAAGATCATAGTTAGTTTGAAAGATAAACATTTATATATATTGGCATAATAAAATAGTACTAAATTTTAATATATAGAAAATTAAAGAAAAATATGTAGTAAAATTACATCTTGTATATATAGCAGCCATATCCTATACATCAACAATGTTCTTTTTACTTGCAACAATTATGAGTAGAAATATATTCATCCAGAATTACCATAATTTCAAATCTTGCTTAAACTTTATTTTTACTCTAAATTGGATAACCTACTTTGTATTACTTTTATGCTTACACTAGAATGTTTTCTTGGCACCATAGGTACATTTAATGTTAGTGTATACCTGCCATTATGGTCATTTAAAATTGTGGTCATTTAACCAGTTAGTCTATGTGTGTGTGTGTGTTTATATATATAAAACTTATATAAAACATATATGTAATTTTGTGAAATTTGGCATACTAAAATAAAAGTGAATGCTTTTTTATTTTGAAGTTGTTATGGTCTAGTAGCAGAAGTAAGGCCATAAACTTGTGGTTTCCATATAACATGTGAGGTGCTCTTATAGAGATATGCTATGAAAAAACAGCAAAAGAGTGCCCAAACCTCCCAAGAGAGAGTGGAGAGAATAATAGAGAGAGAAGTCAATGCATTTCTTCATGGCTTTCCTTTTGAGTTGCCTTAGATGGTACTAAAGGGATGACAGGATGGTGACAGGCAAAGGGAGAAAAAGGGTGAAGGTTGAGAAAATGTACTTCAGGAATCAAAAGTTCAAGTCATGGTAGTGTAAAGTAATGATTAAGATCATTAGCTTATAGGGTATGACATCTGTATGACCTTGAAAATTTTAATTAATACTTTCAAACTTTAATTTACTCATTTGTGATGTTTGTGAGGATTAAGGAAATTATGTATAGAACTTGTAATGTCATAAGTTTTATGAATGGCATATAATGGATTTCTGAATAAAAAGAAATCATCATCATAGATACCACATTATTAAATTATTCACCTGCCCTAAATTAATAATTTGTTCTAATAATGCTAATTCAACTTTGTATTAAAGTAATTCTTCAGAGTTCTAATATAAAATAATTACATACATATAATTAATCATAATTACTGTCATTGCACTTACTGTATACTTTAGTACATTCTGTCTATTTGTTGTAATTACTACTATATTAAAAAAGGATACTAAAAAGCAGAAGAGCACTGAAGTTAAGAGTTCTGAAAGGTATTGGAACAGCAAAATGGGCTATAGTGTGGAAGTGGAAATAAATAGGTATATTTCCATTTTATTCTAGGATAAAGTAGCAACTTTGTGAAATAAAAAATTGGGATAGCTATGACAAGAGCAGGAATCTCAAGAGGAGCTCTACTACTTATGCTGCAGCAATAAATCCTCTTAAAGGACTACATAGATAGCAGATGTAAGGGGTATACATTCTGCTTAACTTTATCTAAAACCAGACATTCTCAACCTTTCTTTACATTTCTAGGGATGAATAACTATTCTTCTCAGAATTCTTTGGTCCCCAATTACCAATTTGCCTACTGGCACTCCAGCCACAATGGCATCTAGGCATAATAATTTTATCCCCTTCAAAAATATGGATATTGAGCTCTCTACCTGCTACCACTGCCATTATCAAGTTCTCTGTAGTTAAATAAAAATTACTTTCTGCTACTGTTTTAATCGCTTCTTATTATGGCTACCTACTGATAGACTTCATGTGCAGTTAAGTTCTCCAAGCCTCAGTATACCCACCTGCTAAATAGGAATAATAATAGTAGTTATCTCATTGGAGTATTATGAGGATTAAATAAAAACATGTCAGGTTCTTCACAAAATACCTGGAACATCATCAATGTTTAACAAATATTATCATTTAATAAATATTATATTATTACACAATTTATTGTTTAATTCTATTGCCTTCTTTGAGACAAAATGTTAATGCTTTCTTTATTATATTTCATCTATTTTACAAATTATACAATTAAACTCTTTTTCTTTTGGCATACAATTCTATGGATTTTGACACGTTTAAATTCTCAAAATCACCATCATAGCAATACAGTGTGTCCGTAAAGTCGTGGTGCACTTTTGACCTGTCATAGGAAAGCAACAAAAGACAATAGAAATGTGAAATCTGCACCAAATAAAAAGAAAACTCCCCCAGTTTCATACCTATTCAGTGCAGTTCGATGTGGGCTCACGCACAGATTTTTTAGGGCTCCTTAGGTAGCTATCCCGTATAGCCTCTATAGACTCTTCACTGACTGATGGCCTACCGGAACGGAGTTTCTCCACCAAACTGCTGGTTTCCTTCAACTGCTTATCCCACCGAGTAATGTTATTCCTTTGTTGTGGTGCTTCGTTATAAACGCGCCGATATTCACATTGCACTTGGGTCATGGATTTGAATTTAGTAAGCCACAGAACACACTGAACTTTCCTCTGTTCCATCCACATCTCGACTGGCATGGCGGTAGGCTGCTCCGCTGTATACACGGTGTTATGTCATCATCTGTGCATGCGCACATGCTGCCACATCATCCTACAGAAACTAGGAGGGTTTTCCTTTGATTTGGTGCTGATTTCACATTTCTATCATCTTTTGTTGCTTTCCTGTGACCGTCAAAAGTGCACCATACTTTACGGACACACTGCTGTAATACAGAGCATTTCCCCACTCCCAAAACTCCCTCATGTTATCCCTTATCACCTTTCCCATACTCCTAACTTCTGCCAACCATTGATCTCTTCTCCATCACTATAGTTTCAGCTTTCTGAGATATTGTATAAATGTAGTTATATATTATATATAATTTTTTGAGCCTAGCTTATTTTATAAACATAATAATGCCTTTGAGATTTATCAAAGTTGTATGTGTTGATAATTTTTTTTAAATAAATTTTTATTAATGGTAATGGGATGACATTAATAAATCAGGGTACATATATTCAAAGAAAACATGTCTAGGTTATTTTGTCATTAAATTATGTTGCGTACCCCTCGCCCAAAGTCAGATTGTCCTCTGCCACCCTCTATCTAGTTCTCTGTGCCCCTACCCCTCCCCCTAACTCTCTCCCTCCCTCTCTCCCATGTCCTCCCTCCCCCCACCCCTGGTAACCTCCACACTCTTGTCCATGTCTCTTAGTCTCATTGTTATGTTCCACCAATGTATGGAATCAAGTAGTTCTTGTTTTTTTCTGATTTACTTATTTCACTCCTTATAATGTTATCAAGATCCCACCATTTTGCTGTAAATGATCTGATGTCATCATTTCTTATGGCTGAGTAGTATTCCATAGTGTATATGTGCCACATCTTCTTTATCCAGTCTTCTATTGAAGGGCTTTTTGGTTGTTTCCATGTCTTGGCCACTGTGAACAGTGCTGCAATGAACATGGGGCTACATGTGTCTTCACGTATCAATGATTCTGAGGTTTTGGGGTATATACCCAGTAGAGGGATTGCTGGGTCATAAGGTAGTTCTATTTGCAGTTTTTTGAGGAACCACCATACTTTCCTCCATAATGGTTGTACTACTTTACAGTCCCACCAACAGTGAATGAGGGTTCCTTTTTCTCCACAGCCTCTCCAACATTTGCTATTACCCGTCTTGTTGATAATAGCTAATCTAACAGGGGTGAGGTGGTATTTCATTGTAGTTTTGATTTGCATTTCTCTAATAACTAATGAAGCTGAGCATCTTTTCATATATCTGTTGGCCATTTGTATCTCTTCCTGGGAGAAGTGTCTGTTCATGTCCTCTTCCCATTTTTTTATTGGATTGTTTGTTTGTTTGTTGTTGAGTTTTATGAGTTCTTTGTAAATTTTGGATATTAGGCCCTTATCTGAGCTGTTGTTTGAAAATATCATTTCCCATTCAGTTGGCTGTCTGTTTATTTTTATATCAGTTTCTCTTGCTGAGCAAAAACTTTTTATTCTGATGTAGTCCCATTCATTTATCTTTGCCTTCACTTCTCTTGCCATTGGAGTCAAGTTCATAAAATGTTCTTTAAAACCCAGGTCCATGATTTTAGTACCTATGTCTTCTTCTATGTACTTTATTGTTTCAGGTCTTATATTTAGGTCTTTGATCCATTTTGAATTAATTTTAGTACACAGGGACAGGCTGTAGTCGAGTTTCATTCTTTTGCATGTGGCTTTCCAGTTTTTCCAACACCATTTGTTGAAGAGGCTTTCTTTTCTCCAATGTGTGTTGTTGGCCCCTTTATCAAAGATTATTTGACCATATATATGTGATTTTATTTCTGGGCTTTCTATTCTGTTCCATTGGTCTGAGTGTCTATTTTTCTGCCAATACCATGCTGTTTTGATTATCGTGGCCCTATAATATAGTTTAAAGTCAGGTATTGTAATGCCCCCAGCTTCATTCTTTTTCCTTAGGATTGTTTTGGCTATTCGGGGTTTTTTATAGTTCCATATAAATCTGATGATTTTTTGTTCCATTTCTTTAAAAAATCTCATAGGGATTTTGATGGGAATTGCATTAAATTTGTATATTGCTTTGGGTAATATGGCCATCTTGATTATATTTATTCTTCCTATCCAAGAACAAGGAATATTTTTCCATCTCATTGTATCTTTTTCGATTTCCCTTAACAATGCTTTGTAATTTTCATTATATAGGTCCTTTACGTTCTTTGTTATGTTTATTCCTAGGTATTTTATTTTTTTTGTTGCAATCGTGAAGGGGATTATTTTTTTGAGTTCATTTTCTAATATTTCATTGTTGGCATATAGAAAGGCTATGGACTTTTGTATGTTAATTTTGTATCCTGCGACCCTACTGTATTGGTTTATTGTTTCTAGTAATCTTTTTGTGGAGTCCTTCGGGTTTTCGATGTATAGGATCATATCATCAGCAAAAAGTGATACCTTTACTTCTTCTTTTCTGATATGGATGCCTTTTATTTCTTTGTCTTGTCTGATTGCTCTGGCCAGAACTTCTAGCACCACGTTGAATAAGAGTGGAGAGAGTGGACAACCCTGTCTTGTTCCTGATTTAAGGTAGAAAGTCCTCAGTTTTATGCCGTTTAATAGGATGTTGGCTGATGGTTTATCATATATGGCCTTTATCATGTTGAGATATTTTCCTTCTATACCCATTTTGTTGAGAGTCTTAAACATAAAATTGTGTTGTATTTTATCAAAAGCCTTTTCTGCATCTATTGATAAGATCATGTGGTTTTTGTTCTTTGTTTTGTTGATATGGTGTATTACGTTAACCGTTTTGCGTATGTTGAACCATCCTTGAGATTCTGGGATGAATCCCACTTGATCATGATGTATTATTTTTTTAATATGTTGTTGTATTCGGTTTGCCAGTATTTTGTTTAGTATTTTAGCATCTGTGTTCATTAGAGATATTGGTCTGTAGTTTTCTTTCTTTGTGCCATCCTTGCCAGGTTTTGGTATGAGGGTTATGTTGGCCTCATAAAATGTGTTTGGAAGTATTGCTTCTTCCTCAATTTTTTGGAAGACTTTGAGTAGAATAGGAACCAACTCTTCTTTGAATGTTTGATAGAATTCACTAGTATAACCGTCTGGACCTGGACTTTTATTTTTGGGGAGGTTTTTAATAGTTTTTTCTATTTCCTCCCTGCTGATTGGTCTGTTTAGGCTTTCTGCTTCTTCATGACTCAGTCTAGGAAAGTTGTATTGTTCTAGGAATTTATCCATTTCTTCTAGATTGTTGTATTTGGTGGCATATAATTTTTCATAGTATTCTACAATAATTCTTTGTATATCTATGATGTCTGTGGTGATCTCTCCTCTTTCATTTTGGATTTTATTTATTTGAGTCCTGTGCCTTTTTTCCTTGGTGAGTCTTGCCAAGGGTTTGTCAATTTTGTTGATCTTTTCAAAGAACCAGCTCCTTGTTTTATTGATTTTTTCTATAGTTTTTCTGTTCTCTATTTCATTTATTTCTGCTCTGAATTTTATTATCTCCTTTCTTCGGCTGGTTTTGGGTTGTCTTTGTTCTTCTTTTTCTAGTTCCTTAAGGTGTGAAGTTAAGTGGTTTACTTCGGCTCTCTCTTGTTTGTTCATATAGGCCTGAAGTGATATGAACTTTCCTCTTATTACTGCTTTTGCTGCATCCCAGAGATTCTGATATGTCGTATTTTCATTTTCATTTGTCTGTATATATCTTTTGATCTCTGCACTTATTTCTTCTTTGACCAATTCATTTTTTAGAAGTATGTTGTTTAGTTTCCACATTTTTGTGGGTTTTTCCCCCTCTTTTTTGCAGTTGAATTCTAGTTTCAAGGCTTTATGATCAGAAAATATGCTTGGTACAATTTCAATTTCTCTAAATTTGCTGATATTGTCTTTGTGGCCCAACATATGGTCAATTCTTGAGAATGTTCCATGTACACTAGAGAAAAATGTATACTCTGTCGCTTTGGGATGAAGTGTCCTGTAGATGTCTATCATATCCAGGTGTTCTAGTATTTCGTTTAAGGCCACTATATCTTTATTGATTCTCTGTTTGGATGACCGATCTAGAGCCATCAGCGGTGTATTGAGGTCTCCAAGTATGATTGTATTTTTGTTAGTTTTTGTTTTAAGGTCAATAAGTAGCTGTCTTATATATTTTGGTGCTCCTTGGTTTGGTGCATATATATTAAGGATTGTTATGTCTTCTTGATTCAACTTCCCCTTAATCATTATGAAATGACCATTTTTGTCTCTGAGTACTTTTTCTGTCTTGTAGTCAGCATTATTAGATATGAGTATTGCTACGCCTGCTTTTTTTTGGGTGTTGTTTGCTTGGAGTATTGTTTTCCAGCCTTTCACTTTGAATTTGTTTTTATCCTTGTTGCTTAGATGAGTTTCTTGTAGGCAGCATATAGTTGGATTTTCTTTTTTAATCCATTCTGCTACTCTGTGTCTTTTTATTGGTAAGTTTAAGCCATTTACATTTAGTGTAATTATTGACACTTGTGGGTTCCCTACTGCCATTTTATAAATTGCTTTCTGTTAGTTTTGTATCTAGTTTGATTCTTCTTTTTTGTTTTTCTATCATTTGTTTTTGTTTGTTTGTGTTCCATACTTCTTTCCTCTGTTGCTACCTTTTTTAAGTCAAGTGTTTTTTGGTGGTTTTTTCAAGGGTGGTTACCATTAAGTAATGAAAAGGGTACCTACCATATTCATTGTAGTACCCTATCTTATAAGTATTTCTGCACTTTATCGTCCTTTGCTACTGTTAATCTCCATCCTCTCCCCCCTTTTTTTTCCTTTGTTGTCACAGTTTAAGTTTGGTTTTATTGTGTTCTTGGTGGAGCTGTTACTTGTGGTGTTGTTTTCTTTTGTTCTTTGAATCTGGTTGGAAAACCCCCTTTAGTATTTCCTGGAGTGGGGGCTTTCTGTTGATAAATTCTCTCATCTTTTCTGTATTTGTGAATGTTTTTATATCTCCTTCATACTTGAAGGATAGCTTTGATGGGTATAGTATTCTTGGCTGAAAGTTCCTCTCTTTCAGGGCTTTAAATATTGGGGTCCACTCTCTTCTAGCTTGTAGAGTTTCTGCTGAGAAATCTGATGATAATCTAATAGGCCTTCCTTTATATGTTGTACTCTTCTTTTCCCTGGCTGCCTTGAGAATTTTTTCTTTGTCATTGGTTTGTGTCATCTTTATTGTGATGTGCCTTGGAGTGGGTTTGTTGGGGTTAAGAAAACTCGGTGTTGTGTTTGCTTCTTGAATTTGAGGCTTTAGTTCTTTCCACAGGCTTGGGAAGTTCTCGTCTATTATTTGTTTGAGTATATTCTCCATTCCATTTTCTTTCTCTTCTCCCTCTGATATACCTATTATTCTTATGTTATTCTTTCTGATGGAGTCAGACAATTCCTGTAGGGCTTTCTCATTTTTTATTATTTTTGAGTCTCTTTCTTCTTCTCTCTGTTGTGCCTCAAGTTGTTTGTCTTCTATTTAACTAATCCTATCCTCAATCTGGGCTGTTCTGTTAGCTAAGCTTGTTACCTCGTTTTTCAGCTCGTGAATTGAGTTTTTCATTTCTGTTTGATTTGTTTTAATAGTTTCAATTTCCTTGGTAATATATTCTTTGTGTTCATTGAGTTGTTTTCTGATCTCCCTATATTGCCTTTCTGTGTTTTCTTGTATATCTCTGAGTATTTTTAAGATTTCTAGTTTAAATTCTCTGTCATTTAGCTCCAAGGCTTCCAATATGTTAAGTCTTTTCTCCATAGATTTTTCCACATCTATTTGTGTTACCTCTCTTTCTTTTGTATCCATAATATTCGATTTCCTCTTTCTTATTGGCATCTGAGGGTGGTCTTGTTGATAGCACTAATTAGAATTAATAAAGAGTAAAAAGTAAAAAATAAATAAATAAATAAATAAAAGTAAAACACCCCACAAAAAAAAAACAGTAATAATTTATTATTTCCCCCTTTTTTCTTTCTTCTCTTTCCCTCCTCTCCCCTCCTCAGGGAAATATCGTGCCTATAATGGAGGGCCTGATTTGGGGTGAAGAGTTCAAGGGGCAAAAAAAGGGAGTAGGGACCTACTAAATGCAAAAAAAAAAAAAGGAAGAAAATCTTAGACAAGCATAAGATGATTTGCTTGTAAGTGATGGTCAACTAAGAGATATAATGAGAGGGATAAGAGGGAACCAGAAAAAAGGACCAAAAAAAAAAGAATAATAAAGAAGAAAAAAATAAAAATAATAAGTAAAAATCTGTTGTATTAAGTGGAGCGAAGACTAAATACAGTGGGGACCTTGGGTTGGGAGGACCCAAAATGCCACAAAAATAAACAAGAAAAAAACAAAAACAAAAGCAAAAAAGAAAAATAAAGCCAAAAAAAGCCTTGAGTCCCAAATTAACTAATTTGTTCGTGATTGAGGATTAAATGGGAGGAAAGTAAAACGAGAAAAGAAAAAACGAATAGAAAGGAAAAAATAAGAAAAAGAGAAAAACGAAGGAAGAAATAAAAAAGGAAGAGAAAAAAACAAAATAAAGCAAAACAAAAAAAAACAAAAGAGGAGAGAGTGAGAGTTAAGTGTTTTGGAGTATAACCTTAAAGGAGGGTGAGGATGAAGAAGAGAAATAAAATGTAACACTCATGGGTAGTGTAGTTCAAGAAAAGGGAAGCATAAGATGGGCAGAGAATAGAAGGACTGAGGTGGAGGAATTAAAGGCAATAAGATAGAAGAAACAAACAACAACAACAAAAAATTAGTGGAACAAGTTGTAAAGTCTGTGGATTTTTCTTGATTTTGAGAGGTTAACTTCTTCCTTTTTCTTTTCTCTCCCTCTTCCTGGTCGGTGACTCTGTACCCCAGGCTCTGCCCCTGTGTCACACTTAGGTAGGGATTTGCAGTTGATGGGATTCTATGGCAATGTCATATAATTGGCTTTAGTCTTGCTGGTAGTCAAGGCTTGTTGGCGTTTGCAGGGTCCAACGATGAGAGAGTTTGCTTTCCTGGATTCTCTCTCCTAGTCCCCCCTTCCTGAATTAGCAGCCTGGTGATCCAGCTATAAGGCTGCAACTGCTTCTGCCTGGGGAGTAAGAGGCTCAAAGAGCTGGGAAATCCCCACTCTATCCCCACTCAGTGCAAGGCTTGGGAAAGGCTCTGGCAGTCAGGGCCTCCAGTGTAATCAGGCGGGGGTGGGAGTCAATTGTTGTCAAGGTGACTGTTCAGCGCCTAGCATTCAGTTGGACCTCTCAACCCAGGCTTTCCACACTTTGTAGCCTGTTTTGGCTGGGAAGAAGAGGCACTAGTCTCTGCTTGCGACTAGTGTAGTATAGACCTTATTATCTGCCAAGTCCTTCTTGTTAGCGTTTATCCCTGAATATGGAGGCTCTATCAATCAGAAGTTGCCCCCGCCCCTTTAGCGAGAGGCACTAAAAAATATCACGCCTCTTGTCTTGGATTGCTGAACTGAGAGAGATCTTATCAATTAGAACCGAGGGTGCGCAGATTTCATGGGTTAAGCTAATTTCAGTGATTGGGTCGCAGCTGTGCTCCCGAAGGTATTTTAGGCTGCCTGTGCGCGCCCCTCCCCCAACGCTTGATTGTTAGCTTGAATGGCTGGGTGAGGTGCCCCGCCCACGGAGAGAATCTCCCAAGTAGGGAAGACCACCCTGGTGCCTCTCCCGCTCACCCTGCCGCTGGCGGCTGGATCGCACCAGGCGCAGGATAATGGGGCACCCTGGGTGTGCGGGCCAGTAGGGCGCTCTGGGCGCGTGGAATGCCCAGGGCACGCACGCGAATGGGGTGTGGCTGGCGACTCTCACTGGGCACCGGTGGCTGGCGACTCTCACTCGCAGTGCGCGTGCCGCTGGGAACGTTAGCGCTGCTTGCTCTGCAACCAGACCGGGCGCACACCGGTGGCTGCTCGCCGCTCCGGAGTGTGGGCGGTGCTCGCTCTGCAACCGGACCGGGCGCACGCCCGCGGCTGCTCGGGGCTCCGAGTGTGGGCTGACTCACCACAGGCACACTCCCTCGTGGCTTGAATGAACGTCCCTGCGGTAGCTTCCTCCACACCCTCGTCTCTCAGATTCAAGTGATAACAGTCCTTTCGCTTTCAGTTTGTGTGGAACTCCGGAATGCTCCGAGGATAAATTTTTCTGTGTCTAGTTGATAAATTTGTTGTGATTTAGGGGAGATCTGTCGGACGTGCTGCTCACGGCGCCATTTCCATGACGTCACTCCTCTGTGTTGATAATTTTTATTAATGCTTTTCTTATGTATGAAAACACTATAAATTATATAGTTATTTATTTCTTTTTTTCCCTTCTTTTCCAAGTGAGAGGAGGGGAGATAGACTCCTGCATGTGTCCTGTATAGGATCTACCTGGCAACCACCCTCAGGGGATAATGACCTGTCCATCTGGGCAATGCTCACAACTGAGCTATTTTTAGTGCCTGAGGTGGAGGCTCCACAAGCCATCCTCAGCAGCTGGGCTGATACACTCAAACCAGTGAAGCCATAGCTGTGGGAGGGAAGAGAGAGAAAGAGAGAAAGGGGAGAGGAAGGACTGGAGAAGAAGATGGTCATTTCTCCTGTGTGCCCTGACTGGGAATCGAACTAGGACATCCACACACTGGGCCAATGCTCTAACACTGAGCCAACCGGGCAGGACCTGTTATCTATTTCTTTTATAGTAATCCACCTGATAAGTATCCCAAGATACATTTGCATTAATTAAAGAAGACAATTTAGTACAGCACTTACCAAATTATCTTCCTTTAATCACTAATTGTATTCATGGAAAAAAGGAATCTATAATCAGATAAATTTAAGAAATCTGAGAAAATTCCAGTTATATAAAAGTAAGTTGAATTTTTTATAATTGCTCAGAATCTTTAATATACAACATGAGTTGTAAAATTTCAAAGGGAGGATATGATTTGCAAGTGTCAAATTATTAAGAACATTTTTATTTTTATTTTTTGCAAAACACCTATTAAGTTGTGTTTTGCAGTTTGAGAAACATTAGACTAGAAATAGAAAACATGGAATTTGGAGTCTGGATCTGAATCTGTGTCTCCTCACTAGCTGCTTGACTCTGACTAGGTTATTTAATCTGTATTAATCCTAGACTCCTCATCTACAAAATAGGGCTAATGATACTTTTCTCATCAGGGTTGAGGATTACAGAGTTTTGAGGATTACATAAAATTTACTTTATATGTACATATAGCACAGTATGCCAATATATTACCAATTTTCAGAGCCATGATTTAGTAATTTTGTAGCTATATACTTACAGGCATTTTAGACCACTGTTTAGGAGAATAGACTTTGAAGTCTGTCCGATAGATCTCAGTTTTCTTTTGGGTTTTTCTGCTTCGTTGTTATTTAAACTCATTAATAAAATGAGGACAATACTTATGAGGATTTACTGTGATAATTAAATATCTAATGCAATTATCTATGAGTGGTTCCCTGAGCATTTTCCTGAGTAAATCACTTTATATTTAATCATTCAGTAGTTTACAAAGAAATGCATATATAATTAAGTTTACACCTAGTGTTTTCTGATACAGGGTCATAATGTGAGTAAATATTGCTGTCTTTTAATATTAAAAAGAATATCTTTTCCAAAGTGCTTACAAAAAAGAGGGAAAATATTCCCTGGCTAGATAGCCAGGTTGGTTTGAGTGTTGTTCTGAAGCACAGAGGTTGCCAGTTTGGTCCCTGGTCAGGGAACATACAGAAACATTGATTTTTCTGTCTCTCTCTCTCTAAAAATTAATAAAAAAAATTTTAAAAGAGGGAGAATAAATCACTTCTTATCTATTTTAGATTAGTAGTAGGAGATGAGAGTAAATTCACTCACTTTTACATGGAACAAATAGGTAGTTATGGCCTTTATTAATATTTGAAGCAGACATTAAGGTCAATATATATGAAAAGATACTATGTTCTCCAAGTCATGACCCCTGTTACAAACAAAACAACCAACAAAGGTACAAAATCCCATATTCATATCATAAATGATTTTTAAATATGGACAAATATTATTTATAATATAAGTACATAGTTTATAGAAAGAACAAAGGTGTTTCTTAATACCACTATTTAGAGGTTAGTAATTTATTATGCCAAATTACTGGGGAATGAGTAACTCAAGTCAACTGATATGAAGCTCAGGGAAAATAAATTAGAGCCATTTTGCTTTTATAGCTGACAACTCAAATATTTATTTCAAAACATTACAACAGAATTATAAGTAAAAATTAGTACATGTATTTTATATGTAGGTTTTGATGGCCACTTTAAAAGTTTTGTTTTGTTTTGTTACATAGCCAGCATAAAATTAGCAACTGTCCCATTGGTAGTGTTTGGTACTATGTACAGTACAGAATGGAAGAGAAAGAGAAATCTTATAGAGTGATTTCTAGAAATAAGTAGATCTGTCAGTTTAGCAGATGGATGGAAGTGAATTATTTAGAGAAATACATATTCTCAAAGAACTTGGTACAATAAAAGTCTAGCTCTTTTTAAAATATTTTTAAAGAAGACTATTTTCAGTCTGGTATTTACTTACTGAAATAATTTATAGCATCACTTATTTCCTTTTATATACATATACTAGAAATATAGGTATTTGAGAAAAGTGAAAAATTATGAAGGTATTTCATAACTTTCTAATAGCTATATCTTACAGTCATCTCAGTCCCACTCTGTAATCTAATTGTATCTTGCAACTGAGAATAAAAATATTGAAGTTAATTTTACAAGTTAAATAAAGCTGGCTAGAACTAAGTAAAGTTGAGAATAAGATTACACATATTTTCTTGTGAACTATTTTTCCTTTGCTCATTAGTTTTCTTCATCTTTTTATCATAACCCCTTCCCCACAGAAGTTTTATTAGGTAGAATTTTCATGTGACCTGCCATTCTGGGTCTGCTGCTGTCACATTTTATTTCATATTGAAATTTTCTTCTTTTTTCTTTTAAGGATTTTGGGCCCCATGTTCAAACTGGTTAATGTGATGAACTAACATAGCCTATATTCTGATGGTAGTGATTTAAAGTTTGGGAACCAACTATCAGTATATGTGAATATGTCTTTTTGACTCAGTGAACACCTCCACCTCTCTCCTACCTCACTGCCTTTCCCTCCTGCAGTGACCTCAACATGTTAAGAAAAATAGAAATGGTAGAATAGTAAATTTTGGGGTGAGATACAATATTTTGGAAAGCCTTTTGTTCTGTGTAATTACTTTGTATAAACTCTCCACTAAGTCTGTTAATGGCTCCTGTGACATTGTGTCATCTTAAATGACTTCTCAGTCTTATTAACTTTTTTCCTATGTAGTGAACCATTTATAATATTTTCTGGTGGACTGTCTTATGACAAAGCTTGCAGAAGACCAAGCTTAACCATCATGCATGGAAAAGCCATTACAGTACTTGAAATGGATCATCCTATTGTTGAATTTCTAACTTTATGTGACACACCCTATCCAAATGGTAAGTAACTAAATGAAACTCTTAGTATTGAAAGTAATTTTTGAAATTAGTTCCTAACAAAATTAAGCTTAAGTATTTTTAGTTTTGGCAGCTGACATCCACTGTGGTCCAACACTGTGAGCTACAGGTGCGGGAGCAGGTTCTGTAACTGTACCTACTTGATGAACTGGAAGTAAGCAGACGTAATGCAGCAGTGCTGGAGTTTCAGGTTCAATGTCAGGTAAGTGCTTTAAACTTTGATAAGGATGGTGGAAGCTGAGCTGGGAGGGTCTTAGAGGGGTCCAGGGTGAAATCACTTGGGGAAACTGAGGTCTCCTAATAGCCTCTCCTAGACCAGCTCCACCCATCCCATTCCAAAGCCAATCAAAGTTAAAGCACTTACCTAATATCAGTGATCTGTAACCCTGGTGGTGCTGCATCCATTTCACATCTGGCTTTGCTTCAGATGCAACTGCGGCACCTCTGCTTACTCTGGGATTGCTGATGTGTGGTTAGTGATTTATCACAATTCTGGGAGTAATTGTCAGAAGAGTCTTTGAGAGAAAAGATGCTTATATATTTTTACCATTCCAAATATAAAAACCTTTTATAAACAAAAACTAATCTAAACTATATGTGAATTGTATAATGAATCTAATGACAATGAAATATTTTAATGATGAATCTAAACATTTAAAAGGGTGAAACTATAGAAAGGGAACTAGGAGTATATGATTAAAACAACAGTGTATATATACATTACCACATTTTCAAGAGGGACTTGGAGAATATTTGGGTCTATGATTTAGCTCTGCCATTTACAAGCTATGTGACCTTGGGTAAGTAACTTTACCTTTATGAGTTTCATTGATCATTTGTAGAAAGAGAATAATTATATTGATTCCAAATGATAACTGAAGGGCTAAAGTGAATGTAAATTATAAACTATGAAGACAAATAGTGAGTTTTATCATGCATATTTATTTTTTAAATTCTTTAGTTTTATATTTAAAAGATGGGTTGATAGGAGATACCAGTCAATGTGGCACTTTATTTCTAGAGTTGCTGGGGACAGACGAATTACCTGTGTTGTTAATCAACAAATATTTATTGAATGTTTCTATGGCCTCAATACTGTAAGAAGCTGTTGAGAATACAGGTGAAGTATGAAACTGATCTCTGATGTCAAACTATATAAAATCTGGTCAGATGAAGGAAATAATTATGACAAATTTTAAAAATATGACATTTCAAGTACTGAGTTATATGGGTCAGAGTTTTTAAAGTGTATTAATTTAAGGCTAATCAGTTGACTGAAATATTCATGCAGAGCTTTGAGGAAAAAGTAGAATTTAGATAGGCTTTGAAGAATGATTTGGGCCTTGAAAAAGGATATTGAGTAAAGGTTTTAGAAATTGTGAGCTTTGTTCGCATAAGGTCAATTTAGAGAAAAAAATCAAAAGCCTTTGGAGATATTTGGAAATAAGGGAGCTACAGAGGAATTCTGAGAAAATACAAAGATGAAAGAAAGCAGTGTTTTTAGTAAGATTTGCCCTAAAGGAGTGTGTGGCTTTGAAGAGAGAGAGAGACACTGAAATCTACAAAATTCCAGATTCCAGCTGGGAGGCTTTGTGATAATGTGCTTTAAAATGGTAGATCTGAAACAGAGTACTGCCTATAGCAATGAAGAGGAAAACCCGCTGAAGTTGTTCAACAATTATATTAGGAGTAACGTGATAGGCGAGGCAAAGATAGTATTTTAAAAATAGTAGTTTCATATGCAGTAAGTAATGTTTTTAGAAGGAGAGAAAGATAAATCTGATTATGGAGTTGTTTAAAGAACAGAAAATAAGAGGAGAAAATCTTTAATATTTATTTGTGAACATCAGAATATAGATGTCCTTCGAAGTTATAAGAATGAATGATAAAGAAACAAAGAAAGAACAGAGGACCAAAAACTTACTTTACTAAAATGCCTCCAATTAAAGAGCCTAGAGAAAGATGTGTGTGCCAGTAATGAAATGCTCAAAATGTGTGGTTGCAGAGATAAAACTGGTTTGTGTATTTGTATATAAATTTCTGTACAGCAGTAGGAACGTTAGGACAACTTCTAGTGATGTTAAATAAATTACAAATGTATTGTAACCGAGTCTAATCACTTCCAAGCCACATACATGTATGTCTGTTTTCCAAAGAAGTGGTAATGAGGGTGGAACTTTTCATTTATCCGGGACTAGGAGAAATAGTTTTATTTTACTCAGTAAAGTATAAATGGTCTTTATTATTATTAACTATTTCTAATTAAAACAATACATTAAAAATGCCAGAAACATACCCTACAATACATAACAGTATATAATTAAAACTTTCTCTATGCCCTTCCAGAGGCAACCACTATTACTAAATTTCTTATGTAGTTCCCCCCCCCCCAAAAAAAATCTATGCTTTCCAATAGATGATTTTTCTTAAAAGGGGAGAGAAGAAAAAGAGGAAACAAGTAGCATAAAACCCCAGTGTTCTTCCAGCTGAAAATCAAAACAAATAAGCAAACAAAAACAAACCAGAAGAATTGAAATAATGTTGAAAAATAGCTTTAATAGATAAGGAAGAAGGGGAAAGAAGCTGAAGCTCAGTTTAAGCACAGTTTGAATAGCAAACACATGAGGGCATGCTGTCATATAGATATGCACATGCAAACAATGGCATGCTCTTTTTGAGTTTGCAAGTTTGAGGATTTCTTTTTTCTCTCGTAGCATGTGATTTTTGAATAGGTTCTACAGCTTCTCTGGACTGGAAGGACTGTGAAGGCCATCTGTTTCAGTTTCCCATTCAAAACTTGAATACTGTGAACAAAATTACTGCCAAATGATTGTTGAATTTAGGATTAAATACCTCTTAAACTGACGAGTAGAAACCATGGGTATAATGAAACCAGGATCGAATTTAGAGTCAGACATTCTGGATTAAAGTTTCAGCTCAATTACTTACTAGCTTTGTGAACTCGTCCCAATCTTGTAACAGTTTTGGATCTCAGTATTCCCTATGAAATAGAAAAACAGTAATACCTGCTCTAGCTATTGAGAAATATCGTGTATATAAAATGTTTTTGTGAATACTTCTTCTTTAAATAGAGGATAACACCTTAATTGTGGCTTTCCCTTTAGTCCTTTGTTGTAGATGAAAAGCAATGTCTTCCCTGACCACTACAACTAAATTGGTGCTCCCACACCAACCACAAGTCATTTCTTATACCATTATCCATATTATTTTTTCATAGCTCATATTACTTTCAGAATTAATCTTATTTGTTTCCTTGTTCATGGTCTGTATACATGCCCAGAATGTAAACTCAATGAGAACATGGACCTTGACAATCTCATATGTCCTTTATTCTTATAGTTTCTGGAACATATTGAAGAAAGAAAGGAAGGAAGGGAGAAAGGGAGAGTTGGATTTTAAGAACTTGAAAATCCTAGATTATCTTTAGATTCTCTGCTCTTTTGAGTTAAATACCATTGGGCACATAGTAGGCAATCTTTAAATACACGTTAATTACATTGAATTGAAAGTAAATATTTTGGTATGAGTGTTGCTCTCATAAGGACATGAATACGTAACTATTTCTTTAGTATATCTCCTTATAAGCATGAAATTAAATAACTTTTACGGAAGAATAAGATAAATGTGAGATGGAGATGACAGACTCTCCTGAAATAAACTGTTACTATCACTGCCTCATTACTTTTGAGATATATTTAACTCTATGCTATGCAAACTTTTTCCTTGCTCCCTGTAACCATCTTAAACATGAAGTTTGAGAAATACAATATATTACTTATTTATTTATAAATGTGCTTTTGGTACTTCTTACTTTGGCTCATAATTTGGTGTTCTCAAATAATTTAAATAACATTTGTACAGCAGATAAAGGAAATGTAAGTTTGGCGATTTTATAAATGTGAAATATGAAATCTTTCTCATTGTTTTTAACTTGTAGAATTTCAAGAACCCTATGCCGTTGTAGTACTTCTGGAGAAAGATCTCATTGTGGTTGACCTGACACAAAGCAAGTAAGTTATCCATGTTCAGAAAAACACTATTTTTAAAATCAACTCATTACAGTTAAAATACTGGAGGACATTATAAATGACATTAGAGTTTTTAGATGGTAAATATTTTTTATGTGGAGGATTATTTAGATAGAATTACAGAAATGTAATTTAGTTCAATAACAAAATCTGAACTGAAAAAAGTTAAGAGAACACTAAGAAAATAAATATTTTAAAGCACCTAATTTTTGGAGTATTAGAACAAACAAAATGGATCATATACCTACTGTTTTCTTAAGCAAAAGCAACTATTATGAAAACTTGTTTAATGCATTTATTATGTGGCCATCTGCTAAGCTATTGACTAAAGGAAAATGATGCATGATAAAAGTATTATTGGACTATTTCAGCAGTCAATACAAAAGAGCAGGAGTTTGGGGGAAGATAAGAGGGAGGCCTTCTTTTTCTTTTCATTATGTTGTGAGCAATGAGAACAAATAGAAAATATTGCTGTAAGAATGGTTAATGCTTTCCACTCCTTTACAAGGACAATAAAACATAGACTTAAAATTGATAAACATTGTCTTCCATGTTACACATATTTGTTAGAAATAATGATAGGCCTAAAACTGATTTTCCCTCATTCTATAACCTGGACCCACTGATCATCTTTCAGCCTCTTATATTTGTAGAACTTTCATATATTTCTCACTCCTCACTCCTCTGCATGAATTTCTCTTCCTTTTTCTCCTTGTTACTATCTTGTTCATAAGAATCTCAAGTCAGATATCATTTCTTGTTAAAAAGTCTATTGTTATGTATATAATTTGGTCAAATATCCTATTAAGGGCCATCTCTTATGTTTCACTTCTTCACAGCTTTTGACAAAGATTAAAATTTCCATTTGTTATTGTTTTTAAGATTGTCTCCCTGCCAGACTGTAGGCCTCATGAAGATGGGGTTTTGTCTCCTCATGGAGTATGTTTTCAATAAATTTTTTTATAATTTTATTTTTTTAATGGGGCGACATCAATAAATCAGGATACATATATTCAAAGATAACATGTCCAGGTTATTTTGTCGTTCAATTATGTTGCATACCCATCACCCAAAGTCAGATTGTCCTCTGTCACCTTCTATCTAGTTTTCTTTGTGCCCCTCCACCTCCCCCTTTCCTTCTCCTCCTCCCCCCTCCCCAGTAACCACCACACTCTTATCAATGTCTCTTAGTCTCACTCTTATGTCCCACCTATGTATGGAATAATGCAGTTCCTGGTTTTTTCTGATTTACTTATTTCACTTTGTATAATGTTATCAAGATCCCACCATTTTGCTGTAAATGATCCAATGTCATCATTTCTTATGGCTGAGTAGTATTCTATAGTGTATATGTGCCACATCTTCTTTATCCAGTCATCAAGCCTTTCTATATGCCAACAATGAAACATTTGAGAACAAACTCAGAAGAATAATCCCCTTCACTATTGCAACAAAAAAAATAAAATGCCTAGGAATAAACATAACAAAGAATGTAAAGGACTTATATAATGAAAACTATAAACCATTGTTAAGGGAAATCAAAAAAGACATAATGAGATGGAAGAATATTCCTTGTTCTTGGTTAGGAAAAATAAATATAATCAAGATGGCCATATTACCCAAAGCAATATACAAATTTAATGCAATTCCCATCAAAATTCCAATGACTTTTTTTTTAAATAGAGCAAAAAATCATCAGATTTATATGGAACTATAAAAAAACCCAAATAGCCAAAGCAATCCTAAAGAAAAAGAATGAAGCTGGGGGCATTACAATACCTGACTTCAAACTATATTATAGGGCCACGACAATCAAAACAGCATGGTATTGGCAGAAAAATAGACACTCAGACCAATGGATCAATAAATTTTTGTTTAAAAAAATTACAGTCTGAGTTCTGCTTTCTATGTACTTTGTTAATGTAAAAGCCAAAGTTGTTCTTTATGCCAGTTTATGGCATATATTTTAATATTTTGATAGGGATGTAGGATTTGGGCTGTAAAAATCATTATAGCTGAATTTTGCCTAGCCACTGTTAAACTTGCTTAAAATTTGTGCCTCTTCCTCTAAGTTCTAGTATCGGGTTTTTTAAATGTCTCTTCTGATCTCATTCGTATTCAGTTCTCCCCGTGCCCTATTTGTCGGTTCCTCATACCTTGTTTAATTGTCTAACATCCTCCAAGGACCAATATACTTTAATATTCACTTTCTTCAGTATAGATGTATTTATTTTTTTTGTTTTAAACTTTCAAGTTCTTTTTTAATATTGTGAGTGGATAAAATATGTTTGTAATGATAATTCTTCTAAGCTCAGACAGTAGGCCAGGAACACATTTATGGATTCTGAGGATGATGTGTACTGTAAATCTTTGACTGGGATAAGTGGACACTCTGGCCAAAATTTAAAAAGAGAGAGAGAGAGAGATAGAGAGAGAGAGAGAGAGAGAGAGAGAGGTGAACAGAGATATAAGACAAAGGCAAATGAGATTTCTCTTATATCTTAGCAATACTGAGATGGAAATCTTATTTAAATGCAGTATACTGTGCTTTAGAAGAGGCTTTGGTTCAGCTCCCAAATCTCAATTGCTTGATGCAGTCTTCTATGATAATATGCAGGTGTCTTCTTAAACAACAAAACTTTGTTGAAGTTCTCATTTACTTTATTGAGAATCCCTATAACTGCTGTTGTGAGCTTTGTATTACTTGATTTAATTTTATTCAGTTCTTTTTCTGTAGATTTCTCCTGTTCTTTTATTTGTAACATGTTTCTTTTTCTCCACATTTTGGCTCCCTCTCTGTGTTTGTTCCTATGAATTAGCTAAATCTGCTCTGTCCCCCAGTTTTGGTGTGGTGGCCCTACGTAGTAAGGATCCTGTGCGGCCCAGTGGCACAGTTTTCCTGATCATCCAATCTGGGTGCTCCAGGAGTGTATCTTGTGTTGGTTATATGTTCCCTTTTGGTGAAGTTAAATCTTTTTTTTTTTTTTTTTGTATTTTTCTGAAGTGAGAAGCAGGGAGCCAGAGAGACAGACTCCCACATGCACCCGACCAAGATCCACCTGACAAGTCCACCAGGGGGCGATGCTCTGTCCATGTAGGGCATTGCTCTGGTTGTAACCAGAGCCATTCAGGCGCCTGAGGTGGAGGCCATAGGGTCATTCTCAGAGCCTTGGCTGTGGGAGGGGAAGAGAGAGAGATAGAGAGAAAGGAGATAGGGAAGGGTGGAGAAGCAGATGAGTGCTTCTCCTGTGTGCCCTGGCCAGGAATTGAACCCTGGATTTCCACACGCCAGGCCGACGCTCTACCGCTGAGCCAACCGGCCGGGGGTGAAGTTAAATCTTGATTACTGTTGGCCCCTTAGGCTGGCTCCAGTGAGTATTGGCCACTTATCACAATACACGAGGTGCTATGCAGGGACTTACCCAAGAGGTAGAATTTTTCTCAGCTGAGATTGGTATCTGCTGAGACTTCTCCTTGGATGTGCCACTTGTAGAGATAATTGTATAGTGTTCCGTTCTGGTCTGAAACCTGCTACTGGGTGTATTTGTTCTGGGGCTTCTTAGGAGGGACTTTGATGTGCATCAATGTTAACTGCTGCCTGGTACCAGCCCAGGAATAACTGTTAGTAGCTATAATCTAAGGTTGGTAGCTGCCTTTGCTGGGCCTGAGTCGGTGTGGGAAGGACCAAGCTACAAACTGATGCCAGCTGACACCAGTGCCAGGCCTATGGCAGATCAGCAGAAGGCCCAGGGCACCCTAAGACTTGCCAGCTGTATGCAGTGCTCAACCACTGAAAGGACCTTAGATGGTACTGCATGCCGGAGTGTCTCAGGTATCACTGGGGTGGGGCCAAGGTGTACATCAGGTTGATATTGGCACCAGCGCAGGGTCTGATGTCACTCAACCTAAGTTTCAGGGTACACCAAGGCCAACTGCAACCCACCTGGGGCCTGCAGACCTTTGAGGTGGGACACAGTCTCAGGGATTTTCTCAGGGAGAGCTAGTAGAATTTATTAGGAGAATGCATATTAAGATTTGGACATGTGGAGGGAAGGCTTAATACAAGGAAAAAGGCACTTGTTGTTAGCACAGAAAGCTCCTCATCATCCTGAAGCCATGCAGCTGTTTCTCCCTGTGTGTCTCTGGCACTCTCTGAGTTTGACAGCAATTCTTCAAGGGTTTTTAAAGACAGACTGCAATGCAGACCCAGGCTGGTTGCCACTGACTGGAGCCTTAGGCTGTATGTGAATTGGATAGGGTACAGTCTCAGGGAGTTGTCAGGGTGGAGCTGACGTAGCTTATCAGAGCTATGCCGTGTGGGTGGAAGACCCAGCCCAGGAAAGATGGTGTCCGAGGGCCATCCTGAAGGAGGGCTCAACACAGAAACACTGGTGTCAGTTCCTTCAGTCCTTTTCCCAAAGCCACACAACTCAGTCTCTCCCTGTATAGCTCTTGTCCCTCCACCTGAATCCAGGTTGAGTGCCAGTGAGCAAGAGTTTGTGTGTTGTCCCTATAAGAGAACGCCTGAATTTCCAGCAGTCTCCTGTCCCATGTGGGTGGATGGAAGCCTTGTTGATTTTCACTGCCAAATGTTATATGGGCTCCTCTTCCTGGCACTGGTGTTCAGGGCTGGGTAGCATGGTGTGGGGCTGAAACCCTTCATTTCTCAGGGGAAACCTCTGCAACTGAAGATCCCTCTGAATCCTCAATTGCCACACGTAGGAGCAGGGCCAGTTTGTTTTGTGTGCCCACCCCATTTACCAGCCTCTATGTGTCTTCTTCTGAATATCTTTACGTATAGGATTTCTGTTCAGCTAGTCTTCAGATGGTTATCCAGGTGGGTTATTCTATAATTTAGTTATAATTTTGATGTGGTAATGGTAGGAGATGAGTGTAGTTTCCACCTTCTCTGCCATTTTGACTGGAACATTAGGAAATGTACTGCATCCACGAGTCTGCAACTCACTCTGTTCTCTTGTTTACACAGGGATTATCTTAAAAATGGTATAAGCACACACATCTTTCCATTACTCCTGCAAAAAACAAACACAAAACACTCATATATTATCTCCCTTTGAAAAACATGTCAAATTCACTAAGCTATTTTAGTACTTATATGTATGTTATATAAATATTTAGATAAAAGTGACATCACTGTGGAATTTTTTAATTATGAAAAGAAAATTCATTTATACAAGTAAAATTCTACCAATATTGTTGGTAGATAAATATTTTTAAAAGGATGTTGTTATTCTTATGATTCTTGTTTTATGATGCTTAAAAACAATGAAATGAAATGTATAATTAATATATAGAAGATTTTAGGGTTTGTTTTTATAAAAGTTATTTTATATTTGGAAAATGAACCTAATATATTTTGTTCATCTATTAGTTTTCCAATCTTTGAAAATCCATATCCCATGGACATTCACGAATCACCAGTTACATGCACAGCCTACTTTGCTGATTGCCCACCAGATTTGATTCTGGTGCTCTATGCTATAGGAGCAAAGCATAAAAAACAAGGATACAGTAATAAGGTAAAACTAACAATTAAAAATACATTGTCTTGTATTCATATTTATATCATGTGTGACACTTTTTTGTTATATTTTTTTCTGACTTTCTATGAAAGTAGAGTTGAATTAAATTCTTTGAAGTCACAAGCTGGAATCAATAAAAGATATAGTCTCTGGAATTTAAATTTCCTGAATGCTACATAGCTTTAAACCTACAGGAATATAAATTTCTTATATAATATGCATACAATTATATACTAAGATATACTTATCTAGCATATGTATTTATATACTAAGTATATTTTTAAAGTAACAGATTTGAATGATAAGATGTAACTTTTAATTATTTTGGATGAAAGATTATATTTTAAGAAATTCAGGTGAACTCTTTTTAGTTAATTATCTCTTATCAATCAATGGCTAACAATACATAATTATCAAAAGTCATTTGTTAAATTACTTTTTGGAATTCCATTTTATTGTATTTAATCACAAGATTCAAATACTTATAATTGTACTAAACCATCTATTATGACTTCTATTATTTGTACAGGACTATTGGGAGGGACAGCTCCAGGGGAGGCACAACTTACATAGTCTTCTGTGTTAAACAGCACCACAATAGTTTGGCAGTACACAGATTATATGGCAAATATAGCAGCATTGTATTTGTATGACTGAAATACTTCTTTGACTTTTTAATATAAATGGTAATTTTTGTTAAAATCTATATTTTTAAAGGTGATGAAATTATATATTTGGAATTGTTTGCTGAAAGAATTAAAATATAGCCACATACTTCATCCTCTATTACTTTACAGCTACTGACTGCTAAGAAAAATATTTACCCTTATTTTAAAATATTTTTACTTAAAATGTTTAAGGTACTCAAATTTTAAAAATAAACTTAAAAAATTCTTCCTGAATAATATATTTAGGAGTGGCCAATCAGTGGAGGAGCTTGGAACCTTGGAACTCAAACATATCCAGAAATTATTATTACTGGGTAAGTGGGATGTGATTTGCAAATTTATCAATTCATCATCAAAAATATTTCATTTAATTTTTACAATTTTCCATACAGGGTGCCCTCTGGTTATGACACAGTTCCGTTTCTACAACAGTAACATAACCCGAATTTTGGTGTAAGTCAAAACAAACCCTTGCCTAACACAAATGGATCACTTGTGCTTTTAACAGTTCAAAATGGTGTATGTAATCGTACTGGGGGACGCCAAATCCCTCACTCATATGCAGTGTTATTGAGTATTTTCTCGCTGTGTGCAACCAAACTACATAGTTCACCCATGTAGTCTGTATGTATGACACTAACCATTAATGGCATAAGCTGAAACACTCACGTCTCAATTTTTTTAAGTTTTTATAGCAGTGAGAATCGTAAACTCAAAATATCATATGTCAAGACTGTCATAACCCAGGGATCCCCTGTAATTATGTTGTAGGCCAAGTGACAGTTTAAGTAAAAGTAAAAATATACAACACAAATTCTATCCAAAGATTATAACTTTGGTGGAAGATAGAATGAAACCACTGAAAACAGAGACATACAGTAGAAAATAATTAAGTGTAGATTTTAAGAGTAGGAGAAAATCAGAGAAAGAAAAATCCTGAGAGACTGGCCAAGGGAGAATTCCTGTGGAAATCATAGATTGTTAACCTTAGAAATGTTTCAAAATTAATAGCACCAGAAGTGTTGCCACTTTCTGTAGCAATCTAATTGATGCTCTAATATTTGGAATGAAAATAGAGATGTAACAACAAATAAAGATGAGATTGAAAAGATAACAAGGTGTACTGCTGATGGGACAATAGAGTAGATGCACTTTTCCCTATTCTTCCCACTGAATACAACTAAAACCCCTAAGTACCATATATTACGCAAACATATGATGACTGGAAAAGATGGAGATAAGTCAGACTGCCAAAGTCTCCAAGTCCTAAGGAATGACATATTGGTAAGTTTCCTGGGTTTTCTTTTTGCTTCACATATCCCAAAATTGGAGCTGAAGAAGTTGGCAACCTGGGTCTGCCAATGGGCACAGACAAACAAAAAATACCAACAAAAGCTACTTCTCTCTAGCCAAATGATGAGGAAAGGGGTAGCCTATTGAGAAAGAATTTTTAGAAAATAATCTCTCTACTCTAGCTAACCTCTACAGAAAAAAACGTATTGCCCCATCCCAAACGACTCAAGCAAAGGCAGATTGGGGAGCCTAAATTTTCACCCTCATTAGGCTGTAAAATAGTGCCTCAACTTTCTCCTGAGTGGAGTATCATTTTCTCATACTGAACAAAAGCTGAGTAAGAAGCTGGGACTTTTAACTCTGCTGGGTGATGATGAAACCTATTACCTGTGGTATCAGAAGAAATCATATGGGGAGCCAGAATACCCACCACTGCCATATACTCTACCTTTTATAGCAGTGGAAATACAGTTAATAAGGAGAGAAAAATGAGGCTTAAAATATATATATATATATATATATATATATATATATATATATATATGGAAATAATGGCTGAAAACTTTCAAAATTTGGTAGAATACATGAATCTATAGATTCCAGAACTGAATGAACCACAAGAAATCTACAACAAGTCACATAATAGTCAAGCCTCTGAACACTAAAAACCAAGAAAAATAATTATAAAAACAGCATAAGAGAAATGGCAACTTACCTATATGGAAAAACCGATGTGAATGATGGTGACTTTCTCATAAGAAAATGTGGAGGCCAGAAGGAAACCTGAATCTTTTTCAAGTGCTTCCAGGAAAAACAAACAAACAAACAAACAAAAAACCTGGCAACTCAGAATGCTATACCCAGCAAAAATAATATTCAGGAATTAACTAAAACTCAATACATTCTCAGAAGGAAACAAAGAATTTTGTCAACATCATACCTACCCTAAAAGAATGGCAAGAGGAAGTTCTCTAAACAGAAAGCAAATAATATAAGAAGGAACCTTGGAATATCGAAAAGGAAAAAAAACTGGTAAACAAAAATATGGGTAAATACATTAGGCTTTTTCTCTCTTGAGTTTTTAAAGTTATTTTTGATGATAGAATAAAATATTATAGGTATGTTGTCTAATGTGTTTCCATATTTGTATGGAGAAATATTTAAGACAATATTTAAATGGGAGAAGGCAAAGTAATGTAAAGGGAGGTAAGGTTTTGATACTCCCTTGAAATGATAGTGTGATAACACCAGTGGATTGTGACAAGTCGCCATACTGTAAACTATTTTTTTAAAAAAATGCAAACATACTCTCAGAAACACAACACATCAGAATAGATGTACTAAAATAGTTCAGTTAACCCATAGAAAGGCACTAAAAAGAACAGGGGGGAAAAATGACAAACTATGCCATAACATACCCATGATTAAATTAAGTATAGGCCCTGGCCAGGTAGCTCCATTGGTCCGAGTGTCGTCCCAATATTTCCAGGGTTGTAGGTTCATCCCTGGTCAGGGCACATACAAGAATCAGTCAATGAATGCATAAATATGTGGAAAAACAAACTGATCTCTTTCTCTCTATCTGTCTCTCTTTTTTTCTTTCTTTCTATCTCTCCCTCTCTGCCTCCTCTTGTATTTAAAAAAAAAAGACAAATAACTGTAGATACTTTAAACACACCAATTCAAATTCAAAGATTGGAAGAGTGGATTACAAACAATGACTTAACTATATACTGTTTATAATACATTCACTTCAAATATAATAGTATGGCAAGGTTGAGAGAAAGGAATTGAAAAATGCTCTATAAAAGAATTGGGCCCTGGCTGGTTGGTTCAGTGGATAGAGCATCTGCCCAGCATACGGACATCCCTGGTTTGATTCCCAGTAAGGGCACACAGGAGAAGCAACCATCTGCTTCTTTGCCCCTTTTCTCTCTCTTCCCTTCCCACAGCCAGTGGCTCAGTTGGTTTGAGCATCAGCCCTGGGTGCTGAGGATAGCTTGTGGTCCAGTCATCAGCCTCAGGAGCTAAAAATAACTTGGTTAATTCGAGCATCATCCTCAAATGGGAATGTTGCTGGGTGGATCTTGGTCTGGGCGCATGTTGGAGTCTGTCTCACTATCTCCCCTCCTCTCATGTAAAAAAAAAAAAAGGAAGAAGTGGAATGGATACAGGAACAGACTGATGTTTCTGTCTCTCCCATCCTCACTCTCTAAAATTATTAAACCTTTTTTTAAAGAGTGGAATAGACTTTTTTAAAAAATTAACTCACAAAAAATAGAATTAAAATTTAAAAAATCAACTCACAAAGATCTCTCCTTGCTTTCTCCTTATTAATATACTTTTGAGAGGCAGTTTGGTCACTGAATGTGACTTTTTCCAGAAATGGTTTATCTTGAGCCCAACTCCTGAGTAAAGATCGGGTCAGAGGCATAGGAGATGGTGCCCTCATCATTCCTAGGTATGGTGTACCTTTCTTCTCCCTAACATCCCAGCTCTCCTGATCCCTGCATCTTCTAAGCAGCAGGCTGAACAGAAGGGGGCCTTGGATTTTAAGTTAATGCTGGCCTCAGCCCCTTGGGTTCTTTCTGGGGATGACTGATCCTACATCATTATATCAATGACTACTTGGTCATTGAGTACCCTGCTTGCCAAGTCTTCTGATGGTGGCCCACATATTTGCTTTAAATTTATAAAAATTCTTGTTCCACTCATATCTGACTCAAAAGGCCTGGGTGTGAGTAGCTGTTGGTAGAAGAAATGCAGCTATACCTACTGGGATGGGATTCACACTGATTTTATGTCCTTGAAGGGAGTTAACAGCTGGGGACTGGGACCAAGGGAGGGAGGCCTTAGACTCCAGGAGGTGCGGGGAAGGGAAAGGAATGTGGTCAGTGTTCTCTCTTTCCTCTAGATCCAACACTGGATCTTGGCCAATCACCTGGTCTTCCTGAGCCCTGCAGCATTTATAGCTGGTAGTGTGACAGGTAGCCATGGTCTGTCCAAACCCATTCTGCTGTTCTTGATCCCATCAGTAGCAGCTTCTGAATGTGGACTCCACCCCTATATGTTTATAAATACATGGGCCTGTACAACCTTGTCCTAGTCTGGCTGATAACAAAATAAAAAACTCTGCTGCCCAGGCAGCCCTGGGTTATACCATCCATGTATGGCAGTGGAGGCTGTAACTACTCAGTGGCCCTGCCCATATGGCTTAACCAAACCAAGGCAACAGTCCATGTCAAGTTTAACAACAAATCCTCAACTGGGATGTCCTACACCCCAGCAATTTGTGTTTTTGTTTGTGGGAAAGAATGAGTCATAGTGTCTGTCCATGGGGGCATGAGGGATGCTTTCAGGCCTCGTGATTATCAAGGATCAACAGGTCACCACCCTGACCTCCCTGTGTAGGTCTTAATGGATGACAGGTAGCCTTAGACTATATCCTGGCTGTCTGGAATAAACCCTGATCATTCACACCTGGACAGAAGGTTGGCTTCATAGCAATAAGACCAACCCAGTGCTGCTTGGAGTCCTGTTCATCGTAGCCTTGAGACAAAGTGAAAAAATGTCCCAACCTTTGTTAGATTAATCAGTGGCACACCCTGGCTGAATTTCTTGGTTGGTTAGAGCATTGTCTGAAGTGCAGGGATTGCTGGTTAAATCCCTGGTCAGGGCCCATACAAGAACAACTCAATGTTCCTGTCTCTCTCTCTCCCTCTCTTACTAAAATCAATAAATAAAAATGTTAAGCTTGTGGTAGTGCAGTGGATAAAGCATCAACCTGTAACACTGAGGTTGTCAGTTCAAAACCCTGGGCTTACCTGGTCAAGGCACATATGGGAGTTGATTCCTGCTTCTCTCCCTCTTATCTCTCTCTTCTCTAAAATGAATAAATAAAGTCTTTAAAAAAATTTTTAAAGAATAAAAATGCCTGACCAGGAGGTGGCACAGTGAATAGAGTGACAGCATGGGATGCTGAGGACCCTGGTTTGAAACCCTGAGGTCGCCAGCTTAAGCATGCACTCACCAGCTTGAGTGTACTCTCATCTACTTGAGCACGGGATCAGAGACATGACCCCAAGGTCACTGGCTTGAGTATGAGGTCACTGGCTCAGCTGAGCCCCTGTACCTCAGTCAAGGCACATATGAGAAAGCAATCAATGAACAACTAAGGTGCTGCAACTATGAGTTGATGCTCCTCATATTTCTCCCTTGCTGTCTGTCCCTATCTGTCACCCCCCCCCTTTCTCTCACTTAAAAAAATAAGAATTGATGGAGAGTGACATCAGCAAGATATCAAAATAGGTAACCCAAGACCTCATTCTCTCAGAGAGATACTGATAAAACAACAATGTAAGGTCCAAAAGTTTTTATGAAAACTCAAGAAACCAGTAAAAAGCTATATTCAGGCAAGCTCAAAACTAAGAACAGCTACATTGAAATAGGCTAACATAGCCATTTAATTGTATTTCAGCTATGTCAGCTCCTTTGCAAAACTGACACAGCCTGTGTTCAGGAGGAAAGCACAACTTGCACCTTCTCTCATCAGAGGGAAGGAGAGGAGTAGAACATACATCCAAGATTCCTGCTTTTCAAGGGGCTTCCCAAGAGATTAGTTTCTTTCACCTGAATCTGAATACTGATGGACTTTGGATGCCTGGGGGCTACAGAAAACAAAAAGAACACAGTGGTTGTTGAAATGCCCCCCAAAACTTGTAGGACTGAACACAGACAATAGGGAAAGCATGAGACTACAAACTGTTTAAGAAAATCAGCAAACCTTTCTAATTGGGAAATTACACACACACACACACACACACACACACACACACACACACAAGGCCCAAAAAAGATTTGAAAGCCCAAAAAAGATTTGAAAGCCCAAAAATTTCTATCTAGGCTGATTAGTAAAGGTCTTCTTCTGTACAAAGCCAGTTCATAAGAGGTGGCTGTAGTTTTATTCTTATTTTTTTAATTTTTCTTTTTTATTCAGTGAGAGGAGGTGAAGTAGAGACAGACTCCCACATGTGCCCCAACCAGGATCCACCTGGCAAGCCCACTAGAGGACAATATTCTTCCCTTCTGGGGTGTTGCTCTGTTGCTCAGCAACCAAGCTCTACTTAGCGCCTGAGATGGAGGCCATGGAACTATCCTTAGGACCTGGGGCCAATTTGCTCCAATCGAACAATAGCTTCAGGAGGTGAAGGGAGAGAGAGAGAGGAAGAGAAGCAAGAGGGGGAGGAGTGGAGAAACAGATGGGCACTTCTCCTGTGTGCCCTGACTGAGAATTGAATGCAGGACCTTTACACACCAGGCCAATGCTCTACTCCTCAGCCAACCAGCCAGGGGGTAGCTGTATTTTCAATGACAAATTTCTAACAGGAAATAACAAGGGTGCAGAGAAATAGAGAAAGATGGCCCAATCAAAGGGACAAAATACACCTATGGAAACTGACCCTCAAGAAATAGTGATCTGTGAATTACCTGACAAACAATTCAAAATAATTTTCTTTAAAAAGCTCAGTGTGGCCTTGGCCAGTTGTCTCAGCAGTAGAGCATTGGTCTGGCATGTGGAAGTCCTAGGTTCAATTCCTGGTCAGGACACACAGGAGAAGTGACATTTTCTTTCCTCCCTACCCCGCCTTCCCCTCCTGCAGCCATGGCTCAAATGGTTTGACCAAAGTTCGCCTTGGGTGCTGAAAATGGCTCCATGGCCTCAGCCCCAGGTGCTAAAATAGCTCAGTTGCCAAGCAACGGAGCTGTGGCCCAGCTGGGCAGAGCATCACTTGGTAGGAGTTTGTTGGCTGGATCTAGTCAGGGCACATGCAGGAGTCTGTCTCTGCCTCCCTGCCTCTCACTTACTTTAAAAAATAATAAATAAATAAATAAATAAATAAATAAATAAAGCTCAGTACACTAAAAGAGAACACATATAAACTAAATAAAATTTTAAAAAATAAGGCAGGAGCAAAATGAAAATATAAACAAAGATAGAAACTATCAAAGAACAAAAAAGATAAAAGCAAATTATAGAGTAGAAGAATACAATAACTAAATTGAAAATTTTACTAGAAGGGATCAACTTCAGACTTAATGAGATGACAAAATCACTGACCTAGAAGATAGGTAATATGAAATGATAGAATCAAAGGAAAAAAAGAATGAAGAAAAGTATTATATCTGATAAGGGGTTAATATTGAAAGTATATGAAAAACTTATATAACTCAACAGAAAAAAATCCAATGAAATAATGAGCAGAAGACCTGAATAGACATTTCTCCAAATAAAACTTATAGATGGCCAACAGACACATGAAAAAATGCTCAGCATCACTAATCATAAGACAAATGCAAATCAAAACTGCAATGAGATATCACTATATATCTGTCAGAATGGCTATTATATAAAAGACAAATTACAAGTGTTGGCAAAGATGTTGAGAAAAGGGGACCTTTTGTGCACTTGGTGGGATTGTAAATTAGTGACCTACTGTGGAAAACAATATGGAGATTCTTCAAAAAGTAAAGCTAAAGCTGCCATAAGATCCCACAATTCCACTAGACATTTACCCAAAGAGAATGAAAACAATAATTTGAAGATATATACCACCCCTGTTTTATTGCAACTTTATTTACAATAGCCAAGATATGGAAGCAACCTAGGTATTCCTCAATAAATGAATGGATAAAGAAGATGTTGCACATATATATCATGGAATGTTACTCAGCTATAAAAAAGAGTGAAATCCTGCTATTTGCAAAAACACTGATGAATCTAGAGAGTTATATGTTAAATAAAATAAGTCAGACAGAGAAAGATATATCATATAATTTCACTTATATGGTTGTTCTTAGGTGCCCTTTTGCAGGTTGAGGTTTTCAGCTCCTAGTTTTTTATTCATGAATGGATAGTAAATTATTCTCATTGCTTTTTTGGCATTTATTGAGATAATCATGTAGTGTTTTTCTTTAATATTTTAGTATGATGAATTACAATAGGTGATTGATATTTTTTAAAGTTTTAGTTGCCTTGCATTCCTGGCATAAATCACACCTAGTTATGATGTATGATTCTTTCTATTTAGTCCTTCATTTGATTTACTAATATACTTTGTTGACAGTATTTATGCTGTGCTTGAGGAATATTGGTTTTTAATTTTTTCTTGTAATGGTTTTTACTGGTTTTGGTGTCAGGAAAAGCTGGCCTCATAAAATGTGTGGGAAGTAATTTTATCCTATTTTATTTTCTTGGTGAGTTCTGATAGCATTACCATTACGTTATTACAAAATAATGATAAATCTCTAGAAGGTTTAAGGATTTGATTTTTATAATTTGAAGCTTAACTTTAATTTCACCATGATATTTATTTCAAAATTATTTTAACCTAAAATGGCCTCAGATATTGTTTTTATTGAGTATAAACAATTTTTTATATAAAAGATACTGTTTTTTTTCTCCCCAGGTCAGTTTTCATTGCTCTTTATTATACATAACGTCTTCTCAAAGTAAAATATAGTTATTGTTATTTTTTTAAATTTAGATTTTAGTGTGTTGTTTTAAATATAAACCATTGTTTTGAGCTTCTAAATTATTTAGTGTGTGCTAGTTTTTTTTTGGAACAGTATTTTTCAATAGAATTTTAACAGTAACTAAAGTTACTGTTAAATGATTATACTTTTAGAATGATTTTTATTTAATATACTTTAATTAATGCTAATTTATTTTTCATCTAGTCATGCAGATGGATCAATAAAATTTTGGGATGCTTCTGCAAGTAAGTTTTAAGTTTCTCCTTCTATAACAGAAGACACTTGGTTAATATGTACTCACAGTCATTCATTGCATTTTAGTTTACACAATTAACATTTCATGTACATTTTTAGCATGCATACATGGTTGCGTTAAAAAAAGATTATTTTCTATATTATTAAATCAGTTTAAAGTATCACTGTTATACTTGACTTCTTAAACACACAGGACTAAAATCACTCTATCACCAACCATTATGTTTACAAGAGGCAAAGTACACTGGAAAAAGTACTGAACTTGATTATATTAACTCTATTCAAGGAATATCCTTTACCTCCTAACTCTGTCGTCTTGGAAAAGTGGTTTTAACACACTAGTCTTTGATTTTCTTCACCTCTTGTCTACAACGTCCTGTGAGAATCAATATAAATTATTTGATAAATTAAATTCTTGAGAATTATACAGTTTAAAAGAAATAATGTACTCTGCTCAATGTTGAAGAGCATGCAAAGAAAAGAAAGATACTTAAGACTTGTTTATACCACAAATACCTTGCAGAAAATTTAGTAACTGCAGCAGATAAAGGAATACATGTATGTAACTACAGGGCAAACAACATAACTCTAAATGTAATGCAACCTCAATCCTATTTTTTATTTTTTAAATGGGAGATTTATTAGAACCAGGTAAATCCAGGAGTGGTACTTTGATGGGGTAACATTTAATGTGAGTTTTGGAAGATTAAAATTTTTGAATGCCAGGAATAGAAGAATTTCTGAGGATGAGTAACCAGCAAGATGTAGGTAGCTCTTTTAGGAATAAGTAATACAAGAGAGTTCTAAAGGTTTGGATTTTGTATTAATGCCAGGAAATCAAAGTAAAAATGTCTAAGAAGGTAAGAGTAGTCAAAAATGGAAACTAATAGACTCTGGCTGGTTGGCTCAGTGGTAGAGCATCAGCTTGGCGTGCGGGAGTCCCGGGTTCGATTTCCGGGCCAGGGCACACAGGAGAAGCGCCCATCTGCTTCTCCACCCCTCTCCCTCTCCTTCCTCTCTGACTCTCTCTTCCCCTCCCACAGCCAAGACTCCATTGGAGCAAAGTTGGCCCAGGCGCTGAGGATGGCTCTGTGGCCTCTGCCTCAGGCGCTAGAATGGCTCTGATTGTGGCAGAACAACATCCCAAGATGGGCAGAGCATCACCCCCTGATGGGCATGCCGGGTGGATCCTAGTCAGGCGCATGCGGGAGTCTGTCTGACTGCCTCCCAGTTTCCAACTTAAGAAAAAAAAAAAGAAAACTAATCAAGAATTAGCATAAAAGTAGTATTCAAGGTTATAGAAGTGAACAGCTTCTGAGAAAGACTATGATAAACAGAAAAGCAGAAGGAAGAAGTTTGGCTATTGATGATACTCTTAGCCTGCAAGCTAAATTCTCAAGCATTAATGCAAACCATCAGCAAGAAAAAGTGATTAAAAGATTTAAAGCCATGAATTCTGAGGCCCCTTTGTGACCTCAGACGATAAGCAGTTGTGTGGATGAAATTTCAGAGTACAACATATTTTCTTTTTTTTTTTTTTAATAAATTTTTATTAATGTTAATGGGATGACATTAATAATTCAGGGTACATATATTCAAAGAAAACATGTCTAGGTTATCTTCTCATTAAATTATGTTGCATACCCCTCGCCCAGAGTCAGATTGTCCTCTGTCACCCTCTATCTAGTTTTCTCTGTGCCCCTCCCCCTCCCCCTAAATCTCTCCCTCCCTCCCTCCTGCATCCTCCCTCCCCCCACCCCTGGTAACCACCACACTCTTGTCCATGTCTCTTAGTCTCGTTTTTATGTTCCACCAATGTATGGAATCATGTAGTTCTTGTTTTTTTCTGATTTACTTATTTCACTCCGTATAATGTTATCAAGATCCCACCATTTTGCTATAAATGATCTAATGTCATCACTTCTTATGGCTGAGTAGTATTCCATAGTGTATATGTGCCACATCTTCTTTATCCAATCTTCCATTGAAGGGCTTTTTGGTTGTTTCCATGTCTTGGCCACTGTGAACAGTGCTGCTATGAACATGGGGCTACATGTGTCTTTACGTATCAATGATTCTGAGGTTTTGGGGTATATACCCAGTAGAGGGATTGCTGGGTCATAAGGTAGTTCTATTTGCAGTTTTTTGAGGAACCACCATACTTTCCTCCATAGTGGTTGTACTACTTTACATTCCCACCAACAGTGTATGAGGGTTCCTTTTTCTCCACAGCCTCTCCAACATTTGTTATTACCCGTCTTGTTGATAATAGCTAATCTAACAGGGGTGAGGTGGTATCTCATTGTAGTCTTGATCTGCATTTCTCTAATAACTAATGAAGCTGAGCATCTTTTCATATATCTGTTGGCCATTAGTATTTCTTCCTGGGAGAAGTGTCTGTTCATGTCCTCTTCCCATTTTTTTATTGGATTGTTTGTTTGTTTGTTGTTGAGTTTTATGAGTTCTTTGTAAATTTTGGATATTAGGCCCTTATCTGAGCTGTCGTTTGAAAATATCAGTTCCCATTTAGTTGGCTGTCTGTTTATTTTGATATCAGTTTCTCTTGCTGAGCAAAAACTTTTAATTCTGATGTAGTCCCATTCACTTATCTTTGCCTTCACTTCTCTTGCCATTGGAGTCAAGTTCATAAAATGTTCTTTAAAACCCAGGTCCATGAGTTTAGTACCTATGTCTTCTTCTATGTACTTTATTGTTTCAGATCTTATATTTAGGTCTTTGATCCATTTTGAATTAATTTTAGTACACGGGGACAGGCTGTAGTCGAGTTTCATTCTTTTGCATGTGGTTTTCCAGTTTTCCCAACACCATTTGTTGAAGAGGCTTTCTTTTCTCCATTTTGTGTTGTTGGCCCCTTTATCAAAGATTATTTGACCATATATATGTGATTTTATTTCTGGGCTTTCTATTCGGTTCCATTGGTCTGAGTGTCTATTTTTCTGCCAATACCATGCAGTTTTGATTATTGTGGCCCTATAATATAGTTTAAAGTCAGGTATTGTAATGCCCCCAGCTTCATTCTTTTTCCTTAGAATTGCTTTGGCTATTTGGGTTTTTTTATAGTTCCATATAAATCTGATGATTTTTTGTTCCATTTCTTTAAAAAATGTCATAGGAATTTTGATGGGAATTGCATTAAATTTATATATTACTTTGGGTAATATGGCCATTTTAATTATATTTATTCTTCCTATCCAAGAACAAGGAATATTTTTCCATCTCATTGTGTCTTTTTCTATTTCTCGTAGCAATACCTTGTAGTTTTCTTTATATAGGTGCTTTACATTCTTTGTTATGTTTATTCCTAGGTATTTTATTTTTTTTGGTTGCAATCGTGAAGGGGATTATTTTTTTGAGTTCATTTTCTAATATTTCATTGTTGGCATATAGAAAGGCTATGGACTTCTGTATGTTAATTTTGTATCCTGCGACCTTACTGTATTGGCTTATTGTTTCTAGTAATCTTTTTGTGGAGTCCTTTGGGTTTTCGATGTATAGGATCATATCATCAGCAAAAAGTGATACCTTTACTTCTTCTTTTCCGATATGGATGCCTTTTATTTCTTTGTCTTGTCTGATTGCTCTGGCCAGAACTTCTAGCACCACGTTAAATAAGAGTGGAGAGAGTGGACACCCCTGTCGTGTTCCTGATTTAAGGTGGAAAGTCCTCAGTTTTACGCCATTTAATATGATGTTGGCTGATGGTTTATCATATATGGCCTTTATTATGTTGAGATATTTTCCTTTTATACCCATTTTGTTGAGAGTCTTAAACATAAAATTGTGTTGTATTTTATTGAAAGCCTTTTCTACATCTATTGATAAGATCATGTGGTTTTTGTTCTTTGTTTTGTTGATATGGTGTATTACGTTAACTGTTTTACGTATGTTGAACCATCATTGAGATTCTGGGATGAATCCCACTTGATCATGATGTATTATTTTTTTAATATGTTGTTGTATTCGGTTTGCCAGTATTTTGTTTAGTATTTTAGCATCTGTATTCATTAGAGATATTGGTCTGTAGTTTTCTTTCTTTGTGCCATCCTTGCCAGGTTTTGGTATGAGGGTTATGTTGGCCTCATAAAATGTGTTTGGAAGTATTGCTTCTTCTTCAATTTTTTGGAAGACTTTGAGTAGAATAGGAACCAAGTCTTCTTTGAATGTTTGATAGAATTCACTAGTATAACCGTCTGGGCCTGGACTTTTATTTTTGGGGAGGTTTTTAATAGTTTTTTCTACTTCCTCCCTGCTGATTGGTCTGTTTAGGCTTTCTGCTTCTTCATGACTCAGTCTAGGAAGGTTGTATTGTTCTAGGAATTTATCCATTTCTTCTAGATTATTGTATTTGGTGGCATATAGTTTTTCATAGTATTCTACAATAATTCTTTGTATATCTATGATGTCTGTGGTGATCTCTCCTCTTTCATTTTGGATTTTATTTATTTGAGTCCTATGTCTTTTTTCCTTGGTGAGTCTTGCCAAGGGTTTGTCGATTTTGTTGATCTTTTCAAAGAACCAGCTCCTTGTTTTATTGATTCTTTCTATAGTTTTTCTGTTCTCTATTTCATTTATTTCTGCTCTGATTTTTATTATCTCCTTTCTTCGGCTAGTTTTGGGTTGTCTTTGTTCTTCTTTTTCTAGTTCCTTAAGGTGTGAAGTTAAGTGGTTTACTTCGGCTCTCTCTTGCTTGTTCATATAGGCCTGAAGTGATATGAACTTTCCTCTTATTACTGCTTTTGCTGCATCCCAGAGATTCTGATATGTCGTATTTTCATTTTCATTTGTCTGTATATATCTTTTGATCTCTGCGCTTATTTCTTCTTTGACCCATTCATTTTTTAGAAGTATGTTGTTTAGCTTCCACAATTTTGTGGGGTTTTCCCCCTTTTTTTTACAGTTGAATTCTAGTTTCAAGGCTTTATGATCAGAGAATATGCTTGGCACAATTTCAATTTTTTTAAATTTGCTGATATTGTCTTTGTGGCTCAACATATGGTCAATTCTTGAGAATGTTCCATGTACACTAGAGAAAAATGTATACTCTGTCGCTTTGGGATGAAGTGTCCTGTAGATGTCTATCATATCCAGTTGTTCTAGTATTTCATTTAAGGCCATTATATCTTTATTGATTCTCTGTTTGGATGACCGATCTAGAGCCGTCAGCGGTGTATTGAGGTCTCCAAGTATGATTGTATTTTTGTCAGTTTTTGTTTTAAGGTCAATAAGTAGCTGTCTTATATATTTTGGTGCTCCTTGGTTTGGTGCATATATATTAAGGATTGTTATGTCTTCTTGATTCAACTTCCCCTTAATCATTATGAAATGGCCATTTTTGTCTCTGAGTACTTTTTCTGTCTTGTAGTCAGCATTATTAGATATGAGTATTGCTACACCTGCTTTTTTTTGGGTGTTGTTTGCTTGGAGTATTGTTTTCCAGCCTTTCACTTTGAATTTGTTTTTATCCTTGTTGCTTAGATGAGTTTCTTGTAGGCAGCATATAGTTGGATTTTCTTTTTTAATCCATTCTGCTACTCTGTGTCTTTTTATTGGTAAGTTTAATCCATTTACATTTAGTGTAATTATTGAAACTTGTGGGTTCCCTATTGCCATTTTATAAATTGCTTTCTGTTAGTTTTGTATCTTGTTTGATTCTTCTCTTTTGTTTTTCTATCATTTGTTTTTGTTTGTTTGTATTCCATACTTCTTTCCTCTGTTGCTACCTTTTTTAAGTCAAGTGTTTTTGTGGTGGTTTTTTCAAGGGTGGTTACCATTAAGTAATGAAAAGGGTACCTACCATATTCATTGTAGTACCCTTTCTTGTGAGTATTTCTGCGCTTCATCGTCCTTTGCTCCTGTTAATCTTCATCCTTTCTCCCCTTTTTTTTTCTTTTGTTGTCACAGTTTAAGTTTGGTTTTATTGTTTTCTTGGTGGAGCTGTTACTTGTGGTTATGTTTTCTTTTGTTCTTTGAATCTGGTTGTAAAACCCCCTTTAGTATTTCCTGGAGTGGGGGCTTTCTGCTGATAAATTCTCTCATCTTTTCTGTATTTGTGCATATTTTTATGTCTCCTTCGTACTTGAAGGATAGCTTTGATGGGTATAGTATTCTTGACTGAAAGTTCCTCTCTTTCAGGGCTTTAAATATTGGGGTCCACTCTCTTCTAACTTGTAGAGTTTCTGCTGAGAAATCTGATGATAATCTAATAGGCCTTCCTTTATATGTTGTATTCTTCTTTTCCCTGGCTGCCTTGAGAAGTTTTTCTTTGTCATTGGTTTGTGTCATCTTCATTAACAACATATTTTCTTTTCGTGAACCATGCCTTTAAATCTGAGTGTGTTCGGGAACAAAATTAATCACATAGTAATGTCATTGCTCCTTTCACACCACCGCAAAGTCACTTCTTAGCTTCTAAAATGTGAGAAGACACTTTAACACTCTAATGATGGAAGTATATTTTATCATCAAGCATACATAATATTTTAAGAATTTAAATTTGTTTTTCTTTTTTTTTTTTATGTATTTTTCTGAAGCCAGAAACGGGGAGAGACAGTCAGACAGACTCCCGCATGTGCCTGACTGGGATCCACCCTGCACGCCCACCAGGGGGCGACACTCTCCCCACCAGGGGGCGATGCTCTGCCCCTCCTGGGCGTCGCTCTGTTGTGACCAGAACCACTGTAGCGCCTGGGGCAGAGGCCGAGGAGCCATCCCCAGCGCCCGGGTTATCTTTGCTCCAGTGGAGCCTCGGCTGCGGGAGGGGAAGAGAGAGACAGAGAGGGAGGAGAGGGGGAGGGGTGGAGAAGCAGATGGGCGCCTCTCCTGTGTGCCCTGGCCGGGAATCAAACCAGGGACTTCTGCACACCAGGTCGATGCTCTACCACTGAGCCAACCGGCCAGGGCAAGAATTTAAATTTTAGGTAGAATATTATTTTACCACATTCAGAACAAATACAAGCTTGGTAAAAGTAGGTTAACAGATGTGAGTATGAAAAGCAGTTTATTCTTCTATATTTATTTATTAATTTCTGTATTATTTACTGTGAACAAGTGTAAACCGACTTTTACCTACCCCTGTATTGCAAAGGTTTATAGCATGTTTAACATATTTACTGTAATCAATAAGAATAAATCTTCAGTTTAATGGATGTCATTGAAGAAATATCACTTAGTTTGCCAATTATATAATACTGTCCAGTATAGGAAGTGAGGTTATATTGCATTTGAATAATTCAGTTTATGTTATTGTGTGTATAGTTTTTAACAGCTGAGTAATAAAATTACCGCAATTAATCAGCTTAAAGCAATACTCATTTATTATCTCAGTTTCAGTCTGTCAGGAATCTGGGTATAGTTTAGCTAGGTTCTTTGCTTAGGGCAGTGGTTCTCAAAGTGTGTGCCAGGGTGCACTGGTGTGCCCTAGAAGATTTCCAGGTGTGCCCTATGGTATTCCAGAGAAATATGTGCCTGTGGGGACCAAAAAACCAACAGGATTTTTGGAGTTTAGATTTGGGGGGGACAGAGATGTGGGGAACTGACTGTAAGCTGACAGTCTACCCAACCCCCATCTCACTTGCCTGATTAGGTTGCAAAAGGCTGTTAAGCTGTGGTGCTGGATTGTTTACACTACCCCCATGTTCCCCAGAAAGAATGGAGGCAAGTTTCTTCTATCCTTTGTTTGGTGTAAAGTTAAGATGATACATATGGTGGGGGTTTTCTGCACTCAACACAATTAAGAGTAAAAAGAGAGGAATTCTTCAATGTATTGACGAGGAAATGAGAGTTTGCCTTTCAAATACATGCCTCTCCGTTTCCAGCTTCAGAAGAATACAAAAAAAATGTGTCTATATATATAAAAAGATAAATTTAATTTTGTTGTATTTATTTCATTTAATTACCATAAAAGCATGCTTGGACTTTATTTTTTTCTTTAATATTTTACTTAATTATTATTACATATTTCTCAGAAATTTGTATATAGTGTGCCTACAATTATTTGTAGGATTTTAAATGCTCCCCGACTTCAAAAAGTTTGAGAACCACTGGCTTAGGGTCTCCTGACTGCAGCCAAGGTATTAGTTAGGGTTGCAGTTTCATCTGAGGTTCAGGATTTTCTTCCAAGCTCATGTGGTTGTTGGCAGAATTCATTTTCTTGCGGCATTAGAACTTATGGTTACTTGTTTTTTCAAGGCCAGCAAAGGTTTATCTCTCTAATCTCAGAGAACCTCTCTTTTAAAGGGCACAGCTGATTATGTCAGCCCCATTAAGGACAGTCTCTGTTGATTAAGTTAGTCAACTAATTAGGGGACTTAATTATGTCTGCAATATCCTTTTACCATTGCCATGTCACATAAAATAATTGTGAAAGTGATCATCCCTCTGACCTAGATGCAAAGATATCATACCTACTATAATGGCTTTTCTATTTTGAAAACTATTTTAGTTTGACATAATTCCAGACTTATCAAAAATTGCAAAAAAAAACCCCAACAAAACAGTATGAAGTGTTGTATAGCCTTCAGCACGATTCCCAAATGTCATGTATACTACATTTCTCCTATGTTTGCACATGTGCCCGTGCTCTCCCCTCACCCCTTACTCTCTCTTTCTGCCCCTGAACCCCTTACTCTCTTATTCCTCTATATAATCATACACATATGTATATACATGTGTACATACATATAACTCTTGTAACCACCTAAGAGTAAGTTGCATATATCATGCTCCCCCAGCACTAAATACCCTTAAATATTTCAGTGTGTATTTCCTACAAATAGTCATTCTTTTACATAATGAAATTATAATTAAAATCAAGAGATTATTATTTACACAATACTATTATCTAACTTCCAGATCTTATTCAGTTTTTGTCAATTGTTCCAATAATTGTTTATAATAAAAGAAAATCAAGAACAAGTTATGGCATTTAGTTATATATTCTGAGTTTTCCTTAATCTGGAATGGTTCCCAAGTCTTTATTTTATGAAAATGACATTTGTGAGGAGTTCAGGCTAGTTATTTTGTAAAATGTCCTTCAATTTGGGTTTGATTAATGTTTCTCATGATAGGTGCAGATTATATACATTTGGAAGGAACTCCTAGATTTTTAGAGCTTTTCTCAAGGATCCTTTGTAGAATTAGAGCTTTCTTATAAGGGAGCATTATCACGGAATAGAAACAGAAAAAATATTTCCCCAAATAAATATTTCTGAAATTCACAAATCCAGAATTTCTTAAAAGTATAACTGACCCTTTCCTAACACTAAGCTATTCAGAAAAGATTCTGTCTAAAATAATTAGATTATTGGATCTCCAGTATTGCTAACAAATGTTTCTCATCTGAAGAAATGTCTAAAAATTTGTTGAGTAAACCCTCAAAAAATAACACCAACCTCTCACCCAGTAATCAAAGGGAAAAAGAATTGAGCGGTCTCTCTGAGGAGAATTAGGTTCAGTATTTCATTGTCAACTTTCTGTACTCCAACATTTTTGCCAAATAAATGAGGATAAAAATACTTCATGGTACTTTTTCTGAGGACAACATGAGACAATGCATATAAACAACCAACATATTCCTTCATATATGATGTATATTCAATAAATGTTTATTTTTTTTCCTGTTTTCTCCCTTCATTTAAAATGTACTGATAAGAGAGAATGACATTAAATGCTTACTAATTTAAATGTAATTTATTTTGTCTATTTGAGTTTTACTTTTGTTGTTTTACAAATGTGTTGAAAAAAAACATTTAAGTTACAATTAGAAGGTAATTGTGCTTTGATATCTCATAGTAACTTTACAGATGTTGTACAAGTTAAAAACTTCAAAAGTGTTTGAAAAACAGAAGATAGGAGAAGGGAAACAAACATGTGAAATTGTAGAGGAAGATCCATATGCTGTTCAGATGATGTACTGGTGTCCAGAGAGCAGAATATTCTGTGTTTCAGGAGTCTCTGCCTATGTCATAATTTATAAATTCAGCAGACATGAAATTACTACAGAAATAGTGGTAAGTCATTTAAAATTTAACTTTCACACTTATTTAAAAGAAAGAAGTTATAGATTTTGGTTAGTACTTGGTATAGTTTTAATCCACTAAGACTGCAGTTCTGTGTGCAATAATTCAATTCATAGTATTTTCAGTTTGCATAGTATAACAGAAGTTTGGCTTAAAATGACAAAACAGTACCTATAGAAACTTGGTATTATTAAATAGGATAAATTATTCCTATAGATTTTATATAGATTTTTTATTGATTTATTTTATGTATAAATGCCAATTAGTGCAGGCTTAGTTCTATATCTTTATTAACTTTTTTAAAGTTTGTCTTTTTATCAATTAATAAACATATATGAGTATGTCTCAATGACAAGATTATTTTTAATGACTTTCTTTAATGATATAACAACATTTTAAATACAGTGGAAATAATTAGGAGGTTGACTTATCTAATCTTAATTTTTAAACTAATGAAATAATTTAATTATTTAAAATAATGTTCTAATTGAATAAATTAATCTAAATGAAGGCACCTATAAATAAGCCAGTGGTTCTCAGTGTGGTGTGGTTCTTAGACTAACAACATCAACATCACCTGGGAACTTGTTAGAAATGCAAATTCTCAGGCTTCACCTCTGATCTATGGAATCAGAAACTTCCTCGGTGGGGGGAGTGAGGCCCAGCTTTCCAAGTAATTCTGATACAGCTAAAGTTTGAGAACCACTGGGCCAAGCAAAGGCATAGAAACTGGCCTGAGCAGACTGTAAGAATACTGGCTTCACTGGAGTAAAGAAACCATCTCGAGAATGATAGCTGATTGGCTCAGCAGTAGAGCGTCACCCAGTGTGTGGAAGCCCCAGGTTCAATTCCGGGTCAGGGCACACAAGAGAAGTGACCCTCCGCTTCTACACCCCTCCCCCTTCCCTCTCTCTCTCTCTCTCTCTCTCTCTCTCTCTTTTCTCTTTCTCTTCCCCTCCTGCAGCCATGGCTAAACTGGGGTGCTGAGGATGGCTCATGTCAGGTTGCTGAGTAATGAAGCAGTGGCCCCACATGGGCAGAGCATCTCCCCGTAGAGGGCTTCCCTGGTGGATCCTGGTCCTGGTGCATGCAGGAGTCTGTCTCCCTTCCCGCCTCTCACTTAATAAAAGAAAAAGAGAGAGAGAGAGAGAGAGAGAGAGAGATGAGAGACCAGATGGGAAATATAGGAACTAGGAAAGCTCTTTATTACTAGAGGTAAAATAATTTATTTTCACATAAATAAATAAATAAATGCATCTGTAGATAATGGTCTCTTTCTCTATCCAGTCCATTTTACCATTTTATCAGAAAATAGAGATAATCTCCTAAAGGCCTACTGAAGATTATCTGCTTAAGACATGAATGTAAATAACTTTTTTACCTCAAAAACGAAAATATTACTCTTTTATAGTATATTTGTTGAATTAGCCTTTAAAAAATTTTAATTGATTTTAGAGAGGGTGGTAGAGAGAGTGAAATATTGATTTGTTGAGACACTTGTTTATACATACATTGATTGATTATCATATGTGCCCTGACCAGGGATCAAATGCACAACCTTGTCATATAGGGAGGAAGATACCTGGCCAAGGCAAAAATTGACCTTTTAAAGTATATTACTTAAAATCCAAGGCTTTGAAGCTGGATAAGCCTAGGTTTTAATTCTGGTTATACCAGAGAGAATACCTGTGTGACTGAGCAAGTCAGAAGGCTCCATTAGTCAGTCGTAGATCTGGGTAAGGCTTAATCTCACCACCTATATAATTCCCTGTGTAAATAAAATGGAAGGTAGTAATAAACTAGAAAGAAATGCCAGTTCTATACAGATCTTATGATGATTATATAAAGTCATTAACATAGTATCTAAATGTAGTAAGCACCCAGTAATTAATAATTGTTATTGTCACTAGAGGTTTTTTATAGTTTAAAGATAATTATGACAAGCATTTTGGTAATATTGCTATATTCACCACCTCATAATGACATTGTGTAACAATTGTTTCAATCTCAAAAATACTGATTTTTACATTATAAAGCAAATGTTTGTTACAAAATCAATTTTAATAAAGCATTAAGTGCAATAATAAAGTATTTAATTTAAAAACATTTTTAGTTATAAAAACGTTTTGGATTTTAATATAAATTATCATGTGTATCATTAAGCAACTCTGACTAAGCTAATGAAATTAAACAAGGAAGAGCTAATCTAATAAAAGAAACAAAAAGAAATATGGAATTTATATTGAAAAATTATTACTGAGTTAAAGTCAGAATTGAAGGAAACTTTTTTAAAACTAAAAAACCTTTACAAATAACAATTTATAAACACACACTTATATCCATTTTAATCTCTTCCACTGGAGTAAACATGACCAATTTTTATCTTTTTCATATATGGAATTGTAATTTATACTTTATGTTAAAGAATATTTTTAAAATTTTTAAAGGTTTTATTTATTGATTTTAGGGGGGTGGAGAGGGGAGGAACAGAAGCATCAACTATGTGCCCCAACTGCACAAGCCCGGGGTCTCTAACCAACAACCTCAGCATTCCAAGTCAACACTTTATACACTGCACCACCACAGGTCAAGTTTTAAGGAATCTTTATTACATAAAAAATTATCTTCACTGCTAGGTATTTTTCTCATAATTCTGAAGAATTAAAAAGTATTTTTCATTCTTTGTGACTACCACTTAATATTTTATATAATTCACTATTTAATTCAGTTTGGAATAGCTCAGCTTTACTATAAATTGAAATCGAACTTAATCAGAAAATATAATTACTGAAAATTATCATCTATTTTAGTATGATTATTTATTATCATGACTTAGATTTATTTAAACTTGATTTTTTTTTTTAGTCATTAGAAGTACGACTTCAGTATGATGTTGAAGATATTATTACTCCAGAACCAGAAACAAGTCCTCCATTCCCAGATCTTTCATCTCAGCTTCCTTCTTCAAGGAGTCTTTCCGGGAGCACTAACACTGTGGCTAGTGAAGGAGTAACGAAGGACAGTATCCCATGCCTCAAGTAAGGGTTGCTACTAAATTTTAAAACAATTTAACATATTAATCGTATAATTCTTTAAAACTGTGCCAAATAAAATCATTCTTCTCTCATTAAGTTGTTGTCAAGTGATCTACAATCCATCATAGGGCCCTCTGGTATTTCCTTTGAACATCCCAAAGAGTGCACAGTATTTTCATCCTTTACTTACTAATTCACATATATCCTTCCCAAAAGGGTCCTAAAGAAAATATGGCTTTGATAAAATGAGAAAAGTTTTCTTAGGGCAGAAACATGGCCACGTTTATATTTCCAAAATGAAAAAGTATGTTAAGGGAATTTCTTCAGCTTTCTTGGAATTGAAAAGAAACCAAGTTTACTACCTACTGTAAGAATACTTTCTTTTTTTTAACTGTTGCTATTTGGTAGTAAACTATGTTTTCTCAGTATAGCTAAACAAAATTTAGTGTCATAATCAAAGAAAATTTAAAGTTAGTCAAGCCATAGTAATATTTATCTTAATTATTTTTATGGTTTTCAATAATCAAATATAAAAGAATGCAGTTTCTTTAAATTACTACTCATTGCTTCTTTATCATCAAAACATAACCTTTGGGGTGGGGGAGGTGAAGCTGTTGGAGAATTAAGGCTAGTTTTGGAACTAGCCACAGCTAGTTGGAGAATTGAGCCTAAGCTAAGAATTTCTATGAGCATCATATGAAATATCTAAATCTTCTATGATAGGAACGTCGATAACTAGTTTCCTCATTTCTTATGAAAACACTTGAACATTTAAAAATAAGATTTCAGAAACAAAATTCTTTTTAAAAATTAAAAGATAGGGATAAAAGGAAAAAACAGTGAAAGCAACAGAAATTTGGTAGTGGAGATTAAGTAAGCAATAACAATATTGAAGCATAATAAAATAATGTTGACTTGAGAAGTAATATAAACAATCTTAAGGATAATCAAGAGAACCAAAGTATAAAAATTAGTACAGTCCTATGTTATGTATATAAGGTCTTAAAAACCAAGCAGCAGAACTGATCTAAGAATATTATTCTATGAATTACATTATACTACAAGTGGTTTTTGAATTGCATATAATCTATGATTTAATAAATTATATGTTGACATCGATCCCTAAGTCATTTTTCCTTTGCTGGATTTAGATTACCATATACATTAACAGATAAATAAGCATTTCAACAAGCCAACTCTTCATTTTTAGCAATATTACAGTACTTATCAACATACATATATTTGTGCAAATACTGATTTTTAATGTTTTTGCCTTTGTGCTTCCTAGTGTGTAGAGTAGGAGGTCATCCTAGGCCTCACTAAAAGAGTAAGATTTACACAAAAAGTATATAAGGAAGTTAGCGGAATAATGTATGGTGGACTAGTGTTCCAGGCAGAAGGAAGAGCTAGAGCAAAGGCCTTCAAGTGCCTGGCATATAAGGAAGTCAGTATAGCTAGAACAAAGGGAGCAAGGTTAGCCGCGAGGGTAGTAGAAGATGAAGTCAGTTATGCCATAGAGAGCCATTGTAATGACCTGGGGCTTTTATTCCTAATTAAATGGGGAGTCATTATAGAGTTTTGAAGAGAGATGTGACATCAGATATAAACTTTAAATTGATCACTTTGATGGCTATGTTGAAAATGGATTTTTGAAATGGGAGAAAAAAAGTAGAAGCCAGGAGACTAGTAAGGAGAATGTTTGCACCTAATTAGAGATGATGTTTAGGGCTTGTAGATTTAGCAGTAAAAATATATATAGCAATTTAAATCTGAAATTCAGATAAATAATAAACATTTTTAGTTTCAGTATATTCCAAATATTGCATGGGACATACATACAGTAAAAAAAAACAAGCCAGTTTATTATTTATTTGAAATCCAGACTTAAATGGATATCCAGTATTTTATTTGTCACCTATAAATAGGATAGTAGCAGTAGAGAAGTAAAAAGGGGTCATATTCTGAATGTGTGTGTGTGTGTGTGTGTGTGTTCATTTTTCCATTGACTTGAGAGAGAGAGAAAGAGAGAGGGAATGGGAAAGAGAGAGAAGCATCAACTCATTCCACTTAGTAGTTCCACTTAGTTGTATAGTCACTGATTGCTTCTCATACATGCCCTGACTAGGTCAAACCTGCACTCCGGCACTCTGGGTGGATGCTTTATCCACTGAGACACCTGACCAGGGTCCTTAGTATATTTTTAAGGCAACACCATCAGCATTTGATAATTGATTGGATGTGAGGTATGAAAGAAAGATATTTGTCAATAATGATTTTAAGTTTTCTAACTGAGTAACTAGAAAGATGGGGTTGATATCAACTAGAATAGAGAAGGGTTCAGGTGGAGCAAATTCAGAAAGAACAGAAATTCAGGTTTTGGATATGTTGAAATGTTGGGTGGTAGGATTAATGGTTATTTCTTTTAGTTTTATGAATTATATCTTAAAAATATGTAATAAATATTTCATAAGAGGCCCTGGCCAGTTGGCTCAGTGGTAAAGCATTGGCCCAGCATGTGGAAGTCCTGGGTTTGATTCTCAGTCAGGGCACATAGGAGAAGTGACCATTTGCTTCTCCACCTCTCCCCCCAATCTCTCTCTCTCTCTCTCTCTCTTTTCCCCTCCCACAGCAATGGCTTGAATGGCTCAAGCAAAGTTGGCACCGGTCACAGAGGATGGTTCTATGGCCTCACCTCAGTTTCTAAAATTGCTCAGTTGCCAAGCAGCGGAGCAGTGGCCCAGCCGGCAGAGCCTCGCCTGGTAGTGGCTTGCCAGGTGGATCCCAGTTGGGGTGCATGTGGGAATCAGTCTCTGCCTCCCCACCTCTCACTGAATAAAAAGAAATTCATAAAAAAATAAATAATAGAAATAATTAAAAATACTATTCTCAAAAGAAAAAAGGAAGTGATGAAGACCAGTTGAAGTTCTGGACCTGACTGACTGAACAGCTACTTAAAGAAAAAGCTATGCAGTCACAGTGGCTCGTTGTATTTTGAGAAAGCTAGAAGACATTGTCCACCTGCCTACTGCCTTTAATTCCTGGTATCGAGTATTTCTGTAGAAAGATTCTCTGTAAATTATGCAGATTAGCATGAGCATACTTATTAAACTGTATACTAGAACTACCTTTTCTTTTTTTTTCTAGTGTTAAGACACGACCAGTGCGGATGCCTCCAGGATATCAAGCAGAACTTGTTATTCAGTTAGTATGGGTGGATGGCGAACCCCCCCAACAGATTACTAGTCTTGCTGTAAGCTCAGCATATGGAATGTAAGTAGCTAAACATTCTTTCTGATTTGTATTATTTATCTAATAAGTTCAATCTATTTATATATTTCTTTTAAAATACTTAAGTAAGGTTCTAATATGAAAAGAAGCCCTTACTTGGATTTTTATTAGATAAAAAATGGTATTAAAACTCATGGACATGGTCAACAGTGAGTGTGGTGCTTGCCAGAGGGAGGAGCAGTGGGGAGAGGTGGAGGGAGGGTATGGGAGGATAAACAGTGATGGAAGGAGACTTGACTTGGGGTGGTGAACACAATATAGTGTACTGTGGAATTCTGCACCTGAAACTTGTATACTTTTGTTAACCTGTGTCACTCCAATAAATGCAAAAGGAAAAATGGTAAAAAAAAAAAAAATGCTATAGGAAAATAATAATTTAAATATGAATTATGATTACTTGTTCTTTCTTGATGTCAAACTTGTGACAGTATTTTCATTTTTAATGTTATTAACAAGTTGTTAGGATGTTATTACACTTATACATTTTTGTTTATATACTTCTACATTTATATTTTTTATTTGTATTTTTTTCCTTTTGTTTTATTTTGAATGCCAGAGTCAGATTTTTTGGGATACAAATCCTAATTTTTCTTTCTAGCTGTTGGATATATTAGAGAAGTTACTTACATTTCTGTGCTTTGTTTCCTTTTCTGTAAAATGAGAATAAAATGTTGTTGAGGATTAAATGTATTAATACACATAAAATGTATCTTTTAGGTTCAAAGTAGGATACATATGACATATTCAAGATAGGATAATTTGAGGAGTTTTTAATTAATGGATTTTTTATTTAGGATCTAGAGAAACAACACAAGGTAGTTGGGTATGCCAGGGCTAGACATAACTTGAAGATGTAGTTAATTATTACCACGCTATTTACTTAAATACAAAGTAAAGCAATAATTGATCTTATCTAACAAATACAGAAGCAGAATTTATATATGAGAAAAAGAAAAAAAGCAGAGAAATAAAAATCATAGTAACTTTCTAAATAGAGAAATTAGTGTTTTTCTTTCATTTGTAAGAAAGATGTAATGAGACCAGTCAGGGTATTTGCTCTTGGGGAGCTTTATAAATCATCAACTAAACTAGGTTTGGTATTTCTGGCTTTTTCAGGATACCTGAGTTGTTTAATTTGTGATATATATATGACATTTTTGTGTTATGTTTATCATTATTTGGGAATACTTCCAACAGAGCTATATCAGGTCTATACCATTTCTTTCTTGTTATAATTAATTAATTCCACCTTTTTGGTCTAACTCAGCCCTCAAGCAGATTGACCATGAGTGCCTCAGCCTTTTTATAAAGCAGATTTTAAGTTTAATAGTGCCACAGGATAATGGCTTTATGACAACATTTAACTACATAAATATTAAATGTTAATGAAAGAGAGAAAGAGAAGGACAATCACAATTATTATTTTGTTTTGTTTTGTTTTTGTTTGTTTGTTTGTTTTTTGTATTTTTCTGAAGCTGGAAACGGGGAGAGACAGTCAGACAGACTCCCGCATGCGCCCGACCGGGATCCACCCGGCACGCCCACCAGGGGCGATGCTCTGCCCACCAGGGGGCGATGCTCTGCCCCTCTGGGGCGTCGCTTTGCTGGGACCAGAGCCACTCTAGCACCTGGGGCAGAGGCCAAGGAGCCATCCCCACCGCCCGGGCCATCTTTGCTCCAATGGAGCCTTGGCTGCGGGAGGGGAAGAGAGAGACAGAGAGGAAGGAGGGGGGGTGGAGAAGCAAATGGGCGCTTCTCCTATGTGCCCTGGCCGGGAATCGAACCCGGGTCCCCCGCATGCCAGGCCGACGCTCTACCGCTGAGCCAACCGGCCAGGGCCCACAATTATTATTTTAAAAATCTTTGGAAACTACTTGCTGTCCAATATCCTAGTTGGCCTAAGTCTAAGCTAAGAGGTCCCAAGGATAATTTAATCAAGTTTAGCTGAGTAGCCCAATTTTCTCGTGATTACTGATTGTTCTACTCTTTTGAAGAATTTACCAAGGGGCAAATGTTAAGTAAGAAACTGTGCAGGGTCTCAGATTATTTGCCTCTTTCAAGCTAGTTGCTCACCACACTTTTGTATGTATATATCTTGACTGAAAACTGTCCTTGGGTAAGAGAAAATGATAGTTTATTATTGACAGCAAAAACAGCAGCTAGAGCAGTATCTTACATCAGTTCCCTGAGCCTCAGTCCCACCAGGGAGCATGTTGAGAAACCAATGGTACCTGCATATGCAGTGGATATTGCAAGAGAAGAACTCTAAGTTTCAAAAGTTATGAAAATAGGTCTCCTGGTGACCTGCCTATCCATCTGGAGAGAGTCCACATCTTTATTCTGGAGTATAAGCAGACCTTCTCTGGAGAAGAGAAGGAGATGCCTTTATCATCTTTTTTTTTTTTTTTTTTTTTTTTTTTTTTTTGTATTTTTCTGAAGTTGGAAACGGGGAGGCAGTCAGACAGGCTTCCGCATGCACCCGACCGAGATCCACCCGGCATGCCCCACAGGGGGCAATGCTCTGCCCATCTGGGGCATTGCTCTGTTGCAACCAGAGCCATTCTAGCTCCTGCAGCAGAGGCCACAGAGCCATCCTCAGCGCCCGGGCCAACTTTGCTCCAATGGAGCCTTGGCTGCGGGAGGGGAAGAGAGAGACAGAGAGGAAGGAGAGGGGGAGGGGTGGAGAAGCAGATGGGCACTTCTCCTGTGTGCCCTAGTTGGGAATCGAACCCGGGACTCCTGTGCACCAGGCTGACGCTCTACCACTGAGCCAACCGGCCAGGGCCGCCTTTATCATCTTTTTAAAAGATTATTCTCATATTGTTTTTAAATTATTTTTAATTACAGTTGATATTAAATATTATATTCAGGTGTTAAATATAGTGATTAGACATTTCTATAACTTACAGTGATCACCTCAAGTCTATTACCCATCTAACACCATACATAGTTATTTATATATATAATATACATTATATTGTATATAAGCAAGAGAGAGAGGGGACAGACAGGGAAAAACAGGAAGGGAGAGAGATGAGAAGTATCAACTCATAGTTGTGGCACTTTAGTTGTTCATTAATTGTTTTCTCATACATGCCTTGACTGAAGGGCTCCAGCCGAGCCAGTTACCCCTTGCTCAAGCCAGTCACCTTGGGCTCAAGCCAGTGGCCTTGGGGTCCCACGCTCACATGTGCTCAAGCTAGTGGAGCCCGAGCTCAAGCCAGATGAGCCCACGCTCAAGCCAGCAACCTTGGGATTTTCAACCTGGTCCTCAGTGTCCCAGGTCAAAGCTCTATTCACTGTGCTACCACCTGGTCAGGCACAGTATTATTGACTATATTGTCTGTGCTATACTTTGCATCCCAATGATGTTTTTTGTTTGTGTTTGTTTTTTAAGTGAGAGGCAAGGAGGCAGAGAGACAGACTCCCACATGCGTCCCAACCGAGATCCACCCAGCAAGCCCCCTACCAGGCAATGCTCTGTCCAACTGGGGCCATTACTCTGTTGCTCAGGGCCCCCATGATGTTTTTAACTGGCAATTTGTACTTTTTTTTTTCTCTCTCATTTTTCTGAAGCTGGAAACAGGGAGAGACAGACAGACTCCCGCATGCGCCCGACCGGGATTCACCCGGCACGCCCACCATGGGGTGACGCTCTGCCCACCAGGGGGTGATGCTCTGCCCATCCTGGCATCGCCATGTTGCGACCAGAGCCACTCTAGCGCCTGAGGCAGAGGCCACAGAGCCATCCCCAGCGCCCGGGCCATCTTTGCTCCAATGGAGCCTTGGCTGCAGGAGGGGAAGAGAGAGACAGAGAGGAAAGCGCAGCGGAGGGGTGGAGAAGCAAATGGGCGCTTCTCCTGTGTGCCCTGGCCGGGAATCGAACCCGGGTCCTCCGCACGCTAGGCCGATGCTCTACCGCTGAGCCAACCGGCCAGGGCCAATTTGTACTTTTTAATCCCTTCACCTTTTAGAGCAGTGGTAGTCAATATGGTCCCTACCGCCCACTAGTGGGCATTCCAGCTTTCATGGTGGGCGGTAGCAGAGCAACCAAAATATTAATAAAAAGAGATTTAACTATAGTAAGTTGTCTTATAAAGATTTATTCTGCCAAACAGCGAAAATCCGACATAAAGTACTTGGTAAGTAATTATTATTATATGCTTTAACTTGTTATAACTGTTTTATAAATTTTGTAAAGTAAAGTTACTTTCCTACTTTATAAATCACCATTACTGTGGAACTGGTGGGCAGTTAGAAAATTTTACTACTAACAGAGATACAAAAGTGGGCGGTAGGTATAAAAAGGTTGACTACCCCTGTTTTAGATCCATGTCCCATACCCCTCTTCTGTCTGGCAACCAGCAGATTTATTCTCTGTGTCTATGTTTGTTTTTCTTTTGTTTGTTTGTTTTGGATTTTAGATTCCACATATAATTGAAATCATATGGTATTTGTTTGATTTTTTTTTACTTAGCCTAATACCCTCTAGGTTCAACTATGTTGTCACAAATGGTAAGATTTAATTCTTTTTATGGCTGAATAATATTCTATTGTATATATGTACCACTTCTTTATCCATCCGTCTATTGATGGACACTTAAGTTGCTTCCATATCTTGGCTTTTTTTATAAATAATGCTTCAATGAACATAATGTTTTGGATTTGAGGGGAGAAATACCCAACAGTGGAATTCCTGGGTCATATGATAGTTCTACTTCTAATTTTTTGAGGAACCTCCATACTGTCTTCCACAGTGGCTCCACCAATTTGCTATCACACCAACAGTGCACAAGGGTTCCCTTTTCACTACATCCTGGCCAACAGTTGTTGCTTGTTGATTTATTGGTGATAGTCATTCTTACAGGTGTGAAGTGATATCTCATTGTGGTTTTAATTTGCATTTTTCTGATGATTAGTAGTGCTGAGGAACTTTACATATGTGTATTGGGTATCTGTATGTCCTCTTTGGAAAACTGTCCATTCAAGTCCTCTACCCACTTTTTAAAATTGGGTTGTTTGTTTGCTGGATGTTAAGTTGTATGAGTTTCTTATATATTTTGGATATGAGCACCTTATTGGATATATTATTGGTGAATATATTTTCCCATTCAATAAGTTGACTTTTCATTTTGTTGATGGTTTTCCTCTCTTTCAAAAAGGTTTTAGTTTGATATAATCCCATTTATTATTTTTCTTTTCTTTCCCTTGCCCAAGGAGATATATACAAAAACACCAAGTATAGTCGCTAATGGTGATGTTGGAGAGTTTACTTACTATCTCTTCTTCTAGGAATTTTATGGTCTCACATCTTACATTAAATCTTTAATCCATTTTGAGTTTATTCTTGCATATGGTTTAAGAAAGTGACTCAGTTTCATTGTTTTACATTTATCTTTCCAGATTTTTTAACACCATTTATTGAAGATGCAATAGATTAATTAACCAGGTAGTTGTGGGCTTATTTCTGGGCTCTCTATTCTCTTCTAATGATCTATGTGTCTGTTCTTATAACAGTGCCATGCTGTTTGAATTACTGTAGCCTTATAATATAGTTTAATAGCAGGTAGGGTAATGCCTCAAACTTTTTCTTTCTTAAAATTACTTTGGGGAAGAAAAGATTGCTTGGCTATTTGGAGACTTTTGTAGTTCCATATAAATTTGTAGATTATTTATTCTAGTTTTGTAGAAAATACTATTGGTATTCAGATAGGGATTACAGTGAATCTACATATTGCTTTGGGTTTTATGGACATTTTTTTTATTTTTTTAATAATTTTATTTTTTTAATGGGGTGACATCAATAAATCAGGATACATATATTCAAAGATAACAAGTCCAGGTTATCTTGTCGTTCAATTATGTTGCATACCCACCATCCAAAGTCAGATTGAAATTTTTTTTTATTTTTATTGAATACAGAGAGAGGAAGGGAGTAAGTGGGAGACAGAAGCATTAATCTGTTTCTGTATGTGCCCCAGCCAAGGCCTTATGGACATTTTAATGGTATCAATTCTTTCTATCCATAATCACAGTATATTTTCCATTCATTTGTATCTGCATTTTTAAAATGTCTTCCAGTTTTCTGTGTACAGATTGGTTACATCCTTAGTTAAATTTAATCCTAAGTATTTTTATTCTTTTTGATGCAGTTGTAAATGCAATTTTTTTCAAATTTGCTTTCTGATAGTATGTTATTGATACATAAAAAATGCAACTGATTTCTGAATATTAATTTTGTATATTGCTACTTTGGTGAATTCATTAATTAGCTCTAAAACTTTTTGGTGGAATTTTTCATGTTCTTAGTACATTATATCATTTGCAATATGGCAATATTTTGTTAGGAAGCTTAGATTTCTTTTCATGAGAATATTAACCTTTAATTTTTGTTTTCAGGTTTGGTATCAGTGGTTTTAGGCTTCATAAAATGAATTGGGAAATGTTCTTACCTCCTTTATTTTCAGAAAAATTTGCATAAGATTGATATTATTGTTTTCTTAGGTGTTTGACAGAATTAACAAGTAAAGTCATTTCGGCCTAGATATATAATATATATATTTTGTGTGTGGGGGGGGAAGGTTTTAAGTTACAAATATAATTTTTAAAATAGATAAGGAGATAGTAAGATTTTTTTTCTTTTTATTTGTGTCAGTTTTGGTAATTTGTGGTTTTCAAAGAATTTGTCATCCATCTGAAATTTGGAAAAAAGTAATAAATAATGATAATACAAAGTATATTGTAAAGATACTTTATTTTAGTATAATTTGTATAACTTAAAATTTATCCATTTAAGTTTACATTTTAATTATTTTTAGTAAATTTGCAGAGTTGTACAAAGCCATAATCATAATAAAATTTTAGGATAGTTTTTTACTCTCCAATGACTTTCATATTCATTTGTCATCAATTCTCATTTTTAGCATTAGCCCCAGACAACCACTAATTTATTTTCAGTCTCTAAAGATTTGCCTTTACTGTTGCATAAATGGATTAATTTAATATGTGGTTTTTCATCCACCCACTTTAAATTAGCATACTGTTTCTGACATTCATTCATGTTATAGAATGTATCAGTACATTATTCCCTTTTATTCTAAATAGTGTTTTATTTTTCCATTTTGCATGTTGATGGATATTAAAGCACCAACATAATTAAAGGTACAAAATAGAAATATATTTTTTAAATTTTTGATTTTCACTTATTTTACATTTATATAAATATTCAAACATTAGCATTGTTTGTAAATGCCAAATAGAACAGGACCCCATAGGATATTTAGGGACTTTATAATCTGGACTTTTAATTTTCTTTCTAAATAAGTAAATAGTAGTAATTTTTATATTCAAATATATTTTATACTTAAAAATAGAAAAGTTTATCAACTGTTGTATAATTTAGAAGAACAAATTTTGATATGAAATATCCTTTAAGGTAGATGTTCATTAATTAAAGAAACAAAGAAGGAATTATATAATTCCAAAATCTTGAAAGTACTCTTTGTTGGTTGTTTTCCTTTGAGTTTCCTTACCAAGATAGTGACAGAAAATATATCACCTTATTTCCCTCAATGATAACATTCTATCTTTCAAGTAGATTAACCAAACTATCCAATTTTTAAAATCTTTTCTCTATTGTTTGGTCTCTTTCTCTCAGGATTGTGTTCTGTGATTCTCTTAGACTGCCATTTTGTCATAATTTAATTAAGCATTTATTGATGTAAAAAACTTTATTGGGGTATAATGTATATAGAATATAACTTAATTTTAGTATGCAATAAGAAGTTTTACAAGTATACATGACATCATTATCAACTAATGATATAAAAAATGTATTTATCCCTTCAAAGGGTTCCCTTGTGCCCTTTGCATTTAACTGTCACCTCTTAGGCCCTGGCAATACAAAAATACTAATTTTCTTTCTATCACTATAATTTTACCTTTACTATAATTTTATATAAATAGAAGCATAAATTACTTTGTGTTTCTTTTTCAGTTAGCATAATCATTTGTGATTCATCCAAGTTGTGTGTATCACTGACTTGTTCTTTTTTCATTGTTGTATAATATTTTATTGTGTAGATATAAAACTGTTTATCCATTTACCATTTAATGAAAACTTGGGTAGTTTTTTATCTTGACTAGTTAAAATAAATCCATTATTAACATTCAGGTACATGTCTTTATATAACATTTGTTTGCATTTTCTTAGGTAAATAAGAGTGGAATTATTGGGTCATATCATAAATATTTGTTTGAAAGAGGAAAACTGTTTTATAAATAGGCTATACTATTTTGCATTTCCACTAGGAATGTATGAGGGTTTAAGTTTTACCACATACATGTCATCACTTGATATTGTGAGTCTTTTTAATATAATCCAATCTGATGGGTTCAGTGGTAACTAAATGCAGTTGTGGTTTTAATTTATATATTTTGGTGACTCATGATTTGCAGTTTTTAAGTGCTTATTTCACATCTGTACATCTTGTTTGGTAAAATATTTTTCCTACTCTTTTTTATTTTATTTTATAGCGAAGAGGGGTGCGGGGAACAGACAGGGACAGACAGACAAGGAAGGGAGAGAGATGAGAAACATCAATTTATAGTTGTCGCACTTTAGTTGTTCATTGATTGCTTTCTCATAGGTGCCTTGACTGGGGTTGGGGGAGGCTCCAGCTGAGCCAGTGACCCGTTGCTCAAGCCAGCAACCTTGGGCTTTAAGCCAGTGAGTGATCTTTGGGCTCAAGTCAGCAACCACGGGGTCATGTCTGTGATCCCACACTCAAGGTCACAACCACTTGCTGAAACTGGTGAGTCCATGCTTAAGGCAATGAACTCGGGGTTTCAAACCCGAGTCCTCAAAATCCCAAATTGACACTCTATCCACAGCGCCATCACCTGATCAGGCTGCCTACTCTTTATTTAATGAAGTTGTCTAATCACTATTATTCAGGGTGCTTTGAGTATTCTAAATAAGATATTATTTTGCAAATTTTTTCTCTGGTCTGTGGCTTGCCTTTCCATTTTGTTAATGGTATTTTCAATAGAGCAAAATGATTTAAATTTAATGTCATGCAGGTTATCAGTTTTATATTTTAAACTTTGTTCTTTTCATGTCCTATGTGATGGCCTAACCCAAATCATTATTATTTTTCTCCTGATCCATTTTAAGTTAATTTTTGTGTATGATGGAAAGAAAAAGTTAAGGCTCAATTTTTTACTGATGGACATCCAATTGTTTCAAAATCATTTATTGAAGAATTTTCTTTTCTCCAAATTATATTATATATATAATTGCACTTTTGTTAAAAATTAGTTGACCATTTATTTCAGTGTGATTTTTATGAACAGTCTTCTGTTTCATTAATATTTATGTTTATCTTTATTTCAAGACAAGTATACTTGCTTCCAGTGGCTTTAGAGTAGGTATTGAAATTATATAGTGCAAATGCTCAAGCTACCTTCTTTTTTTCTCAAAACTGTTTGGCTCTTCTAGATTTATTACATTTCCATATATATTTTAGAATCATGCTTTCAATGTCTTACACAAAAAAGATGTCTGCTGGGATTTGTTTGGAACTTTTTTACCTTGTAAATCAATTTGGAGAAAATTAACAACATTGAATGATCTGACCATTGATCAAGGTACATCTCTATTTATTTAAATTTTCTTTTATTTCCTTCAGTCATATTTTATAATTTTAGCATACATAACTTATACATATATTATTAAATTTATGCCTAAGTATTTCATTAATGCTATTTTTTAATATTGGATAGAGAGGTCTATAAATTTCAGTTTAGTCAAGGAGATTGATAATGTCAAAATTTTTATATCCTTACTCATTATTTTCTGTAATTGTTCTAGCAATTATTGAAAGAAGAAGTTTTGTATTCTCAACCTTAATAGTAAATTTGTCTATTTTTTCCTTTCAATTCTCAGTATTTCTCAATGTATTTTCAAGCTCTATGATTAGATGAATCCACATTTAGGTTGGCTTTATTTTCTTGATGAATTGGCCTCTTCATAATTCTCCAAATGTATACCTAAAAAGTTTTTGTTCTGAAATATACTTTGTATTAATATTATATAAATATTAATAACGACTTCAATCATCTTTTAGTTAGTACTTTCATGTTGCTATATTTTCCCAATCCTATTAATTTATATTTAAAGTGATTTTTTGCAGTAAACATCTAAGTTTTTATCATACAGGTAACTTGTGCGCTTAATTGGAATGCTTAGACCATTTACATTAATGTAATTATCCATATGGCTGGGTTTAATGGAAATATTTATATTTCTTTCTTGTTTGTTCCATTTGTTTTCTGTCCCTCCTGTTTCCTGCCTTTTAAATTTTGTATCTTTTAGTAATTCTATTTTATCTCATCTATTGTCATAGTATTTTTTAATTTTAATTCTTAAAAACTAATTTTTATGGTTTGCTCAACAGTTTACTATATCTATCTTTAACTTATATAAATAACTATATAATTAGCATTGTACTACCTCACATATACTGTAAGAACTTTATAACAGTATACTTCTATTTTTTTCTTTTCTTAGTGTTATTGTCATATGTTTTATTTCTATATGTGTTACAAACCCCATAATACATTGGTTTTATTTTGCTTTATTTTTAAATTAACTTTATTGGGGTAACATTTGTTAATAACATTATTAAGATTCAGATGCAGAATTTATAATCCATTATCTGTACATTCCACTGTGTGGTTACCATCCAAAATGTAGTTTCCTCCCATCACCATATATTTGACTCCATTTATCCTCTCTTTCTTCCCCTCATCCCCCTTTTCCTCTAGTAACCACCATACTGTTGTTTGTGCCTATGAGTTTTGTTTGTTGTTTTTTGTTTATCCCAAAAATGAGTAAAACCATATGGTTCTTATTCTTTTCCATCTGACCTATTTCATTTAGCATGATACCATCAAGTGGCAATATTTCAACTTTTTATGACTAAATAATATACCATTATACAGGGGTGGGCAAAAGTACACTTATAGTTGCGAGTATGCAAAACACAATTTATTCTTGTATTACATATTAATTATTGTATTGTTATTATTAACCTACTTTTGTCCACCCCTATATATAGATGTACCATATCTTCTTTATCCGTTGAAGGACATTTAGGATGTTTCTATGTCTTGGCTATTGTGAATAATACTACAGTGAACACAGGGGAGGGGTACATAATTTTTTGGAATAAGTGTTCTTAAATTTTGGAGGTACCCAAAAGAGGGATTGATGGGTCATGTGATAGCTTCATTCTTAATTTTTTGAGGAAACACCACACTGTTTTCCATAAAGGCTGCACCAATTTACATTCCAAACAGCAGTGTACAAAGGTTCCTTTTTCCCACATTCTCTGACACTTGTTATTTCTTGTCTTATTGATAATAGCCATTCTAATAAGTGTGAGGTGATATCATTGTGATTTTGATTTGCATTTCTTTATAGCTACTGAGATTGAGCAACTTTTTATCTATCTCTTGTTCATTTGTATGTCTTCTTGGGAAAGAAGTCTGTTCATGTCATCTGCTCATTTTTTAATTGAATTCTTTGGTTTTCACTTATTTTATGGTATGAGTTATTTATATATTTTGGATATTAGCCCCTTATTGGAGGTTTAATTTGCAAATATCTTCTCCCATTCAGGTGGTAGCATTTTTGTTTTATTGATGTGCAATAAAAAATCTTTTGCTGTGCAGAAGCTTTTTAGTTTGATGTAGTGCCATTCGTTTTTGCATTTACTTCCCTTGACTTTGGGGCAATCTTCAACCTTTAGAAGGGTTTAGAACCCTCTGAGACCAAGGTCCATAAAAATTAGTACCTGTGTTTTCTTTTATGCGTTTTACTAATTTATCTCTTTTAGTTCTCTTATTTTTTTTATTTTATTGATTTGAGAGAGGGGAAGAGAAGAGAGAGAGAGAGCGAGAGAGAAACATTAATTTGTTGTTTCACTTATTTATACATTCATTGGCTGATTTTTGTAGGTGCCCTGATGGGGGATCTGACTCACAACCCTGGCATATAAGGATGATGTCCTAAGCAACTGGGCTACCCAGCCATGGTAGTCAAGTCTTTAATCTACTTCTGATTTAATTTTTGTACATAAGGTCAGTCAGATAGTAGTTTAGTTTAATTCTTTTGCAGGCGGTTTTTCAATTTTCCCAACATATATTAAGGAGTCTTTCCTTTATTCACTGTATATTTCTGGCTCCTTTGTTAATTAGTAGTGCATGTATGTGTGAGTTTATTTCTGATTCTCAATTATGTTTCATTGGTGTCTGATTTTTCTGCCACTACCATACTGTTTATATTATTGTAGCTTCATAGTATAATTTGAAGTCAAGGAGTGTGATACCTCCAACTTTGCTCTTTTTTCCTCAGGACTACTTTTACTATTTGAGTTCTTTTTTGGTTCTATACAAATGTGAGAATTTAATGTTCTGTGTATTTGAAAAATTCCTGTGGTATTGCACTTAATCTGCATCTTGTTTTAGGTAATACAACCATTAAGATATATATATAGTTCTTTCAATTTATGAACATGCAATATCTTTGCATTTCTTTGTGTCTTCAATTTCTTTCAACAGTGTTTTATAGTAGTTTTCAGTATATAAGTCCTTTGTTTCCTTTGTTAAATTTATTCCTGAGTATTTGAACATTTTTGTTCAAATTGCAAATGTGTATTTTCTGCATTTCTCTTTCTAATATTTTACTGTTAGTATCATACATACAAAGCAACAGATTTTTGGACATTAACTTTTCCTATCCTGCAACTTTACTGTGTTTATTGTTTCTAATAGTCTTTTGGTGGAGTCTTTAGGATTTTCTATATAAAGAATTATGTTATCTGCAAATAGTGAGTTTTACTTCTTTATTCCCAATTTGGATGCCTTTTACTTCTTCTTTTTGTCAGACTGCTCTGGCTTGGATGAGTATTATGTTGAATAACAGTGGTGAAACTTTACATCCTGTTTTATTTCTTTTTTTTTTTTTTTTTTTTTTTTTTTTTGTGTGATTTTTATTTTTTTTATTTTATAATTTTATTTTTTTAATGGGGTGACATCAATAAATCAGGATACATATATTCAAAGATAACAAGTCCAGGTTATCTTGTCGTTCAATTATGTTGCGTACCCACCACCCAAAGTCAGATTGTCCTCTGTCACCTTCTATCTTGTTTCCTTTGTGCCCCTCCCACCCCCTATCCCTCTCCCATTCCCCCCTCCCCCCCGTAACCACCACACTCTTATCAATGTCTCTTAGTTTCACTATTATGTCCCACCTACGTATGGAATAATACAGTTCCTGTTTTTTTCTGATTTACTTATTTCGCTTCGTATCATGTTATCAAGATCCCACCATTTTGCTGTAAATGTTCCGATGTCATCATTTCTTATGGCTGAGTAGTATTCCATAGTGTATATGTGCCACATCTTCTTTATCCAGTCATCTATTGATGGGCTTTTTGGTTGTTTCCATGTCCTGGCCACTGTGAACAATGCTGCAATAAACATGGGGCTGCATGTGTCTTTACGTATCAATGTTTCTGAGTTTTGGGGATATATACCCAGTAGAGGGATTGCTGGGTCATAAGGTAGTTCTATTTTCAGGTTTTTGAGGAACCACCATACTTTCTTCCATAATGGTTGTACTACTTTACATTCCCACCAACAGTGGATGAGGGTTCCTTTTTCTCCACAGCCTCTCCAACATTTGCTATTACCTGACTTGCTAATAACAGCTAATCAAACAGGTGTGAGGTGGTATCTCATTGCCGTTTTGATTTGCATTTCTCTAATAGCTAAAGAAGATGAGCATCTTTTCATATATCTGTTGGCCATTTGTATTTCTTCCTGGGAGAAGTGTCTATTCATATCCTCTTCCCATTTTTTTATTGGATTGTTTGTTTGTTTGTTGTTGAGTTTTATGAGTTCTTTGTATATTTTGGATATTAGGCCCTTATCTGAGCTGTTGTTTGAAAATATCATTTCCCATTTAGTTGGCTTTCTGTTTATTTTGTTATCAGTTTCCCTTGCTGAGCAAAAACTTCTTAGTCTGATGTAGTCCCATTCATTAATTTTTGCCTTCACTTCTCTTGCCATTGGAGTCAAATTCATAAAATGCTCTTTAAAACCCAGGTCCATGAGTTGAGTACCTATGTCTTCTTCTATGTACTTAATTGTTTCAGGTCTTATGTTTAGATCTTTGATCCATTTTGAGTTAATTTTTGTACAGGGGGAGAGACTGTAGTCCAGTTTCATTCTTTTGCATGTGGCTTTCCAGTTTTCCCAGCACCATTTATTGAAGAGGCTTTCTTTTCTCCATTGTGTGTTGTTGGCCCCTTTATCAAAAATTATTTGACTATATATATGTGGTTTTATTTCTGGACTTTCTATTCTGTTCCATTGGTCTGAGTGTCTATTTTTCTGCCAATACCATGCTGTTTTGATTGTCGTGGCCCTATAATAGAGTTTGAAGTCAGGTATTGTTATGCCCCCAGCTTCATTCTTTTTCTTTAGGATTGCTTTGGCTATTCGGGGTTTTTTATAGTTCCATATAAATCTGATGATTTTTTGCTCTATTTCTTTAAAAAATGTCATTGGAATTTTGATGGGAATTGCATTAAATTTGTATATTGCTTTGGGTAATATAGCCATCTTGATTATATTTATTCTTCCTAGCCAAGAACAAGGTATATTCTTCCATCTCATTATATCTTTTTCGATTTCCCTTAACAATGGTTTATAGTTTTCATTATATAAGTCCTTTACATTCTTTGTTATGTTTATTCCTAAGTATTTTATTTTTTTTGTTGCAATCGTGAAGGGGATTATTCTTTTGAGTTCCTTCTCAGTTGTTTCATTGTTGGCATATAGAAAGGCTATTGACTTCTGTATGTTAATTTTGTATCCTGCGACCTTACTGTATTGGCTTATTGTTTCTAGTAGTCTTTTTGTGGATTCTTTGGGGTTTTCGATGTATAGGATCATATCATCTGCAAAAAGTGATACCTTTACTTCTTCTTTTCCGATATGGATGCCTTTTATTTCTTTGTCTTGTCTGATTGCTCTGGCTAGAACCTCTAGTACCACATTAAATAAGAGTGGAGAGAGTGGACAACCCTGTCTTGTTCCTGATTTAAGGGGGAAAGCCTTCAGTTTAGTGCCATTTAATATGATGTTAGCTGATGGTTTATCATATATGGCCTTTATCATGTTGAGATATTTTCCTTCTATACCCATTTTGTTGAGAGTCTTAAACATAAAATTGTGTTGTATTTTATTGAAAGCCTTTTCTGCGTCTATTGATAAGATCATGTGGTTTTTGTTCTTTGTTTTGTTGATATGGTGTATTACATTAACCGTTTTACGTATGTTGAACCATCCTTGAGATTCTGGGATGAATCCTACTTGATCATGATGTATTATTTTTTTAATATGTTGTTGTATTCGATTTGCCAGTATTTTGTTTAGTATTTTAGCATCTGTATTCATTAGAGATATTGGTCTATAGTTTTCTTTTTTTGTGCCATCCTTGCCTGGTTTTGGTATGAGGGTTATGTTGGCCTCATAAAATGTGTTTGGAAGTATTGCTTCTTCTTCAATTTTTTGGAAGACTTTGAGTAGAATAGGAACCAAGTCTTCTTTGAATGTTTGATAAAATTCGCTGGTATAGCCGTCAGGGCCTGGACTTTTATTTTTGGGGAGGTTTTTAATGGTTTTTTCTATTTCTTCTCTACTGATAGGTCTGTTTAGGCTTTCTGCTTCTTCTTGACTCAGTCTAGGAAGGTTGTATTTTTCTAGAAATTTATCCATTTCTTCTAGGTTGTTGAATTTAGTGGCATAAAGTTTTTCATAGTATTCTACAATAATTCTTTGTATATCTACGGTGTCCGTGGTGATTTCTCCTCTTTCATTTTGGATTTTGTTTATATGAGTTCTTTCTCTTTTTTCCTTGGTGAGTCTTGCCAAGGGTTTGTCAATTTTGTTGATCTTTTCAAAGAACCAGCTCCTTGTTCTATTAATTTTTTCTATAGTTTTTCTGTTCTCTAATTCATTTATTTCTGCTCTGATTTTTATTATCTCCTTTCTTCGGCTGGTTTTGGGTTGTCTTTGTTCTTCTTTTTCTAGTTCCTTAAGGTGGGAAGTTAAGTGGTTCACTTGGGCTCTCTCTTGTTTGTTCATATATGCCTGGAGCGATATGAACTTCCCTCTTATCACTGCTTTTGCTGCATCCCATAGATTCTGCTATGTCGTATTGTCATTTTCATTAGTCTGTATATATCTTTTGATCTCTGCACTTATTTCTTCTTTGACCCATTCATTTTTTAAAAGTATGTTGTTTAGTTTCCACATTTTTGTGGGATTTTTTTCCTCTTTTTTGCAGTTGAATTCTAGTTTCAAGGCTTTATGATCAGAAAATATGCTTGTTACAACTTCAATTTTTCTGAATTTGCTGATATTGTTTTTGTGGCCCAACATATGGTCAATTCTTGAGAATGATCCATGTACACTGGAGAAAAATGTATACTCAGTCACTTTGGGATGAAATGTCCTGTAGATGTCTATCATATCCAGGTGCTCTAGTGTTTTGTTTAAGGCCACTATGTCTTTGTTGATTCTCTGTTTGGATGACCGATCTAGAGCCGTCAGCGGTGTATTGAGGTCTCCAAGTATGATTGTATTTTTGTCAGTTTTTGTTTTAAGATCAATAAGTAGCTGTCTTATATATTTTGGTGCTCCTTGGTTTGGTGCATATATATTAAGAATTGTTATGTCTTCTTCTGTTTTATTTCTGATCTTAAAGGAAAAGCTTTCAGTTTTTCATCATTGAGTATGATATTAGCTGACAGTTTGTCATATTTGGCATTTATTAGGTTGAAGTACTTTCTGTACCAATTTTATTGTTTTCATCAAAAATAGATATTGAATTTTTAAATGCTTTTTTATATCAATTGATATGATTTTTATCTTTTCTTTTGTTGATGTTATATATCACATTACTTGATTTGCATATGTTGAACCATCCTTGCATTCCAGGAATAAACCCTACTTGATTGTGATGTATTATATTTTTAAGTACTGTTGTATTCAAATTGATAGTATTTTGTAGAGGATTTTTGCATGTATGTTCATCAGAGATATTGGCTTTTAGTTTCTTTTTTTGTCCTTGCCTGGTTTTGGTATCAGGGTAATGTTGGTCTCATAAAATGAATTAAAAAGTTTTCCCTCTTCTTCACTATTTTCAAAGAGTTTAGAAAGGGATAGGTATATTAAATCTTATTTGAGGCCCTGGCCAGTTGGCTCAGCGGTAGAGCGTTGGCCTGGCGTGCGGAGGACCCAGGTTCGATTCCTGGCCAAGGCACATAGGAGAGGCGCCCATTTGCTTCTCCACCCCCCTCCTTCCTCTCTGTCTCTCTCTTCCCCTCCTGCAGCCAAGGCTCCATTGGAGCAAAGATGGCCCGGGCGCTGGGGATGGCTCCTTGGCCTCTGCCCCAGGCACTAGAGTGGCTCTGGTGGCGGCAGAGCGACACCCTGGAGGGGCAGAGCATTGCCCACTGGTCGGCAGAGTGTCGCCCCTGGTGGGCGTGACGGGTGGATCCTGGTCGGGCGCATGCGGGAGTCTGTCTGACTGTCTCTCCCCGTTTCCAGCTTCAGAAAAATACAAATAAATAAATAAATAAATAAAAAATAAAATAAAATAAATAAAAATAAATCTTATTTGAATGTTTGGTAGAATTCACCAGTGAAGCCATTGGTCATGGACTTTTGCTTTTGTGGAGTTTTTACTACTGTTTCAATTTTCTTAACTTTTGATTGGTCAGGTTTTCCAACTTTTCATGATTTAGTGTAGGAAGGTTATAAATGTCTAAGAATTTGTTTATTTCTTCTAAGCTATTGAATTAGGTGGCATACAGCCATAGTATTGTTGTCTAATCCTCTGTATTTCTTTGGTATCTGGTGTAACTTCTCTGTTTTCCTTGGTGAGTCTAGCCAGAAACTTGCCAATTTTGTTTATCTTTTTAAAGAAACTTTTTCAAAATTATTTCCTTCTTGCTACTGACTTTGGGTTTTCTTTGTTTCTTTTCTAGTTCTCTAAGGTGAAATGTTATATTGTTTAAGATTTTTGTTTCTTGAGGTAGGCCTGGAACGCTATAAACTCCTCTCTCGTTACTGCTTTTACTGCTGCATCCTCGAAATTTTGTTATGTTGTTTTGTCTTTTTCATTTGTTTGTATGTATCTTTTGATATCCTTTTAATCTCCACATAGTTGTGGATTTTCCAGTTTTCTTTTTGTAGTTAATTTCCAGTTTTATATTGTTGTGCTCAGAAAATATGCTTGCTATTATTTTAATCTTTTTAAGTTCATTGAAGCTAGTTTTGTGCCCCAACATATGGTCTCTATCCTTGAGAATGTTCCATATTCACTTGAGAAGAATGTATTACTCTGTTGTTTTGGGAACGCAAAGCTCTGTAAATGTAAATTATGTCTATTTGGGCCCTGGCCGGTTGGCTCAGTGGTAGAGCGTCGGCCTAGCGTGCGGAGGACCCGGGTTCGATTCCCGGCCAGGGCACATAGGAGAAGCGCCCATTTGCTTCTCCACCCCTCCGCCGCGCCTTCCTCTCTGTCTCTCTCTTCCCCTCCCGCAGCCAAGGCTCCACTGGAGCAAAGATGGCCCGGGTGCTGGAGATGGCTCTGGTCGCAACATGGCGACACCCAGGAGGGTCGCAACATGACGACGCCCAGGATGGGCAGAGCATCGCCCCCTGGTGGGCGTGCCGGGTGGATCCCGGTCGGGCGCATGCGGGAGTCTGTCTGACTGTCTCTCCCTGTTTCCAGCTTCAGAAAAATGCAAAAAAAAAAAAAAAAAAATTATGTCTATTTGGTTTAGTGTGTTATTTACAGCTTGTATCGTATTTCCTTATTCATTTTCTGTTTGGATGATCTATCCATTGATGTCAATGGTATATTCGTATATCCTATTATAATTGTATTTTTGTCTGTCTTTTTATTTTTTTATTTTATATATATATATTTTTAATAATTTTATTTTTTAATGGGGTGACATCAATAAATCAGGATACATATATTCAAAGATAACAAGTCCAGGTTATCTTGTCATTCAATTATGTTGCATACCCATTACTCAAAGTCAGATTGTCCTCTGTCACCTTCTATCTTGTTTTCTTTGTGCCCCTCCCCCTCCCCCTTACCCTCTCCCATTCTGCCCTCCCCCCGTAACCACCACACTCTTATCAATGTCTCTTAGTTTCACTTTTATGTCCCACCTACATATGGAATAATGCAGTTTCTGGTTTTTTCTCATTTACTTATTTCGCTTCGTATCATGTTATCAAGATCCCATCATTTTGCTGTAAATGTTCCAATGTCATCATTTCTTATGGCTGAGTAGTATTCCATAGTGTATATGTGCCACATCTTCTTTTTCCAGTCATCTATTGACGGGCTTTTTGGTTGTTTCCATGTCCTGGCCACTGTGAACAATGCTGCAATAAACATGGGGCTGCATGTTTCTTTACGTATCAATGTTTCTGAGTTTTTGGGGTATATACCCAGTAGAGGGATTGCTGGGTCATAAGGTAGTTCTATTTTCAGTTTTTTGAGGAACCACCAAACTTTCTTCCATAATGGTTGTACTACTTTACATTCCCACCAACAGTGGATGAGGGTTCCTTTTTCTCCACAGCCTCTCCAACATTTGCTATTACCTGTCTTGCTAATAATAGCTAATCGAACAGGTGTGAGGTGGTATCTCATTGCAGTTTTGATTTGCATTTCTCTAATAGCTAAAGAAGATGAGCATCTTTTCATATATCTGTTGGCCATTTGTATTTCTTCCTGGGAGAAGTGTCTGTTCGTATCCTCTTCCCATATTTTTATTGGATTGTTTGTTTGTTTGTTGAGTTTTATGAGTTCTTTGTATATTTTGGATATTAGGCCCTTATCTGAGCTGTTGTTTGAAAATATCATTTCCCATTTAGTTGGCTTTCTGTTTATTTTGTTATCAGTTTCTCTTGCTGAGCAAAAACTTCTTAGTCTGATGTAGTCCCATTCATTAATTTTTACCTTCACTTCTCTTGCCTGTGGAGTCAAATTCATAAAATGCTCTTTAAAACCCAGGTCCATGAGTTGAGTACCTATATCTTCTTCTATGTACTTAATTGTTTCAGGTCTTATGTTTAGATCTTTGATCCATTTTGAGTTAATTTTTGTACAGGGGGACAAACTGTAGTCCAGTTTCATTCTTTTGCATGTGGCTTTCCAGTTTTCCCAGCACCATTTATTGAAGAGGCTTTCTTTTCTCCATTGTGTGTTGTTGGCCCCTTTATCAAAAATTATTTGACTATATATATGTGGTTTTATTTCTGGACTTTCTATTCTGTTCCATTGGTCTGTGTGTCTATTTTTCTGCCAATACCATGCTGTTTTGATTGTTGTGGCCCTATAATAGAGTTTGAAGTCAGGTATTGTTATGCCACAGCCTGGTTTGGCCATTTGTGCCGTGGCTGGATCTATTCACCCCCTTTGCCTGCCTCAGTTTTTATATTCACAGTTACCAGAGAAAGCCGCCCTGTTTAGGTTAGTGAGGAAGGCGGAGCATTTCTTACTCCCTTTTTCCTTTGGGGTTTGGTTATATATTTAGCCAATTTTTCACTCGACCATACCTTCGGGCGTATTGCGAAGCATCTGGAGGCTCCAAGTATAGGTTTTTCTGTTTCTGGTTGAAGATCTTGTTGAGTTTTGGGGGAGATTTATCGGTATCGCTTCCTACCCCGCCATTACTCTGACCTGTCTGTCTTTGTAGATCTCTTAATAATTGCTTTATATATTTTTGTGTTCCCATACTAGGTGTATATATATTAACAAACGTTATTTCTTCTTTTTTTTTTTGTTTTGGGTTTTTTTTTTTTTAATTTTTCTTAAGTTGGAAACGAGAAGGCAGTCAGACAGACTCCCGCATGTGCCCGACCAGGATCCCCCCAGCATGCCCACCAGGGGGCGATTCTATGGCCATCTGGGGCATTGCTCTGTTGCAACCAGAGCCGTTCTAGCACCTGAGGCAGAGGCCATGGAGCCATCCTCAGTGCCTGGGCCAACTTTGCTCCAATGGAGCCTTGGCTGTGGGAGGGTAAGAGAGAGACAGAGAGGAAGGAGAGGGGGAGGGGTAGAGAAGCAGATGGGCGCTTCTCCTGTGTGCCCTGGCCTGGAATCAAACCCGGGACTCCTGCATTCCAGGCTGACGCTCTACCACTGAGCCAACCGGCCAGGGCCGGACATTATTTTTTCTTGATGAATTGTTCCCTTTATTATAAAATGTCCACCATTGTCTCTTGTTACCCTTTTTGTGAATTTTTTTTCTTTTTTGCTTAATTCTTCCACTTCCCTTCCATTTTGTTACACATTTCTATTTTATAATCTATTTTATCTGATGTAAGTATGGCTACATCAACTTTTCTCTGGATGCCATTTTTTAAATTTATTTATTAAATTTAATGCAGTGACATTGATAAATCAGGGTACATATGTTGAGAGAAAACATCTCTAGATTATTTTGACATTTGATTGTGCTATATACCTCTCCCCCAAAGTTAAATTGTCTTCTGTCACCTTCTATCTGGTTTTCTTTGTGCCCCTCCCCTCCCCCAACCCCTGTCTCCTTCTTCACCCCATCCCCCCTCCCTCCACCCTCCACCCCTGTTGCCATCACATTCTTGTTCATGTCTCTGAGTCTCATTTTTATGTCCCTTCTATGTATGGATTCATATAGTTCTTAGTTTTTTTATCTGATTTACTTATTTCACTCCGTATAATGTTATCAAGGTCCATCCATGTTATTGTAAATGATCCGATGTCATCATTTCTTATAGCTGAGTAGTATTCCATAGTATATATGTACCAAAGCTTTTTAATCCACTCATCCTCTGACGGACACTTGGGCTGTTTCCAGATCTTCGCTATTGTGAACAATGCTGCCACAAACATGGGGGTGCATTTCTCCTGTTGGAGCCGTTCTATGGTGTCCTTGGGGTATATTCCTAAAAGTGGGATAGCTGAGTCAAAAGGCAGTTCGATTTTCAGTTTTTTGAGGAATCTCCATACTGTTTTCCACAGAGGCTGCACCAGTCTGCATTCCCACCAGCAGTTCAGGAGGGTTCCCTTTTCTCCACATCCTCGCCAGCACTTATTCTGAGTTGTTTTGTTGATAAGCGCCGTTCTGACTGGTTTGAGGTGTTATCTCATTGTGGTTTTAATTTGAATTTCTCTAATGATTAGTGATGTTGAGCATTTTTTCATATGCCTGTTGGCCATGTGTATGTCCTCTTTGGAGAAGTGTCTATTCATCTCTTTTGCACATTTTTGAATTGGATTGTTTGTCTTCCTGGTGTTGAGTTTTACAAGTTCTTTATAAATTTTGGTTATTAACCCCTTATCAGACGTATTGTCAAATATGTTCTCCCATTGTGTAGTTTGTCTTTTTATTATGTTCTTGTTGTCTTTAGCTGTGCAAAAGCTTTTTAGTTTGATATAGTCCCATTTGTTTATCCTGTCTTTTATTTCACTTCCCCGTGGAGATAAATCAGCAAATATATTGCTCTGAGAGATGTCCGAGAGCTTACTGCCTATGTTTTCTTCTAAGATGCTTAGATGTTTCAAGGTCTACATTTAAGTCTTTTATCCATTTTGAGTTTATTTTTGTGAGTGGTGTAAGCTGGTGATCTAGTTTCATTTTTTTGCAGGTAGCTGTCCAATTTTCCCAACATCATTTGTTAAAGAGGCTGTCTTTACTCCATTGTATTTCCTTACCTCCTTTGTCAAATATCAGTTGTCCATAGAACTGTGGGTTTATTTCTGGGTTCTCTGTTCTGTTCCATTGATCTATATGCCTGTTCTTATGCCAGTACCAGGCTGTTTTGAGTACAACAGCCTTGTAGTATAACTTGATATCAGGAAGTGTGATACCTCCCACTTTATTCTTCTTTTTTAAGATTTCTGAGGCTATTCGTGTTCTCTTTTGGTTCCATATAAATTTTTGGAATATGTGGTGTGTATCTTTGAAGTATGTCATTGGTATTTTAATTGGTATTGCATTGAATTTATAGATTGCTTTGGGTAATATAGACATTTTAATGATGTTTATTCTTCCTAACCATGAGCATGGTATATGCTTCCACTTGTTTGTATCTTCCTTGATTTCTTTTATCAATGCTTTGTAATTTCCCGAGTACAAGTCTTTAGTCTCCTTGGTTAAGTTTACTCCTAGGTACTTTATTTCTTTGGTTGTAATTGTGAAGGGGATTGTTTCCTTAATTTCTCTTTCTGACTGTTCATTGTTGGTGTATAAAAATGCCTCTGATTTCTGAGTATTGATTTTATATCCTGCCACTTTGCTGAATTCATTTATCAGGTCCAGTAGCTTTTTGACTGAGACTTTAGGGTTTTCCATATACAATATTATATCATCTGCAAATAATGATAGTTTTACTTCTTCTTTTCCAACTTGAATGCCTTTTATTTCTTCTTCTTGTCTGATTGCTGTTGCTAGGACTTCCAGGACCATTTTACATAAGAGTGGTGAAAGGGGGCACCCCTGCCTTGTTCCTGATCTTAAGGGTATTGCTTTTAATTTTTGCCCATTGAGTATGATGTTGGCTGTGGGTTTCTCATAGATGGCTTTTATCATGTTGAGATATGTTCCCTGTATTCCCACTTTGCTGAGAGTTTTGATCATGAATGGGTGCTGGATTTTATCAAATGCTTTTTCTGCATCTATTGAAATTATCATATGGTTTTTCTCCTTCTTTTTGTTTATGTGATGAATCACATTGATTGATTTACGAATATTGTACCAGCCTTGCCTCCCGAGAATAAATCCCACTTGATCGTGGTGTATGATTTTTTCCATATGTTGGATCTGGTTTGCTAATATTTTGTTGAGGATTTTAGCATTTATATTCATCAGAGATATTGACCTATAATTTTCTTTCTTTGTGTTGTCTTTGCCTGGTTTTGGAATCAGAATTATGCTCGCCTCATAAAAGGAGCTTGGTAGTCTTCCTTCCTCTTGAATTTTTTGAAATAGCTTGAGAAGGATAGGAGTTAGTTCTTCTTTGAATATTTGGTAGAATTCACTTGTGAAGCCATCAGGCCCTGGACTTTTCTTTGTTGGGAGTTTTTTGATAACTCTTTCTATCTCATTTGTTGTAATCGGTCTGTTTAGGTTTTCTGATTCTTCCAGATTGATTTTTGGAAGATTGTATGCTTCAAGGAATTTGTCCATTTCATCTAGGTTGTCTAGTTTTTTGGTATACAGTTCTTCATAGTATTTTTTTACCATATTTTGTATTTCTGTTGTGTCAGTTGTTATACTCCACTCTCATTTCTAATTTTATTTATTTGAGTCCTCTCTCTCTTTTTCTTGGTGAGTCTACTTAAAGGTTCATCAATCTTGTTTACCTTTTCAAAGAACCAGCTCCTAGTTTCATTGATCCTCTGTATTATTTCTTTAGCCTCTATGCTATTTATTTCTGCTCTGATCTTTATTATTTCCTTCCTTCTACTACATTTGGGCTTTACTTGCTGTTCTTTTTCTAATTCTTTTAGATGCAGGGTTAAGTTGTTTATTTGAGCTTTTTCTAGCTTCTGAAAGTGTGCCTGTAGTGCTATAAACTTCCCTCTCAGCACTGCTTTCGCTGTGTCCCATAAATTTTGAGTTGTTGTATGCTCATTGTCATTTGTTTCTAGGAATATTTTTATTTCTTCTTTAATCTCATTCTTAATCCATTCATTATTTAACACCCTGCTATTTAGTTTCCATGTGTTTGAGAATTTTTGAGCTTTTCTGTTGTGATTCATTTCTAGTTTCATGCCGTTGTGATCAGAGAAAGTGCTTGATATGATTTCAGTCTTCTTAAATTTGTTGAGAGCACTTTTGTGCCCTAACATGTGGTCTAACCTAGAGAATGTACCATGAGCACTTGAAAAGAATGTATATTCTGCTGCTTTAGGGTGAAAGGTTCTGAAGATATCTATTAAATCGAGTTGATCTAGTGTTTCCAATAAGTCTACTGTTTCTTTGTTAATTTTCTTTCTTGAGGATCTATCTAGTGATGTTAGTGGGGTATTGAAATCCCCTACTATTATAGTATTGCTGTTGATCTCGCCCTTTAAATCCATCAAAGTCTGCTTTATATATTTGGGTGCTCCTATATTAGGTGCATAGATATTTATAATAGTTATATCTTCCTGTTGGATTATTCCCTTTATCATTATGTAGTGGCCTTCTTTATCTCTTACTATATCCTTTGTTTTAAAGTCCAATTTGTCTGATATAAGTATTGCTACCCCAGCTTTTTTTTCATTTCCGTTTGCATGAAATGCTTTTTTCCATCCTTTTACCTTCAATCTATGTGTGTCTTTTGTTCTAAGGTGTGTCTCTTGTAGATAACATATGTATGGGTCCTGTTTTCTTATCCACGCAGCTACCCTATGTCTTTTGATTGGATCATTTAATCCATTTACATTTAAGGTGATTATTGATATGTAGTTGTTTATTGCCATTTTCTTCTTTAAAGGTGTATTTCTTTTTTGCTATATTCTTTTCCCACTTTAATCTGTTTACAACAGGCCCCTTAACATTTCCTGCAGCATTGGTTTGGTTGTAATGAATTCCTTGAGTTGTTTTTTGTCTGGGAAGCTTTTTATTTCTCCTTTGATTTTAAATGATAGCCTTGCTGGATAAAGTAGTCTTGGTTGTAGGTTCTTGTTCTGCATTACTTTGAATATTTCTTGCCATTCCCTTCTGGCCTCAAGTGTTTCTGTTGAGAAGTCAGATGTCATCCTTATGGGGGCTCCTTTGTAAGTGATAACTTTTTTTCCTCTTGCAGCTTTTAATATTTTCTCTTTATCGCTTAGCTTTGGTATTTTAATTATGATGTGTCTTGGTGTAGGTTTCTTTGGGTTTCTCTTTAATGGAGTCCTCTGTGCTTCTTGGACTTGTGAGAGTTTCTCTTGCATTAATTTAGGGAAGTTTTCAGCTATGATATGATTGAACAACATCTCTATTCCTTGTTCTTTTTCTTCTTCTTCAGGAACCCCTATGATGCGGATGTTATTTCTCTTCATGTTGTCACAGAGCTCTCTAAGGGTTTCCTCTGACATTTTGAGTCTCTTTTCTCTTTTCTTCTCTGTTTTCATGCCTTCATTCCAGTTGTCCTCTAATTCGCTGATTCGATCCTCTGCTCTATCTATCCTGTTTTGAATTCCTTCCATTGTGGTCTTTTTTTCTGATATTGTATTTGTCATCTCCGACTGATTCTTTTTTATACTTGCTATTTCTTTATTTAGGTGTTCATAGTGACCATCCATTGTTGTTCTAAGATCCCTAAGCATCCTTACAATCATTATTTTGAACTCTGCATCTGGAAGTTTGATTATTTCCATATCACTCAGTTCATCTTTTGAAGGTGTCTCTTGTGGTTTCATTTGGATTGCACTTCTTTGTCTTCTCATTGTCTGTTTTGGGGTTTTTTATTTGTAGAGTTGGTTGAGTCTAGGCTTGGTGTTGTCTGCCTCCAGTTTTCAGTTATTTTTAGGTCTTCTTGGGTTGGTATCAGCTGTTATCTATAATCCACTTTCGAATTTGGGCAGCTCTGAAGTCTTGATTTGTTTGTTTTCTTAACAGGTGATAGTCTTTTTACTGATCTCAGCAGGAGGCTTCCTTGAAACTGTATCCAGGAATGCGGTGGGTGTAACCTGAGACTCTGAAGGCCTCTTTAGCCAGCTAATCTCACCGGGGGCTGGGTGTTTTCTCAGCTTCAGTAGGGGGAGGTGTATCTCAGATCTCCATGGAGACCTGAGTTACTGCCCCTCCTCCCTACTTCTTGTTTTCAGCTGTGTCTTGTTGCACTGATTGGAGTTGGATAGCTGTCCGGAGATCTCTGATCCGGAAGCAATTCAGCTCTGTTTTGTGAAAGGTTCAGTCCCTCCCCTAGCTATGGCCGCCTCCAGCACGGATGAGTCAGCTTTTTTAGTTCGTTTCCTGCATTCCTTAGCCCCTCACAGTCTGTCCCTTTCCCTGTCCTTTCCACTTGGGAGATAAGCTGGTCTTTTCAACACACCTCGCTCCCTGGTCACCAGGTAAGTGGCTGTGAGCAGTAGTTTCTGCTCTTTTCCCTATGTGAGATCCTCTCTGGGCTCTCAGCCTCACACCCCCCCCTCCGTTCCTGTAAGCAGAGGAGATTCAGCTGCTCCCTACCAGGATTGTGGCTTCTTCTTTGCTCCTTGGTTTTTGAGAGCTGTCCTTGCAGTTCAGAGTTGGTTTTTCATGCTGATTTTTCCTAAATTGATTTGTATTCCAGTTTGGTGGTGAGAGCTGGGCGTCTGTGCGTCCACCTACTCTGCTGCCATCTTCCTTCTCTGGATGCCATTTTAATGGAATATCATTGTCTACCTTCACTTTGAATCAATGTTTGTATTTTTAGCTGGGATGGGTCTTTTAAAAGTAACATATAATTGGATCTTATTTTTTAACCCATCCAGGTACTCTTTGCCTTTTAATTTCTCAGTTTAGTCCATTTAAATTTAGGGTGATTATCGATATTTGAGAACTTACTATAGCCATTGTTTTTTCTGGTTGCTCTGTATCTCCATTGTTTCTTTTTTCCTGTGTTTTTGTCTGCTATTTTAGTTTGATTGTAGTCTATGATTTTTCCTGTTTCTTCTTTTTTTATGTTATGTGTCTTTTCTACATTTTTGTTTTGTGGTTACTATTAGGCTTATGTAATAAAAAGTTTTATATGTACAATAGTCCTGTTTCATCTAAGTGCACCTTATTTCCAGTCCTTTTATCCTACTTCTTTTATGGGTTATTTTTTGTCATAAATTATTCTCTTTTATGCTGTGTATTTGTATCCAAATTGCAGAAGCTATAGTCTTGTTAAAATGCTTTTATCCCATTTACCCTTTATAATTAAGTGTTTAATACTCTATTCTGAAAGAGTTGCAGTTTCCTGCTCTGTGTGTTTTTTTATCATACTCAGTTTTGTATTTTATCATTCTCACAGTGTTGTATTCTTTGTCTTTATTGTTTCAGGTAAAAGAACTTCTTTCAGCATTTCTTGTATGCATGCCTTGAGGTGGTATATTCTTTCAGCTCTTGTCTGGAAAAGCTTTTATTTCTCACTCCTATCTAGAGGATAACTTTGCTGGATAGACTATTCTTGGCTGTTGATTTTTCTCTTTAAATACTGATATATTTGATTTCATTTTTTCCTAGCTTGTAAAGTTTCTGCTGAAAAATTCAATGACAATCAATTGGAGTTTCCTTTGTAGGTTACAATCATCCCCACTTCCCGGCTGCCTTAAAGAATTCTTTGTCTCTATCTTTTGACAGTTTTAATATAATGTATCTTGGAGGTCTCTTTGCATTCAGGTAATTAGGTGTTCTGTGAGCTTCTTGGATTTAAGGTTCCAGCTCTTTCCAGTGGTTTTGGAAGTTCTCACCAATTATTTGAATAGGTTCTCTGTTCCCCTCTTCTTCTGATATACTCATTATTCTTATTTGCTCTTTCTAATAGAGTCAATGATGTACCATCTGAGGTGTCCCAACTGCCTCTACCAGCCTCTGCTATGATGGGTGGGGAAAGATGTAGGCAGGGTAAGGTGGGTCCACATGCTGTAGCTTAGTTTCTTCCACTGGGACTAGCTCAATGTGCACCGGACACTTGCCTGGAATGATATTTATGTGCTCCCAGCTCTCTCCAGGCTGTTGAGTGAGGTAGTCTTGTATATCTGTATCATTTTTAATCTGGTAATGGCAGCTGCCAGACTGAAGCTGCCAGACCTTTTAACCACTTTTTTCTCCTGTCACTGGACTTAACCACAATGTGCACTAGCCATTCAGTCTAAAATACAGCCTTTGCCCCTCCCTGGGCTGCTGAGTGAGGGCTTCACCCTGACCCTTCACTGCTACTGCAACAGCTGGAGTTATAGTGTGTCCAGGATTGTGTCTGTGGCATCTGTCCTGATTTTTAACCTCTGCCTCTTTTCTAACCCTTGCCTGTTTTCTCTGCTTACTTCGGCATACCCACCTTTAGATGTCTTAATGTATGGATCTCTCCAATGATTTTGTGTTAAGCATAGAATAATTTTTTGCATCATAATTGTCCAACTTGTTGTAACTTGAAGGGGAGAAATCAAGAGGTCTTCTCACTCTACCATAATGCTGATATCACTCCAGTATTCTTATTTTTAATTCACAGATAAAAATAATTATTTTCGTTGATATTATGCATTCTAGTTGCCTATTTTTTCCTGTCAGTATTACATTATGGAACTATAAGCAGAAGTAATTATATTTTACATAAAAAGATATTAACTTGTTATAATATATAATATATATTATAATATTACATTTACTTATAATAATATTGAGATCAATTCTAATTTTTGTGTGGAAAATTTTTAAAGTACATAAAAAATGTATCATTAGAAGGTCCTAAAGGTCCTGTGAACTAGATAAATCTAGTATTATAATTCTCATTATAAATTAAAGAAATATGCCTGCCATGATTAATATTTCTCAAAGTCAAATAACCTATAAAATTATAGAGATAGGATCTTTTGACTTTCATAACAAGACTTTTTCCCAGTTTTCTAAATTTGTTTTACTAGAAGATATACAACTCTGTGTGAAATAGCAAAACATCTAGTATCCTAGAACTTTTAGTTTTTTGTGAGCAAGGCAGTGTAATGGAGTGTAAAGAATTAGATACAGAATAAGCAGATGGTTTGCCAACCAAATTCAATTAAGCAATAAAACAACATGGAACTCATAAAATGAACAAAATAGCATTTATACAACTAGTAGATACTCAATGTAGGAAGCAAAACTCACAGATTTATAATTGTTCAGCTAGTAAGCATGTTGTAAATGGAGAAAAAAGAAAGTTATTATATGCCTAATGGTTGAAGTAACAAAAATGACTGCTTAGGAGAACAGTTTTGATTTCACAGGAGATTTAGTTATAAAATCAATAAAATGGTCTTTGTTAATAAATGGGACAAAATAGAGAACAAGAGAAAAAATTTTAATTTTTTGTAAATGAAACATATCTATTTATATCTACTACAATGTCAATACTTTAGAGATAAATTAGTAAATAATATTTTGTGTTGAAATATCCCCTGTTTAAAACAAAAACTAATTTGGAGCCTTATTATAATTTTATTTCAAAAAGACTCCTAATTACATACCTAAGCATCTGTAGTTTTTAAAATTGTTACATTTCTTGACCTGTTTCTCCATTGCACAGCAAAAGGATGTTACATGATTCTTCATAAAAATATAAGACAAAGTTAAAGAGCATATTGGGTAATCACTACTTACATGACAAAATGTGATTGCAGGTAATTTCTGTCTTTTGCAGTAGTCATTTATACATTTACCTGTAATGATAATTGAGATCAATTCTGTTTTGGGGTGGAAAATTATTCAGTGACTATTTGACAAGGTCAGCCTATCCCATGCAAAGGCACTATATCCTTCATGACTTGGCTCCAATCTCTGCTCAACATCCCCAAACCTACAGCATTACTTTCCAATAATCTTATTTTTAATTCAAAGGTAAAAATAATAATGGTTGGTGTGATACATTCTAGTTGCATATTTTTTTTCTCTCAGAGTTGCATTTGGGAACTGCAATGGGTTGGCTGTGGTGGATTTTATACAGAAGACAGTACTGTTAAGCATGGGGACCATTGACCTATATAGATCAAGTGACCTATACCAACGACAACCACGGTCTCCTCGAAAAAACAAGCAGTTCATTGCAGGTAGGAGATAAAACAAGATGGTTATGAACTTGAATAGTTCATCTGTTTTCTTAACTTTAGATTTCTTATCTTTCTTCTGTGATGCTATTAAAATGCATGGCAATATAAAGTGAACATAATGTATAATACCATGTAAGTAATATTGGACAGAAACATAGAGAGAATCTTTGAAAGGGTAAATGAAGTGTTTAAACTTCAATTTGATGTTAAAGTTAGGAAACATCTTGAGTTTCTTAGGCTGAAGGCTTAGGAAATAAGAGAAAATAAGCTATTAAATATAAATATGCTATGATAATCAGGGTACCTAGTTGAAAACACTGCTTTCAAAGGTTGTGTTAAAGAAGATAATTTTCTACTATATCTGGCCCCTTTAAAAATATAATTATTAGTTAAAAGTAGTCATTCATTTAGGTAAAAGTAATTATTCAATTCTTTTAATTTTTAAATAAACTCCATGTTTTAGCTATCATCTTTCTTTGTTGGGTGATGACTTTCTAGGAGGTAATTTAACAAATGCAATAAACATTATTGATTAAACATTGAAAAATGAGAAAAAGATGACATTTTTATTGACAGGATTAATAAATTGATTTAATTAACTGTAAAAGGAAAATATACATGGTTAATTAGGATTTAACCAGAAGTACTTTCTATATAATACCAAACTTTGATATGTCAGATCAGTGGTTTTCAACTGCCAATCCACAACCCAATGATTATAGGCTATATAATCTTCATATAACATCAGGGTGGTTAACCCTTTTGTGGTCTAGCAGGTGAAAACCACTGCCAAATAATCCAAACTTTTACAGAAATTTTGGTGCATATACAGATAGTTGGCTTTGCAAAAATTGACAAAACTTTTGCATATTTTTAGTCCACTGACATGGTTTGGTTTAAAAAAGTTAGGTAAAAAATTATTTGGGCTAAAGGCTTTACAGATGAAAATATATTTATAGTAGTATGTCAGTGGACAGAAATACACAGTTTTAAAAAATTAGATAAGTCTTAATTTTTAATTAATTGAATATTGAAGACTTATTAAATATACCCATGCGAGAATATTTTAAAATAAAAATAATGCATGATGGTAGGTTTTATGCTCTAAATAGTAGGTATGCCAAATTTAACCTCTAAATGTGATACTAAAGTTTCCTTTTGGACTAATGAAAAAATTACTTAATATACTGAAATCTTGTTTATTTTTATTTTATAAATCACAATCCTTTACAAAATGCTAGTTTTGATCTTTTTCAGGGGCACAGAAGTTCTCTTTCAGAATCTGGATTTTTGTTAGGAATTTCAACTTTTGGCAATATTTTAGGAGTGCTAGAAATCTCTAATTTTATACGTTCTGTCTCAACCACTACTGGCTTTTTCAAGGGAGACAGAATAAGATAAACTGCACATGCATATATCATGAGATTCCCTCATGATTGGAAAATAAGGTAGATTTTTAGGAGTTCATGGACTCCAGGGTAGGAAGATATTGGGAGGTAATAGGTACTGTTTGCATACTGAAAGCACAATTCAATCAAGCGGTCTCTAAGTTACTGCTGGATTTGCACAGTGGGGTGACAGGTAATACAACTATTATTTAATCTTGGTAAGCCTTAACAATAATGATTAGAGCTTAGAATTTTGATGACTTCAAAATTAGGAAAAAATGTAATGAAGCCATACATTTCATATTTAGTGTATAAAATAAGTACTTGCTTTGTTATAAAAATAAAATATTAAAGACTAAAATCCCTACACTTTCTTTTTAATGCTGAAAATTAATCATAAATTTTGATATTTATGAGGTAACATACATATTATTTGCAAGCCAAATAATTTAACTACATAAAAACATAAGAGAAATATACCATCTATTTTTATAAGGTATTTGACTAAATAAAATTACTATAGCATTCTCATTATCCATCTATCACATTTTTACTTTCTAACTGATTTATTTTTAATATCTTCTCTCTAATTTGATTATGCAATTTCTTCATCTTGGCTGTTCTAGATTCTGGTATGATATCACTTTCTTTTACTTTAGACTTTTCTCTCTCTTTCCCCTGCCTGCTGCTGATGCTGGTGTTCTGGCATGTTCCAAAGACAACTTTTGCATGCGTGGCCTGTCTAACTTTTATCCTGATTTAACGAAACGGATCCGTACTTCCTATCAGAGTAAGTTCTATTAAGGTTAGGCAAATAACATTTCTAAGTCATAGTGCTTGAGTTAAATCCATACATCTGTGCTCAGTAATGTGTTTTTTTGAAACACATTCAGCATGCATGCAATTTTTTGTTTTGTTATGGAAGTGCGTCCTGATAATTAAAATCATAAAAATACTTCAAATAGTTATTGTCATAGACCCATTTACTCATATCCATTGTTTCAGTGTTTATTTTAAACCATGCAGACCATGTCCTAATAGTCCAAGAGTCGCTGTCTTTTGTTTGGAGGAGGAAGAGCCATGGTGTCCTTATAATTAAAAAATCTGATATCCCAGTATCAATAATAATTGAATGTTCTTTTATTTTGCAAACCTTGTGCCTTTGGCTATTTTATAAAATATTCTAACCAGGGTCAAAATATTTTCTTTTTCTAAGTAATTAGATTTCTTAGAGATAGCTATGTACTCCTGATTTCTGATGATTTTTATGAACACACAAACACATTTCTCTAGTGATTTTAGGTACTACCACTGTGAAGTTCAGGAATTAAGGTCACAAATAAAAGAGTCAATACTATCATTATTTAACTTGGTAGCAAAATGCAAAGCTGAAGATGGTGAAGTAAGCAATTCTAAAAATTGATACAGAGAGAATGGTGAGTGAAGGTATAATTAGAGGTACAAATTAGTGACATTATGGGTGAATGTTGACAAAGAATATGTTTACAATAAGTAAAGCAATGTTATGTTTAAAAGCATGTTTCTTGACAATATATACAAGATGGCCTCATATTTGTATGAAATATATATACACATATATGTTGTTTGTATCTTGAATTTCTTCAGACCTCACCAGCTTACAGATATTAATAGAATCGCCTCACTTATAAAAATTTAAAACTTTGTGTTTCTCTAGCTAAAGAAAGTCTGTCCCTGCGAAATCCTTAAAAATTTTTCTGGGAGTGCCCAGAGGATGGCTTATTTTTGCTCATAAGTATTCTCTAGTTTTCTATTATAACAGAGCACCCCTTTGGGGTACTGCCCACTGCCTGCTAGTGGTGTCTTGTGCTAGAACATTGATATCTATGTTGGCTTCTGCTGCTTTCTGTTATGCCAGTTCCTTAATTTAGAAAATGCCTCTAGTACATCCAGTGTGCAGGCTAGTACACAACAGTGTTTGAATCCTTTAGTTGGTACTTAACCCAGATTTGCTTGTGTGTTTACTTACTTCTATACATAGGCACTACCTTCACAAATGCATGACAAGAACCTGAAGGACATATCTAAAATTGTTATATACTTTAAAAGTATGAGCTCAGTACGTAAAGGATGATAATAGTGGTATAGAGAATGACAACAGGCTCTTTTTGCTCACCTGAAGAGTAAGGGGATTTTTCAAAGCTGATAAATGAGAACAGAAATAGCTTCTATAGTTACTGGATTTACTGGGATATTGCAAAAGAAATCATAGTTTTTGTAAACAAAGGTCTAAAGTGTAAAGACAGAAGTAAAATCAAGTCTTTAGAAGGTCATAAAGAGATCCTTCATGTTTACACCAGTGGGCTCCAGGGGTCAGAGAAGTCCTGAGATTTTTAAAGCAGATTTCTTAAAGTCTTCTCTTGATAATCCATATTATAAGTTTTGATTAGAGAGTGAGTTTTTAATGTCTTGAAGGTATAGCCTAGAATTTGCTTTTAAAAATAAATTTTATGAAAATTTAGCTTTTAAGTTTAACTATTGGATAATAGAACCAGGTTACATTTCTACAGTTTTATTTTATTATAATAGAGACTCTACAGTCTTTTCATTAATTGTTTCCTAGCTTTTAAAAAGCATGTCTTCATTGTCCCTATTTGGAGAAACTCAACCCAATTCTGTTGAGTGTCTATTCCGTTCTGGCATTGTGCTTGGAAATTTGACTAGGTGTTATCTTATTTAATGATCATTATAACCCTTTGAGGAAGATACTTATTTATTAGTAATTTCTCTACAGATGAGAAAATTGAAGTTAAAAATGAAATTAGTTTCTCATAGTCACCCAGGGTAAGTGGGAACGAAACTTGGTTGGACCTGTCTGAAGCAAAAGGGACTTTATATGCTTATTCTGTGTCTACAGGGGTCTCTTAAAGTTTCAAGTATATTGTAAACCAATTTCATTATTCTATAATCAGAAACCACTTTTTAAGTTTTCACCTATAATTGTCAAAATTATATATTCAAAAATGAAAAAACTTAAAATTATTTTTTCACAATGGCAGAGATTGGACCAAGTGTTCTCAAAATTTCATTTTTACATTTTATTGTGTCAATTTTGCTCTCAAAGTGATATGACATTCTATTTGGGCTCTTTCACTGGTCATCTTGTAGCAAATTAGGCTCCAAAAAGCTTACTTCCTGAAACCTTTAAATTTTCATTAACCAATCTTTACATCATAGAAAAATAAAACTTTATACTTTGAAGGAAACCTCTGTATTTTACAGATTATGATCTGTAGACGCAATGAAATGCTTTGGAAAGAGCAGCAGACATAGGGCAAAAGTTTTATATCAATTTCTACTTATTATCTACTCATTATATTTGTAATCTTAAACAAGTCATTTAACTGCTCTGAGTTTTTTTATTACATATAAAGTAAGGATTTATAATTCCTAATTCCCTTAGAGACTTTTGGAACATTTTTGGTTTATGTTTCTAAAAGCATGTCTATAAATATTAGACATTGTTATTATAATAGAAAATGAACCAAACCACAAAGAAGTTAAATACCAGAATCACAACCAAACTGTGGAAGATTTTGAAAAGTCTCAGGTCTTTCTATACTTTCCTTCTCTCACTGCATGGTTTTTTTCAGAGTGTGGGGAATGATAAATGAATGTCTCAAGGAAGAACCAGATATAGTGTTATAGTTGAAAAACAAGTAGCAGTGCAATGAAAGAAGAAAATGAGATAAGGGGAGGGGGAAATGCACCTATTTTTGAGTGTGTCGGGGAAGGATCTATCTGAGGATGAAACATATAAGTGATGCTCTACAGAATAAGATTTGGACAAGCTTTGGATTTTCACTTCAGATCAAGATAGAGTAACAGAGACCAAATTGCCAAGCACAAGATTTAATCAAGTGCCGGAAACAAACAAAAACAGACATAGCAAATGAATCTATAGCTTTTAAGAGACAGGACATCTTGCAATGAAAAGCAATGATCTCTGACAGATGGAATAAATAAGTGAAGTCTGCAACCACACCTGATTGATACCTGAGAGAATTTCTAGACTGCAGCAAAGGGAGAAGAGGAAACTCAGGAGAAAACCAGTCAACTCCCTGAGTTAAGGAGATGGGAATGAGAAAGCAGGGAAATCAAAGCAGCTACAGTCACAAGGAGGGGATCCCAGAGACCTACAGTTTCTTTCTCAAACAAAATTCAGAGTAACACGTTTATGATAAAACTAACCAGGGACAGGTAAAAAACTGTCTGAAAGAATTAAAAGAAACAGTGCTCAACACTCAAACAAGAAAATAGTGCCTATTCCCACCAGCCAGACTAGAAAAATATATATATAATTCACATCCATGCCTAAGCAACATCGTACTAGAGATTCTAGTCAGTGCAGTCAGGAAAAAAAAAAAGTGTGTGTGTGTGTGTGTGTGTGTGTGTGTGAATTAGCTTAATAAAAAGATTGGAAAAGAAGTTAAATTGTCTTTTCTTCATAGACAACATGATAATATATGAAGAAAATCTAATGAAATCTAAAAAAAGCTACTAGAACTAATGAATTTAACAAAATGAAGAAAATAAAGTCAACATATGAAAATCAATTTTATTTCATTCTACCAACAAAAAATCTGAAATATAAACCATTTATAATGGCATCAAAATATGAAACGCTTAGTCATAAATTAGATAACAGATGTGAAAGACCCATATATAGAAAATCAGGAAATATTGCTGATAAATATTTAAAAAGATCTTAAACCCTGGCCAGTTGGCTCAGTGATAAAGTGTTGGCCCAGCATGTGGATGTCCAGGGTTTGATTCCCAATCAGGGCACACTGGAGAAGTGACCATCTGCTTCTCTACTCTTCCCCCTCCTCTTTATCTCTCTTTCTCTTTCTTTCTCTCTCCCTCCCTCTCTCTCTCTTTCCCTATCCCTCTCCCTCTCCCTCTCTCTCTCCCTCTTTTCCACAGCCATGGCTGGATTGGTTCAAACAAGTTGGCTCTGGGTGCTTAGAATGGCTCCATGACCTCACCTCAGGGCCTAAAATAGCTTGGTTGCTGAGCAACAGAGCAATGGCCCCAGATGGGCAGAACATTGCCTGATAGGGGGCTTTCCAAGAGGATCCCAGTCAGGGCTCATGCAGAAGTCTGTCTCTCTTAAAGCCTCCCCATCTCTCACTTAATAAAAAAAATCTGAAAAAAATGAATTACACCATATTTATGTTTCAAAGTCTTGATAGTATTAAGATGTCAGTTTTCTCCTAATTGATCTGTATGTCAATAAAATCCCAGTAAAAGTTCAGCAGACTTTTAATGAAAATTGAGAAACTCATTCTTAAGTCCATACAGAAATGCAAATTAGAATTTAGAATAGCCAAAATAGCTTTTAAAAAGAACAATATTGGGACAGGGCACCAAGATGTTGGTGAAGGAGGACCTGAGCTCACCCCCTACAAAGAACACAATGGATATACACTTATATTTATATAGAAAATTCTCTTGAGAATCAGCTGAGATTGAATAGCTTCTTCATGACAAACAAGAGGCCACAGAGAGGTTTGGAAAGATGAGAGCTCTCTGGAAGTCAAAGGAACTCTCCTCTCCAAGACCATGAGAACCAATAAATGTCATTCTTTTCATTTCCCCTGCACATGGATGGCAAATGGGTTCTCTCAAGGTTTCCTAGCTGATCTGCAAGGCTGTTGCAGTGTATCTCCCTCCTGGAGTACCTCCAGCAGGAAAAGGAGGGCATTATACTACACACACATTGAGCCCTGCACCCTGAGATTGATCCAGCAGTTATGGCAGGGTGCTGCTTTGTATATCCACTGGGATGTGCACACAAAGCTCTTCTACCCAGAGAGAGTGTGAAGGCAGCAAAGTGCTCTAGTGCCTACATGTATGTTGGATTGCCTTACCCAGAAAAGGTGCAGAACTAGCAAAGTGCAATGGCACATGCACACAGGGCTGCTTAATCACAAGAAAATATAGAACTAGAGGGTTGCTGCTGTGAGTGAATGCAGGGATGCCCCACCCAAAGAGGATTCAAAACCAGTGGAGCACTACTGCATGAGCACATAAGACTGCCCTGCCTGGAGAAAGTGTAGAACTAGCAAAGTGCTGTGGTACATGCACACAACCCCACCCAGACCAAGCTTGAGTAACAGACAATTAATGCAATAGGGCATGCTACACACACACCAGGCACCACAACTAGAACAGAAGGGCAAGGAACCATACACACATCAGGCTGCCCTGCCCAGTCTCCTTTCTGGCCATGGGCAGCCAGAACAACAGGAAGTTACTATATGCATCTGTACATCAGATTGCTCTATTAGGAAGCCACTTTTTCTGTCCAAGATGCACACCAGTCACTGCACACACATGCCTTGACTACTAAAATCATCTGACACACAATCTATACAATGGTGAATTTTTCAATATTGTAAGAGATAGCTCTTTCATCTAACTCTAATTAAAAAAAAAAAAACAAGAAAAGTCAAACAAAATGGGGAGACAGAAGAATATAACCCAAATGAATAAGAAAAAATCTTGGAGAAAAACCTTAATAAAACAGATAACTAATTTGTGTGCTGAATAATTCAAAGAAATGGTCAAGGATGTTGAACAAAACTGAGAACAAAATAGAGAAACTTAGAACTTCAAAACAGAGTTAGAAAATATAATAAAGGACCAATTAGAGAGGAATAATACAATACCCAAAATGAAAAATATATAAGAACACATCAACAGCAGATTAGTTAATACAAATGAATGGGTTATCAACATGGAAGACAAAATAGTGAAAATCACCCTATTTTGGAAGGAAGTGGCAGGAAAGAAAGGAATTTCCAACTTAGAATACTGTGCCTAGCAAGGTTATAATTCAGAAGTGAAGTGTTTCCCAAACAAACAAAAACTAAGGACTTTACCACCACTAACCTGGCTTTACAAGAAATGATTGCATGAACTGTGGTGGCACAGTGGATGAAGTATCAATCTGGAACAATGAGGTCACCAGTTCAAAACCCTGAGCTTGCCTGGTCAAGGCACATATGAAAGTTGATGCTTCCTGCTCCTCCCTCCCTTTCTCCCCTCCCCTCTCCCCCTCTCTAAAATGAACAAATTTAAAAAATGATCAATTTTTTTATAGAAAATAAGTGCCATAACTAGAAATAATATAACATAAGAAATAAAAATCTTGCTTGTAAAGGTAAATATGTAAGAAACACAGTGAATCTGTCACTTAAAAAGCTAATATAAAGGTTAAAAGATAAAAGAAAAATTAATCATAATTACAATAAATAGTAATGGGATACACAAAAAGGTATAATGACAACAGAATAGTCATGGGGATGTAAAGTACAAGATAGGAGATATAGTCAATAATATTCTAATAACAATATATGATTTCAAATGGGTGCAAGATTTATCAGGATATTCATTTAGTAAGTTACATAATGTCTAATCACTGGGATATACACCTGAAACTAATGTATGCAAACTGCAATTCAAAAATAAAATGTATTTAAAAATAGAAAAAATATGACATCAAAAACAAAATGAATCCTGACCAGGTGGTGGCACAGTGGATAGAGCATTGGACTGGGATGCCGAGGACCCAGGTTCAAGACCCCAGGTCACCAGTTTGAGCGTGGGCACATCTGGTTTGAGCAAATATCACCAGCTTGGACCCAAGGTCGCTGGCTCAAGCAAGGGATTTTCAGTCTGCTGAAGGCCCATGGTCAAGGCACATATGAGAAAGCAATCAATGAACATTTAAGCAATCAATGTCACAACAAAAACTGATTGATGCTTCTCATCTCTCTCTGTTCCTGTCTGTCTGTCCCTATCTGTCCCTCTCTCTGACTCTCTCTGTCTCTGTAAAAATAAATAAATAAACAAACAAATAAGGAGAAAGTAAAAATAGAACACATTTGATAGAAACATCAATCAGCTTCAAATAGACTGCTATAGATATAGATGGATATATATGACCCTCATGGTAACCACAAACAAAAACCTACATTAATATACAAATAATAGAAAAGAACCCAAACAAAGCACTAAAGAAAACCAGCACATCAAAAGGAAAAAGATAATTATTTCTAGTCAAAATGGCAGAATAGGTAAATTCTGTGCTTGCCTCCTCCCATGACATCAAAATTACAACTAAATTATAAAACAAGCATCAGTGAGAACCAGCTGAAGAATATCTGAATAGAATCCTATAACTAAAGATATAAAGAAGAAGCCAAAATAAGACTGATAGGAGGGACATAGATAAAAAATGGGCACATCTCACACCCACTGTGAGGTGATTATAAATTGGAAGATATATCAGCTGTGGAAGTTCTCCCTGAGGAGTGAGGGATCCTGCCTCACCTGGGATCCCCAGCCCAGGAACCAATACTGGAAAGAGGAGTCCCCATAACACCGGGCTGTGAAAACCAGTTGGTAATGCATCTGAGTGAGATGGAAGGCTGCTAGAATCCAAGGTATTCCTATTGAGGGACCCAGTCATGGACTTGCTCCCTCATAAAACCACTCACTCTGAGCTCCAGCACAGGGGCATCAACTTGACAAGAGCCAGGGACATATGGGAAAGAACTGAATTGAATTGCTTCAAAGTGAGAGCTAGAGAGCCAGGGGTCAGGACAGCTCTCTACAAGAACAGAAGCACTTGCAGATGCAATTGTTCCTTTGTTGAACCCTCTCCCACTGAACCAGCAGCTCAAGTAGGTACCAAATCTGAGCTTTTCATTAACATTGCTAATACCATATGCCTCACCCTAGAGATGCCCTGAGACACCACCACACCAAGTTTATGGGCCTGACCTGAGCAGCCTCCAGTGGCTTTTCTATACTAGTGGACTGCCTGGACTCACACTGAAGACTTTCCATAAATCTGTCAAAGGTCTCCAAACCCTAATAGGCAACATCAGGCCATGGCATGCCTTCTACCTCTTGCCAAATAGCCCCAAATCTAGCACAAGTGGTGACTGATCTCAACTTGCATTGTAACTCCCAAGCCTGGCATAATTTGCCATCAGTGTTGGTTTGGAATGGAGCTTTAACTGAAAGTCCACAACCCCAGCAGAGGTGGTAGCTGGGCTCAGCACATGGTGGTACCAATCAGAGGGTCCCTGGCTCAGCACTAGTGGCAGCTGGCCTTAGATCACAGCATAACTTCTCCACAAGCACTAGCAGCAACCAACTGTGAATCACTTTGTAGTGCCCACAGGGCATCCCTAAGCTGGGCACAAGTGGCTTATTACCTTGGCCTGCACCAGAGCCACTCCCCAAAAGCTCTAGAATCAACATGCCTGAAGGCCAGCTTCAAACCATACCAGAGCATCGCCCAACCAGCTACACAAACAATGCACTCAAAGGGTACACTTAACTAACACCAGAGCTTCAATAAAGTGACTCACACTTTGTGGGGTCAGTCACTGCACTATAGTTTATCTACTATAGTTATGGCCAGACCATACAGAGAGTTATCCTGAGGGCCAATGCCAGCTACTAATGTGCCAACAACAATCAAGACTCAATTATAACAGGAGGGCACATACAATCCACACAAGGGACATTCCTGGAGTACCCGGCTTAGGTAAACAGGGAGACCACCACTGGGCCTCAAAGGACTTACACTACATATGGCCACTCTGCCAAGACAGGGAGACACAGCAAATCTATGTAATGCATAGAAATAAACACAGGGAGTCAACCAAAATAAGGAGACAGAAGTATTTCCCAAATGAAAGAATAGGACAAAACTCCAGAAAAAAATAAATGAAATGGAGACAAGCAATCTACCATCTGTAGAGTTCAAAAATAGGGTATAAAGGATGCTCAATGAACTTAGAAGAAGAATACATGAAATCAGAACCTCAACAAAGAATTAGAAACCATAAAACAAAAAACCAGTCAGAAATAAAGATTACATTAGAGGGAATTAATATCAAATTAGATGAAGCAGAGGACTAGCAATGTGAAATACAAGAGAGTGGAGACCACCTACACTTAGTTGAAACATGGAAAAGCAAAGGAATAAAAAAAAGAGGATAGTTAAGGGACCTCTGAGACAACATCAAGCATACCAACATTCACATCACAGGACCAGAAGAAGACACAGCAAGGGATGGAAAACATATTTGAAGAAGTAATGACTAAAATCTTCCCTAACCTAGCAAAGGAAATAAACATACTAGTCCAGTAAGTGCAGACAGTTCCAAACAAGATGAACCCAAAGAGGCCCACACTAAGACACATCATAATTAAAATGACAAAGGTTAAAGACAGAATTTTAAAAGTAGTAAGAAAAACAGTAGTTACATACAAGGTGCATTTAATTGTCAGATGATTTTTAAACAGAAACTTTGTAGGCCAGAAAGGAGTGGCATGAAATAGTTAAAGTGATTAAAAGGAAACACCTATAACCAAGACTACTGTACCCATCAAGGCTATAATTTAGAAATGGAAGAGAGGGATTTTCCCAGACAAGAAAAAGGTAAAAGTGTCACCACTAAACCAGTGTGACAAGAAATTTAAAGGAGCTTTCATTTTTTTTTCTAAAGAGAAAAGATAAAAAACCTGAATAAGAAAATAAGACAGAAAAAGTTTCTCACTGACATATCAAACACTTAAAGCAGTGGGTCAACCAAGTATGAAGTCCTAGCACAAAGGTTAAAAGGCCGAAGTAGAAACATTGTATATAATCCCAATAAATTAAGGCAGTGGTTTTCAACCTTTTTACAATTGGGGACCAGTGAAAATAGAGTTATTTCAGGTAGAAATCAGCCTGAGCATAAGTGAATTTGACTAAGACCATTGGGTCTATACACTTCATACAACATCAGGGTGGTTAACTTTTACAGACCAGCGTGAAATTTCTGGCAGACAAGTTTGTGGACCTGCAGTTTAAAAACACTGAATTAAGGGATACACACAAACATAGGAAAATAATAGCAAAAAAAAAAAATAGTGATCTCAGAATGCTTTAGAACTTAATTGACCATCAACTTAAAATAGATTGCTACAAAAATAGCACACAATAAACACAAACAGAAAAATTCATGCTGTTACTGAAATAAAGCAAGGCATCCAAACACAACACTATAAAATATCATCATTATGAAAGAGAAGTAAGCAATAGAATAAAAAGAAACAGAAGAATTTCAAAGCAATGAGAAAAAAAATCATATTTCAATAAATACACACCTATCAATAATTACTTTAAATGTAAATGGACCGAGTGCTCCAATCAAAGGACATAGGGTGGCTGAATGGATAAAAAAACTAAGACTTGGCCTGACCTGTGGTGGCGCAGTGGATAAAGCGTCGACCTGGAACGCTGAGGTCACTGGTTTGAAATCCTGGGCTTCTCTGGTCAAGGCACATAATGGGAGTTGATGCTTCCTGTTCCTCCCCTTCTCTCTTTCTCTCTCTCTCTCTCTCCCTTCTCTAAAGTGAATAAAGTTCCATTCTTTTAAAAAAACGACAACAACCAAGACTCATGCATTTGCTGCCTACAAGAGACCCACTTCATATGAAAAGACACATACAGATGAGTAAAGAGATGTAAAAAGATATTTCATGCCAATGGAAATTAAAAAAAAAGAAGGATGGGGTAGCAATACTTATGTCAGACAAAGTAAATTTTAAAACAAAGGCTGTAATAAGAGACAAGGAAGGGTATTTTATAATGATTAAGGGATTAATCCAATAAGAGAATATAACTGTCATAAACATGTACACATCTAAAATAGGATTACTAAATATAGGATGCAAATTATGACAGACATAAAGTTACTGATTAATAGTAATACAGTAATATTCGGGGACTTTAACATGCCAATGACATCAAAAGATAGATTTCCAGACTGAAATTAACAGAGAAACAGTAATGGTAAATGACATATTAGATCATATGAACTTAATTGATAGTTTAAGAACACTTCACCTCACAGCAGCAAAATATACATTATTTCAAGTGTCCTTGGAATATTTTCTAGGATAGATCACGTTAGGCCACAAAACAAGATCAAGAAAAAAAAAAGATTCCTTGAGACAAATGAAAATGAAGACACAATGATGTAAAAACTGGGATACAGACAATGCAATTCCAAGAGAGAAATTTATATCAATATAGACCTACCTCAAGAAACAAGAAAAATCTTGGCCTGGCCTGTGGTGGTGCAGTGGATAGAGCGTCAACCTGGAAACGTTGAGGTTGCCGGTTCAGAGCCCTGGGCTTGCCTGGTCAAGGCACGCATGGGAGTTGATGCTTCCTGCTCCTCCCCCCTTCTCTCTCTCTCTCTCTCCTCTCTATAATGAATAAATAAAAATCTTTAAAAAAAGAAACAAGAAAAATCTTAATTAATCTAACCTTACACCTATAGAAACTTAAAGAACAAAGCCCAAAGTGAATAAAAAGAAGGAAATAATAAAGGTTAGAGCAAAAATATATAAAATACAATCTAAAAATAGAGACTGGAACAATGAAACCAAGAATTGGTTCTTTGAAAAAGATAAACAAAATTGATAAACCTTTATAGAGACTCATCAAGAGTCTAAAAATGAGGAGAAGTGACAAAGGACAACACAGAAATACAATGCATTATGAAATAATATATAAAAATTATATGCCAACAAGTTGGACAACCTAGAAGAAATGAATAAATTCTTAGAAACATAAACAGTCCAAGTTTCCATCAGTGGACAAGTGGATTAAAGAGCTGTGGTACATATACACAATGGAATACTACACGGCAGTGAAAAAGAAGGAAATCTTACCTTTTGTGATGGCATGAATGGACCTGGAGATTATTATGCTAAGTGAAATAAGCCAGGCAGAGAAAGACAAATATCGTATGATCTCACTTAAATGTGGAATCTAATGAACAAAGTGAACCGAGGAACAGAATAGAGGCAGAGGCAGGGTCACAGGGACCAAAGGGACAGCTGTCAGAGGTAAGGGGGGTGAGGGGATGGGATCAGAGAAGATGAAGGGATTACTGAAATTATATGATATATATAACACATAGATACAGATAACAGGACAGCAAATTCCAGAGGGAGGGGGACAAAAGGGATATAATGGAGGACACGAGAGTGAGGGATGAGGATGATATATTGAGTGGGACACTTGAATCCATGTTAACACAATAAATTTAAATTAATAAAAAATTTTTTAAAAAACATAAAATATTCCAATGCTGAATCAAAAAGAAAAAAATCTGAACAGACCTGAAAGTACTAACAAAATGGAACCAGTAATCAAAAAACTCCCAACAGCAAAAATAAAAGCCCTGGAAGAGATAGCTTTCTAGGTGAAACATTTAAAGAACAATATTTATCCTGAAACTATTCCAAAAATATATGAAGAGGAGGGAAGGCTCCCAAACTCATTTTATTAGGCCAGCATTACCCTAATACCAAAACCAAAGACACTAAAAAAAAAGAAATTATAGGCCACTATCCTTGAGGAACACAGATGTAAAAATCCTGAACAAAATATTAGTAAACAGAATTAGCAATACATTAGAAAGATTAACGCCACTATTAACTGAGATTTAATCCCAGGATTCAAGGCTGATTCAATAGCCACAAATTAATTAATGTGGTAAACCACATAAAGACATTAAAGGATAAAAATCATGATTATATCAATAGATGCAGAAAAAGCACTTGCCAAAATCTAACATACATTTATGATAAAAAAAAAAACTATCAGCAAGGTGGGGATAGAGGGATCATAACTCAATTTTTAAAGGCTATATATAACAACTTCATATTCAGTGGTGAAAACATTTTCTTTGAAATTATGAACAAGACAAGGATGTCTACTTTCACAACTTTTATTTAATATTAGAAAACCTAGTCACAGCAATCAGTCAGGAACAGGAAGCAAAAGGCATCCAAATAGGAAAGAAAGAAAGTAGTAAAACTATTTTTTTTGCAAATGACATGATAATATATTTAAAGGGAACCATAATTTTCACCGTAATAAATGAATTCAGTCAAGTAGCAGGATACAAAATTAATATTCAGAAAATAGTTGCATTTTTATACATCAGTAATGAACAGAAAGAGAAATTAAGAAAATCCCATTTACAATTACATCAAGAAAATAAAATTCCTAGAAATAAATTTAACCAAGAAGGTAAAAAACCTGTACTTGGAAAACTAGACATTGAAGAAAGGAAATGATGAAGATATAAATAAATAAAAGGCTATACAGTATACCATGATCATGAATAGGAAGAATTAACTTGGTTAAATTTCCATATTACTGAAAGCAATCTACAGATTTAATGCAGTATCTATCAAAATACCAATGACATTTTTCACAAAACTAGAACAAATAACCAAAAATTCTTATGGAACCACAAAAGACTTTGAATAGCCAAAGCAAACTTAAGAAAGGAGAAGTTAAAGGTAGCACCCTACCTGATATTAAACTATACTACAGGGCTATAGTAATTAAAACACATGGTCCTGGCATAGAAACAGAGACTAGAGCCTGACCAGGTGGTGCTGCAGTGGATAGAGCATTGGACTGGGATGCAGAGGACCCAGGTTCGAGACCCGGAGGTCGCCGGCTTGAGCGCAGGCTCATCGGGTTTGAGCAAGGCTCACCAGCTTGAGCCCAAGGTCACTGGCTCGAGCAAGGGGTCACTCAGTCTGCTGTAGCCCCCGGTCAAGGCACATATGAGAAATCAATCAATGAACAACTAAAGAACCGCAACGAAAAATTGATGTTTCTCATCTCTCTCCCTTCCTGTCTGTCTGTCCCTATCTGTCCTTCTCTCTGACTCTCTCTGTCTCTGCCACCAAAAAGAAAAAAAAGAAACAGACACATAGATCAGTAAAACAGAATAGGAATACCAGAAATAAAAACACACCTACAATGTCAGTCTATCACAAGGAAGGCAAGAATATATATACAATGGGTAAATACAGTTTCTTCAATAAATGGTAATGGGAAATCTGGATTGATGCATGCAAAATAATAAAACTGGATCACTTTCTTAACCTGTATGCAAGAATAAATTCAAAATGGACTAAAGACTTAAGATGTAAACCATAAAACTCCTAGAAAAAATGATAGGCAGCAAACCCTTTGACACTGTACTTAGTAATATATTTTTTTGGATATGTCTCTTGAGGTGAGCAAAATTAGGTAAAAAAGAAACAATTGGGACTACATCAATTTGAAAACTTTTTGAACAGAGAAGGAAACTATTAACAAAATGAAAAGACAGCAACTGAATGGGAGAAGATATTCACCAATGATATATTCAATAAGGGGTTAATATCCAAAACATATAAGGACCACATACAACTTAGCACCCCCAAAAATCTGATTTTAAAAAATGGGCAGAAGAACTAAATAGACATTTTACCAAAGAGGACATAGAAATGGCCAGTAGATATATAAAGAGATAACACCACTAATCATCAGGGAAATATAAATTAAAACTACAATAAAATATCACTTCACATTTGTCAAAATAGCTATCATTAATATATCAACACACAACACATGTTAGAGAGGATATAGAGAAAAGGGAACCCTTGTACACTGATAGTAGGATAGTAAATTGGCACAACCACTATGGGAAACAGTACAAAGGTTCCTCAAAAAATTAACAATAGAACTGCTATATGACCCAGCAATTCTACTTTTGGTTGTTCATCCAAACAAATCCAAAACACTAATTTGAAAAGATACATGATACCCTATATTTATTGCAGCATTATTTACAATACCCACATATGGAAGCAACCTTAGTGTTCATTGATAGATAAAGAAGATGTGGTATAGATATACAATGACTGACTCAGAAATAAGAATGATATACCATTTGTGACATCAGGGATGAACCTATTAGGTATTATTCTTAATGAAATAGGTCACACTAGAAAGATAAATGCAATACGATTTCAATTATATGTAGAATCTACAAAACAGAAACAAACTCATAGATAAAACAAATTGATGGTTGCCAGATAGGAGTAGGGTTGGTAGGGTGAGTGTAAAAGGTGAAGGGATTAAGTAGAAATTCTTAGTCATGAAAGTAGTATCTTTGATGTAAAGTGTAGTCAATAATATTATAATAACTGTATATGGTTTTAGATGGGTATAGACTTGGAATGATTACTTCATTAGTTATATAAATGTCTGATCACTATATTGTTGTACACCTGAATCTAATATATTTTATGTCAACATTAATGGAAAAATAAAAAATGAAAACTTAAAAAGGAAAGAGATTAAGAGGAGCAAAAAACCATGACAACAAAAACAATTTTAAAAATGTCAATGAGCACATGACTATCTAAAATTACTTTAAATATAGATGGTCTGAATGTTCCACTCAAAATACCTAGGGTGGCTGGAAGAAGAAACAAAAAACAAAGCAACAAAGACCCATCTGTATGCTGCTTAAAAGCAATCACTTTACATTGAAAGACACACACAGACTAAAAGTGAAGATATGGAAAAAGATATTCCATGCAGATATAAACAAAATGTAAGCTATGGTAGCAATACTAAGAAAAAATATTTTTTTAAAAAGAATGCTGACCCTGGCTGGTTTTCTTGGTGGATAGGGCATCAGCCCAGCATGTAGGTATCCTGGGTTTGATCATAAGTCAGAGCACACATGAGAAGCAACTATCTTCTTCTCTTTCTTTCCCTCTCCCCTTCCTTTTCCCTTTTCTTCTCACAGCCAGTGGCTCAACTAGTTTTAGTGCCAGCACTGAGCACTGAGGATAGCTTGGTTGATTCAAGCATTGGCCCAGACAGGGGTTTCTGAGTGGATCCTGGTTGGAAGTGCATGCAGGAGTCTGTCTCACTATCTACCCTCCTCTCACTTAAAAAAAAAAAAAAAGAAAGAAACAAGAAAGAAAAACAGAGAATGTTGAAAGAGACCAAAAAAGACATTACATAAGTATAAATGGGTCTATCCAAGAAGAAGATATATATACATGAATATATATACATAGAATATATATACATAGATATATATACATGAATATATACATATATACTCTTGAAAATATATACATATCCAACATAGGAGCACCCAGGTACATAAAGCAAATGTTAGTAGACAAAAAGCATAAATTAACAATAATACAATAATAGTTGGGTATTTTAATACCACACTTACCTCAATGGATGGATGATCCAGACAGTAAATTAAAGAAGAAATAACAGCCTTAAATGTCACATTAAATCAAACAGACCTAATAAAAATGTATAAAATATTTCACCCCTGCCTGACCAGGCAGTGGCGCAGGGATAGAGCGTCGGACTGGGATGCGGAGGTTTGAGACCCTGAGGTCGCCAGCTTGAGCACAGGCTCATCTGGTTTGAGCAAAAGTTCACCAGCTTGGACCCAGGGTTGATGGCTTGAGCAAGAAGTTACTCAGTCTGGTGAAGGCCCATGGTCAAGGCACATATGAAAAAGCAATCAATGAATAACTAAGGTGTCACAACAAAAAACTGATGATTGATGCTTCTCATCTCTCTCCATTCCTGTCTGTCTGACCCTATCTATCCCTCTCTCTGAAATATATATATATTTCACCCTAAAACTGTAAGGAAACACATTTTTCTTGAATGTACATGGGACATTTTTGAGGATAGAGCACATATTAGGCAATAGTCTCAATAAATTCAGGAAATTTTAATTATGTCAAGCTACCTTTCCAACCACAATGGCATAAAATTGAATATCAACTATAAGAAGAAAACTTGGGGGAAAAACACAAATAGAGGGAGATTAAACAATATGCTACTAAACAACCCATCTATCAAGGAGAAAATCAAAACTACCTTGAGACAAATGAAAATAAAAACACAAGTTCCCAAAATTTGTGGGATGCTGCAAAAGCAGTTGTAAGAGAGATGTTCATAGCTATATAGGCCAACCTCAAGAAACAAACAATTCCAGATAACTATGTAACTTTACACCTAAAATAACTAGAAAAAGAAAAACAAGCAAAACACAAAGTAGAAGAAATGAAATGAAATAAATATCACAGTGGAAATTAACAAAATAGAAATTCAAAAGATCAATGAAACTAAGAAATGGTCTTTAGAAAGGACAAATAAAATTGAAAAGCATCTAGCAAGACTCATTAAGAAAAAAAGGATAGCATCCAAATAAATGAAATCAGAAATGAGAGATTCCAAATAACACCAAAGAAATTCAGAGGATCATTAAAGAATACTATGAACAATTATATGCCTACAAATTAAACAATCTAGAGGAAATTGATAAATTTCTAGCAAATTAGAACCTTCCAAGATTAAACCAAGAAGAAACAGAGAATCTAAATAGAATGATACTATGAATGAAATTGATGTAGTAATGAAAAAAAGAACTACCATCAAACAAAAGCTCTGGACCAGTTTCCTTGGTGAATGCTACCGAAATGTAAAGAAGAATTAATACATATTCTTCTCAAAACATTTGAAAAAAATGAAGTGGAAGGTATATTTTTAAACTCACTTTATGTGGCCACCATTACCCCAATACAAAAACTATACAAAGACACTTGTAAAAATGATAATCACAGGCCAATATCTCTGATGAACATGCATGCAAAAATTATCAACAAGATAGTAGCAAATCAAATTTAACAATGCATTAAAAATAATATACACCATCAAGTAGGATTTACAATAGGAATGCTATAATGGATGATATAATTACTACAAAACAATGTGATACACCACATCAACAAAACTAATACATATTATGTGACATCTCAATAGACACCAAAAGGTATTGGACTGAATTCAAATTCCATTTATGTATAAAACTATCAAAAAATGAGTACTGGAAGAATTTACCTCAAAATAAGACTAGAGATCTAAGATGATGACAAACTAGGTGGAAGTTACATTCACCTCTTTTATGATCTAAACTGGAATTACAACAATAATCAACCTGAATAACCAACAGAACATGAGCTGAAAGAGTCTTATAATAAAATATTTACAGAAGAAGCCACTGTAATGTAGGAGGATACAAAACAAATATCCATTTTTAAATGCCAAGAATGAACTATCAGAGAAACTAAGAAAACAAACCTACTCACAATTGCTTCAAAAAAGAACAAAATACCTAGGAATAAATTTAATCAAGGATATGAAAGACCTGTACTCGAAAAATTAGAAGACACTGAAGAAAGAAATTGAAGAAGATACAAATAAGTGAAAGCATATACCATGTTCATGGATAGGAAGAATTAAAGTCATTAAAGTATCCATACTACTCAAAGCTAGACATACAACACAATTCCTATCAAGATACCAATGGCATATTTCACAAAACTAGAACAAATATTTCAAAAATTTTTATTTGACCATGAAAGACACAGAATAGCACCAGCAATCTTAAGAAAGAAGAAAGAACAAAGTTGGAGGAATCACACTCTCTGATATCCAACTATACTATATAATGCCATAATAAAACAGAATGGTGCTGGCATAAAAACAGACATATAAATCAATGAAACAGAAATAGAGAGCCCAGAAAAAAACCCACACTTTTATAGTCAAATAATATTTGACAAAAGAGGTAAAAACATACAATAGGGTAAAGATAATTTACCCAATAAATGGTGTTGGGGAAATTGGACAAATAATGCAAAAAGAAAAAGAAAAACTATACCACCTTCTTACAAAATACAGAAAAATAAACTCAAAATAAATAAAATCTTCAATGTTAGATTTGAAACCATAAAAATCCTAGAAGAAAACATAGGCAGTAAAACCTCAGATATTCCTCATAGCATTGTTTTTTTCAGATATATCACCTTAGGCCAGGGAAATAAAAGAAAAAATAAACAAATGGGACTATATTAAACTAAAAAGTTTTTGCACAACAAAGGAAACCATCAACAAAATGAACAGACAATCCAGTAGATGGGAAACATATTTACCAATATATCTGATAAAGGCTTAATATCCAAAATTTGTAAAGAACTTATAAAACTCAGCACTAAAAAACAAAAGAAAAGAAAAAAACACTAATCCAATTAAGAAATGGACAAAGGGCTGAAATAGACACTTCTTCAAAAAGGACATATGTATGGCAATTAGACATATGAAAAGATGCTCAATGTTATTCATCAAAAAATGGGCAAATTATAACCACAATGAGATATCACTTCACACATGCTTATCATCAATAAATCAGCAAACAAGTATAAGCAAGGATATGAATAAAAGGGAAACCTTGTGCACTGTTGGTGGGGATGCAGATTGGTGCAGCCACTGTGAAAAGCAGTATGGAGTTACCTCAAAGAATTAAAAGTGGATCTGCCTTATGACCCAGTGATTCCACTTCTGGGAATATATCCAAAGAAACTCAAAACACTAATTTGAATGAATATATTGATATGTGTCCATATGTTTATATACATATATGTATTTGCCAAGATTTGGAAGCAGCCCAAGTGTCCATCAGTAAATGAGTAGATGAAGAAGCTGTGGTACATTTATATAGTGGAATACTACTCGGCCATAAAAATGGAAGAAGTCTTACCATTTGTGACAGCATGGATGTACCTGGAGAGTATTAACTAAGTAAAATAAGTCAGTCAGGGAAAGACAAGTACCATATGATCTCATTTGTATGTAGAATCTAGGCCCTGGCTGGTTTGCTCATTGGTAGAGTGTCAGCCCGGCGTGTGGATGTCCCAGGTTCAGTTCCCAGTCAGAGCACACGGAAGAAGTGACCATCTGCTTCTCCACCCCTGTCCCCTTCTCTCTCTTTCTTTCCCTCCTTCAGCCATGGCTTGATTGGTTCCAACGTATCCCCCCGGCACTGAGAATGACTCCATGAAGCCTTCATCTCAGGTGCTGAGGATAGCTCAGTTGTTAGCATTGGCCCCAGACGGGGGTTGCTGGGGGGATCCCAGTTGGGGCACATTTGGGAGTCTGTCTCTCTATCTCCCTTCCTCTCACTTGGAAAAATAAGGAAAAAAATAAATTTGTGGAATCTATTGAACAAAATAAACTAACAATATATGATAGAAACAGACTCATAGAGAATAGACTAACAGCTGTCAGGGGATGAGGCTTAAGAGCTGAATGAAAAGGGTGAAGGGATTCAGCAAAGAAAACTTATAGACATAGATAGACAACAGTATGGTACTTATAAGAGAGAAAGGGGGTGGGGAGGTAGAAGAGAGTAAAGGGGGAATTAATGGTAATAGAAGGAGACGTGACTTGGGGATTATGTATTATAGAATTGTACACCTGAAACCTGTATAATGTTATTAGTCAATGTCACCCCAATAAATTTAATTAAAAATAATTATATAAACATAAATAAATTTAAGTTTAAAAAGACTGAAATTAGGAATATTACCCCCCCAAAAGATGATGAAGCCCACAGCTAACCTCATACTCATGATGAAAATCTGAAAGCTTTTCCTTCAAGATAAAAGAAAAAGACAGGGTTGCTCACACTCATCACTATTATTTATTATAATATTAGAAGTTGTAGCCACAGCAGTTAGATAAGAAAACCATATAAAAGGCATTCAAATTGGAAAGAAATAAAATTGTCACTATTTGCATATGACTTGATAGTATATATAGAAAACTCTAAAGAATACACCAAAAATTTAATAGAATGGACAAATTAAAGTAGTAGGATACAAAATTAATATACATAAATCCATTGCATTTGTATACACTAATATTAGACAATCAGAAGGAAATTAAGAAAATCTCTTTAGCCTGACCAGTGGTGGCACTGTGGATAGAGTGGCGAGGGACACTGAAGTCCGAGGTTCAAAACCCCAAGGTTGCTGGCTGGAGCATGGAATCATCAACATGATCCCACGGTCACTGGCTTGAGCCCAAAGGTTGCTGGCTTGAAACCTAAGGTCACTGGCTTGAGCCCAAGGTCACTGACTTGAGCAAGTGGTCACTGGCTCAGCTGGAGCCACTCAGTCAAGGTACAAATGAAAAGCAATTAATGAACAACTAGAGAGATGCAACCACAAGATGATGCTTCTCATCTCTGTTTCTGTCTCCAAAAGAAAAAAACAGAAAAGAAAGGAAGGAAGGGAGGGAGGGAGGGAAGGAGGGAGGGAGGGAGGAAGGAAGGAAGGAAGGAAGGAAGGAAGGAAGGAAGGAAGGAAGGAAGGAAGGAAGGAAGGAAGGAAGGAAGGAAGGAAGGAAAGGAACATCTCTTTTACAATTGCACCAAAAAGAATAAAATATCTAGGAATAAATTTAACCAAGGAGGTAGAAGACCTATCCTTGGAAAACTGTTAGCCATTGAAGAAAGAAATGGAAAGTACACTAATAAATGAAAGGATATACCAGGCTTATGGGCTGGAAGGATTAATATCTTTTAAATAGTCATAATACCCAAAGCAACCTACAGATTCAGTGCAATCTCTATCAAAATTTTAATAGTATTCTTCTCAGACCCGGAACAAATAATCCTAAAATTTATATTGGATTATACACATACACACATACAAACACTCAAAACCAACTCTGAATAGTCAAAGCAATACTGAGAGAAATAATAACAGAGATAGAGGTATCACATGTTGTGACTTCAAACTATATTACAAGGTTATAATAATCAAAAAAATAGGAAACTGGCACCAAAACAGATACATAAATCAATGGAACAGAATAGAGAGACCAGAAATAAACCTATGTCTATATGATCAATTAATCTATTACAAAGGAGGCAAAAATATACAATGAAGAAATAGTCCCTTTAATAGGTGGTACTGGGAAAAAATGGACAGACAGATACATGTAAAAAATGAAATTGGACCACTTTCTTATACCATATACAAAAATAAACTCAAAATAGATTAGAGGTTTAAATGTAAGACCTGAAGCCATAAAACTCCTAGAAGAAAACATAGGTAGTAAACCACTTGACATCAGTCTTACTGATATCCTTTTGGATATAACATCTTAAGCAAGAGACACAAGTAAAAATAATCAAATGGGACTTCATCAAACTAAAAAACTTCTGCATAGGAAGGAAACCATAAACAAAATGAAAAGACAATCTACTGAATGGGTGAATATATTCACAAATGATATATCCAATAAAGGGTTGATATCCTAAATATATAAGGAACTCATACAACTCAATATCAAGCAAGTGGATTAAAAAATGAGCAAACTACATGAAGAGATATTTCTCCAAAGAAGATATACAGATGGCTGACAGACACTTGAAAAGATACTCAACATAATTAATCATCAGGTAAATACAAATCAAAACCAGAATGAGATATCACCTCAAACCTGTTAGAATGGCTGTTATCAAAAAGTCAGCAAATAAAAAGTGTTGGCAAGGGTGTGGAAAAAAAGAACTTTTGTGCACTGTTGGTGGAACTGCAAATGGACATAGCCAAATGTAAAACATGAAGATTCCTCATAAAGTGAAAATAGATCCACCATACAACCCAGCAATTCCACTCCTGGGCATTTATCTGAAGAAAATGAAAACAATAATTTGAAAGAAATGTATGCACTCCTATGCTCATTGTGGCATTATTTACGATAGCTAAGATATAGAAGCAACCTAAGTTTCCAGTAATAGATGAAGGATGTGTACAATGGAATATGACTCAGAAACAAAAAAAAGAAATTCTGTCATTTGCAACAACATGTATGGACCTAGAAGATATTGCACTATGTGAAATAATTCAGACAGAGAAAGATAAATATCACATTATTTCATGTATTGTGTAATTTTAAAAAATCAAATCACATGAACAAACAAAATAGAAATAAAGAACAAACTGATGGTTGCCGCAGGGGAGGGTATTAGATGAATGTTTGAAAAAGGCAAAGGGGAATATAGCCAATAACAGTGTGATAATTTAGCATGGTGACAGATGGTTACTAAATTTAGTGTGTTGAGCACATGTTAAGATATGTAAATACTGAATAGCTATGTTGCACACCTAAAACTAATATAATATTGCATGCCAACTATACTTTATTTAAAAAAGAACAGTGTTGGAGGACCAACAATATCTGCTTTCAAGATGTCAAAAATAATAATAACTAGTGTTATTAAGACAGGTTGGTACTGATCCAAGGACAAATAGATCAGTGGAACTCAGAATCTCCAGAAATATACCTGTACTTATATGGAAAACTGACTTTTTACAAAGGTGCAAAGTCAATTAAGTAGAAATAGGTACTTAAACATTTGGATATCCTTGTATAAAAAAATTAACTTTGATTCATACTTTGTACCAAATTTTTTAAAACCTACACTGGATCATGAGACTTAGTATAAAACCTAAAAACATAAATTTAGAAAAAGAGAATAATATTTTTGTGACCTTGCATTAAGTAAGGTTTTTTGAAAATAGTATGCCATTAACATTCTCCATAAAAGAACATATACAGCGGTAGAGCGTCGGCCTAGCGTGCGGAGGACCCGGGTTCGATTCCCGGCCAGGGCACACAGGAGAAGCGCCCATTTGCTTCTCCACCCCTCCGCCGCGCTTTCCTCTCTGTCTCTCTCTTCCCCTCCCGCAGCCAAGGCTCCATTGGAGCAAAGATGGCCCGGGCTCTGGGGATGGCTCTGTGGCCTCTGCCTCAGGCGCTAGAGTGGCTCTGGTCGCAATATGGCGACGCCCAGGATGGGCAGAGCATCGCCCCCTGGTGGGCAGAGCGTCGCCCCTGGTGGGCGTGCCGGGTGGATCCCGGTCGGGCGCATGCGGGAGTCTGTCTGACTGTCTCTCCCTGTTTCCAGCTTCAGAAAAATGGAAAAAAAAAAAAAAGAACATATAGATAAATTATACTTTTTCAAAAGTAAAATTTTCTACTCTTCAAAGACACTTATGAAAATAAAGTTAAGCCACAGGGAAAATATTTTCAACTCATATATCTGATAACGGACTTGTATCTAGAATATATTTTTTAAAATTCTCAACTCAATAGGACAAAAAGAACAAGAAAAATATGGGTAAACAATTTGAATGAGTAGTTCACAAATGAAGATATACTAATAACAAAAGCATATAAAACGATACTCAACCACATTTACCAATAAGGAAATCAAACTAAAACTATAATGATATCATTATACATCCATTAGAGTGACTAAAATTAAAAAGACTGATCATAACTGAATATTGGCAAGAATGTGAAGGAAATAGAACTCTCCCACACTAGCGGAATGTAGAATGATATAACCATTTGGTATATTCTTAAAGATTTAAACATACACTTATAATATGATCTAGTCATTTTACACCTGGTTATTTACCCTAAACAAATGAAAGCATATATCCATACAAAGACATTAATAGCTACCAAAAACTTTAAAATTTGTTAGTAGTCCAAAATGTAAACAATGGAAATCTCCATTAATAGGTAAACAGATAAAAAAAAATTCTGGTATATGCATTTAATGGTTTACTAAGAAATACAAAGGAATGTACTATTGATATATTTTACAAAATAGATGATCTCAAAATAATTACACAGAATAAAATAAACCAGACAAAAAATGGTGCTGATAATATTATTTCCCTTATATAAAATTCTAGGAAATGAGAATAAATGGGTCGCTACAGAAAGTAGATTACCAGTTGCCTGGAGATAAGGAGAGGCACTTATGGGGAGGTCTGGAAGGGAGGATTACAAAAGAACACAAAGAAACTGTTGGGCATGATGGATATGCTTATTAACATGATTGTGGAGATGTTTTTACAGGTGTGTACATATGTATAAATATTATTATGTATGTCAAAATTTATCAAATTATATTCTTTAGAAATATGTCATATAAACTTTTAAGTTATTTTTTAAAGAAACTAATCACATGAAGTATAGGGAGCAATGTATTCCTGACAGAGTGAAGAATAGCTTATAAGAAGATTCTAAGGACTTAACTATCTCCTAAAAACAAAAAGGCCATGGAGGCTGGCATATAGTGATGAAGAGGGAAAATGGATTAAGATTTTTTACTTCTAGATAAGCAGGGATGAAATCATATAGCTACTGAAACAGTTACAAGAAATTCAGTTTTATTTTAAGTGGGGGAATGATATACTTTGATTTATGTCTTAAAATATCATCCATACTATTGAATGAAGAAATATTGTGGGGTGAAAAAATTTTGAAAGAAAGCCAGTATACCAGTTAGGAGACCAGTATTGTACTCCAGGCAAGGAATGAAAGTGGCTTTGACTAGGGTGATAGTAATGTTGTTGTAGAGAAAAGAATAAGTCCAAGAATTATTATTACTTACAGAGCTACTAATTATAATTTTATTTTGGGATATCAGAGTGTGGCATCAAATACTACTTCCAGATTTGGTGTTGAGCTGCTGGTATCATGTTATTATTTACAAAGATGAAGAAACTAGCGTTGTGGTGGGGCATGGTGGTAGGCAATAAAGAATTAAGTTTCAGACATGTTAAATTTTGGCTATGCCTATCATTTAACCAAATAAAAATGTCAAGTGCACAGGTAAAGAAATCTAAATATCAGGGTTGAGATTTGAGTCTAGCATATAGATAGTATATAATGGCATGGAGATAAATAAAATGACCTAGGTAGGGAAGGGGAGAGCAAATAGGGGAAGAAGAGGATTATGGACAAGACATCAGGAACATTTAAATTCCAGAGGATTTGCAAAGAGGACTTGCCAGAGAGAAGAGAAAAAATGAGGACACTGTTGCAAAAGCCAAAATAAAGAAAATTGTTTCAGGAAGTAGTCAGCCACACCAAATACTACAGATAGCATAAGTAAGATAAGCTCATAAAAGTGACCAGTAGGTCTTACCCTGTGAAGGTTATTCATGACCGTTTGGAAAAGTATTGGGATAGAAGCCAAAATTATGTTAGACTGATTAGTGGCAAGTGAAGAAAGAACATAAACTGTAACTCTTTTCAAGATGTTTGGTTATGAAGGGGTGCATAAAATATGTGAGTACCTGCACTGGAATAAAGTGTTAAAAGGAGGATTTTTTTTTTTTCATTTTAGATAAGGAACACATCATAAAGTTGATGTGAATATAGAATAATCCATAGAAAAAGAGAGATTGGTGATAAGTAACAGAGAGGGGTTAAGTAAGGGAACAAAATCCTTGGGAAAGGGAGGATGATTATCAGAGCATATGTACAAAAGATTGATATTTAGTAAGGAGTCTTTATTATAATAAACAGGTACAGAGAAGAAAATGAGAGAGTTAAAGAATGAGAAGGATAAATTAAAAAAATGTATGATTGACATTGGTGAATAAAATTATACAGGTTCCAGGTGCACAGTTCTGTGATACGTCATCTGTATATTGCATTGTGTGTTCACCAAGACTGCCTCTGTCACCATCTAGCCCCCTCTACCCCTTTTTCCTCCTGCAGTCCCTATGCTGTTGTCTATAAATATTTTTTCTGCTTAATCCCTTCACCTTTTCCACCCAGTCCCGCAGCCCCCAACCCCTGACAGCTGTCAATCTGTTCTCTGTATCTAAGAGTCTGCTTATACTTCATTCATTTTGTTCATTTAGATACCACATGTAAGTGAAATCTTATGGTACTTTTCTTTTCTCTGACTGACTTATTGTATTTCACTTAGTATAATTCTTTCCAGGTTTACCATGCTGTTGCAAAAGCTTTTTTATTTTTAATCAGTTTTACGGTGTATATTTTTCTTATTCTAAAACTTTGTGATGAAAAGCAACTACATTGAACTGTAATTAGTAGGTAAAATATAAGTTTCCAGTTATGAATTTAAAAAATTAAATATGAAATAAAAATACGTAGTGAGATAAGCAATATGGCTGAGTTTTCTAGAGTTTGATCAGATAACAGTAATCTCAATGTGAGTCAAACTAATAAAATAGACTAACTTAATTCAGTGATTCTCAACCAGGGATGATGATTTTGTCCCCTACAAGGCATTTTTCGTTGTCACAGTTGGGTGGAGGGGCGCTCTATTGGCATCTAATATGTAGAAGCCACAGATGCTTCTACATGTCCAACATTTTACCACACACAACAAAAAATACAAGGCCAAAATGTCAACCAAATTGAAAAACATTCAGATCACAACATTTTGTATGGTAAGTAATAATTTGGTAACAGGAATCCCTCAAATTGTAGACTATTTATATTTATGGAGACATTTATGTACTAGGTATTAGTCTCCAAAAGAATACTGATATTTTAACATTCACAAGTAGCTACTTCAAATATTCTTTTTATTATATTATCAATTAATATAAATTATAGATATATAACCTTAAACATTTTTAAAAAGTTGATATAATTCACTATACCCAAGGAGATTTTGTCTTCTGATATTTTATTGTTTGTTTACCATAAAATTTATCAATCAAGATTTATTACATATTTTCTAATGATTCACTATACAAGCCTTTCAAGTTTAGCAGTCATTTTGCTTTACTTTATTCATATACCAGACATAACTTTATCCACATAATCTTAGGGAAATGTTATCATTTATTAGGAAAATCACAGTTATTTAGCATGCACTCTAAGCACTTTAGTGGATGCTTACTAGTGTCAGTAATGGATTAACCAATTTAACTGGTTTCTATTCCTTTGGTCCTCATGTCCTCAATCCAGCTTTCACAGTATTTCCAAAATAAAAACTTAAGTGAAAGAGAGGCTTTCTGTTTCCAGATAGGATGCTGAAAGACATGAAAGTTTTTTATCCCCACGAAAATGACAATGATGACAGTAATAACAAAATACCGTGATAATAACAATGATAAAATCAAAATCATACTCTTCTTTGGGGCTACGAAAGAGTGCTTGATTCAAAGAAGTATTGATTAACTGAATTTCAGAGAGAAGAGCCACACATAGATGAGCAGAAAGCTGCAGCTGGGCAAGTGACTGACCTGATAGGTGGGAGAAGGAGTGGGCCTTTTATAGATGGACAGACTGCAAAGAATAGGAAAAACTAGTGAGGTTTAATGACTGTCTGGACTGACCTGTTGAATGGAAATCTGAAATGGGTCTAAACACAAAAATACATTATTCAGTTTGGCAATTCTCCCACCTAATGCCCACCATTCCATGAATTTTTGTAAGAAGGTAACAGTATAAGTGGGAGTGGAAAGCAGAAAGAATTCATGCAGTGCAAAGTGCTTGCACTTTGGAGTTATTATGGAATTTGAAGCAATGTGAATTAAAATATTCGAAGTTGCATTCTAACTCTCTTACTACACAAAAACTAAAAAGATAAAGAATAAGCCCATTGGCAAATGGAGTATGGATGCTTGAGGGTTGGACAGAACAACAAAGAGAGGTTTTTTTATAGTCCAGTTTTAAAATGAAACAATCTAGTTAAAACTGCAGGCCAGCCCCAGCCAGATAGCTAGGTTGGTTGTCCTGAAGCACAGAGGTTGATGGTTCAATCCCTGGTCAAGGCACATACAAGGCCAGATCAATGTTCCTGTCTCCCTCTCTCTTTCCCTGCCTCTATCACTAAAATCAATAAATAAAAACTTAAAAAGAAAGCTGCAGGCCATGCCCTGCTCAATTTACTATCAGATATTTAAAAACATGCAAAGAGCCTGATCAGGCAGTGGCACAGTGGATAAAGTATTGGCCCTATATGCTGAAGACCCAGGTTCAAAACCCAAGGTCACTTTCTTGAACATGAGCTCATCCAGCTTGAGCACAGTATCATAGACATGATCCCATGGTTGCTGGCTTGAGCCCAAAGGTCGCTGGCTTGAAGCCCAAGGTCACTGGCTTGAGACTAAAGTCACTGACTTGAGCAAGGGGTCACTGACTCTGCTGGAGCCCCCTGGTCAAGGCACATATGAGAAAGCAATTGATGAATAAGATGCCACAATGAAGAATTGATGCTTCTCATCTCTCTCCCTTTCTGTCTCTCTGTCCCTGTGTGTGTGTGTGTGTCTCCTCTCAGTAAAAAAATTTTAAAAAATAAAAAATAAAAACACGCAAAGGGACAGAAAATTGGGAGCAGGGAGAGTCAATCTAAGCAGAACAATATATGACACAAATTTAAATTGGCTAACAAGTACTTCTAAATATGTATTATGAGAATTTACAGTAAAAGATGAACTAGAATGAGTGAATCTCCGGAGAGAAACTGAAACTCTAAAAAGGAACCAAATAAAAATTCTAGAAATAAAAAATAAAATAATCTGAAATGAAAGGACACAATAAGGCCCTGGCCAGTTGGCTCAGTGGTAGATCATCGGCCCGGTGTGTGGAGGTATTGGGTTTGATTCCTGGTCAGGGCACACAGGAGAAGCTACCATCTGCTTCTCCACCTCTCCATATCTCTCTATCTCTATCTCTATCTCTTTATCTCTTTCTCTCTCTCTTTTCCCCTTCCACACCCATGGCTCCAATAGTTGGAGCAAAGTTGGCCCTGGGTGCTGAGGATGGTGCCCTGGCCTAGCCTGGAAACAGTTAAAAGCCAAATGGGTGTCAGTAACTTGTGGCTGAATGTTTTTTCTGAATTTGGTTAAAAATAGAAACTCCAAGGTCCAAGAGGTTCAGAAAACCCTAAACTAGAAAAATACAAAGGAACTGTACTTAATATTTCATAGTAAAACTACTAAAATTAACATCAAAGAGAAAACCTTAAAAATAGTAAATATATACCCACACATACACATAGTAACAATAATATGAATAATGAATGATTTCTCATAGAAATAATTGAAGACAGAAGACAACAGAATCACACCTTTTAAGTGCTAGACAAAAATAACTGTAAATTCAAATTTTCATACCTAGCAAAAATATTTTTAAATGAAGGTAAATGAATTTGTCATCAGCAGACTTACACTACAAAAATGGTAAAGGAGGTTTTTAACGCTGATTGAAAATAATACCAGATGGAGATACAGATATACAGTAAGAATGAAGATCACTAAAAATAAATATGTGGATAAATATAAAGATTATTTTATCTTCTCTTAAAATCTTTAAAAGTTAATTTACTCTTTAAATTAAGAACTAACAATGTATTATGGGGTTTATCATATATAGAAGAAAAATAGATGACAACAGTAACAAAGGATGGGAGCAAGGTAAACAGGATTATACTGGTATAGATTTCTTTCATCATAAGAGAAATGATACAATAATAATTAAAGGTTGATTTGATGAATTATAGATGCATATTATAATCCCTAAAACAGCTACTAAAAAAAGACAGAGGTAGCCCTGTCCATGTAGTTCAGGTGGTTAGAGCATCGTCCTGATATGTCAAGGCTGCGTGTTCAGTCCTCAGTCAGAGCACATACAGGATCAACAAGTAACTGCATAGATAAATGGGACAACAAATTGATGTCTCTTTTTTTTTTTTTTTTTTTCTTTCATTTTTCTGAAGCTGGAAACAGGGAGAGACAGTCAGACAGATTCCCGCATGCGCCCGACCGGGATCCACCCGGCACGCCCACCAGGGGCGGTGCTCTGCCCCCCAGGGGGCGATGCTCTGCCCATCCTGGGCGTCGCCATATTGCAACCAGAGCCACTCTAGCGCCTGAGGCAGAGGCCACAGAGCCATGCCCAGCGCCCGGGCCATCTTTGCTCCAATGGAGCCTTGGCTGCGGGAGGGGAAGAGAGAGACAGAGAGGAAAGCGCGGCGGAGGGGTGGAGAAGCAAATGGGCGCTTCTCCTATGTGCCCTGGCCGGGAATCGAACCCGGGTCCTCCGCACGCTAGGCCGACGCTCTACCGCTGAGCCAACCGGCCAGGGCTTTGATGTCTCTTTTTCTCTCTCTCTCCTCCCTTCCTCTCTCTCTCAAAATCAAGCAATAAATAAAAATTTTAAAAAAGAGATATAGTTAAGTAGCCAAAAGAGAAGATAAAATGGAATACTAGAAAATACTTGATTTTCTCAAAAGTTCAAAAAGAGGAATAGTGAAAAAAAGAACAGAAGGAACAAACTGACAACTAGGAAGATGATAGACATAAGCCTTCATCAATTATTACATTAAATGTAAATAGAACAAACAAAAAAAGTGACAGATTGTGAGAGAATAAAAACAAACAAAAAGATGTGACTGTATGCTATTTATAAAAGGTGCACTTTAGCCTTGGCTGCTTGGCTCAGTGGTAGAACCTGGTATATGAGTGTCCCAGGTTTGATTCCCGGTCAGGGCACACAGGAGAAGTGACCATCTGCTTCTCCATTTTTTCCTCTCCTCCCCTTTCTCTGTTTCTCTCTCTTTTCCCCTCCTGCATCTAGGGCTTGATTGATCTGAGCGCATTGCCCTAGGCACTGAGGATGGCTCGTGGAGCCTCTGCCTCAGGTGCTAAAAATAGCTCAGTTGTGATCATGACCTGAGATGAGCAGAGCATCGGCCCCAGATGGGATTTGCCAATCCCAGTCAGGGTGCATGTGGGAGTCTGTCCATTTATCTCCCCTCCTCTCACTTGGAAAAAAAAGAAAGAGATGTACTTTAATCAGAAAAACATACTAATAAATTGAAAGTAACATAAGGGGGAAAAATTTCATCAAAACACTAATGCCAAGAAAACCAGTGCAGCTGTATTATGAAATTAAGTAGATTTTAAGAAAATGGGGTAAAGAAGCAGTTCAAAATTTATAAAAGGCTAGCTTTATCTGTAAGACAAAAAAAAAAAAGTCCTATACTTGTATAGACCTAATAAGAAATGTTGAAAATATATGAAGCAAAAATTGTCAAAACTAAAAAAAGAAATTGACCAATTGACATCTTAGAGAGTCATCATTTCTACTCATAGACAGAAATTAAGAAAAACATAAAAAAATTATGCAACTCTTTTAACCATATTGATCTAACTGACATAAGTAGACATACCATACAAGTAAAAATATAGATTCTCTTCAAGTAGACATGGGAAGTTCACAAATACTGAGTCATAAAAAGTTATAATGAATTATAAAGAACTGAAATCAAGCAGAATATGTTTTCTGATCAGAAAACAAATTATAAGCCAGTAACAGAACTATGTCTTAAAATTCCCAAATGCATATTTGAAAATTAATAATAGCTCATGCAGCCTGACCAGGTTCAAAACCCTAAGGCCACTGGCTTCAGCATGGGCTCATCCACTTGAGTGTGGGGTCACCAGCTTGACTATGGGACTATGGACATGATCCCATTTTCGGTGGCTTAAGCCCGAGGTCACTAGCTTGAGCAAAGGGTCACTGGCTTGGATGGAGGCCCCCCACTCTAGTCAAGGTACATATGAGAAAGCAATCAATGAAAAACTGAGGTGCCACAACTATGAGTTGATGCTTTTCATCTCTCTCCCTTCCTGTCTGTCTGTCCCTGTCTGTCCCTCTCTCTCACTAAAAAAAGGGGAAAAAATAGCCCATGGCTTAAAAAAAAATCCTAAGAAAATTTTGAAAATATTTTTAATTGAGTGAAAGTATAAACAAGACATATCAAAATTTGTGAGAGGTTGCTAAAGTAGTGCTTAAAGGATATTTAGAACATCAGATGCTTATATTAGAAAAATAGATTTCAAATTAATACATCAAAATTTCTTTGTTAAGATGCTAAAAAAAAAAAGAATGTAACCCAAAGTAAAAAAAAAGGAAGAAATATAGATCAAAACTCAGTGAAATAGAGGGAAAACAATAGAGTAGATTAACAAAACAACAAAATATCTTCAAAAAAGATTACAAAGATTTATAAAACCCTAGCAAGGCTGATCAAGAAAGAAGAAAAAACACAACCAATACCAAGAATAAAAAACAGAGTGTAACTATGGCTACAGACATTTAAAAAATAAAGTTTATAAACAACTGTATGCCTATAAATTGATGGTATAGATGTAATTTAGAGATTTAAAAATTACAAAAACTGACATCAAACACACCAGAAAATAAAAATAGCTTTCTATCTTTAAAAAATTATTTTCCATGCAAAATCAAATACCCACAAAAGACAAAACTTCAGGCTTCAAATGCCTTCACTGATTAATTCTATCAAACATTTAAGGAAGAAATAAAATTAATCTCATTCAGACAATTTCTATGGAATAGAAGAAAGAGGGAACTCATCCTAACTGGTTATCTGAGGCCAGCACAATGTTGAAAACCAAAAGATCTACTGAAACTTGGTAAAAAGTGAGAGTCTGTGGCACTGAGCCACGATTTGCTCTATACCTGTCCTGTCTTCAGGTTGCCAGCATTTCTCATCCCCTTCAACACCAAGTTGAAAAGGCCAGATTCTTGGTGACTGTGACCAAGAAGTTAGAGGTTCCCTTCCCCTGCCAATTCCCTGCTCACAGGACAGATCTACCCAAGGTATAGCAACCCCAAAATACTGAGACCCTGATTGTTACCACACTCACTTGGTCAGAAGGCAGAGGTTTCATGCCAGAAAAGTCAAGCTGAGAAGACCAGATGTTCCCAGCCCTGCTATGGCCCAGACTGGTGGCTAAGAGTTTTGCCCAAAGGACAAAGCAGTGTACAAGGACAGTAAACTCTCAAGCTCTTCCCAAAGGAACTAGCTTTATTTGAAATACAATTTTGGGAAGTTCAAGCCTAAAATACCCTCAAAACTATGAAGTATTAGGTGGAAATCAAGTAAGATAGCTTCTCTAAATTACGAGCAGCCAGCTAGACCACAGGTGAGCTGGTTCACTAGGGAGAACCAAGGAAGACACAGCTAAGACTCTTCCTGGGATTTGAACAAATCCAGTAGCTTTAAATATGACTCCTACCCAAATTTAATTGGATTAGAATAGAGCAATCAGCTGGCTGTGATTGTGAAACCTTACAGATGGATGTGATATAAACAGAGGTGAACAACAAAGACATCAAGGAAAGAAACAGTCAGCCTGACCTGTGGTGGCGCAGTGGATAAAGCGTTGACCTGGAAATGCTGAGGTCGCCGGTTCAAAACCCTGGGCTTGCCTGATCAAGGCACATATGGGAGTTGATGCTTCCAGCTCCTCCCCCCGTATCTCTCCTCTTTCTCCCTCTCTCACTCTCTCTGTCTCTCTCCCTCTCTCTCTCCTCTCTAAAATGAATAAATAAATAAATAATTTTTAAAAAAGTAAAAAAAAAAAAAGGAAAGAAACAGTCAAAGAGAATTCTTCTATAACTACTGTCATCGCAGGATGACTATATTTACACTCTGAGAAACAGCTTCAAAGTCTTCACAATGTAAGGGAAATAAACCTAACAAAAATAGTCTAGCCAAGTCACTAAACAAGTAAACAATCAACAATAAGAATTAGAGAGGGTGATAGGAAGCAGTAATCAGTATCCAGAATTGCCAAAATGTCTAGTTACTGACATTAGTAGATATGAGACATGCAAATAAACAGAAAAGTGTCATTCGTTCACAGAAAAAAATAAGGCAAGATAAATTGCCTCTAACAGGATCCAGACATTGACTTTAATGATGACCTTATGGAAGCTATTAAAAATCTGTTTAAAGAAAAGACACCATGCTTAAAGAAATAAGGGACACTGTGATGATTGTGTCTCATCAAATAGAAAATATCAACAAAGAAATGGAAGTTATAAAAAGAACTATAACTTAAATGAACTGTCTTTCATGATACATAAGAATTAACTCAAAGTGAATTAAACATTTGAACATAAGACTTGAAACCATAAAAATCCTAGAAAAAAAACATAAGCAGTAAGATCCTTGACATGGATGTTGATTATTTTTGGATTTGACATCTAAAGCAAAGGGAACAAAAACAAAAATAAAGAAGTGGGACAAAAATAAACAAACTAAAAAGCTTCTGTTCAGCAAAGGAAACTGTCAACAAAATGAAAAGGAAATCTGAATGGGGGAAAACATTTGCAAATTATGTATCTGATAAGGGATTAATATACCAAATATATAAAGAATTCATAAAACTCAATAGCAAAAATGTCAAATTTGATTTTAAAGAGGGAAGAGGATCTGAATAGACTTTTTTTCCTAAGAAGACACATCCCTAGCTGACAGGTACATGAAAAGATGCTCAATATCACTAATCGTCAAGGAAATGAAAAATTAAAAAAAAAACCCACAATGAAATATTACTTCATACCTATTAGAATGGCAATTATCAAAAAAATAAGACATAACAAATATTCAGAAGATGAAGAGAAAGGGGAACTCTTATGCACTGCTGATATTAGTGTAAATTGATGCAGCCACTATGGAAGACAGAATGGAGATTCCTCAAAAAATTAAAAATAGAACTACCCTATGATCCAGCAATTTCACTTTTGGATATCTATGCAAAGAAAACAAAAACACTAACTCAAAAAGATATATGCACCCCCATGTTTATTGAAACATTCACAATAGGCAAGATATGGAAACAACTTAAGTGTAAATCAATGAATAATTGGGTAAAGAAAATGTGGTATATATACATCATAGAATATCATTCACCCACAAAAAAGAAAGTGTGCTATTTGTAACATCAATGGACCTTGAGGGCATTATGCTAAATGAAATAAATCATACAGAGAAAGACAAATACCATATTATATAACTTAAATGTGGAATCTAAACACAGCAGCAACAAAACCTCAAGCCTATAGTTGTAGAGAACAGAGTGATGATTGCCATGGTTGGGGTTTGAAGATAGATGGGTGAAATGAATAAAAGGAGAGGTCAAGGAAAACAATGGAAATTCTGGTGTTGAAAAGTACAGTAAGTAAAAAAAAAATCACTAAAGGGACTCAACAGATTTGAACTGGCAGAAATAATCAGCAACTTAAAAGGTAAATTGATAAGAGACTATGCATTATGAAGAACAGAAAGAAAATAAGAAAAATTAACAAACCCTCTGAGAAGTGTGGGATAACTTAAGTGTACTAACATATCCATAAAAAGAGTAGCAGAAGGAAGGAAGGAAGAAGCAGAAAAATATTTAAAGAGATAATGCTGAAAACTTGAAATTTGATGGAAAAAAATGTATACATCGAAGAAGTTCAGTGAACTACAAGGAGGAAAACTATAAAGATATCCACACCAATACACACCACAGTAAAAATGCTGGAAAACAGTGAGAAAATCTTGAAAGCAGTAAGAGGAAAATGACTTGTCATATACAAGGGAATTCCAATCAGATTAGCAGCTCATAAGAAACAATGGAAGCCAGAAGACAGTGGTATAACATATTATTCGAAATGCACAACAGAAAACCTATCAAGCAATAATCTTATATCCAGTAAAACTATCTTTTAAAAATTTAGGTGAAATAAAGACATTCCAAGATAAACAAAAAAGTGAATTTGTTGTAAGCAGAGCCACCTTACAAGAAATATTAAAGAAAGTGACCCTGGATGATAATTTGAATCTACACAAAAAAGAACACTGCTAAAGTAATTATATAGTTTTAAAATAATAATGTAAATGCACATTTCTTCTCTTAACTGATTTAAAAAAGCAATTTATAAAATATGTGTAAAATTATTGAACCTATATATAATGTATAAAAATGTAATAATAGCACAATGGATGAGGTGGGTGGAAGCAAAGTTGTACTTGAGTAAATAGATGACTCCAAATGTGTAGATATACTATAACAAATGAAGAGAACCTGAAATGGCAAAATGTATAAAGTAATAATTATAACAATAATTATAGGACTTGTAACACATATGGATGTAATATGTATACCAAAAATAGTTCATAAAGGGGAAAGAAGAAATAGAACTATAAAAGGTTAACATTTCTATATCCCACTAATATTAAGTTAGTACACATCTGCAGTACATTCTGATAAAATATACATATTAAACCTTTGAATAACCAGAAAAAACTTCAAAGAAAAATTATAATAGAAATATTACTTAATGCCAAACAAAGTAGTAAAGGAGGATAACCAAAAGTAAAATGAGAGGTGTAATCTAACTGTATCATTAACATAATTAAATATGGATAGATTAAACAATCCTTTAAAAATATAGAGGTTGTCAACCAGACTTTTTTTTAAAAATTGAGATCTAGCCTGACCAGGCGATGCCTCAGTGGATAGAGCGTTGGACTGGGAGCGGAGGACCTGGGTTTGAGACCCTGAGGTCGCCAACTTGAGTGCGGGCTCATCTGGTTTGAGCAAAGCTCACCAGCTTGAACCCAAGGTCACTGGCTCAAGCAAGGTGTCACTCGGTCTCGTGAAGGCCCACGGCACATATGAGAAAGCAATCAATGGACAACTAAAGAACCGCAACGAAGAATTGATGTTTCTCATCTCTCTCCTTTCCTGTCTGTCTGTCCCTATCTGTCCCTCTCTCTGACTCTGTCTCTGCCACACACAAAAAAAAATTTAGATCTAATTCTATGCTTAACAAAGGTGACACAAAAAGATACAAATAGGTTGAAAGTAAAAGGATGGGAAAAGATCATGCAAACAGCAGCCATAAGAAAGCTGGAGTAGCTATGTTAATATCACACAAAACAGAGTTTAAAGCAAAAATGTTACTAGAAATAGAAAAGCACATGTAAAATGACAAAATAGTCAATCCATCTAAAAGATATAATAATTATAGATAAATATGCACATAACAATGAAGCTACAGAATACATGAAGCAAAACCTGATGAGTCAAGTGAAGTAATAGACAATTGAGCAGTAATTATTGAAAATTATAATATTCTACTTTTAATAATGATACAAGTAGGCAGAAGACCAAAAAGAAAATACAAATCTTGAAAAATGCCATACACAAGACCTCTATACAGAAATCTACAAAATATTGCAGAAAGGAAAAAAATCCTTTAAATGGAAGGGAATATCATATGCATGGATTACAAGACTCCATATTAAGATTCTTTGTCTAACAAATTTATTTATACATTTATCACATCCTATTGTATAAAAATATAGTGTATCTTTTCTGTAGAAATTGGAAGACTGACTCTAAAATTTATATAGAAATACAAAGAATCTAGAATAAGTAAAATACTCTTGGAAAAGAATAAAGTTGGAGAATTTCACTATCTGATTTCAAAATGTACTAAAAACCTACATTAATTAGATAATGTGGCAATCAAAAAAAAATATATATATATGTATGTATATATACCAGTGATTACAGAATAGAGAATCCAGAAATGGACCCACAGGAAAGTAGAGGGATGAGAAAGGTGAGGGGAAATAAAAGTCAATATTAGTGTTCTAACTTTGCACAGCGATATATGGTTCTAGACTTGGTGTGGAGATCACATTAAAAATAGATGTCAACCACTATGTTGTACACCTGAAACTAATATATTTTATGCCATCTATATTTTAACTTTAAAAATTAATACATATTATTATAACATGAGCATAGAAAAGTAGTTTTCACAGGGGAAAATGCCTTTTAAAACTTATAGGAATTAAGAAATAAGAATTATCTACAAAGTATTAGCAAAATTTATCTCATTTTATGTTATTTTATTTTCAGGTTTAACTGAGCTGAATGACAGTCAAGTTTCCCTGGAACTGGAACGCTGCAAGTCTCCCACTTCAGGTAAACATTAAGTGGTATTTTTCAGGCGTCTGGTAATTCACTTCAGTAATCTGCTTTATTTTCTAATTTTTGAATGTAAAATTCATTATTTTAGTAAAGGGGTAATTTAGTTTCTGAAATTTAACCATAAGCAAATTTGATTCCAAAATTAAATTGAAATAAATATTTTTTAAATTTTTATTTAGAAAGTTAAATTTAACAGGGTGACATTCATCAATAAGAGTACATAGGTTTCAGGTAAATATTTCTATAGCATTTGAACTGTTTATGTTGTATACCCATCACTCAAATTCAAATCATTTTCTGTCACCTTATATTTTCCCTCTTTATACCCTACACTCCACACCCCCTCCCCCACAGCCCCTTCACCCTGGTAACCACTTCACTTTTATCTATGTCCATGAGTTATATATCCCACCTATGAGTGAAATCATACAGTTCTTAGCTTTTTCTGATTTATTTCACTCAGTATAAGGTTCTCAAGGTCCATCCATGTTGTCGTAAATGTCACTATGTCATCATTTGTTATAGCTGTGTAGTATTCCATTGTATATATATTTATGTACCACATATTCTTTATCCAATTCTCTATCAAGGGACACTTTGGTTGTTTCCATGTCTTGGCCACTATGAATAATGCTGTGATGAACTTGGGGGTGCATGTGTCTTTGTGCACCAATGTTTTCAAATTTTGGGGGTAGATACCCAGTAGAGGTATTGCTGGGTCATATGGTAATTCTATTCTTATTCTTTTTTGGAACCACCATACTTTACTTTCTTCAATAATGGTTGTACTAATTTTCATTCCTTCCAGCAATGAATAAGAGTTCCTTTTTCTCCACAGCCTCTCCAACACTTGTTATTACCTGTCTTGTTAATAATAGCCAATCTAACAGGTGTGAGGTGGTATCTCATTATAGTTTTGATTTGCATTTTTCAAATGCTAGTGAAAATGAGCATCTTTTCATATATCTGTTGCCCATTTGTATGTCCTCTTGAAAGAAGTGTTTGTTTACGTCCTCTCCCCATTTTTTTTCCCCGAAGCTGGAAACAGGGAGGCAGTCAGACAGACTCCCGCATGCACCCGGTTTTCTATGGTTCCATATAAACCTGGTAATTTTTTGTTCTATGTTTTTTAAAAATGACATTGGGATTTTGATGGAGATTGCATTAAATTTGTATATTGCTTTCAGTAATATGACCATTGTTACTATGTTGATTCTTCCAATCCATTAACATGGAATATTTTTTTTATTTTATTGTATCTTTTTCAATTTCTTTTAATAATGTTTTGTACTTTTCAGTATATAGGTCCTTCACAACTTATTGTTGAGTTTATTCCTAGGTAATTTACTTTTTTTGTTGCAATTGTAAAAGGAATTTTTGGTTTTAGTTCATTTTCCAATATTTTATTATTGGCATATAGGAAAGCAGTGGACTTTTGTATATTGATTTTGTATCCTGCAACTTTACCATTTTGGTTTTTTGTTTCTAATCGTTTTTTGGTGAAGTCTTTGGGATTTTCTATATACAGGATTATGTCATCTGCAAAAAGTAATATCTCTACTTCTTTTTTCCCAATATGAATACCTTTTATTTCTTTCTCTTGCCTGATTGCTTTGGCTAGCACATCCAGAATTATGTTGAATAAGAGTGGAGAGAGTGGGCAGCCTTGTCTTTTTCCTGATTTTAGAGGAAAAGGCTTCATTTTTCACCATTTAGTATAATATTAGCTGATGGCTTGTCATATATAGCCTTTATAATATTGAGGTACTTTCCTTCTGATTTTATTGAGCGTTTTACACATAAAGGGATGTCGTATATTATTGAATGCCTTTTCTGCATCTATTGATAATATCATATGATATTTGTTCTTTATTTTGTTGATGTAGTGCAGGGGTCTCAAACTCGCGGCCTGCCCACCAATTTTGTGCGGCTCGCAGACTAATCAAACTTCGTGGATTAGTCTGCAGGCCAGTCTGCGGGCCGCACAAAATTGGTGGGTGGACCGCGAGTTTGAGACCCCTGATGTAGTGTATTACATTGGTCAATTTCTTTTTTTTTTTTTTTTTGTATTTTTCTGAAGCTGGAAACGGGGAGAGACAGTCAGATAGACTCCCGCACGCGCCCGACCAGGATCCACCCGGTACGCCCACCAGGGGCTACGCTCTGCCCACCAGGGGGCGATGCTCTGCCCCTCTGGGGCGTCGCTCTGCCGCAACCAGAGCCACTCTAGTGCCTGGGGCAGAGGCCAAGGAGCCATCCCCAGTGCCCGGGCCATCTTTGCTCCAATGGAGCCTTGGCTGCAGGAGGGGAAGAGAGAGACAGAGAGGAAGGAGGGGGGGTGGAGAAGCAAATGGGCGCTTCTCCTGTGTGCCCTGCCCGGGAATCAATCCCGGGTCCCCCGCACGCCAGGCCGACGCTCTACCACTGAGCCAACGGGCCAGGGCCACATTGGTCAATTTCTGTATGTTGAACTATCCTTGCACTCCAGGAGTGAATTCCACTTGATCATGGTGTATTATTTTTTTAATGTGGTGTTGTATTTGATTTTATAGTATTTTGTTTAGGATTTTTGTATCTGTATTTATTAGAGATAATGGTCTGTGGTTTTCTTTTTTTGTTGTTGTCCTTGCCAGATTTTGGTATGAGGGTTATATTTGCATCATAAAATGGGTTAGGGAATATTGCTTCTTCTTCTACTTTTTCGAAGACTTTGAGAAGGATAGGTACCAAATCTTTGAATGGTTGGAAGAATTCCCTAGTGTAGTCAGTTGGTCCTGGCCTCTTGGTTTTTGGGAGGTTTTGATTGCTATTTCTCTGTCCTTCCTGCTTATAGGTCTATTTAGCTTTTCCATTTCTTTGTGGCTCAGTCTAGGAAGATTGTATAGCTCTTGGAATTAATCAATTTCTTCTAAGCTGTTGAATTTGGTGGCATATAGTCTTTCACATTATTCTACTATGATCCTTTGTATATCTATGATGTCTGTGGTAATGTCTCCTCTTTCGTTTCATATTTTATTTATATGAATCGTTCCTCTTATTTCCTTAGTGAGTCTAGCCAGTGGTTTGTTGATTTTATTGATATTTTCAAAGAATCAGCTCTTTGTTGTAATAATTTTTTCTATACTTCTTTTGTTCTCTATTTCATTTAGTTCTACTCTAATTTTTACTGTTTTGTTTTTTTCTACTGACTGTGGGGTTGCCTTTGTTCTACTTTCTCTAGTTCCTTAAGATGTGATGTTAGGTTGTTACTTGGGATCTCTCTTGTTTTTTGATATATACTTGTAATGCTATAAGCTTTCCTCTTATGACTGTTTTTGCTGAATCCCAGAAATTTTGATATATTGTGTTGTCATTTTCATTTTTTGTATATATCTTTTGATCTCTGCTTTTATTTTTTCTTTGACCTAGTCATTTTTTAGAAGTATGTTGTTCAATTTTCACATTTTTGTGGGTTTCTCTACTTTTTTTTGCAGTTAAATTTTAATTTTGAGGCCTTATGGTCAGAAAATATGCTTGGTATAATTTAAATCTTCCTGAATTTATTGATGTTAGTTTTGTGGCCCAGAATATGGTTTGTCCTTGAGAATGTTCCATGTACACTGGAGAAGAATGTATAACCTGATGTTTTGGGATAAAATATCCTGTAAATATCTATTATGTCCATTTAGTCTAGTGTTTCATTTAAGGCTGGTATTTCTTTTCTTTTTTTAAAATATTTTATTAATTTTAATTTATTGTGTTAACATGAATTCAAGTATCCCACTCAATATAACTCCCTCACCCTCACTCCCTTGTCCCCCATTGCCCTCCCTTCCCTTTGGGATTTGCTGTACCATTATCTGTATCTGTGTGTTATGTATATATAATTTCACTAATCCCTTCACCTTCTCTGATCCTATCCCATTATCCCCCTTCCCTCTGACAGCTGTCCCGCTGCTTTCTGTGACCCCCACCTCTGCCTCTATTCCATTCCTCAGTTCACTTTGTTCATTAGATTCCACATATAAGTGAGATTATATGATATTTGTCTTTCTCTGCCTGGCTTATTTCACTTAGCATAATAATCTCCAAGTCTATCTATGTCATTACATAGGGTAAGATTTTCTTCTTTTTCATGAAGGCTAATATTTATTGATTGCTTATCTGTTTGGATGATCTATCTAAAGCTGTCAGTGGTGTGTTGAGTTCTCCAAGTATGATTGCATTTTTGTCTGCTTCTATAGTTAGATCAGTTAGTCAATGTCTTATAGATATTGATGCTCCCTGGTCCCGTGCCTTTATATTAAGAAGAATTATGTCTTCTTGATACAATGTCACCTTTATCATTAAGAAATCTTTATCTTTGTCTTTGATTACCTTTTTTCTCTTGAAGTCAGCATTCTCAGATATGAGTATGGCTACATCTGCTTTTCTTTGGATATCATTAGCATGGAGAATTGTTTTCCAATCTTTCATTTTGAATCTACTTTTGTCCTTGCAGCTTACATGTGTTTATTGAAGGCAGTTTACAATTGGGTTTTGCTTTTTGATCCAATCTTCTATTATGTGCCTCTTTATTGGTGAGTTCAGACCATGTACATTCAGTGTAATTATTGATATTTGAGGATTTCCTATAGCCACTTTATGTTTTGTTTTCTGGGAGCTCTGTGTCTTGTTTGGTTTTTCTTTTTTATGTTTCTGTCAGTTGTTTTTGTTTGAGGGTATTCCATACTTCTTTCCCAGGTTTCTTTTTTTTCTTTAAGCTGTGCATTTCAGTAGTCACTTTTTCACAAGTGGTTACCATTAGGTTATTAAGAGAAAAATGTTCATATGTACAAGAATCCTTTGTCTTATGAGTACTTCTGCATTCCATTCTCCTTTCCTACTGTAGATCTTTATCTTCTTCCCTTTTATGCTATTGTGACAGATTATCCTTGTTTTTAATTGTGACCTTGTTAGAGCTTTTACCTATAGTTTTGATTTGTTTTGTTCTTTGTGGCTGTTCAATGAACCCCTTTGAGTATTTATTGAAGTGGGGGTTTTCTGGCGATAAATTCACTCAAATTTTGTATGTCTGTAAAATTTTCAATTTCTCCTTCATATTTGAAGGATAATTTTGATGGATATAGTATTCTTGGCTGGTAATTCCTCTCTTTCAGTACTTTGAATGTTTGGGTTCTCTCTCTTCTGGTTTATAGAGTTTCTGCTGAGAAGTTTGATGATAACCTTATGGACCTTCCTTTATATGTTGTGTACTTCTTTTCCCTAGCTGCCCTGAGGATTCTTTCCTTGTCATTGATTTTTGACAATTTTATTATTATGTGTTTGGAGAAGTTCTGTTTGGGTTGAGGTAACTCAGTGTTTTGTTTGCTTCTTTGATTCAAGGCTGTAACATTTGTAATGCGCTTGAGAAATTCTCATCCACTATTTGAATAGGCTCTCCATTTCCTTCTTTCTCTCCTCTTCTTCTGATATACCCATTATTTTTATATTGTTCTTTCTGATGGAGTCAGACAATTCTTGTAGAGCTCTCTCAGTTTTTTTTAATTCATGAGTCTCTCTCTTCTTTTTTCTGTAGCATCTCTAGTTTCCTGTCTTCAGTGTCACTGATTTTTTTTTCTGTCTGGGTTCTTCTATTAGCTAAACTTGCTACCTCAGTCTTTAATTCATGGATTGAGTTCTCCATCTCTGTTCTTAGTTTCAATCTCCTTGCTGAGCTTATTAAGTTGCCTGTTGGTGTTTTCTCGCATCTCATTGTGTATTTTCAGAACCTCAGTTTTGAATTCTCTATCATTTAACTCCAAGGTTTCCATGTAATTGAGATTATTTTTTCTGGAGATTTTTTTTTTCTGAGTTATGTCTCTCTTGTATAGCTATGGTATTTGACTTCTTCCTTGATAGCATTTGAGAGTGATATTGTTAAGAACCCTAACCAAAAAAAAATCTATCAAATGAAAAATTAAATTTACAAATACAATAAAAAGTATAAAAATTTAACAAATTATGACAAGAAAAAGAGGAAAAACTATAGAAAACAAAGATCTAAAACCAAAATAAATAAATAAATAAATAAATAAATAAGAAAAAATGAACAAAAGGCCCTGGCCATTTGGCTCAATAGTAGAGCATTGGCCTGGCTTGTGTATGTCCTGGGTTCAATTCCCAGTCAGGGCATTTGGAAAAGAGACCATCTGCTTCTCCACCCTTCCCCTTCTCCCTTCACTATCTCTCTCTTCTCCTCCTGCATTCATATCTCAGTTGGAGCACATTGGCCTCCGGGGTGCTGAAGATGGCTCCATAGCCTTACCTCAGGTGCTAAAATAACTTGGTTTCTGAGCAATGGAGCAATGGCCCCAGATGGCCAGAGCATCACCCTGTAGCAGGCTTGCCAGGTAGATATTGGGTGGGGAGCATGCAGGAGTCTGTCTCACTGCCTCCCTGCTTCTCACTTAAGAAAAATATTAAAAAACAAACAAAACACCTACAAAAAAATAAGAATAAAATACATAAAAATTAAAGAAAATTAAATTCAAAAGAGAAAAACAGAAGAAAAGAATGAGGAGAACAAAAAGGAAAAATAAATTTTGGTTTTGAGAAGGTTTTTTTTTTTCAGTAAACTGTATTACAAATACAGTGTCACTGTATTACAAATTTTAGCTATGTGAAATTCCTGGGTCGTTCGCCACTGAGATATTGCTGTTGCAATGATGTTGGCGAGGGCACCATCGTGTTGGAAGGTGGGGCATGTTGTGAGCGCTTTGCAGTTTGGCTTTATGGCTTCAGCTTTCGGTTACAGCTCTAGCATCAGAGATCTCAGGCCTCCGTGTGCTCCTCCCCACATCTCAACAGAAATTTTATACAGAAATTCTCCTAGCTAGAACCAAATTAGTGGAAATTATATACCATAAGTACAGTAGCATATGATCTCAAGTCTCTGGACTATGTAGTTCAGAAGCATATATATTCATTGACAAAAATAATTTTTAATGAGAACATGGTGGAAGTAAAACATCAAGATAGAGCATAAGTCTATTAAAGTAAATTAAAAATGTCAGTATAAATATTCCTAGAAATATTTTTTAAGTGAGAGGAGGTGAGATAGTGAGACAAACTTCCACATGCACTCCAACTGGAATCTAACTGGCAACCCCATCTTGAGCTGATGCTCAAATCAACCGAACTATCATCAGGAGGGGGCCAATGCTCAAACCATTCAAGCCACTGGCTGCAAGAGGAGAAGAGAATAGGAAAAAAGAGAGAGGGGGGAAGAAAAGCAGATGGTTGCTTCTCATGTGTGCCCTGACTAAGAATTGAACCCAGGACGTCCACACAGGGGCTAATGCTCTATCCACTAAGCCAACCTATCAGGGATGGAATAACTTTTTAAAATATGTTTTAAAAAATGTGAACAGTAGAAATGTTGGATAAAGAGATTTTTTTCCTTTCTTATGTGGGACTATGAATAGTTAGCTTACTTTTCTAATTTTTATTTATCTGATTTCTATAATAAATATATAGTAATATATACATTTCCAAGCCCCCAAAATATGAGGTATAGCTTTGACATTGAACTGTACATCTGTTTTTACAGAGTACAAAAATTTCTTTTAATTTAAACTGTTTAATTTCATACAAATTTATAAACATTTAATGTCTTTGTAAAGCAATTAATTTTGACTTTAGATGTTTATTTAGAATTGTAACATTTTCAATTTAATTCATCCCTTGAAAATTGCTAGTTCTTTATTCCTATTTTTAAGAATTTACACATAATCCTTTCTGTGTAAAGTTTTGTTTTAATTATATCTATGTTATCCTTATTTTACTTCTTTTATTTAAGCATAATTTCATACATTTAACTTTTCTGTTGCAATCCCATTGTCATCATACTCATTCAGGTATATGTTACCCCATACCAAGAGTATGACAAAAATATTCTAACAGCTGTCTTTGCTTTTCATCTCTCCCTCTTATGATTTAATTTGCATATCATGTTACAAAGTTAAGCTCCTTAAAATCCTGCTTTGATTGTATTTTCACATGACAGAAATATCCAGTATGAAATATAATTCAGTATTCTTAATCAAATTTAAATAACCTCACTTTAAATTCTCATCCATAATCTGAATTTGAATAGTTAATACATTTATATGGCTAAACATCAAAAAGAAAGGAGTTAAAAAGGTTTCCTTCCCTTCTTCTTAAACACTGTTTCCATCCTCTTAAAAAGGCGGGGCATTTTTAGTTAGTTGTTTGTTTTTTCAGGCAATTTGTGTTTGTAAACAAATCAAAAAACCAAATTTTTTTGCTTCCTGTCTTATACAAAAGTAGCATATTATATGCATTTCACTGTACTTTGCTTAATTATCTTTATAGTGTATCTTTCCATTTTATTACATAAAGTATTTTCTCATGCTTATATACAGTTATATATTGAATTGCATGATGTACTATAATTTATTTAAACATTTCAATTAAAGGAAACTTACTTGGCACCAGTCTTCTGTTATGTCAAACAGTGCTGCAGTGCCTAACCTGGGAACAGTCCTTGTTTGAAATATATGCAGGTATATTTATAGGATAAATTCCTAAAGTTGGAGTTGCTGGATCAAAGGGTATATGCCTCTCTAATCTTTATAGATATTCTCAAATTGCTCTTCTTAGGGTTAGCAACAGTTTTCTTTCAGCAATAACAGGAAAATATTAGTTATCAATTTGTTTTTATTTTTGAGAGTCTCTTAGGTAAAAAAAAAAGATATATCAATGTAGTTTCAGTTTACCTCTCACATGTAAATGATGTTAAATAACTTTCATTTTATGTTTAAAAGTTCTTTAAATATTTTTTCTGTAAATCATTTATTCATATACCTTGCCCATTTTCTAAAGGGTCATTTGTTCTTTTTATATTAATTTGTATTACCTCTACATAAGCTAAGATTATTCTTCTGTGACAAATATTTTTCACAATTTACTTTTAACTTTGCTTGTCATGTCTCTTGTCTAAGAGCTGTTTTTGTAATCAGGCATTGAACTTTTTTTTTTAAGGACTTTTGTATCAACAGAAATTTAAATACTATTGGGATTATCACTTTTTAAACTTTTGGTAGAATTTCCCCTGTTAAGTCATTTATCCTTTATAATTACTTATTTTATATGTTTGTACCTGCTCTTTAAAAAATATTTTTATTATAGAAAATTTCTAACAATGTACAGTGTCTAACAGTTGGTCTATTTTGCTATTTATTTAAACCCAAACAAAGATATACAAAGAGGGGTTTTTTTTTGTTTTTTAACTTATATCTACTTATATCTTTGTTTCCTCTACAGCTTTCCTTTCTTTATTTTACCCTTTCAACTTTCATGGTAGATGCTTAATTCACTTACACTTACTATTTTTTATAGATTGATATATGTTAATAAGGCTAAATTTCCCTTTGACCTTTACATTAAACATAGCATAGCTTTTGGTAATTATGGCTTTTTTATTATTATTAATTTTAATGGGTTGACATTGATAAATCAGGGTACTTATGTTCAGAGAAAATATCTCCAGGTTATTTTGATATTTGATTATGTTTCATACCATCACCCAAAGTCAAATTGTCTTCCATCACCTTCTATCTGGTTTTCTTTGTGCCCCTCCCCTTCCCCAACCCCTTCCCTCTTCTCCCTTCACCCCCGGAACCACCACACTCTTGTCCATGTCTCTGAATCTCATTTTTATGTCCCATCTATGTATGGAATCATATAGTTCTTAGTTTTTTCTGATTTACTTATTCCACTCAGTATAATGTTATCAAGTTCCATCCATGTTGTTGTAAATGATCCGATTCATCATTTCTTATGGCTGAGTAGTATTCAATGGTGTGTGTGTGTGTGTGTGTGTGTGTGTGTGTATACACACACACACACACACACACACAAAGTACCAAAATTTTTTAATCCACTCGTCCACTGACAGACACTTGGGCTGTTTCCAAATCTTCGCTATTGTGAACAATGTTGCTATAAACATGGAGGTGAATTTCTCCTTTTGGAACAGTGTTATGGTGTTCTTAGGGTATATTCCTAAAAGTGGGATAGCTGAGTCAAAAGGCAGTTCGATTTTTAATTTTTTGAGGAATCTCCATACTGTTTTCCACAGAGGCTGCACCAGTCTGCATTCCCACCAGCAGTGCAGGACGGTTCCCTTTTCTCCACATCCTCGCCAGCATTTATTCTGTGTTGTTTTGTTGATGAGCGCCATTCTGACTGGTGTGAGGTGATATCTCATTGCGGTTTTAATTTGCATTTCTCTAATGATTAGTGATCTTGAGCATTTTTTCATATACCTATTGGCCATCTGTATGTCCTCTTTGGAGAAGTGTCTATTCATTCTTTTTGCCCATTTTTGATTGGATTGTTTGTCTTACTGGTGTTGAGTTTTACAAGTTCTTTATAAATGTTGGTTATTAACCCTTTATCAGATGTATCGTCAAATATGTTTTCCCATTGTGTAGTTTGTCTTTTTATTCTGTTTTTGTCTTTAGCTGTGCAAAAGCTTTTTAGTTTGATGTAGTCCCATTTGTTTATCCTGTCTTTTATTTCACTTGTCCGTGGAGATAAATTGGCAAATATATTACTGCAAGAGATGTTGGAGAGCTTACTGCCTATGATGTTTATGGTTCCACGGCTTAAATTTAAGTCTTTTATTCATTTTGAGTTTATTTTTGTGAATGGTGTAAATTGGTGGACTAGTTTTATTTTTTTGCAGGTAGATGTCCAATTTTCCCAACACCATTTGTTAAAGAGGCTGTCTTTACTCCAATGTATGCTCTTACCTCCTTTGTCAAATATCAGTTGTCCAAGAAGGTGTGGGTTTATTTCTGGGTTCTCTGTTCTGTCCCATTGATCTATATGCCTGTTCTTATGCCAATACCAGGCTGTTTTGAGTACAATGGCCTTGTAGTATAACTTGATATCAGGAAGTGTGATACCTCCCACTTTATTCTTCCTTTTCAAGATTGCTGAGGATATTCCTGTTCTTTTTGGTTCCATATAAATTTTTGGAGTATGCGTTCTATATCTTTAAAATATGTCATTGGTATTTTAATAGGAATTGCATTGAATTTATAAATTGCTTTGGGTAATATAGACATTTTAATGATGTTTATTCTTCCTAACCATGAGCTTGGTATATGCTTCCACTTGTTTGTATCTTCCTTGATTTCTTTTATCAATGTTTTATAATTTTCCGAGTACAAGTCTCTAATCTTCTTTGTTAAATTTACTCCTGAGTACTTTATTTTTTTGGTTGCAATAGTGAAGGGGATTGTTTCCTTAATTTCTCTTTCTGACAGTTCATAGTTGGTGTATGAAAATATCTCTGATTTCTGAATATTAATGTTATATCCTGCCACCTTGCTGAATTCATTTATCAGGTCCAGTAGTTATTTTACTGAGGCTTTAGGGTTTTCTATATACAACATCATATCATCTGCAAATAATGATAGTTTTACTTCTTTTCCAATTTGGATGCCTTTTATTTCTTTTTCGTGTCTAATTGCTGTGGCTAGGACTTCCAGAACTATGTTGAATAAGAGTGGTGAAAGGAGGCAACCCTGCCTTGTTCCTGATCTTAAGGGGATTGCTTTTAATTTTTTCCCATTGAGTATGATGTTGGCTGTGGGTTTGTCATAGATGACCTTTATCATGTTGAGTTATGTTCCCTGTATGCCCACTTTGCTGAGAGTTTTGATCATGAATAAGTGCTGGATTTTATCAAATGCTTTTTCTGCATCTATTGAAATTATCATGTGGTTTTTCTCCTTCCTTTTGTTTATGTGATGAATCATATTGATTGATTTATGAGTATTGTACCAGCCTTGCCTCCCCAGAATAAATCCCACTTGATCATGATGTATGATTTTTTTCATATATTGCTGGATCCGGTTTGCTAATATTTTGTTGAGGATTTTAGCATTTATATTCATCAGGAATATTGGCCTATAATTTTCTTCCTTTGCGTTGTCTTCACCTGGTTTTGGAATCAGAATTATGCTCACCTCATAAAAGGAGCTTGGAAGTCTTCCTTCCTCTTGAATTTTTTGAAATAGCTTGAGAAGGATAGGAGTTAGTTCTTCTTTGAATAGTTGGTAGAATTCTGTTGTGAAGCCATCTGGCCTAGGACTTTTCTTTGTTGGGAGTTTTTTGATAACTCTTTCAATCTCATTTGTTGTAATCGGTCTGTTTAGGTTTTCTGATTCTTCCAGATTGATTTTTAGAAGATTGTATGTTTCAAGGAATTTGTCCATTTAATCTAGGTTGTCTAGTTTTTTGGCATAGAGTTCTTCATATTATTTTCTTACAATATTTTGTATTTCTGTTGTGTCAGTAGTTATTTCTCCACTCTCATTTCTAATTTTATTTGAGTCCTCTCTCTTTTTTCTTGGAAAATCTAGTTAAAAGTTCATCGATCTTGTTTACCTTTTTAAAGAACCAGCTCCTGGTTTCATTGATCGTCTGTATTGTTTCTTTAGCCTCTTTGTCATTTATTTCCGCTCTGATCTTTATTATTTTCTTCCTTCTACTACCTCTGGGCTTTACTTGCTGTTCTTTTTCTAGTTCTTTTAGATGCAGGGTCAAGTTGTTTATTTGAGATTTTTCTAGCTTCTTAAGGTATGCATGTAATGCTATGAACTTCCCTCTCAGTACTGCTTTTGCTGTGTCCAATAAATTTTGACTTGATGTATGCTCCTTCATTTCTAGGAATTTTTTTTTTCTTCTTTGATCTCATTGTTAACCCATTTGTATTTAATAACGTGCTATTTCGTTTCCAAGTGCTTGAGTATTTCAATTTTTCTGTTGTGGTTGATTTCTAGTTTCATGCCATTGTGATCATAGAAAATGCTTGATATGATTTCAATATTCTTAAGGTTGTTGAGACTGCTTTTGTGCCCTAACATGTGGTCTATCCTAGAGAATGTACCATGAGCACTTGAAAAGAATGTATATTCTGCTGCTTTAGGGTGAAAGGTTCTGACGATATCTACTAAATCCAATTGATCTGGTGTGTCCTTTAAGTCTGCAATTTCTTTGTTAATTTTCTTTTCTTTTTTTTGCATTTTTCCGAAGCTGGAAATGGGAAGGCAGTCAGACAGACTCCTGCATGCGCCCAACCGGGATCCACCTGGCACGCCCACCAGGGGGCGATGCTCTGCCCCTCTGGGCGTCACTCTGTTGCATCCAGAGCCATTCTAGCACCTGAGGCAGAGGCCACAGAGCCATCCTCAGTGCCCGGGCCATCTTTCCTCCAATGGAGCCTTGGCTGCGGGAGGGGAAGAGAGAGACAGAGAGGAAGGAGAGGGGAAGGGGTGAAGAAGCAGATGGGCCTTCTCCTGTGTGCCCTGGCTGGGACTCGAACCCAGGACTCCTGTACACCAGGCCCACGCTCTACCACTGAGCCAGCCGGCCAGGGAATTTTCTGTCTTGAGGATCTATCTAGTGATGTTAGTGGGGTATTGAAATCCCCTACTATTATAGTATTGCTGTTGATATTACCCTTTATATCCATCAAAGTCTGCTTTATTTATTTAGGTCCTCCTATATTAGCTATGTAGATATTTATAATGGTTATACTTCCTGTTGGATTGCTCCCTTCATTATTATGTAATGTTCTTTATTTCTTACTATAGCCTTTGTTTTAAAGTTCATTTGTCTGCTATAAGTATTGCAACCCCAGCTTTTATTTCATTTCCATTTGCATGAAGTATTTTTTTCCAACCTTTTATCTTCAGTCTATGTGCATCCTTTGTTTTAAGGTGTGTCTCTTGTAGACTGCATATGTAAGGGTCTGTTTTCTTATCCATGCAGCTACCCTATGTCTTTTGATTGGATCATTTTATCCATTTACAATTAAGGTTAATATTGATATGTAGTTGTTTATTGCCATTTTATTCTTTAAAGCTGTATTTCTCTTTTGCTATATTCTTTCCCCCCTTTGATCTGTTTACAACAGGCCCCTTAGCATTTCTTGCAGCATTGGTTTGGTGATAGTGAATTCCTTTAGTTTTTTGTTTTGTTTTGTTTTGTTTGCCTGGGAAGCTTTTTATTTCTCCTTCAATTTTAAACAATAGCCTTGTTGGATAAAGTAGTCTTGGTTGTAGGTTCTTGTTCTGCATTACTTTGAATATTTCTTGCCATTCCCTTCTGGTCTTAAGTGTTTCTGTTGATAAGTCGGATGTCATCCTTATGGGGGCTCATTTGTAGGTAATAGCCTTTTTTTCTCTAGCAGCTTTTTAATATTATCTCTTTATCGCTTAGCTTTGGTATTTTAATTATGATGTGTCTTGGTGTAGATTTCTTTGAGTTTCTCTTTAATGGAGTTCTCTGTGCTTCTTAAACATGTGAGACTTATTCCTGCCTCAATTTAGGGAAGTTTTCAGCTATGATTTGATTGAACAAAGTTTTTATCCCTTGTTCTTTCTCTTCTTCAGGAACTCCTATGATGCAGATGTTATATCTCTTCATGTTGTCACAGAGCTCTCTTAGAGTTTCCTCCAACTTTTTGTGTCTCTTTTCTTTTTTCTACTTCAGTTTCTTCATTTATCTTGTCCTCTAACTTGCTGATTCGGTCCTCAGCTTCATCCATCCTGCTTTTAATTCCTTCCATTGTGGTCTTCAATTCTGATACTGTATTTGTCATATCTGACTGATTCTTTTTTATTATTTTAACTTCCATTTTTATATTTTCTATCTCTTTATTTAGGTGTTCGTAATGACCATCTATTGTTGTTCTAAGCTCTTTGAACAAACTAACAATCATTATTTTAAACTCAGAATTGGATAATTTGGTTATATCTGACTCATTCAGGTCCTTCTCTGGGGATTTCTCTTGATTCATTTGGGTTTCATTTCTTTGCCTGCCAATTTTATCTGTGTATAAGAAGGGTTTGGCCAATGGGTGTTGCCTCTGTGTTCTCTAGGTGTGGTCTGTCCATAGGCCCGCCACCCCCTATTCCGCTGCCTAGGGCGTTGGAATATGGGGTTGCCAGTGCCTGCCTGCTGTGGCTCTCGCTGCAGTTTCTGCCTCTCCTCCACGAGACGGGCTGTGTTCTCTTGCCCTGCTCTGCAAGCCTCAGCGGGTCTTGGCCTTTGCCCTGCCCCCACGGGTGGGGTTGCATGCTGAGCATGGGCCACAAGCCTTGCCACCAAGGGCAAGGGTGAGCACCTTTGCTCAGCTGCGAGTCTCGCCTGTTCCCAGGCTTCCGCCCCATCCCTGCAGTCAAAGCCGGCTTGCATGTCGGGCTGCAAGCCTTGGCTCCGCAGGTGCAGTGAGGCTGCTTGCCCTCGCCCTTGCTCAGTGGTGGATTTCCACCCATTCCCGTTATCCCACCCATCCCCTGCAGGCAGGGTTGCAGGTGGGTCCGCAGTCGTGCCAGACCGCTTTCACGTGTCCCCTCCGTCCTTACCGGGCTAGACTGAGCTCATGCCAGGTCTCAGGCCTGTCGGGCCCATCTTCTGCCCCTGCCTATGGAACCGCACTTTCAAGTCCCCCCCGCCTCCGGCCCTCCAGCAAGCCCTCAGCATTGTGGGTGGGGGTGCTGCAGGTCAGACCCTAACACTAGTCCTGAAAGCTCCCTCCCTCTAAGCTGCACTGCTCTGCTCTGAGTGCGTGCGAGATCTTGTTTGGCTGGTGTCCTGCTTCCCTTTGCTGGTATTGCTGGTTCCAGGAGAAATATTCACTTCAGAATTGAGGATTGACTCAGCCCAGGGGTTTGGGTGGCTGTCCCTCAAAGTGTTTCTCCCTGTGCTTCCTAGATTACACTCTCTTCTTGCTACTCCAGTCCTGTCCCCCAGAGTCCCCAGTGGGTGGTTGTGAAAGGGTTTTCTGCGCGATCCCTTTAAGAAGAATTCTGGATCTGAGAAAACTGTCTCTTTCTCACAAACAGTATCCTGATTTGTTTTGCAACTAAATACTGTTCATACGCCTCTTCTAGGTTCTGGGGCTGCAGACTAGGGCTTTGTTGTTGGGGCCCAGGTCCCTCCCCTCTCCACTAAACTCTCTTTCTGCCACTTGAGTCTTTCCAGGCTGCCATTCGCTCTGCAGAACTGGGCAGCCCTCTCCACGTTTCCACTTTTCCTACCAGTCTCAACATGGCTTCTTCGGTGTTCCTTGGTTGAAGAGTCCTCTTAGTTTAGTTCAAAGTTGTATTTTCGAGATGAGGGTTCTTAAAATTAAGCTGTAATCTACTTTGGTTCTGGGAGTTGGAAGTTGGTACGTCTGCCTACTCCATCGCCATCTTTCCACTCTTGGTGATTATTGTTTTAACAGTATTTTCTATATTGTAGACATTTTTTTATATTGTTTTGACCCAGGAATTAATGTTAAATGTGTAGCATTAAGTAGCTGTAAGTGTTACCTTACTATTTATCTTATGTTCATGTCTTTACCTATTAATTTGATTACTTGACTGTCCAGTACAGACAAAAGGTGAATTAAAATATTGTACAAATAATGTGTTTCTATTTTTCCTTTATCTGTTATGTTTTTATTTTTAAGAATATTTATGTGTAGATTTCCAAATCTATCTACAAAATGTATGCCCTTCACCATTAATCACTAACGCTCATTTCATATTATGTGTGTCTTCACCTGAATTCTACCTTATATACTATTAATACCACAACTCTTGCGCTTTTTTTATTTGGAATTTTTTATATACCTTGATTTTACTCTTTTGGGGTAAACTTTTTTTTTAACTGAGATATAATATGTAAACCTCAAGCTGCATTAATAATCTTAAGAGTTTAGTTAGACTAGTTTTACTAATGAACACACCATAAAAACAACATCCAAATCAAGATATATAGTGAGACGAGGGCATGTCCCTCTGCATCATGAATCCCCCAAAAGGTATCTACTATTCTGCATTATCAACGTGGATTAGTCCTGTCGGCTTTGGACTCATCTGAATGGAATCATACATTCTTTATTTCTTTTGTTTCTTGCTTATTTTGCTCAACCTTTTGTATATGATACTCATCTATGTTGCTGAGTGATTTATTGCTTTTGTAATATTCCATTAGGTATTAAATTATTTCAGTTTATTTTTGCTGAACATTTAGGTGGTTTTTAGTTTGGGGCTATTATAAGTAAATTCATTATGATGAATCATAAATAATTTTTAATGCAAATATAAGTTCATGTATATTATAGATAGTGGAATTTGGGGGTTATAAGATACTTATATACATCTGCATATTTTCAGCTTGGGTAAATAAGACCATGTTTTCTAAAGTGGTTGAACTCATTTTAGTTCTACTAATAGAGTGTAAAAGTTTTATTTGTTTTACATACTGACCAATGTTTAATTTTTTTTTCAATATCAATCATTATGGATGTATGTAGTGCAATGCCAATGTGGAATTAAATTGAATTGCATATCCCTGATGTCTAATGATTTTGATGAGCTGCTTTATGTTTACTGACTATTTTAATATTCTCTTTTACAAGGTATTTAAATATTTTACTCATTGTAATTCTGTTGCCAACTACTTTTAATATTTGGGACTTCAATGTATATATGTAGATAGAGACATACAAAGAAGTCTTTTGTTGGATATATATGGTACAAAATATCTTTTCCCATTCTGTGCCTTGCCTTTTACTCTCTTAAAAGTGGTCTTTTGTTAAGCAGAAGTTTTAATGTTTATATATAATTTATCAATATTTTTTGTTTCTTCTTTATGGTTTTTTTTTTTTTTTGTATTTTTCTGAAGCTGGAAACAGGGAGGCAGTCAGACAGACTCCCACATGCGCCCGACCGGGATCCACCCGGCACGCCCACCAGGGGGCAATGCTCTGCCCATCCAAGGCCTCGCTCTGTTGCCACCAGAGCCACTCTAGCGCCTGGGGCAGAGGCCAACGAGCCATCCCCAGTGCCCGGGCCATCTTTTGCTCCAATGGAGCCTCGCTGTGGGAGGGGAAGAGAGAGACAGAGAGGAAGGAGAGGGGGAGGGGTGGAGAAGCAGATGGGCGCTTCTCCTGTGTGCCCTGGCCGGGAATCGAACCCGGGACTTCCGCACGCCAGGCCGATGCTCTACCTCTGAGCCAACCGGCCAGGGCCTCTTCTTTATGTTTTGTTTAAAAAAAAGAATCTTTGTCCATCCCAAGATCATGAAGCTATTTTTCTATATTATGTTCTAGAAGCCTTATTGGTTTCTCTTTCACATTTATGTTCAAGCTTCGTTTGTAATATATTCCTGTGTATAATGTGAGGAAGGAGTCAAGGTTTCTTTTATTTAGGTTAAGAAGTATTCATGAGAAAACTATCATTTCCCCCACTGCACTAAAGTGGCATTTTTGCCACAAATTAGTATACTTTAGTATTTGTGTATGTATGTATTTCTAGACTTTATATTCTATTTCATTGGCATGTTCATCTATCATTTATCCAAGTCCAAACTGTTTTACTTGCTGTAGATGAATATTTTAGCTATTCTTGGTCTTTTGTGTTACCATATAACTTTTAGAAACAATCTGTAAGTTTGCACACAAACAGTATGCTTGAATAGTGATTGCATTTCATTGGATCTATAGATCAATTATACAGAACATCCTCAACAATATTGAATCTTCTTTTTGATATCTCTCTATATCTTTGCCCCTCTTTACTTTCAGAAATACTTCTTGTCTTCTTTCTTTTTCTTTTTCCTTTTTTGTTTTTTAGTTGAGAGGAGGGGAGATAGTGAGGCAGACTCCCACATGTGCCCCAACTGGGACCTACCAAGCAACCCCATCTGGGGCTGATGCTCAAGTACCTAGCTATTTTAACACCTGAGGTGGATGCACTCAGACCTGCCAAGCTATCTTCAGTGCCCCAGGCCATGCACAAACCAATTGAGCTACTGGCTGAGGAAGAAGAAGAGAAAAAAAGGGCGGGGAAGGGGAGGAGAAGCAGATAGTCACTTCTCCTGTGTGCTCTGACCAGGAATCAAACCTGGGATGTTTCTATACTGGTCTGGTGCTCTATCTACTGAGCTATTGGCCAGGATATTTTTAGTCTTCTTTGAAGAGGTTTGCACATCTTTCATTGGATTTATTTCTTTGTATTTAATTTTTATATTGAAATTAAAACTTATTATTGTTTGTGGCTAGAATATAAATATATAATTAATTTTATATATTAAACTTATATCTAGATATTTGATATTAATTATTTAATTCCAGTAATTTGTAAGTTCCTTTGAATTACCTATATATCCAATTAAGCCTCCTGTTAAAATTATAGTTTCATTTCTTCTTTCTGAAAAAAATAAATTAGCTATGACCTCCAATATAATGTTAAATAGATGTGGTTTTAGCAGACACCTTTCCTTGTTCCCAATCTCAGGGACAAGTCATTGAGTATTTCATAATTATGTTAATTTCTGTAGAATTCTAGTGGGCATCTGCTTTTAGCCCTCTTCCTGTGGATTATCTTCTTTTACTTTAGAGAAGTTCTGAAAACACTTTTGTCACTTTTTTTAAGGAAAATTCAGAGGACTCTGTATGTAATCAACTAGATTGCTTCAAAGCAGGAATATTTTGAATACATTTGTATTCTGTGATTTGAGAAAGCAGTGATTGACTGTGATAAAATTAATTTATCACTTCAGTGTCTTGAGAGTGCTTTACTGGGCAAGTCCTGTTTTTCTTTAGTACCAGAGGAATAAGAGATTTTTCTATTTTAATAGCTTTTTAATCAGTATATGTTATATTTATTAAAATATATGGTTTATTATTCTGGAGAAAGTATCAATAGATTTTCATCTATCTTAATTAAGAATATTGGAAATAATATTTGCTTAATTCTTTCATTTCCCATAAAAAAATAAGCAATTGTGTGTATATTAAGGGGTCTTTTTAAAATTAAATTTATTGGGGTACAGGTTCAGGTGTGCAACTCAATAAAACATCTGCACACTGCATCATGTGCCCATTGCCCAAGCAAAGTGTCTTTCTTCCACATTTCACCTCCTTTTCCCACCATCCCCTCACACTATTTTCCTTCTAGCTATCACCACACTGTTGTCTGTGTCTACATGTTATATATATATATGTACATGTTTATATATGTATATATAAATATGTGTATATGTATACATGCATGTTTATATGTATGTATACATATGTCTATATGTATATATAGATATGTTTTTGCTTAATACCTTTACCTTCTATCATCCAGCCCCCCAAACCCCCTTCCTTTGACAGCTGTCAGTCTGTTTTATGTATCTATGTCTCTGTTGCTATTATGTCAGTTTAAATTGTTCATTAGATTGCACATATAAGTGACATCATATGCTATTTGTCTTTCTGACTGGCTTATTTCACTTAGCATATTAAGGGGTCTTTTAAAGCCCACAAAGGAGAATGTGTCCAATACTATGTACAGAATAACTTACCAGTATATATACATAAAACTACGTTCTACAATCTCTTGCTATTGTTTTAGGAATTGCTGCGTCCAACCCAGACTGTCAGAAAAGATATAGGTTAAAGACAGATTTTTAGCCCAATCTCCTGAAATTAAAATGTAACTAGAAAAAAAACAAATTTAAGGCTTTAACCATAGTTTACAAAATTCATGAAGCTTATTATCTCTAGAGGTAGAAAACAATGAAAATATAAACAATTAAAATGTTTAGATAATATATGAATAACAGGATAAATATATATAATTAAGAGAAACTATAATATTTATAATACATTGTAACTTTTAGAAAATTAAGAAAAGCAGCCATGCTTCCTAACAAGTCTCCTTTATTTGTGCACTCAGAGATAATTCATTGGGTCTAATATAAGCACTTTTTGTTTGTATCTCAATATACCTTCCCTTTTTATGCATACATAGTATTTATGAGACAATACTTTCCTCGCCTGTTCTTTTTCTAGTGCAGTGATTCTGAAACTTAAAACTGTATCAGAATCATGTGAAGAGTTTGTTAAAACACAGATTGCTGAGTGCTAGAGCTAGATTCTAATTCAGTAAGTCTAGAGTAGGGCCTGAGATTTTTGCCTTACTAGCAAATTCTCAGGTAATGCTAATGATTCTGGTCTCTAGACCGCTTGAGAACTATGGCTATGTGAAACTTTTAAATATTCATTTTTCAGTAGTTATTTCACCTCTCAGTGTGTATTTTGGTATCTCAGGTCCTCAACCCTTTAAAGTCTGCTAAAAACATATTAATACATTCACACAAATACCTCTGAGAGAGGTTAAGAATTATAGTACCTGGAGACCAGTAACCATTTTATAACTCTGACTTTTTACATGGATCTCAAACTCCCTTTTAGCACAATAAGCTACAAGTAAAATAGAGCAAAGTTTTGGACTATTAAATATATCCTTTAGGATAATGAGAGAGAACATAGTAGGAATTAGGAACTGAAAGAGTCCCAGTGAGCCAATCAGAATGCTGATACTCTCAGCTTACAGAATAATATAATCATTTCATATTTAATTATTCACCAGCTATTCAACAAATACTTTTCAGTACCTACAGTTAAATAAATAAGATGCTATCCACCAAAAAAAAAAATGAACAAAATAAACATACTTCTTGCCAAATGGACCAATCTACAGAAACCAATATTATACTAATAGTTTTACAAATTGTTAGTTGCTTTTTCTTAAAGCTGTATAATCCTTTTTTCATTTACCAAGTAAGATCATGTGCAATTTGTATACTACATAAACATACCTCCCAAGGGGGCAAGGAGGAGCTAACATTCAACCCAGCTCCTCTAGGTCTTGGCACAAAACTAGAATCCCCTAAATAAAACAGCACCTTTTTCTTTGGACAAAGAGTTGAAAACTAAACAAGCCTTCAACTGTAGAATTATATCTGCTCAGATGTGTGTATTTTTTTACTTTGTCTTCCTTGAAACTATGCCTTTAAAAATAATTTTCTTAGATGAATATCTTTTTCTAGACTGAAATTGGGTCCTAATACTGCTGCTGCCTGTACAACCATCTATTCTCATGATTCTGACTTTCCACAATATACAGTAGACTTAATATGCTACCAAGGCCAAGTGAGCACTAGGGTAATAGGAATATTTATCTGTATTAAAATATATCTATTTAGGCATCTTCAGTAAAGATATCTTCATTAAAATATCACAGAGGTGGCCCTGGCTGATTGGCTCAGTGGTAGAGCGTTGGCTTGGCGTGCAGAAGTCCCGGGTTCGATTCCCGGCCAGGGCACACAGAAGAAGCGCCCATCTGCTTCCCCACCCCTTCCCCTCTCCTTCCTCTCTGTCTCTCTCTTCCCCTCCCACAGCTGAGGCTCCATTGGAGCAAAGATGGCCCAGGCCCTGGGGATGGCTCCTCGGCCTCGGCCCCAGGCGCTAGAGTGGCTCTGGTCGCGGCAGAGCGACGCCCCAGAGGGGTAGAGCATCACCCCCTGGTGGGCAGAGCGTGGCCCCCTGGTGGGCGTGCCGGGTGGATCCCGGTCGGGCACATGCGGGAGTCTGTCTGACTGTCTCTCCCCGTTTCCAGGTTCAGGAAAAAAAAAAAAAAAAAAAAAAAAAAAAAAAAAATATATATATATATATATATATATATATATATATATATATATATATATATCACAGAGGTGAATGTCCAAAATACTAACAGGAAGTAACTGGCTCTGTTCTCAAATCTGGGTTACAGCTAGGTCTTAGAGCCTGTTCTGAGTGTTCCTTCAGTGTGATTCCATATGCCTAGAACTCCAGTACATCCTCCAAAGAAGACCTCTTCCTTCCCAACAGTCTTCTGTTGGAACATCACCCAAATACACAGATAAGGAATGAAGTAGAGACCCTTCTAAATAGTTATCATAAAATTCACCTTTAAGGTAAAAATTCTTGGTGCACTTGGGCTAAGAAATTATGTGCCAATAGTTTTTTATTCCTTTCCTTCAGGACTTCCTACCAGGACTCCCGAGGCAGCACCAGGCTTTTATAGAAATGAAATACCAGCTGTGAGACAGAAGAATCAAGTACATCACTTGCCAGGTGAAAGTGAAAATCTCTCTTATGAGCAAACAAGTTATTCATACTTCCACAATTTTCTCAACTTCACAATTTGTATAAAACACAGGTCCCTTATGGTTAATGAAGACAAATTTCCCTGAAACAATGGTTAAAACTATAGACCTTGACTTCATGAGATACAAAGCAGGAATTCCTAAGGGTTTTGTGAACAATTTTCAGATGTTCCATAGAATTTTGATAGTGTTATTTTTCTACTCTATACCTGAATTATTTTATCAGGCCTGCAAGATAATGTGGAGGGGCCAATAGAGAATTCAGGAAAAACTTAGCCAAAACAGTAGAGTTGTTTTGTAAAAATTCTCCATAATTCTTCCTAACACAAATATTTTCTGTGATCAGAAACAACTATGATGATCATGGAAACTCCATTGCCTCATATGGACAATGGTCTCTCAAAAATAGTGAGCAGAAAGTAAGATCCTATAATCTCAATTCCATGCAGTCTTTAAAGGGACCAAATCATAATCAAATACAAGTTATGAAGCTTCCTAAATTAGAAAACTATGACAAAATGGTTGTGACTGTATTTGCAACTTTAAAAAATATGAATTACCAATGTTCTAGACCCCCAAAAATTCAGCAACCAAGAAACCTAAAGATAATTGTAACCACAAATTTCCAGACAGTAGTTTCTTTTCTTCTGATGTAACACAACTCTGTGATATGCCTTTTTCTGAGGAGAGTTCCAACTTAGTAACATTTGCTTATAAAGCATATGATATTTTCCTGGTTTTTATTAATAAAATGAAAAAATATGAGTTACAAAAAATAATCACAGTTGAAATTATATGGCATCCAAGTAGTAAGAAAGTGAGAAGCTGCTGAGTCATGAACAGACAATATTTTAACAAAGAAATTCAGAACTTAAGAAATATATTTTGCATGACACATCAGAAACATATTTCACCATTTAAATTCCAAGATTTGAAAATAATTTTAGTTTTATAGTTCATAAAAAACAACAAGGCCCTGGCCAGCTAGCTTAGCGGTAGAGCGTTGGCCCAGCATGTGAAAGTCCCAGGTTCGATTCCTGGTCAGGGCATGCAGAAACACCCATCTGCTTCTCCACCCTTCCCCCTCTCTTTCCTCTCTGTCTCTCCCTTCCCCTCCTGCAGCCAAGGCTGCATTCAAGCAAAGTTGGCACAGGAGCAGAGGATGGTTCCATGGCCTCTGTTTCAGGTGCTAGAGTGGCTCCGGCTGCAATGGAGCAACGCCCCCAGGTGGGCAGAGCATCGGCCCCTGGTGGACGTGCCAAGTGGATCCCAGTCAGGTGCATGTGGAGGTCTGTTTGATGCCTCCCTGCTTCTAACTTCAGAAAAATACAAAAAAAATAATAATTATTATCACTATCTTTTTAATTTATTAAGCCTTGTTTGCTAAAAATTATAATCAGCATTGGTATATCACTTTAAAACAAACCAGGTATTTTTAATGTGTATTTAACCTTACAGCAACCCTGTAACAATGGCATCATTCTCATTTTGTGTGAGTGGAGAAATTATGCCAAGAAAAAAATTCTATAACTAGCCTAAGGTTACCCTACTGATAAATGACTTAGTCTGAACCAACCCAATGTTTCAGACTTCAAGGTCCTCTGACCCCAAATTATTTGATCTCCTATTTATACCTTTTTTAAAAGTGTGTGGAAGAACCTAGTTTTCTGTGGGAGTTTATAATTCAAGATAGACAAGAACAGAAATAGGCCCTGTCTGGTTGGCTCGGGAGTAGAGCGTTGGCCTGGCTTATGGATGTCTCAGGTTAAATTCACAATCAGTTCCCTCTTCCCCTCGGCAGCCAGTGGCTCAGTTCAGCATTGGCCCCAGACACTGAGGATAGCTTGGTTGGTCCAAGTGTGTCAGCCTCAGGAGCTAAAAATAACTCAATAGATTGGAGCATTAGCCCCAGATTGGGCGCATTTGGGAGTCTGTCTCACTGTCTCCCCTCCTCTCACTTAGAAAAATAAATAATAAAATAAATAACAGAAATAAAATTATATAATTAACAGTTGTTCATATGACAATAAAATGTCACTGATTCATTAACATTTAGATAGAAATAATACATATTTCAATGTAGCAGTAAAAGTAGTTATAGGTTAATTCTTTGAATAGTGAGTTTTTTGTTAACCCTTTGAGGACATACATGAATGATTGTACTACTCAAAGTGTTAAACATTTTTATGCTGAGCCGAATTCTACTAAAGTTACCTCTTTGCCTGACTATATCTTTGCCACTTCCAAAGAACAACAACAACAACAACAAAAAGGAGAATGGCAACAAAATTACAGGCATGTATGCCCTTTTGGACTCCACCATGGCATAATGATTCCAAAATATGTGTATGTATGTATGCCTATATACATACCAAGTGTTTTCTATCTTAGTTTCTGACTTATCAAAGATAGAAACAAATGAAATGTATTACTATATTTCAACCACTCAGTTAATCTATAAACTTTACAACTTTTATTTTAATTTAGTGTTACATTTATTTTACAGAAGATATCTTGGCCACACAGGTTTCATCTAAATCAGGAAGACTGTGCTGCTTAGTGGGAAGGACTAAGCTTTAGATCAGAGAAATTTTACTTTACCCTGCCACTTTCTACCATTATAACTTTAGCCAAGTTTCTTAACCCTAACTCAGTGCTAGTGTTCAGAACATGGATTCTCAATAACATAGTAGTAGTTATTATAAAATCATAATGAACACTCATAGCCTAAAGGGACTGAATTTGGTCACCTTAATCATTTTAAATTTCCAAGCATTATTTATAGTTTATTCATAACAAAGCAGAAATCCTTCATTGAAAAACAAAAAGTTTAATTGTTTCTAATGAAGAAACAATTAATCAGCCTGATCAGTAATGGTACAGTGGATAGAGCATCCACCTGGGACACTGAGGTCCCAGGTTCAAAACCCTAAGGTCACCCACTTGAGCACAGGCTCACTAGCTTTAGTTGATGATCCTGCGCTCACCAGCTTGAGCGCAGGATCATCAACATGATCCCAAGTTAGCTGGCTTGAGCCCAAAGGTTGCTGTCTTGAAGTCCAAGGTCACTGGCTTGGCTTGAGCCCCTGGGTCAAGGCACATAGGAGAAGCAATCAATGAACAACTAAAGTGACGTAACTACAAGTTGATGCTTTTCATCTCTCTTCCGTTCGGTGTGTCTCTTTCTCTCAAAAACCAAACAAACAAATAAAAACAACTAATCAAAAGCTTTGAATTAGGAGCTTTGAACCTCACTTTTTACATTATTTCTCATTAAAGCAGTATCCATACTCTGACTTATTCAGAGTCACTCTTTTCCTAAAATTTTGATTCAAATATGGAATCAAGGATCTGACCGAGACTTATTTGAAGCCAATACAAAATCCCTCTGTTGAGCAAGGCTGAACTGTCTATTGACTTTGAATTGAATTAGATGTTAGGAAAAGGGCATATGAATATACAAGTGATTGAACTAGGTGATAGGAACAAGATACATAAAGCCCCCTAGGTAAAATCAGGTAAAACCCTGTTGTAATGCCTAAAGTTCTGTCTCTATTTAGGGTTGAAAATCAAAGATAAGGCTGAGGATATTCTAGCATAGCTATGGTAAACCACCAGACTACCCTGACTCATTACTGTAACAACCTGAGTTTGGGAGGCAGAAAATCTAGGCATGGCAACAGTCCTGCAAAGGTTTGTAATCTGGTGCTATTGTAAGACTTGGTTGGCCACCACCTGATCTTTAGACCTAAAATCATAGATAAATATTATGGATTTTGCCATCAGCCAGTCCTTTCTCTCATTTACATTGCCTTTAGTCACTTATGCCATTCTTCCTAACAATTTTTGGTAAGCCAGAAGGTGGTAGATATAATTAGGTAAGTGATTAACTCTATCTTTGGGGATGTTTTTCTTCAAATGTTTTTTTTTTCTTTAATTCAGATTTATTGAGATATATTTATATAACATAAAATTCACTTTCTTAGTGTACAGTTATGAATTATTTTCTCTGCTTTTAATTTTGTTTTTATTTTCAAAAATGTATGCTACCACATGTTAAAGTAACAAGAATTTTGTGAGAATTTGCCCAGAATCTGACAGGACTATGATCCTAAGAAATCAAACACTTGCTGAGGCTATATCCCATGCCCCACAGCTGGATTCCCTGTGGTACTGCTTGTTGTGTTATTGCCTTTGAGTCAAGATAGTCAGTTTTTCATGGTGGGAAGGATGAAATATACTATTCTATGTGATGATGCACACGTGACTCAAAGAGATTTTTTTTAGAGAATAAGCCCATTATAAATCAAGTGTGGGATGTCATTCTTAAAAAGACAGTGGATTCTTAGGAAGTATATTGTGCAGAGAAAAGAAACAGTAGTGCTATATATAATAGGAGGCCTTATCAAGTGTGCTATGTTCAATCCTATGCACTCTATTTTAATAGGGCATGTTGCCCAAAAAGTCATTGTTTATCTAGAATATAGTAGAATGACAATCTTTTCCAACTAAGTTTGATAATAAAAATAATAACTAATATTGAGTGGTCATTATGTACCATACCATGCTCAGTACTTTACATATTCCCTTAATTAATACTGACACAATTCCTATGTAGGAAGGACTATTATTCTTTTCCACTTTACAGAGGAAGAGAAACATAATCTCCCTGAGATTAAGTAACTGCTAACCCAGGGTCACTCAGCTGGCAAATAGTTGAGTCATGATTTGAAATCAGCTTACCTGTGTTCTTTCTTGATCATTGTGCTTTGCTTCATCAGATACCAGGAAACCTGTCTGAGAGAAAAGCAAAGTCTTTGTGGATCTTTACAGAGAGGAAAGAAGCATCTAGCCTGTTCTGTTAGGGACATTACTGTCATTGTAACTACCACCTTCTACTTCTCATTATAAAATGGAAGATCAAATGCAGATATGATGAAACAAAATTTTAGTTACTCAAAAAAGTACCTGTTAATTATATGTTATTATATATACACACACACACACACACACACACATAATCATAATAACCTTAAGCTCAGCAAAGTGATATTAGTATCTGTATCTATATCTAATTTAACAACTAAGAACAACAAGGAAATATGGCATGTCTAGTATGGAGAATCTGAGGTGCACCACTGAGCATACTTTGTGTTGAAAGGTCCTCAGTAAAAAAAATCCCATAGGTTGGTTAATGTTCATAAAACCGTAAAATATTATTTCTCAAAATGTGATCTGCCAGCCTCTATTGGCATCAGTATCACCTGCAACATTTTTTAAAATAAAATTTCTGCTGATCTACTTACTGAGAGTACCTGGAGGCGGCCCCTAAGTCTCTGCAGGTACTTGAAGATCTGGCATGTGAGAGCATGAATCAGTTATTTCTTACTGCTCCAGAGGTTAGAACTGGGACACGTTGGTAAGTGATCATGGAAAGCAGTTTAAGCTCAAAAGGGAAATCCTGTAGCAATTATAGCAAATCCCAAAATGGATGTTTTTTTAAATACCTTTGAAGGTTTCTGTTGTGGAACTGTTCTAACAGGATGTCAAGAATGTTGCAAAAGAAATACTTAGACTGAGGGAATATTTGTCTAGACCTCTAAGATTTCTTAGAGTCAGGATTTTCCATCTTTTCTGTGCAGTGTGGTAAACCAGTGAGTAGTGAGAAGTCTGGACTTCTCATTTTCTTCCCTTTGGCTAGCACTATAAAATTATAGTGGTAGTTATGCTTAGCTTATATAACAGTAAAAATAAAGAAATTCAGAGCTGCAATCCTAAGGGGCACATTGCAAAGATTAATATGTATTGTTTTCATTCTATACATTTCCAAGACTACTTCCCTCTTAATCCCTCTTGCCTCATATATCTTCTAATCCCAATTTCTCAAATGTTGATGTGTAACATATTACTCACATCTGAACATACTTTCTCCCTCTGCTTAGCCCTCTTCAGAATAACCCTTCACCCCACCTTCTGGCTTTACCAGTTTTTTCCCCCAATATTCATTGAGGAAACACTTACTGTATACTGATTCTATGTCAATATTTTATTAGGCAGTGAGAATGCAATCCCTATCTTTGGAAAACTCCCAAGTTCCAGGATGTTAGTGGATAGTAGACAGAGTGAAAAAAAAAAGCAAGCCTAATACAATGTGTTAGGTATAAGGAGATGTGCACAGGTGCTCTGAACATTAGGAAAATAGCATCAGATGAAGGCTTAAGTTTGAGTCTGCCTTCACATAGGTGATCTTTTTGAGCTGCCTTGAAGAATGAGTAGGCGTTTACTAGTTGAACTAGGGAAGAAGAGGATCATTCCATGCATAAATAACAGAGGACTTTTATTAACATTGTTATTAAAGAAGTTCCCTATTTAATCCCACAATCTAACCGTTCCCTTTCCCTCCCTGTAGTTTGTGTGGGAACCCCAGTTTCCTGGTAGGAAGTAGTCTAAAGGAAGCCAGAGAACTAAGTGGCAAAGTAGAGGTGGGAATCCCTAAAACTGGACCAGACTTGAGAGCCAGAGTAAGTTAGATACTAGACATAGAAGGTGAATTTTTCATTACAATAGTGAGGAGTGGGAGGGCATCTGACACTGTGGTCACTGTCCTGCTGTATGCATCTGGGCTTATTGACCAATAGGCAGGAACTCTGGCCTCTTTTTAAAAGCACCTTTGTAATCCACTTTTGAAATAATTAATACTATATAGATATGTTGAAGTACTTTATATAAAACCAAAATAGAAACAAAAAAGAAATTATAAAACAAATCTTTAAATTATAAAGAATTTATTTTTATTTAAAAAATCAAAAAGATTATTTTAAATGATAAATATTTCACTCCCTTAGCTCATCTGCATTATGAAGAATTTTTTAACTATACTTTATTTGTAACCTCTTCTAAGGCATAATTATGACATATACTTATATAGTTTGCCATGTTTTGATATAAGTAACATCTTTTTGTTTGTGTTGTTTATTCTAAACCCAAATTACTAAAACTTGATTTATTTATTTCCCCTTAATCTTGAATTATTTCCTAATGTCTTTTCAAAGAGAAAAGTGCCTGCTGCTATTATATTTACTAGAATAATAGTACTTAGGGTCTTTTCATAAGTAGCTTAGGATGGCATATTATAGTTAGCAAACAACAGCCCATAGACTAAATGCAGCTTGCCATGTATTTTGGTATGACTTATAAATTAAGAATGGGTTTTAAATTTTAAAATGGTTGGATAAAATCAAAAGACGAGTAATATTTTATGACACACAAAAAGTACATTTGGATTTATATTATATTATAGGTTTTATAAAGTCTATTATAAAATGTATTTCAATCATATGCCAGCTGAAACATTAGAGATAGTCTCAAGAATATTAGCTGACATAAAAGAAAACTAAGCTGCAAATTGATAAAGTGATTTTTTTCAAAGCTGCTTATCTAGGTGGTAACAATTCAGAAATTTGTTAGCCATGTTTTCTCATTTTAAATTGAATATTCTTTCTACTATATCATTTGGCATCTTTATTTTAAAATAACTTTACTGTTGTAAAATATTAGTCATTAGAAAGTTAATTGTTAGTATCAATATGAGTCTTAAAGTATTGACAGAAAAAATCTCTCATATGATTTGCCCTAATGCATTACAGTTAAATATTTTTATGAGATGGCCAATGTAAAATTTTTAATAGATAAATAAGTAATGTTTTTTGATAAATTGCTGGAGTTATTTTGGTTTATTCAAATATTTTATGATAACATAATTAAGTTTATTTTAAAATATTTTGTATTTTCAGGATTTTTTAATCTACTGAATTTAACATTATAGTGTTCAATAGTGAAGTCGTTTTACCTGCCATAGGCATGGTAAAGTTTCTTTAACTACCTCATATACCTCTATAACGGAATTTTCTTTCTATTTCAAAAACATTGACAAAGTTCATTAGTTTTTACCGTTGTCATTATTTTTACTACCTAATTTATTTAATGCAATATGTCTTAACCTATTAGATTCATCTAAAATTTATTTTTGGTTCTTTCCAAATTATATAAGAAATCACTCCTCATACTACATGTGAAAAAAAAGTATGCAAAGATACACTTAAATATTTAATGTAAGGACAATTACTTTTCTCATGTTTCAGTGTGCATAGTAAGTATTTACTACTCAGTGGCAATGAACTAACGAACAATATTTCTGCTTCTATACATGCTCACTAAATGTAATGTTTATCAGGATGTTAATAATATACTGTAAAACATACTGTTCCCCCACACACCTCTTTAATTTTATAATTAACAACTACCTTTTTCCTTTTTCTGTTGTTTCAGTCAAGGGATCAAGAAAGTTAAGTCTGCCAACAGATCTTAAGGCTGATCTTGGTACGGTAGGCAAAAGCCAACAATTTTTAAGTTTTCTTACATTCATTTGGCTGAACATTTTTACCAACCAGTCCATGAATAACACAAGTTTTCTAGATGGCAGTGTTTGGTGTCTTTCCAAAAAAGCTTTCTAAAAATCACCATACAGTTCTGTTGGCAGCATTCAACATTTTGTTTAATAATCATTTTACAAAATTATGTTTTATAAATCATTACACACCAAGGTATATAATGTTTGATTTTCTTTTTATCATGAAAATGTTTTTAAACATTAAATAGTCACGCATATGGGTCTGTTGTGACTGTTATCATGTAAAAGTGCATTGTTTTCTGGAATTAGTTTTTCTACTTTTATATTACTATCATTTAGAAGTAATGGTATTTTTTTAAAAATCTGATATATAAAAGAATGGAACTTTGGTCATTTTTTTATTCTAGAGAAGTTATAGAAAATTTGATTCACTTTTAGTTTACTTTTTTCATGATTGTAACTCTGAAATAAATAAAGCTTTATTAAATAGGCTTTCATATATTTTTGTTTTAGAACTTTTATCTGCTTGTTCCAGCATGGTTTTTCTTTTGTGAAATTTTATTTAATTGCCTTTTTTCAAATCACCTTTATTCTGACTTAAAACTATAGCATTAAATTCTACTAATATCACAGTTAAAATAACAGAAATACAATAACTGGTTTTGCATTATTCTTAAGAATTTACAAACCTGTTTTCACATATGCTGTTAATAAATGGTAGATTAAAGTTTGAACACAGATCACAGAACATAGTACTCAGAGTTTATGGAGCACATGGTCACATAATTCATCTCATTGTATCTAAATTAAACAACTGTTAGATAAATAGTTCATTAAATTTAAAACCTGATCACATAAAAATACTCTAAGGATTTGTTTAAATTAGATAATTATAGTATTCTTATTTTTTGTTTTATATTTTATTAATGGCATTATAGTAGCTTTTAATTTTTTCTTTTTATTGAATTTAAATTTTAATATTTTTAAAATGCAAAGCTCTAACATAGTAAACTAATTATCATTAGCTAAATATTATTAGTTAATAAATTATGAAGTCAATTAGTATTTTACTAGTGTACTTAATGTTAGAGTATCTGACACATCTACTATGTGTCAGACACTATGTGATCTGATATGTACATATTATTTGAGATAAGGTAGGTGATATTGTTCCCACTTTACAAATGAATAACTTAAGGCTATGAAAATTTTAAATTTGTCTATAGCCACACAACTAGTAGCAAAATTGAATTTAAATCAAATATATGTCATTGCAAAGTTTATAATCTTATAACTACCTATCATTTTGTGTAGTATATACTCTGACAAACATCAAATGAAGACCATTTTTTAAATAACTTTTTTCTTTAGAAAACACGTGCATTCCTGTATTCACATTTCTACAATCAGAATATTTTTTCTAGATTGTTGAAAAGGAAAAATAAAAAAGAAAGAAAATTTCTAGCCCATTTTTATATTTTTAGAAGTCGTAAAGAAATCTTAGTTATAATTCTGATCTTGAAGTCTGTTAGGCATGGTTGTTATTAATAAACATGTTAATAAATAATTTATACCTATGTCAGTCTTGCTAAGTAAGTCTCCAATTATCCCCTTTTCAATTGTTTTATTCTCACTATTTTCATACATACTTTAAACAAAGATGAATTATGAAAACTCATATATAAAATATAAAATAGTCAAGTGCTTGTTACTTTACTAAAGGATATCTTGCACTTAAAAGGATTCACAATAAAATTTTATTAAATCTCTATTTCTAAATATGTAATCAATGTAGTATTATTTTTAAAAATTGTTTCCAGCCCTAGCTGGTTGTCTCAGTGGTAGAGCGTCCACCTGGCATGTGGAAGTCCCGGGTTCAATTCCAGGTCAGGGTACACAAGGGAAATGACCATCTGCTTCTTCTGCTTTTCCACCGCTCCCCCTTTTCTCTCTCTCTCTCTCTCTCTCTCTCTTTCTCTCTCTCTCTCTCTTTCCCTCTCTCTCTCTCCCCCCCCCCCCACAGCCATGGCTCAATTGATTCAAGCTCCTCTCTCTCGGTGCTGAGGATGGCTCCCTGAAGCCTCTACCTCAGGAGCTAAAAATTGCTCAGTTCTAGCATACTCCTCAATTGGCCCCAGATGGGGGTCACCAGGTGGATCCCAGTCAGGGCACATGTGAAGTCTATCTCCCCTCTTTTCACTTAAATTAAAAAAAAATTGTTTCCCACAAATTTCCAGAAAAAAAAAATTATAAGGCTCTGAAAGAGGATAAATGGCTGCCTGTACGTTAATTCTTCCAATGTAAAACCTTGAGGTAAAATATACCTTGGGTTGCTTATAATATGCTTTAGGAAAAATACCAAATAGTGTATAATCTATTAATGAAGGAGGAAGGTGTTTAGGAAGCTATTGCAGTAGACCAAATGATAGCCTGAAGTTAGATAACAACAAAGAAAATGAACTGGAGGAGAGAAGGAATTACTATAGGAGATTTTACAACTGAAGGTACTGGGAAGAGGGCATAGGAAGAGGCAAGGACAACTACAGAATGTTGAGAATAGCTCTCATGGAGGATACCTGATTGAGAGGAAAGAAAAATGATTTTGAGTTGCTACAGGGACTTGTTATGTTAACCAATTAGAAATGTAGAGCTACAGTATAGGGGGTAATCTCAAGCACAAATTAATAACACTCATCTATCTAAAGATATTAGTAACTATGTATATGAGCTATTTACTAAAGACAAATGTTTATACTAATGTAACTTTTTGTTACAACAATCCTTAACAGGAATAGTATAACACTAACAATAAAATAATAGTAATAACAGTAAAAATCTCATACATTGACGCTTATGTAGTTAGAACCCCTAAGTAGTGTTTTATGAAGTAATTGACAAATTCATGAAAATTTGCTTTATAACATTTTTTTTAATTTTTAAATTTTATTTAGAAAATTTACATTAATAGGGTGTCATTGATCAATAAGAATACATAGGTTTCAGGTAAACGTTTCTGTAGCATTTGAACTGTTGATTGCATCATATACCCATCACCTAAAGTCAAATCATCTTCTGTCACCTTATATTTATCCCTCTTTTCACCCTTCCCCTCACCCCCTCTTCCAAATCCCCCTCCTCCTGTCCTCCTCCCCCTGGTAACCACTTCACTGTTATCTGTGTCCACAAGTCTCAGTTTTATATCCACTTATGTGTGAAATCATACAGTTCTTAGCTTTTTCTGATTTACTTATTTCATTCAGTATAATGTTCTCAAGGTCCATCTATGTTGTTGTAAATGTCAGTATGTCATCATTTCTTATAGCTGAGTGGTATTCCATTGTATATATGTACCTTTGTTGTACCATTGTATATATGTACCTTGTATATATGTATCCTTTATTAAGTTTATTATTTTTGTTGCAATTGTAAAAGGAATTGTTTTTTCAGTTCATGTTCCAATGTTTCATCATTCACATATAGGAAAGCAGTGGACTTTTGTATATTGATTTTGTATACTGAAACCTTCAGTATTGGTTTATTATTTCTAATAGTTTTGTGGTGGAGTCTTTGGGTTTTTCTAAATACAGGATCATGTCATCTGCAAAAAAGTGATACCTTTACTTCTTCTTTCCCAGTATGGATGCCTTTTATTTTTTAATCTTGCCCTGATCGCTCTGTCTAAAACTTCCAGAACTATGTTAAATAAGAGTAGAGAGAGTTGGCAGCCTTGTCTTCTTCCTGATTTTAGAGGAAAAGTCTTCACTTTTTCACCATTTAGTATAATATTAGCTGATAGTTTGTCATATATGGCCTTTATTATATGGAGATACTTTCCTTTGATTGTGATTTTATTGAGTGTTCTAAACATAAAGGGATGTTGAATCTTATTGAATACATTTTCTGCATCTACTAATAGGATTATATTATTATTTTTGTTCTTTGTTTTGTTGGTGTTGTGTATTATGTTGATCAATTTCCATATGTTGAACCACTCCAGTGCTCTGGGAATGAATCCCACTTGATCATGATGTATTATTTTTTTAATGTGTTGTATTCAAATTGCTTGTACTTTGTTTAAGATTTTTCCATGTGTATTCATTAGAGATATTGGTTTGTAATTTTTTTTGTCTTTTCCTTGCCAGGTTTTGGTATGAGGGTTATGTTGGCCTCATAAAATGTGTTGGGGAGTACTGCTTCTTTTATTTTTGGGAAGACTTTGAGAAGGATAGGTACCAAAACTTTGAATGTTTGATAGAATTCCCTAGTGTAGCCATCTGGCCCTGGATTTTTGTTTGGGGGGAGATTTTTGATAGTTGTTTCTATTTCTCCCCTGTTTATAGGTCTACTTAGATTTTTCACTTCTTTGTGACTCAGTCTAGGAAGATTGTATCATTCTAGGAATATTTATCCATTTTCTCTAAATTGTTGAATTTGGTGGCATATAATCTTTCATAGTATTCTACTGTGATCCTTTGTATATCTATGATGTCTGTGGTAATTTCTCCTCTTTTATTTTGGATTTTGTGTATATGAGTCCTTCCTCTTTTTTCCTTAGTGAATCTAGCCTTGTAGATTTCATTGATCTTTTCAAAGAACCAGTTCTTTGTCGTATTAATTTTTCTATACTTTTTTTATTCTCTATTTCATTTAGTTCTGTTCTAATTTTCACTATTTCCTTTCTTCTGCTGATTTTGGATTGCCTTTGTTCTTCTTTTTCTAGTTTCTTAAGGTGTGATGTTAGGTAGTTTACCTGGGATCTCTCTTGTGTCTTAAATTACGCCTGTAATGATATAAGCTTTCCTCTTATGACTACTTTTGCTGCATCTCTGCATTTCATGTTGTCATTTTCATTTGTCTCTATATATCTTTTGATCTCTGCTTTTATTTATTCCTCGACCCAGCCATTTTTTAGAGGTACAAGTATGTTGTTTAATTTCCAAATTTTTGTGAGTTTCTTTACTTCCTTTTTGCAGTTGAATTCTAATTTCAAAACCTTATGATCAGAAAATATGCTTGGTATTATTTCAGTCTTCCTGAATTTGTTGATGTTAGTTTCATGGCCCAACTTATATCCTTGAGAATGTCCCATGCACTCTGGAGAAGAATGTACAATCTGATATTTTGGGATGAAATGTCCTACAGATGTCTAATATGTCCATTTGGTCCAGCGTGTCATTTAAAGCTGATATTTATTTTTATTTGGATTATCTATCTAAAGCCATCAATGGTGTGTTGGGATCTCCAAGTACAATTGTGTTTTTGTCTATTTCTAGTTTTAGATTAGTTAGTAGATGTCATATATTTTGGTGATCCCTCTTTTGGTTCATATATATTCATCAGTGTTATGTCATCTTCTTGATACAGTCCCCTTTATCATAATGAAATGTCCATCTTTGTCTCTGGTTACCTTTGTTGTCTTGAAGTCAGCATTGTCAGATGTGAGTAGGGCTACACCTGCTTTCTTTTGGAGGTTATTTGCTTGGAAAATTGTTTTCCAAACTTTCACTTTGAGTCTACTTTTGTCCTTGCAGCTCAGATGTGTCTCTTGACAGCAGCATACAGTTGGGTTTTGCTTTTTGATCATCTGCCTCTTTATTGGTGAGTTCAGCCCATGTACATTCAGGGTAATTATTAACACTTGAGGAGTTCCTATAGCCATTTTATGTTTTGTTTTCTGATAGCTCTGTGTCTTGTTTGGTTCTTCTCTTTTTTGTTTCAATTGTTTTATTGTGGTAGTATTCAATACTTCTTTCCCATTTCTTCTTCTTTTTAAGTTGTATCTTTCAGTAGTGTCATTTCTGTGGATGGTTATCATTAGGTTATTAAGAGAAAATTTATCATATGTACAAGAGTCTTTTGTCTTATGAGTGCTTCTGCATTTCATCTTCTATGCTACTGCATATTTTTATACTCTCCCATTTTATGTAGTTGTTGTCACAGATTATTATTGTTTTTAGTTTAACTTTGTTGGGACTTCTACCTGTAGTTTTGATTTGTTTTGTTTTTTGTGTCTGGTAGAATAACCCCCTTGAGTATTTCCTGAAATGGGATTTCTCTGGTGCTAAATTTCCTTAGCTTTTGCATGTCTGTAAAATTTTTCATTTCTCCTTCATTTTTGACGGATATAGTATCAATGGCTGGTAATTCCTCTCTTTCAGTATTTTGAATGTCTGGGTCCACTCTCTTCTGGCCTGTAGACTTTCTGCTGCGAAGTCTGATGACAACCTAATAGATTTTCCTTTATACATTATATTCTTCTTTTCCCTAGCTACCATGAAGATTCTTTCTTTTTCATTGATTTTTGACAATTTTATTATGATGTGCCTTAGAGTAGGTCTGTTTGAGTTGTAGTAACTCATCATTCTGTTTGCTTCTTGGAATCAAGGCTCTAACTCTCTCCACAGACCTCAGAAATTTTCATCCATTATTTGTTTGAATAGGCCCTCCATTCCCTTCTCCCTCTCTTCTTCTTCTGATATGCTCATTATTTTTATATTGCTTTTTCTGATGGAGTCAGACATACTTATAGAGCTTTCTGTTTTCTGAATTTATGAATTTATCTCCTCTTTTCTTTGTAGCATCTTTAGTTGCCTGTCTTTGATGTCACTGATTCTTTTCTCTATCTGGCTTTTTCTATTAGCTAAACTTGCTACCTCAGTCTTGAATTCATGTACTGAGTTCTTCATCTCTGTTTTTAAAGCTCAACCTCCTTGGTGATGCATTTGTTTTGTTCATTAATTTGTTTTTTGAGCTCATTAAGTTGCCTATTGATGTCTTCTCTCACCTCATTGAGTATTTTAAGAACTTCAATTTTGAATTCTCTATCATTTAACTCAAGGTTTTTATGTGATTGAGATATTTTCTGGAGATTTTTTATTTTCTTTCTGAACTATATCTTCGTCTTGTGTAGCCATGGTATTCAATTTCTTCTTCCTTGATGGCATCTGAAAGTGTATTATTAAGAACCAAAAGAAGAAAAAAACTAACAAAAATGAAAAATGAAAATAAAAAGTATAAAAGTTTTAAAAATTATAACAGGTAAAGAAGAAAAACCACAGAAAAATAATTGAAAACAAACCAAAAAATCAAAAACAAAACACTCACAGTAAATGAGAATAAGAAATATAAAAATGAAAGAAAATGAAATTTAAAAGAATAAATGCAAAATAGAGTAAGAAGAAGAAAAAGAGAATAAAGGGGGGAAAAGGAGAAATAAATTTTAGTTTTGAGAGGTTTCTTCCAATAGGTGTTGCTGTATTACAAGTTTTAGCTTTATGAAGTTCCTGGGCTGTCCTCTGCTGAGATGTTGCTGTGGCAATGATGTAGCAGGACTGCAGTTCTGTTGGTAGGCGGGCATGTTGTGAGGGCTTTAAGGCTTCAGCCTTACTGCTTCGGCTTTGCGGCTTCAGCTTTCTGGATTTACATCTTTAGCAATGGTGATCTCAGGCTTTTGGGCACTCCTTCCCATTTCTGAACATACCTGGGGATGGACATGGAGCACCTCTGTTCTTCAGGGGAGAGAGTAGCTCTGGAGAGCTAGCTGTGGAGTTTGTCTCTGCCAATCCCCATGCCGCATGGTGAGGGAGGCAGGATCTGGGAGGCTGGAGTGCTGCACATTAGATTTCTCTGTCTTTGCTGAGTGCAGGCTTCAGGCAGACTGCCAGAACACTGGTCACGACCCTACGCTCTGGATGCTTTGGTTTATCTCCCCCTCTGCCCCTCTGTCTCACTGCTCCTCCTGGCAGAAGCAGATCCAGTCACTCCAAGTTTCCCTCTTTGTACCTCTCAGACAAAATCCAGAAAGCCTGAGCTTCCCACTTCCCCATAGTTCAGCAGAGGAAAAAACCCTAGTCACTCCAGGTTTGTCTCTTCTCATCTCCAAAGCCCAGTGCAAATGCATTTTATCTTCTGACCCCTTTTCACCCTATCACACCTTTAATCTATTTGGTGCATATATCTTTCAGGCATGCCTGCAAGCCTAGCTGGAGTTTCTTCACTGCATTATAGTTGTTCAATTTGTTGAAATTTCAAGGGGAAAGATCATATCTCTCATACTGCCATTACTCTGACATCATCCTGTGTATTCTCATAAAGTAAGATTTAATGACTGTAATAAGATTGAAATCATATCAAGCTTCTTTTCTGACTACAATGATATAACACTAGAAATCAATTATAAGAAGAAAACTGGAAAATTCACAAATATGTAGAGATTAAGCAGCATGCTACTGAACAACCAATGGGTTAAAGGATAAATTAAAAGAGAAATTTTAAAATATCTTCTGAGAAATGAATATGGAAATATAATATACCAAAACATATGGCATATAGGTAAAGCAATTTTAAGAGGAAAGTTTATAGTGATAAACACCTACATTAAGAAACAAGGAAGTCTGACCAGGAGGTGGCACAGTGGATAGAGCATTGACCTGGAGACAGAGGACCCAGGTTCGAAACCTCAAGGTCACCAGCTTGAAAACAAGCTCATCTGACTTGAGTGCAGATGCACCAGCTTGAGTGTGGGGTTGCAAGCTTGAACATGGGAGCACAGACATGACTCCATGGTTGTTGGCTTGAGCCCAAATGTCACTGGCTTGAAGCCCAACATCACTGGCTTGAACTCAAGGTTGCTGGCTTAAGCAAGGGTTCACTGGCTCGGCTAGAGCCCCCAGGTCAAGGCACACATGAGAAAGCAATAAATGAACAACTAAGGTGCCACAACAAAGAATTGATGCTTCTCATATCTCTCCCTTCCTGCATGTCTGTGTTTGTCCCTCTCTTTGTCCCCTCCTTCATTTAAAAATAAAAAAAGAAACAAGAAAGACCTTAAACATATACTTCAAAGAATTAGAAAAATATCAAATGAAGCCCAAAATTGGTACAAGAAAGGAAAAATCAGAGCAGAAATAAGTGAAATGTAGACCAAAAAGACAGTAGCGGGAAAAAAGTAGGAAAAAAAAGACCATAGTAAAGATGAATGAAAGTAACAGCTAGTTTTCTGCAAAGATAAACAGACAAACTTGAAGTCAGATTTACCAAGAAAAGAAGAGGACTCAAAACTAGAGTAAAAGTAGGAGACATTACAACTGATACTTCAGAAATACAAAGGATCATAAGAGGCTACTATAAACAACTACACTCCAACAAACTTGACAACCTAGAAGAAATGGATCAATTTGTAGAACCATACAAAGATTGAATTGTGAAGAAACAGAAAATCTGGACAGACCAATTACTAGTAAGGAGATAATAAGTAAGATTGAATCAGTAATCAAAAACCTCTCAATAAAAGAAAGTCCAGAGCCAGGTGGCTTCACTGGTGATTTCCATCGAAAATTCAAAGAATCAATACCAATTTTTCTCAACTCTTCTCAAAAGATAGAAGAGAAGGAAACATTTCTACACTCATTTTGAGTACAGCATTATCCTGGTACCAAAATGAGACAAGGACACTCCAAGAAAATTATAGGCCAAATATCTATGATGAACAGAGATGCAAAATTCCTCAACAAAATTAATTTACTACATTAAAATAGCAATACAAATTTTACAGTACATTAAAAGGATTTTTTTTTCTGTATTTTTCTGAAGCCAGAAATGGGGAGAGACAGACAGACTCCCGCATGCGCCTGACCGGGATCCACCCGGCACACCCACCAGGGGGCGATGCTCTGCCCCTCTGGGCTGTCACTCTGTTGTGACCAGAGCCACTCTAGCGCCTGGGGCAGAGGCCAAGGAGCCATCCCCAGCACCCGGGCCATCTTTGCTCCAGTGAAGCCTCGGCTGTGGGAGGGGAAGAGAGAGACAGAGAGGAAGAAGAGGGGGAGGGGTGGGGAAGCAGATGGGCGCTTCTCCTGTGTGCTCTGGCCGGGAATGGAACCCGGGACTTCTGCACGCCAGGCTGACGCTCTACCACTGAGCCAACTGGCCAGGGCCACATTAAAAGGATTTTATGTTCAAGTGGGATTTATTCCATGGATGAAGGATGATTCAACATCTGCAAATCAATGTGATACATTAACAAAGATAAGGATAAAAATCACATGATCACCTCAATAGATGAAAAGTGTTTGACAAAATTTAATATCTACTTATGTTGAGTGGATATAGAGGTTTCTCTATATGTAATAAAGACCATGCATGAGAAGCCCACACCTAACATCATACTTAGCAATGAAAAACTGAAAGCTTTCCCTTTAATATCAGAAACAGGACAAGGATGGCTACTCTCACTACTTTTATTCAAAATAGTACTAGAAGTTCTAGCCAAAGAATTTAAGCAAAAAAGAAATAAAAGTTATTCAAAATGGAATGGAAAAAGTACAAGTGCCTTTATTTCAAATGACATATATAAAAAAAACTCTAAAGATTCCACCAAAAAAACAGAAATATAAATGAATTCAGAAAAGTTGGAGGATAGAAAATCAATATACAAATTCAGTTGCATTTCTATACACTAACAACAGAATATTAGAAAGAGTAATTAAGAAAATCACATTTATAATTACATCAAAAACAAATACCTAGGAATAAATCTAACAAAGGAGGTAAAAGATCTGTAAACTGAAAACTATAAGACACTAATGAAAAAAATTAGACACAAATAAATGTAAATATATCTCATTCTCATAATTAGAGAAATTCACATTGCTAAAATATTCATACTACCCAAAGCAATCTACAGATTTAATGCAATTTCTATTAAAATATTCTCATGACATTTTTTACAGAAATAGAAAATAAATCCTAAAATTGTATGAAACCACAAAGACCCAAATAGCCAAAGCAATACTAAGAAAGAAGAACAAACCTAAAAGCATCACACACTTTCTGGTTTAAACTATATTACAAAACTATAGCAATCAAAACAGTATTGGCACTAAAGCTCAATAGAACAGAATAGAGAGCCCACAAGTATATGGTCAATTAATTACAACTTAGGGGCCAAGAATATACAATAAGAATAAATAGTCTCTTCAATAAATGGTGCTGAAAAAACTGGACAGCCACATGCAAACGAATAAAACTGAACCACTATACTGCATACACAAAAAATTTACTAAAAATGAATTAAATACTTGAATATAAGACCTGAAACAGTAAAACTCCTAGAAAAAAAAGTAGGAGGTAAGCTCCTTGACACAGGCCCAAGCACTAATTTTTTGGATTTTATATCAAAGGCAAGGGAAACAAAAGCAAAAAATAACAAGTGGGACTTAACATCAATTTAAAAGGCTTTTGTACAGCAAAGAAAACCATCAACAAAGTGAAAAAGTAACCTATGGAATGGGAGAAAATATTTACAAATCATATATCTGCTAAGAGATTAATATTCAAAATACTGGTTGGGACAAAAGTAGGTTTACAGTTGTATGTGAAACACAGTTTTTATTTTTGTATTATTTATTAATTATTGAATTATTTTTGATATGAACAACTGTAAACCTACTTTTAACCCTGTTTATAAAAAGTCATACAGTGTTGTATGAAAGGAGAGAAGGTTAGCATAAAAAGTCATACAACGTAATAGCAAAAAAAAAAAATACTAATTTTAAAATGGGCAAAGAAACTGAATTCTGGGCCCTGACCGGTTGGCTCAGTGGTAGAGCATCAGCCTGGCCTGCAGGAGTCCCAGGTTCGATTCCCAGCCAGGGCACACAGGAGAAGCGCCCATCTGCTTCTCCACCCCTCCCCCTCTCCTTCCTCTCTGTCTCTCTCTTCCCCTCTCGCAGCCAGGACTCCATTGGAGCAAAGTTGGCCCGGGCGCTGAGGATGGCTCTGTGGCCTCTGCCTCAGGCACTAGAATGGCTCTGGTTGCAACAGAGTGACGCCCTAATGGGCAGAGCATCGCCCCCTGGTGGGCATGCTGGGTGGATCCTGGTTGGGTGCATGCGGGAGTATATCTGACTGCCTCCCCATTTCCAACTTCAGAAAAATCCAAAAAAAAAAAAAAGAAACTAAATTCTGCAAAGAAAATACACAAATGACCAACTGGTACATGAAAATGTACACAGTATCACAAATCATTAGAAAAATGCAAATCTAAACCACAATGAGATATCACCTTACACCTGTTAGAATGGGTACCATCAAAAAGAAATGTGTTGGTGAAGATGTAGAGAAAAGGGAACTCTTGTATGCTATTGGTAGGAATATAAACTGGTGTAGTCACTATGAAAAACAGAATGAAAGTTCCTCAAAAATTAACAATAGATCTACCATATTATCCAGCAATTCCATTTCTGTGTATATAGCTAAAAGAAATAAAAATAGGATATCAAAGAAATATCTGCACTCCCATGTTCATTTCAGCATTATTCACAATAGCCAAGATATGGAAACAACCTAAATGTCCATGTCCATCAACAGATGAATGGATAAAATGATGTGAGATACACACACACACACACACACACATCACAATGGATAATATAGACAAGATTATTCTGCCATGAGAAAGATGGAAATTTGCCATTTATATTAATACAGATGGGCCTTCAAGGCATTATGAAAGTGAAATAAGTTAGACAGAAAGACAAATACTGCATGGTATCAATTATATGCAGAACCTAAAAATAAAGTCAAACTCAGAAACAGTAGAAAAGTGGTTTCTACTGGGGGCTTACATAGGGAAAATGGAGAGAGGTTTGTAAAAGGGTACAAACTTTTAGTTATAAGATGAGTAAGTTCTGAGGATCTGATGTTTAACATGGTGACTACAGTTGACAACATTGATATGTGTAATTGAAATTTGCTGATACAGTAGAACTTGAATGTTCTTACCAAAATAAATAAATATGTGAGGTAATGGGTGTGTTAATTAACTAGATGGTGGGAAACATTTCACAATGCATACATCTATCAAATCACCACAATGTATACTTTAAATAACTTACAATTTTTAGGTTAATTATGCCTTGATGAAGTTGAAACTGTTTAATTAAATATTGTTATTCTAAGTTAAAACATTCAAGTCATCAGTGACAAAGCCTAAACAATGTTTTCAGTAAGATTGTTTTCCTTAAGACTGTAAATTTGGTCCCAAATAGCTTTTTTAAATCCACTTAAATAGTTGTTAAATGCAATAAAAATTAAACTTGAAAAAAAAAGAAACGATTGAGAAATGAAAAGGAAAAAGCTCTTTGAAAGTTTGGATTTCATAAACAACATTAAATTTGAAGCATACATCTGTACTCATTCAAGGCATTTTAACTTTGATAAGAAAATCACAGCCATGAAAACTTTGCTACAGAAGAATCAGATTAAAGCCTGAATAAAAATTAAGCTGAATTAAAGGAGAAGTCTGTCATTCAGTCCCTTTGGGTCACCAGCTTGAAATTCTTTAGAAAAATGTCCTAAAAATAGCTTTAAAAACATCAAAAGGGTGAGCATAAAAGTACCAAAATATATAGCCACTTTCTTGTTTGACAGTCAAAAACACTAAAATAAAGACAAATTAAAAACTAGGTAAAACTCGGTTTTGGTGAGTGTGATGACAGAGATGTCCTCCTGTACCAGGCTCACAGTAGCACAGCTCCTAGTACTCAGGCCCCAGTATCACTGATGCTGAGTCACTGGCAGAGTGGTATCTTAACTAAAAATAACTCAACTCCAGTGTAGTTGGGCATTGGTTTGGGCTGCAAAGATACTGAGCATGCCTTTAAGTTTCTCCTGAGAGTTTGAGCTGCCTAATGACCTTTAATAAATTCTTTTCCTGCTTAAGCAAAGCAGTCAAGTAAACAACCAACATTAAATCAATCAACAAACCAACTTGTCCTCAGACGAGGGTTACATAATAAATGATTAAGAAAGGAGAGGAGGGGAAAAAAGAATTACTGCTAAACTATAAAAGTAAGCAAAGGTAAAATACTATGGGTTTCTGACCATTTAATATCGGTTGTATTGAATATATTTTTATGGTTAAATACCAGCTTTTTATTTCATTTATTTTCATAGTTCTTAAAATCCAGTGCTTATCAACATTTATTTCACCATAGAATTACCCTGTACAGCACAGGCATAATCTACTTTTTCACTTTCTGGGGATTGTATACTGTATTAAAGAGTTTAACCAGATTAGTTTATGAAGTATGTAACTAAATCTTCACTTATATTCTTCTATTAAGCTTTGTCAAGGACTATATTGAAAATAATTTCAATTGTATTCAATAAGCCATTTTTTCAGTAAATCACTTATATCTTACTACAATTAAACATGTTAAATCAAATTTTTATTTAAAGGCATAATAGAATCAGCTCATTTAAAGAAACTTGTAGATTTTTAAAATTTGGGATTCTTTCTGTAAAATAAAGAATAACAATTTTTCCTTTTGCTTTAATGTACTTATTGTTTTACAACTGAATTTTTTAGAATGTTGATTTTTCTCTGCATGACCTAGAGCTCCATACATGGGCTAAAGTACCACTATAATGATGGAGCAGTTCTAGGAAACAGAAACCATTCTAGCTGTGTTAATGCAGAAAGTGATTTAATACAAAAAACTAGGTGCTTATCAAATCACTGAAATATTGGAGGAGTAAACACTAAGCTTGGACTATAAGTATGAGTTTCATAATGAGGCCACCAAACAGACACCAAAGGAGCAAACATCTTTGCTTACTGTTAGAAGCAAAGAATCGGAAGACTATTTCCAATCAATTGTTGAACTGAAGAGTGTATTGTTAAAAGATCAGGAATCTACTACAACTGGCTCTTGACATTCAAAAAAGCTTATGACTGGACATTGGAAAGCCGCTTTCAAAGCAAAATAAAGTAAAAGTCGCCCTTGCAGTAACACCAAAGCAGTGGAAACATGGCTTCCATTTCATTTTCAAATTAATTGCCAACTTTTTGAAAGGTCATCATGCTTTGAAGAAGCCCAAGCCTCCTGTAGAAGCCACACTTGACTGTCTCAACTGAATTCAGCCTTTGCATCATTCCAGCCCAGGCATGTGAGTGAAGAAGCCTCCAGAGGATTCCAAGCCCCAGCCATTCAAGTATCCCCAGCTGAAGCCCCAGACACCTTGCCTTAGCCTCCTGAAATCATGGCCCACAGAATCTGTGAACATAATCAAATGATTATTATTTTGCATCAGTAACATTTGTAGTGTTTTTTATGCAACAAGAGTTAACCAAACACATCATATATATTTTACATTTCAATTCACTTAGCATTTCAGAAACATTTTTAAAGGTTATCATACTGTTATGTGATTATATACCACAATTTACCTAAAATTTTATGCTCAATTTTAAAGGATAGCTGATGCCCAATTTTTAACTATAAGAAGTAACACTACAGTGAATAATTTTATCCATAGAGGTTTTGGGGGTTTGTTTGTTTGTGTGTTTGTTTTGTAGTTAGCATTATTTCTTTATTATAAATTTCCAGAATGACTGAGTCTGGGCTATGACCAAATTTTTTTCTAAATGTTCTGTTCATATCTATCTTGAACATTTAGCATGGTTTTTAAAGGTTTTAAAGAAAGCAAGTTTATTTTTATTTATTTTTAAAATTTAAGCACAAAAATTAAATCCTTTAATCAGCCCTATTGAAAACAGAAATATTTGGCTAAAAACCGTGGGCTGCCCCATAAATGGTAATGTACCTGAGGAAAATTTGGTCATTACAGTGCATGGAGGGGGGAGGGGGGAAAGAGACCAGCATGCTGAGTAATCTAATAATTGATACTGCCCAGTTATGAGCCAAAATGAAATAATATTCATATGAAACAGCCGACAAGAGATGGTAATAGCTAGGCAGTATCTTTGGCTTAGCAAGTGCAGAGGGTCCTGGCTAAGGAAATAAATTTTACTATTCCCAGGGCTCTGCCATCTACACCCCACATCCCCCTTTTTTTTAGCAAGAGAGCAAGGAAAGGAAAGAGATGAGAAGTATCAACTCATCATTGGTGTCATTTTAGTTTTGCTTCTTATATGTTCCTTGACCAGGGGCCTCAAGCCAAGCCAGTGACCTTTGGGCTCATGCCAGCAACCTTGGATCATGTTAATGATCTCGTGCTCAAGACCTCAACCCCACACTCAAGCTGGATAAGCCCATGCTCAAGCCAGATGAGCCCGCGCTCAAGCCGAAAACATCAGGGTTTCGATCCTGGGTCCTCAGTGTCTCAGGTTGAAGCTCTATCCACCACCAGTCAAGCTGCCATATACTCTGTCCTTGGCTAAGGCGACTGTGAGCCCATCCCACATTCCTCTGGACAAGCAGTGAGCTGTAGAATAAGGCATCATTTCTGAAAAAGGAGCATCTTGTCGTAACTGGTATACCTAGAGGATGCTTATTATTGCAATTTGTACCCCAAAGTAGTGGCCATTTTCTAATTCATTCTAAGTCCTTGTTAGTGCCAACTGTTGCCCTCAGAGTTCTTCCTATTTATAAGAATACATTAGGTAGTGCAGCAGGGGTAGAGCCCTTGACTTCAGTCTCCCCTTGGCTAACTCTTCATGGGATATTTCTGCCTTTCCACCTGGGAAAACTGGGATTTCTGAAGTCTTTCTTAGTGTGGACGATGATTGGTCCTAAAGGGCTTGGATCTCATTGTGCATTACACAACCCACTCCTAAACCCTGCCACGTGATTTGTGTGACTCTGTCTCCCAGCTTTTAAGTATACAGACAATGAGAAAATCATGATTAGAATCTTGCCTCCATGAATACTACTTTCATAGTATTGGACAATTTTCTGAATCCCTTTTCCCCTGAGTTTCAGTTTCCTCATCTCCAAAATCAGGATAATAAAGCACATACCTTGCAGGGTTGTTGTGAAGATTAAATTTAAAAATTTGTATGAAATGCCTGGCATTTAAAATATTCAATAAATGTTAGCTTTCATTTTTAAATCATACTATATAACACACTAGTGCATTCAAATAGTGAAACCTAATTCTCATCCTTGCACGATCTGCAAGGAAATCTAGGAAACATACAATTTTAAGTTTTCAAACTCTACGATACAGAATGGCTGTAACAGAATGGACACTGAGAGCCAGTTCCCCAACATGGATGTTAAACGTGGATTCTCCATTTAACTCTGTTTTCCTCTGAATGACCAAACAAGGATGTTTAAAATGCATTCTGAATATTGCAGAACTATGGGATTTCAAATATTATTTTTAGCATTAAGAAAAATAACACATTTTTGTAGTTATATACATGTTTAAGTTATATCAAAACAGCTAAAGTTACACACTAAATAAACAGTACTGTTTGTCTTAGAAATGAGCAGTTTTAATACTCTGAAACAAAAGTGACAGCAATCATCTTTGTTCTGAGTTTACCATTTACCAGGAAATGTTCCTGCATGTGATGGGCATTGTCACAAAAACTGCATGAGGCATATAATTATATTCCCAATTTACAAAAGAGGAAACTAAAGTATAAATACATTAATAATTTGTAAAACTAGTAGATTTGAGTCTAGGAAGTCTAGCTATAGAGTGAATGTTAAGTATCATTCTTAATTGCACACAGTAAGATGCTTCCATCTCATAATTTAATCTGCAAGTACTTCCCAAACTCATATAAATAGGTCTTTATTTAAATTAATCAAAAGACAGTTTATTACCATAACCTATTTTGTTTTGCCATTAACTGGTAGAATACATAGTGAGAGTATAGACTATTCAACTATGCTAACTAACAAATTTTAAAAATGAATCATATAGTATTTAATAAATAGGAAATTTGTGACTAAATAATGAAATTGTGACTACATTTTAAAATAGCAAGGACTGAGCCATCTTTATATGGTTTGAACAAAAAGAATTCTCACTATTTATTAATCTACACACTTGGATTTCTTTATATTAAGATTTAATTATGATGCCTGACCAGGCGATGGAGCAGTGGATAGAGCATCGGACTGGGATGCAGAGGACCCAGGTTCAAGACCCCGAGGTCACCAGCTTGAGCGCAGGCGCATCTGGTTTGAGCAAAGCTCACCAGCTTGGACCCAAGGTTGCTGGCTCAAGCAAGGGGTTACTAGCTCTGCTGCAGCCCCACGGTCACGGCACATATGAGAAAGCAATCGATGAACAATTAAGGTGTCACAAGGAAAAACTAATAATAGATGCTTCTCATCTCTCTCCATTCCTGTGTGTCTGTCCCTATTTATCCCTCTTTCTGACTCTTTCTCTGGAAAAAAAAAATTTAATTATGGTATTTATGCTGCCTTCTTTCTGTTGATACAGATCATGTAAATGGACACTGCACAAGTCCAACTTCTCAGAGTTGCAGTTCCGGAAAACGTCTTTCTAGTGCTGATGTTTCAAGAGTAAATCGCTGGGGTCCTGGAAGGCCACCATTTCGAAAAGCACAGTCAGCTGCTTGCATGGAGATTTCTTTACCAGTTACTACAGAAGGTAGATTAAACATAAAATTTTTGTGAATACAATTCAAATTTGATATACCGTGGTAATGGGAGCTGATGGACAGGGATGGAGGTCATGTGTACTAGGTATTAAAGACTGGTCAACTCTGCTGACCTGTGGTGGTGCAATGGATAGAGTGTTGACCTGGAACACTGAGGTTGCTGGTTCAAAACCCTGGGCTTGCCCGGTCAAGGCACATAAGGCAAGCAACAAGCAAGCTGTGAACAACTAAAGTGAGGCAACTATACTTCTCACTCCCTGTCTCTCTCTTCTCTCTGTAAAAATCAATAAATAAAAATCTTTTAAAAAAAAAAAACTAGTCAACTCTAGGCAATGAGTGACTCAGAGTCTGGTAGGGCTGTGACCATGACTCCAAGTCCATTCCATGCTGCACCTCCTTCTTCATCTCAAAATCCAAATGGCCTGCTTGTTGGTAGGTTCCCACCTCCTCTGTACAAAGGGGGGCCTATCCCTTAATCGATTTGATACACTTCCAGTATAATTGAGAGTTTTTTCCATGACAGTGGTAAGCCTCTTGTGTCTCTACCTATAAAGTTATTTAATGTCTGGAAACCTTAATTTCTCATTGTCAAGTGCATATGACCAAGAAAAATGCAAGATATTGAAATCTAAAGTTTACAATTTCCTTCTCAGTGTATTTTAAAAAGGATTATTTGTTTACTATGGAATGATTGTGGGGGCAGGCAATAAAGTACAAGAGCCAGAAGGCCAGAAATTTTTAGAGAAGGAAAAAAAAGAAAGAAATCTTGTAACTTTGCTGCTAGTATTTTGCTGATAAAGAACTTGGAGGAGAGAGATAGAAAAAAATAATCTTAGATTTGCTAAGTTTACTCTATGTTATAAAGTAATTCTCCATTTATCATTCCTCAAAAATATTGATAGCAATGATCTATAAATATGTTATTCTTCAAATTTTGATATACATTTTTTTAGTTTTTATTGTTTATTTAGTATTATGCCATACTAAATCTAGTCCATCGGCCTGACCAGGCAGTGGAGCATAGATAGAGCATTGGCCTGCGATCCTGAGGACCAAGGTTCAAAACCCTGAGGTCGCTAGCTTGAACACAGGCTCACCAACTTGAGTTGGGGATCATAGACATGACCCCTTAATCACTGGCTTGAGCCCAAGGTCACTGACTTGAGCAAGGGGTCATTGGCTCAGCTGGAGCCACCAGTCAAGGCACATATGAGAAAGCAATCAATGAACTAAGGTGCTGCAATGAAGAACTGATGCTTCTCATCCCTCTCCCTTTCTATCTGCCTGTCCCTGTCTGTCTGTTTCTCTCGTTTAAATAAATACATAAATAAATAAATCTAGTCCATGGATATACAGACAATGTTATCTCTCTATCACAGGTATCTAGGAGTAGCAACCTTGAATGTGATGAACCATTAATGGAATAATTAGGGAACATATATTGCTAGGAATGTTATAAGAGAAGCAAAATGTAAAGGTTATAAAAGCAGCAGCTCTCAATCACTGGATTGACAGTTGGAAATTTTGAGTTTTAATTATTTCTCCCTCTGACTTGTGCTGCATTCTGGGGAAATAACTTAACTCTATATCTCTGTCTTCAAATCCATGAAGTATAAAGATTTTATCCAAGCTTATTCTCATCTCTAAGTTCTATTACAAACAATTACGTTTATAAACCTGCTGAGGGATGGAATAGGGAAGTTAGAATTACTATTTTTTTGTTTTCTAGAAAAAGGGTCATCTGAGAAATTTGTATTTAGTCTCTTTTTATAAAAATGAGTCACACTTCTACTTATCCAGAGGGAAAGGTGAGTGAAGGCAGTAGAAAGAAGAGTATGAGGAACTTGTAGTCTGGAGTTTCTAAGAATACAACCTTCCTACCATCATTTAACTGACGTGGTGAGTTTATGCTTGCCGAAGTGTAAGTGTCAGTGAGCAGGAGAACCTGAAACCACTCTGTTTTCTTGAGTGGGCTGAAGCCCTCTCGGAAAGATTACCACCGTCAGTGGGACGGCACTGTCTACAGCTCCTTATTTGGCCCTTTGCACCTAGGACTGGATTCAAGGTAGGCAACTTGAAACTAGTTCAGTATATAACATTTGATTTTTCTATTTGGCCTCAGTAAATAGTTCAATTTCTACAACTGTAATTACTCCAGTTACAGCAAAACTAAAAATTGTGTTAAGGGAATGTATTCGCCATAGAAAACATGTGACTCTTCTTCAGGTTAGTAGCCACAATGTTGTCACTAAGTGAAAATTGCTAAGCAATCGTTAGAAATACTTCCAAAAAATGGAGAAATAGAAGGGAAGCATAATTAAAATACTAGAAACTCTTGTAGTCCTGAGTATATAAACTAAATTTTTTTTTTCCAAGTTAGAGAATTTCAACTAACTTGTAAGGTTATGTAGAGAGAAAAGCATGGTGAACTGAGGAGTCAAATTCTGGTCCCAGCCCTGCTTAAGTTTATGATTTACACTTCCAGACTTGAGTCATTTCATTTTCAAAATAATCTGGTGAACTGGAGAAGCTGCCTTCCAGATCAGATAACAAAGAATCAATCCTGCTTCCTCTGTATAATTTTGGTTTTCATGTACTAAGTCTGACTTTACTTTTTCTGGAAATATACTAACATTTATTTTTTGTTTTCTAAACTTTCATAGAAAGCCGAGAAAATTCCTATAATCGTTCCAGAAGCTCTAGCATCTCCAGTATTGACAAAGATTCTAAAGAAGCCATCACAGCACTATATTTCATGGAGTCCTTTGCTCGGAAGAATGACTCCACCATCTCCCCTTGTTTGTTTGTTGGAACTAGTCTGGGAATGGTGTTAATCATCTCCCTGAACCTACCTTCAGCAGATGAACAAAGATTCACAGAGCCAGTCATGGTGTTGCCAAGTAGTGAGTTTTTATTTATTCTTTCACTGCTCCTTTTTAAAATTTAGACATAAGGTATTGTAAAACATTTTTTATTGATCTTGAGCAAAGATTTTAATTATTCTGTGTAACAGGACTATTGAGAATTTCATAAGTCATATACTATTTCAACATTTGCTATATTGAAACTTACCTTTCCTTTAAGGTAAAATAGCATAGCCATTTCTATGGTAGTAAACTGTGGAACTACCAACCTAAAAAATGCCTTGGGAAATAAGTTTCTGAAAAGCACAGAAGAAAACCTTAATTCAAAAGTTAAAAAATTATTTTAATGAATTGAAGCATTTTTCCAAAGTTCCAGGCCAGCACAGAGCCTATGAGTGTTTTTACGTCATCCTTGAAGGACTCAGAACGAGTAAGCACTTGAGGTGGCTTTCTAAAGTCTTTGCTAATCTTCCTGTCTGGTTTCACAGTTTCTTCCCTTTCTAGCCTCATACCTATAGAGAACTTGACCTAAATTATGAACACTGTTGCTAAGGTATATGTTGTATTCTCTTTGTACGTGAATTATCCTTTATTCTTTCAAAGAAAAGACAAGTGAGATTCTTCCTATTATTCCTTTCAATACTTTTAAATTTGTTTTTAATAAATTTTACTGTCTCTTATATATGATAAAACGTTATCTGAAAAGCATTTAAATAAAAAAGAAAGAATTTTAAAGCATAAGGGATTTTATTTTTAAAATACATACATATATATTAGGTTAAAGTTGTTTTTGTTTTTTTTTTGTTGTTGTTGTTGTTAACTGGTATGCTAAATTTATATCCATGAAATATTACTTGTAGATACAATAGTCAGCTTTCTCTACTATTGTGGCAGATTCCCATGAATGTTTATGTGTTGCTTAAACAATTTTTTCATACTTCTGGAGGTTAGAGGTCCAAGAGTAAGGTGTTGGCAGTTTGGTTTCTTCTGAGCTCTCTCTTTGACTTGCGGGTGGCTGTTCCTCTGCATGCAGGGACCCACTGGTCACTGTGTGTCTAAGGAGTCTTCTTAGAAAGACACTAAGTTGGATTAGGGTCTACCCCAACAGCCTCATTTTAACTTAATCACCTCTTTCTTTAAAGTCTCTATCTCAAATACAGTCACATTCTACGGTACTGGGGTTTAGGGCTTCAACATATGAGTGAAAAGGGGACAACTCAGACTATAAAATGCACTGTATTTTAAAAGGTAATATAAGTGGATCGTTTTTAAATTTACTTTTTAATTATAGTTGACATACATTATATTAATTTCAGGTATACATTAGTGTTTAGACATTTATATACCTTACGAAGTGATCACCATAAGTCTAATGATCAGCTGACACCATAGTACATAGGTTATTGTGATGTTATAACTGTATTCCCTGTGTCCCATGACTTATTTATCAGTGTGGTACATCTTTGTCCCCATCACTTTTCCACCCATTTCTCCAACACCCTACTATCTGGCAGTCATCAGTTTATTCTTTCTGTGAGTTTGTTTCTGAGTGAAATAAGTCAGGCAGAGAAAGACAGATACTGTTTGATTTCACTTCTGTGTAGAATCTAAAAAATAAAATGAATGAGCAAACAAAACAGTAACAAAATCATAGATAGGATGGATTATTTTATTTTAATTGTGAACTTATTTCACAATTAGAAAATGTTTTACTATATTTCTAATTTTTAGGAAAATATGCACAATTCTTTTGGTTTTAATCCTTAGCCCACTTTTAAGTGAAATTAAGAATTGGGTTTTTGTTTTGTTGTTTGCCTGACCTGTGGTGGTGCAGTGAATAGAGTGTTGATCTGGAATGCTGAGTTTGCTGGTTCAAAACCCTGGGCTTGCTATAAAGCAAGGTAAAAATGACAAACTGGAAAAGAGTATTTTCAGCTTATATCACAGACCAAGAATTAATATTCCTAATATAAATCACAATATGCCTAACATAAAGATCTTCTATAGGCAGAGAGAAGAAAGAACCACAACCCTAATAGAAAATTGGGCAAAAGATATGAACATGGTTCAGCTAAATAAACAGCAAATGTCCTCAAACATGTGAAAAGAATGTACAATCTAGCTCACAGTAGGGAAACACAAATTAAAACTATACTGAGTTATAAAATAAGTCCCCGTAATGTACAACATGGTGACTAATATGTTTGAAAGTTGCTAAGAGAGTATAAAGTTCCCTTCACAAGAAAAAAATCGTAACTATGTGTGGTGTTGGATTTTAACTAGATTTAACTATGGTAATCATTTCACAATATATACAAATATCAAATCATTATGTTGTACACCTGAAGCTAATATAATGTTATATAAATTATATCTCAAACTATCCTGATATCCTATTTCTTATCTATCAGAATTGCAAAAGTACAATTTTTTTTCAATACACTCTATTGGGTGAGGCTGCGAGCATGCTAGTGGAAATGCAAAGGATACACTCCTGGAGGGAGGTTGGCAATATCTAACAAAATCACATATGTATTTATTCTTCCTCCAGCAGTCCCAGCTGGAAGAACTGATTCCAAAGAAACCTACTAGAACTACAAAAGTATTATGCACAAACCATTCACTACAGTGTTTTTGGTTGTAGCAAAAGATTAAAAACAACCCAAATGTCCATCAAGAGAGAATTTATTGAATAAACAATGACACAGTCTGACAGAGGAGTACCACGCAGCAATAAAAAAAAAAGGAATAAAGAATATTTCTAGATACTGCTATGGAGTGGTCTCCAGGAATATCATTATGCCAAAAAATGCTAGGGGCAGAAAAGTGTGTATTGTAGCTACTTTTCTCCAAAAAGGAGGATATATATGGGAGGGGCAGGTGTACATACACACACCTATTTCCTTATGTTAAAAAATATACATAAGTTTTGGGTACCTGAAAATAATGGCAGCCACCTAAATCTGAATCTCCCCAGAGACATCCTCCAAAAAGAACAGAACAACAAGAAGCAAAAATAAAGCCATCCTCAGTCCAGTCCTACTGACCAGGAGAAAGAGAAAACTAGAAGCTTCAAATTACCTACAAACCCATGACAGCTCCTGAGCTCACCCTCCCAGGGAGATAAATGGAGGAAGGGGGAGGGCCAGGCGATTGAAAGGCAGATAAAATCACTCCCTGAAAGGAAAAGACCCACTCTAAGTGGGAAAATACATACTGAAAACAGATCTGATACTGGGAAACTGATGGAAGATACCAGGGCAGGTGCAGGACCCAAGGGTCTGAGGCACCATGGGAGACGCCCTTGAGGTAGAAATTAAAAGCTCTGCGGAAACAAGAAAACACAAAAGACACACTGAGCCCACCCACAAAAAAAAAAAAAAAAAAAAAAAAAAAAAGCTTTGAGGAGCTAGACTTTGTCCCCTGGCATTATGCCTGGGAATATGTTATCTTACATAGCTAAATAAACCCAAACATTTCATCTCCCTTAAAGGGAATTAACTCATTAGAATAACGCAAGAAAAGTAACAAGTGAAATATATAAACAGAGCTTTGGCAGTGTCAACTTGAGGTCTCAGTTCTTTTGGCGTGCCAGGCCTCCTCTGGCACCTTCTTCATCCTGGTTGATGTACCCATGGTTGGACTGCTAGTTCACTGCAGTTGGGGTGGTGAGGAGTACGTCCCAAGGGCCAGGCCACTTTTCTTCTTATTGATCCTCTGGGGAAGAAGTTTCCAAGACCGGAGGAGGACCTGGTCTCCTGGCATATGTGGATGAAGATCTCTAGCAAAAGAATGTATAGTAGACAATACCTATTGAACATTTTTCAGATAAGACCCTATCTTAAGATCTATGAAGGCATCTCCTAGCCCTAAAGTAGCTTGGAAAGGTCATCCAAAAACAATTTCAAAGGAACTCAAGTGAATCCCTCTTCGGGGAGCAACCCTCACCCACAGTAGGGCAATAGATAAAGCTTGATCCCAGTGCAGACGAGCTTCCTGACAGATCTTGGCAATAGTTTCCTGAGGGTGTGATTCATTTTCTCGACTTTGTCAGAAGATTGAGGGCACCAGGCACTGTGTAGCTTCCATTCTGTACCTAATGTTTTGCTTGTTTTGTTGGGTTGTCCTTGAAATGAAAGCTGGTCCATTATTGCTGTGGATGGACTTAGGTAGTCCAAAGCAGGGAATGATTTCCTTGAGTAAATATTTGGTGACTTCTGCTGCTTTTTCTGTCCTTGTAGGGGAAACCACTACCTATCCAGAGAAAGTGTCTATAAATACTAATAGATATTGCCATCCCTTGATTTGAGGTATCTGAGTAAAGTCTGCCTGCCAATCCTCAAATGGTGTCTTTTCTTGATATTGTTTTCCAGATAAATTCTGTCCTGCATTCGTTTTAGGATTATTCTTTTAGCAGGTTAAGCAGGGAGAGGTAATCTGAGCTTAGCTATTCCTGGGCCTGTTATCTGCGGCTTAATATAAGCAGTTAAGGTGTCTTGGCTATAGTGGGTGGCCTAGTATTGCTGAGTCAGACCTGGGATTACTAAATGCTGAGGGAGTAGTATAATTCCATTCCTGTTCTTTCTCCATTTTCCTGGGGTGTCTTCCTCATAACCCCAATCCACTACCTTTCTAAGAGCCTCACGGGAGTAGTCTGGTGCAAACTGTGATAGGTCTACAGCAATAACAGCAACATTGCCCCTTCCCAGGCTGCCTTCTTGGCAGCAACATCTGCCAAGTTATTTCTCTTTGCGATATCAGATTTATCTTTCTGATGTCTCAGGCAGTGCAATATAGCAACCTTTCTGGTCTTTGAACAGCTAACAACCTAAGAATCTCTGTTGCATGCTTAACTTCTTTATCTTCTTTTATTTTATTGATTTTAATTTATTGTGTTTACATAGATTCTAGTGTCCCCCCCAAATGCATCCCCCCTCCCCTGTTATCCCCTCAGCATCCTCCTAGCCCCCTTCACCGCAATGCCCTCCCCCCTTCCTCCGGAATTATCCCATTCTATCATCCCCTTTCCCTCTGTTTGCTTTCCCTCTGGTCCCTTTGATCCCACCTCTGTCTCTATTCCATTCCTCAGTTCACACTGTTCATTGCATTCCTCAAATGAGTGAGGTCATATGATATTTTTCTTTCTCTGCCTGGCTTATTTCACTTAACATAATAGATTCCAGGTCCATCCATATTGTTGCACAAGGTAAGATTTCCTTCTTTTTCATGGCCCCATAGTATTCCATTGTGTATATGTACCACTGCTTTTTAATCCACTCGTCCACTGACAGACACTTGGCCTGTTTCCAGATCTTCACTATTGTGAACAATGCTGCCATAAACATGGAGATGTATTTCTTCTTTTGAATCATTGATCTGGTGTTCTTGGGATATATTCCTAAAAGTGGGATGGCTGAGTCAAAAGGCAGTTCCATTTTTAACTTTTTTGAGGAATCTCCATACTGTTTTCCACAGTGGCTGCACCAGTCTGCATTCCCACCAGCAGTGCAGGAGGGTTCCCTTTTCTCCACATCCTCGCCAGCACTTATTCTGTGTTGTTTAGTTGATGAGCGCCATTCTGACTGGTGTGAGGTGATATCTCATTGTGGTTTTAATTTGCATTTTTCTAATGACTAGTGATGTTGAACGTTTTTTCATCAGCCTACTGGCCATCTGTATGTCTGCTTTGGAGAACTGTCTATTCATTTCTTTTGCCCATTTTTTGATTGGATTGTTTGTCTTACTGGTGTTGAGTTTTACACGTTCTTTATAAATTTTGGTTATTAACCTCTTATCAGACGTATTGTTGAATATGTTTTCCCATTGTGTGATTTGCCTTTTTATTTTGTTCATATTGTCTTTAGCTGTGCAAAAGCTTTTTCGTTTGATATAGTCCATTTTGTTCATCAGGTCCTTTATATCCCTTGCCCATGGAGATAAATCTGCAAATATATTTCTGCGAGAGATGTCAGAGAGCTTACTGCCCATGTTTGCTTCTAAGATGCTTATGGTTTCTGACTTACATTTAAGTCTTTAATCCATTTTGAGTATCTTTTTGTGATGGTGTAAGTTGGTGGTCTAATTTCATTTTTTTCAAAGTACCTGTTCAATTTTCCCTCCATTTGTTAAAGAAACTGTCTTTATTTCATTGTATGTTCTTACCTCCTTTGTCAAATACCAATTGTCTATGCAGGTGTGGGTTTATTTCCGGGTTCTCTGTTCTGTTCCATTGATCTATATGCCTGTTCTTATGCCAGTAGCAGGCTGTTTTGAGTACAATGGCCTTGTAGTATAACTTGATATCAGCAAGTGTGATAACATCCATTTTATTCTTGTTTATCAAGATTGCTGAGGTTATTTGTGTTCTGTATTGGTTCCATATAAATTTTGGAATATTTGTTCTCTATCTTTGAAGTATGTCATTGGTATTTTAATAGGAAATGCATTGAATTTATAAATTGCTTTGGGTAATATAGACATTTTAATGATGTTTATTCTTCCTAACCATGAGTCAGGTATATGCTTCCACTTGTTTTTATCTTCCTTGATTTCTTTTATCAATGTTTTATAATTTTCCGAGTACAAGTCTTAACCTCCTTGGTTAAATTTACTCCTAGGTACTTTATTTATTTATTTTGATGCAATAGTGAAGGGGATTGTTTTCTTAATTTCTCTTTTAGACAGTTCATTGTTGGTGTATAAAAATGCCTCTGATTTCTGAATATTAATTTTATATCCTGCCACCTTGCTGAATTTATTTATCAGGCCCAATAGTTTTTTGACTGAGACTTTAGGGTTTTCTATATACAGTATCATATCATCAGCAAATAATGATAGTTTTACTTCTTCCTTTCCAATTTCAATGCCTTTTACTTCTTCTTCTTGTCTGATTGCTATGGCTAGGACTTCCAGAACTATGTTGAATACAAGTGGTGAAAGGGGGCACCCCTGCCTTGTTCCTGATCTTAGGATATTGCTTTTAATTTTTGCCACTTGAGTATGATGTTGGCTGTGGGTTTGTCATAGACAGCCTTTATCATGTTGAGGTGTACTCCCTGTATTCCCACTTTGCTAAGAGCTTTGATCATAAATGGGTCCTGGATTTTATCAAATGCTTTTTCTGCATCTATTGAAATTATGTGGTTTGTCTCCTTCCTTTTGTTTATGTGATGAATCACATTGATTGATTTGCAAATATTGTACCAGCCTTGCCTCCCCAGAATAAATCCCACTTGATCATGATGTACGATTTTTTTTTCATATATTGCTAGATCCGGTTTGCTAATATTTTGTTGAAATTTTAGCATCTAAATTCATCAAGGAAGCCTGACCAGGTGGTGGCGCAGTGGATAGAGCATCAGACTGGGATGCAGAGGACCCAGGTTCGAGACCCCAAGCTTGCCAGCTTAAGCGCAGGCTCATCTGGTTTCAGCAAAAACTTACCAGCTTGGACCCAAGGTTGCTGGCTTGAGCAAGGGGTTACTTGGTGGTCTGCTGTAGCCCCACGGCCAAAGCACATATGAGAAAGCAATCAATGAACAACTAAGGTTTGCAATGAAAAACTAATTATTGATGCTTCTCATCTCTCTCCATTCCTGTCTGTCTGTCCTTATCTATCCCTCTCTCTGACTCTCTTTCTGTCTCTGTAAAAAAAAAATAAATAAATAATTCTCCTGTTAAAAATTCATCAAGGATATGGCCTATAGTTTCCTTTCTTTGTGTTGTCTTTGCCTGGTTTTGGAGTCAGAATTATGTTTGCCTCATAAAAAGAGGTTGGAAGTCTTCCTTCCTCTTGAATTTTTTGAAATAGCTTCAGAAGGAGAGGAGTTAGTTCTTTGGATATTTTGTAGAAATCGACTGTGAAGCCATCTGGCCCAGGGCTTTTGTTTGTTGGGAGTTTTTTGATAACTGTTTTGATCTCATTTGTTGTAATCAGTCTATTTAGGTTTTCTGATTCTTCCAGATTGATTTTTGAAAGATTATATATTTCAAGGAATTTGTTCATTTCACCTATGTTGTCTAATTTTTTGGTGTACAGTTCTTCATAGTATTTTCTTACAATCCTTTGTATTTCTGCTGTGTCAGTTGTTACTTCTCCACTCTCATTTCTAATTTTATTTATGTGAGTCCTCTCTCTTTTTTTCTTGGTGAGTCTGGTTAAAGGTTTATTGATCTCGTTTACCTTTCCAAAGAACCAGTTCTTGGTTTCATTGATCTTCTGTATTGTTTTTTTAGCCTCTATGTCATTTATTTCTGCTCTGATCTTGATTATTTCTTTCCTTCCACTTCCTCTCGGCTTTACTTGCTGTTCTTTTTCTAGTTCTTTTAGTTGCAGGGTTAAATGGTTTATTTGAGCTTTATCTAGCTTCTTAAGGTATGCCTGTAATGCTATGAATTTCCCTCTCAGGACTGCTTTTGCTTTGTCCCATAAATTTTGAGTTGTTGTTTGCTCATCATTCAGTTCTAGGAATTTTTTTATTTCTTCTTTGATCTCATTGTTAATCCATTTGTTATTTAATACCATGCTATTTATTTTCCATGTGTTTGAGAATTTTTCAGTTTTTCTGTTGTGGTTGATGTCTAGTTTTATGTGATTGTAATCAGAGAAAGTGCTTGATATGATTTCAATCTTCTTAAATTTGTTGAGACCACTTTTGTGCCCTAACATGTGGTCTATCTTAGAGTGTGCCATGAGCACTTGAAAAGAATGTATATTCTGCTGCTTTAGGGTGAAAGGTTCTGAAGATATCTATTAAATACAGTTGATAGTGTGTCCTTTAAGTCTGCTGTTTCTTTGTTAATTTTCTTTCTTGAGAATTTATCCAGTGATGTTACTGGGTATTGAATCCCCTACTATTATAGTATTGCTGTTGATCTCGCCCTTTATGTCCATCAAAGTCTGCTTTATATATTTAGGTGCATAGATATTTATAATAGTTATATCTTTCTGTTGGATTGTTCCCTTTACCATTATGTAGTGACCTTCTTTATCCCTTACTATAGTCTTTGCTCTAAAGTCTATTTTGTCAGATATAAGTATTGCTACCCCAGCTTTTTTATTTTCATTTCTATTTGCATGAAATATTTTTTTCCATCCTTTTACTTTCAGTCTATGTGTATTTTTTGTTTTGAGGTGGGTCTCTTGTAGACAGTATATGTATGGGTCCTGTTTTCTTATCCATGTAGCTACTCTGTCTTTTGATTGGATCATTTAAGCCAATTACATTTAAGGTTATTATTGATATATAGTTGTTTATTGCCATTTTATTCTTTAAATCTACATTCCTCTTTTACCAGATTTCCCCCCCCCCCCTTTGTTCTGTTTACAACAGGCCCCTTAACATTTCTTGCAGCATTTGTTTAGTTGTAGTGAATTCCTTGAGTTTTCTTTTGGCTGGGAAGCTTTTTATTTCTTCTTTAATTTTAAATGATAGCCTTGCTGGATAAAGAAGTCTTGGTTTTAGGCTCTTGTCTGCATTACTTTGAATATTTCTTGCCATTTCCTTCTGGCCTCAAGTGTTTCTGTTTAAATGTCAGATGTCATCTTTATGGGGGCTCCTTTGTAGGTGATTGGCTGCTTTTCTCTTGCAGCTTTTAGTTTTCTCTTGCAGCTTTTAGTATTCTTTTTTTTATCTCTTGGCTTTGGTATTTTGATTATGATGTGTCTTGCTGTAGGTCTCTGAGTTTCTTTTTAATGGGATTCTCTGTGCTTATTGAACCTGTGTGACTTTTTCCTGCATTAATTTAGGGAAATTTTCAGCTGATTTCTTCAATCAATTTTTCTATCCCTTGTTCTTTCTCTTTTCCTTCAGGAACCCCTATTATGCAGATGTTGTTTCTCTTCATGTTGTCACAGAGCTCTCTTAGAGTTTCCTCAGAATTTTTTATCCTCTTTTCTTTTTGCTGTTCTGCTTCAGTGCTTTCGCTTATTTTGTCCTCTTAGTCACTGATTCGATCCTCTGCTTCATCCAGCCTGCTTTTAATTCCTTCTGATATTGTGTTTGTCATTTCTGCCTGGTTCTTTTTATGATTTCAGTGTCCTTTCTGATGCTTACAGTTTCTTTATTTAGGTGCTCATTAAGTCCATTGTAGCTTTGAGATCCTTAAGCATCCTAACAATCATTATTTTAAACTCTGCATCTGGTAATTTGATTACTTCCATTTCATCCAATCCTTTTTCAGGAGATTTTTCTTGTTGCTTCATATGGCTTACGTTCCTCTGTCTTCCCATTGTTTCTATGTGTGGTTTGCAGGTTTGTTAAAGTTGTGGGTCTGAGGTTGGTTTATTTAATTCAGCCTCTCCTCCTTTAATTCTCCTTAACAAGTAGAGCCACTTTAAAGTCTTTATTTTCTGCTGTTCATTTGCTGAGCACAGCAGGGAGCTTCTATTTGCTGATCTCAGCAGGGGACTTTTATGTTTAGGAGGGGGGAAGTGGGCATATCTTGTTTTTGGTTTTTTGGTGTTTTTTTTTTAATTTGGCCCTAGTTGTGTCCAGGAATACAGTGGGTGTGACCTCTGAGAATCTGAGGGTGTGTTCTACCCAGTTACTCTCTGGGAGTGGGGTTTGTTCTCAGTATGAGGGGGGAGGTGTAGCTCAGGTCTCCCTGGAAACCTGAGTCACTGCCCCTCCCCCTTACTTCCTCCTTTCTGGAAGGTCTTTCATGGTGATTGGAGCTGGAGAGCTTTTTGGACATTGGTCACCTGGTTTCATTCTAATATTGTACTGGGCAGAGGGAGCAACCCCTCCCCCAGATATGGCCACCTTTGCACTGGAGAATGAGTCAGCTCAGCTCAGGTGTGTTTCCTATTACAAGACCAGTCTTCTCAGCCCTCCTTATCCCCAGAGCCTCAGGCAAGTGGCTGTGAGCGATATTCTCTGCTCTGTCCCTTTAAAGCTGCTCTTTCCTTTGCCTGCTGCTTCCCACAGACAGAACTCTCGCTCTTCCCCCCACTCTACCTGTCCCGCTATCTCCTCCAGACCCTGGATTTCTAGGCTGGGTCTCTGGTCCTGAGACTGAGGACCTCCTCTCAGGGTCTCTCTCTTTGTAATGAGAGCCCTTCTGGACTCTCAGCCTCAGCCTCCCCTCACTCCTGGGAGCAGGGGATCCCCCATTGCACCCCCGCACTCCCTACCAGGATTGGTATGGATTCTTCTGTGTTCCTTGGTTTTCTAGTATTGTTCTTTTAGTCCAAAGTTGGTTTTTCACGATGATTGTTCTTAAGTTAATTTGTAATCCAGTTTGGTCATGGAAGGTGGTCCGTCTGTGCGTCTTCCTACTCTGCTGCCATCTTGGAATCTCTATGAGTACATTCTCGTCTCTTGCCTCAGTGTGGCCTCTCCTCCAGCAGCTGCGGTGGTGGCAGGGTATCGCACCCTCTGGGGCTGGCATCGCGGCCGGGACAGTTAACTTTTTTATTATAAGAGGTAAGAAGACCTCTTAGTTTCCAGAAAGTCCTGTGTTCATGCAGAATTAGGAAACATATCCTGAGTCTGTATATACATTCACTTTCTTTCTGACAATTTCAAAGACTGTGCTAGAGCAATCACTTGGCTTTCTGAGCAGAGGTTCCAGGTTTAAGAATCCAAGCCTCTTCTGTTCCTTCAAGAGTCACAATCTCATAACCTGCTTTCCTGTGTCTGTGCTCCATGTAACTACTCTCATCAGCAAATAGAGTTCAGTCAACCTCCTCCTGTGACTGATCATGTAGATGTACTCTGCTGGAATAAATCTCATTAATTGGCACAGTTCAGTGGTGTTTCCTTCTAGAAGGAGTAATGCAGGATTGAGGTATTCTATTACCGAGAGCTGGATACTGAGATTATTTAATAATATCGCCTGGTATTTTTCCATGTGGCCAGCTGTGAGCCATAAATTTCCTTTTTGTTCTAGCAAAGCTAGGACCTGATGCAGCACAAAGATGGTACAGGTTGCACAAGAGAATATTTCTCAGCTGCTTGCAACAGTTCACAAGTGCAACAACAGTTCTAAGGCAGGCAGGCCATCTGAGAGCCATACTATCTAGTCTTTTGGACAGGTATGCTACCAGCTGAGTTAGGACCCTAGGCTTCTGTGTCAGGACACCAAGTGCTATTCCTTGTTTTTCAAGGACATACAGCTGAAAAGGCCTTGCTAAATTTGGAAGCCCTAAAGCAAGTTTCAAGATTAGTTGGTTTTCAGAGTCTTAAAGACCTGTTGACATTCTCTGTTCCATTCTAGAGGTGTCTCTTCATGGCCTCTCAGGGCCTCATATAGTGGGTTGGCTATAAGTCCAAAATTTGGGGTCCAAATTCAGCAATATCCAGCCATAACTAGAAATACCTGTAACGGTTTTTGGGTTCTTGGTTCCTGTATCCTGATAATAGCCTCTTTCCTATTGCCAGCAAACTCCCTCTTTCCTGGTTCTAGAAGGAATCCTAAAAATTTACCTGTTAATGGCTTAGCTGAGCTTTCTTGGCTGATACTTTATACTCATGGGCAGCTGAGTGATTCAGGTATCTCCTAGGTATCACTGGTAATCAAGAGATTATCTACATATTGTAATAATGTTCCTTGTTTTAGTTGTAGGCGAGCAAGTTATTGTCTTAATATTTCCCCCAAAATGCTATGGAGTTCTTAAATCCTTGTGGCAGCACTGTCCTGCAGTGTTGAGTCTTAACCTGTGATTTCAATTCCTGCCACTCAAAGGCAAATAGTGGCTGAGAGTCCTTTGCAACTGAAATGCAGAAAAATGTATCCTTTAAATCTAAGACTGAAAACCAATGGCTGTCTCCAGGGATATTGTTGATTAAAGTGTATAGGTTTGGCACTGTGGGATGAATGTCCTGGACATTTATTTAATAGCCTGCAAGTTCTGCACAAATTGATATTCTTGGGAATTGGGTTTTTTCACCGGCAAGACTGCGTGTTATAGGGTGATCTGCATGGTTGGAATAATTTACTGGGGAACAAATTTTTGTGGCATCCACAAAAACACTTGTTCTTACCTAATTCCAGTGTGCTGATCTCAAATCTGACATTAGTTTTTCTCTGTAAGCTACAGATTTTTTGCAATTCAAGATTTTAGGTTTTCATCTTATTGTAAAATTTTCAACATTTAGTTTAACATAATGAGGTAGAATGTTTTCTTGGGCATCATCTTTGTGAAAATATAATAATTTATATAATGCAGTAAATATACTAATACACTAAAAAATATGATTGCATCAGAATTTGTCTACAATTTTGAAATAGAACTTATTAAAACACTTATTTTAATCACAAAATTTGCGCAAAACTTATTTAAATTCTATTCAGGCAAAAATTTGCGGTTTTACTTCTTGTGTTTGTGTACTTGTTGAGGACAATCTTGTTTGATGCTCCAGTAGTAGTCTGCTCACCACTAACAGCTCCAAGATTTTTGGGAAACTCATCAAGGTGACTGTTTAGGAAGTGAATCTTAACGCTCATGTAACATGCAATGTCGTGGAAAGCCAATAGCATCCTTTGAACCAGAAGTTCATAGTTTTCTGCTTTTTTGTTGCCAAGGAAGTTCTTTGTAACTGCCACAAAAGACTGCCATGCTACTTTCTCCTCCTTACTCATCTTCCTGGAAAATTCTTCGTCACATATGAGCGTTCGAATTTGAGGTTCATCAAATACACCTGCTCTTATCTTCTCAAAAGACAAAGCAGGAAAAGCAGAAATAATATGTTGAAAGCATTCACTTTCTCTATTCAAAGCCTGAACAAACTGCTTCATTAAGCCAACTTTGATGTGAAGTGGGGGAAAAATGATCCTTTCTCAATTAACTACAGGCTCATTCACAATATTTTGCATCCCTACTTCCAGAGCTTCATGTTTTGGCCACTCCTTCTGTGTCCAGTGTTTCTCCCAAGCTCGGCTGTTCCACAAACACAGAAAGTAAGGATACTTTGTGAAACCTCTCTGTTTGTTGTCCTAGCAGAAAATTTACCATTTTAAGATCCACACAAATGATCCAGTTATGCTCCTCATACTTCAGAAAGTCAAGGACAATTTTTATGTCATTATAATCTTCTCGCAGATGAGTTGAATAACCAGTTGGAACCGCTAAAATAACATTACTGTTGTGTAGGAGAACACATTTCAGACTCTGTTTAGAGCTGTCAAGAAATAGCCGCCATTCTGTTGAACTGTAAGTGGTAACACCTAGCTGGCTGAGAAGACTACTGATGTCATGACAGTAAATAAAGTGTTTGTCTTCGGAAAAAAAGTCCACAAAGATTTGTTCACACTTCCTGAAATGAAATACTTTAGCTGACTGGTGAAGTACATTCTTTTCTTGAAGCCTGTAGGCTAATAACTCGGCTGCTTTCTTTGATAGGCCCAAATCTCTTAGTAAGTCATTCAATTTGAGTTAGCTAAACTGCTGAGGGGTTAATGACTGCTTGGCATCAGAAGACCCTTCAGATTCTACAACCATTTCTTCATGCATCTTATCAAAATACACTTGATCACCATGTTCACTTTCTTCATCCTTAGAAGAAATAAACCCATTGAAAACTGGAACTGGGAGTGTCTCAGAGTGTAGGATAGGTCGTATTGCTGAAGGAATATTAGGATATGCGATCATATGCCGTTTTTTCTTGCCAATGCCCTTTGCATGGATCAGACAGAAATAACAGTCACTGCTGTGGTCCTTAGGTTCACGCCAAACCATGGGAATACCAAAAGGCATTCCTTTGCATTTTCCTTTTGTCCAGTCACGAAGCATTTCCTCACAATTATGACACACACTACGAGGAGCCCAATTCTCATCTTGATCGCCAAGGGGAACTTGAAAATAGGCAATATATGCACGTGTCACAAATGATGAAATATTGCGCCTTTGACGTTGAAGTGTGTAACAGCCACATATATAACAGAAGGTGTCAGGACTATTCTTACATTTATGCCTACTCGAAGAAGCCATGATTCAATCTTAAAACAAAATAAGAGGGTGTTTTTATCAGATAATAATTTTTTACATTTAAAAACAACTACAATTAATGTAAAAGTGATGTTTGTAAAACATTAATTGCCGGCCCTGGATGGTTGGCTCAGCGGTAGAGTGTCAGCCTGGCGTGCGGGGGACCCGAGTTCAATTCCCGGCCAGGGCACATAGGAGAAGCGCCCATTTGCTTGTCCACCCCCCCCCCCTCCTTCCTCTCTGTCTCTCTCTTCCCCTCCCGCAGCCAAGGCTCCATTGGAGCAAAGATGGCCCGGGCGCTGGGGATGGCTCCTTGGCCTCTGCCCCAGGCGCTAGAGTGGCTCTGGTCATGGCAGAGCGACACCCCGGAGGAGCAGAGCATCGCCTCCTGGTGGGCAGAGCGTGGCCCCTGGTGGGCGTGCCGGGTTGATCCCGGTTGAGCACATGCGGGAGTCTGTCTGACTGTCTCTCCCCATTTCCAGCTTCAGAAAAATACAAAAACAAAAAAACATTAATTGCCTTGTGGTTATGTTCAATCCAAGAGTCGTTGCCCTTTAACTCCAATTTCAAAACCAATGAATGCCATTAACTGTAACAAAAAGAAATTAAAATTTCATAAAAACTAGAGCATGCACCAAAAAACAGATTTCAGATTTGGAATCAGTGATGCAGAAATATATAAAAACAGTTCTAAAACCTCATGCAACAGAAAATGAAAAAAAAATTGTTCCCCAGTGTTACACGTATTCTAGGAATTGCTGGACAACAGGCTGAATATCTTCTAATGCCTCTCATTTTAGAGGATATTGTTTTTTGTTGGGGACCCTACGCCCCTCTTTTAGTTCTATTTTTACAGGTTTGGCTCTCTTAGGTCTGCCTGGAGGCCTAGACACAGGGATTTACCGATAGATGAATTTCTTCTGGTCCTTTTTCTGTAGTGCTTTCTCAGTCTCCCAAGGTTTTACCACAAATTGCCAGACGTGTTCAGGCAGAATCTGAAATTCTAAAAGCTGTTGCTCAGGAGCAAAGATAATCTGTGCTCTCAGTTTGGCCAGCAAGTCCCACCCTAAGAGGGAGAGGGGCCACTCGGGATGTACAAAAACTTCTGAGTTAACACAGTATCCCCAGTTGCCACTCAAGTGGCTCTAAAAAAGGTTGGGACTCAGGTTGCCCTGAAAACCCAGTGACAGTTACACTTGCTTGGAAGTCTTGGTCAGAGGGGTGTTTACAACAGAATATGTAGCTCTGGCATCTATTTAAAAATCTGTTTACCCCCACTGTTAGTTTCACCTGGGTTCCTGGGGGGTGATGTGGATGGACTATTGCAAAGTTGGAACCCCTGGACCTCTTCAGACCAAATCAGTTCCTTTGTCTAAACAAACTCAGGCTTCGTTCCTTGCTTTGGGACGACCCTTGCTCTTATTCGGACAGTCGTTGTTCCAGTGCGCTTTCTGTTTGCAGTGGGCACATTGATCCTTGCTGATATTGGGACCAGACTATTTTTCCGGAGATCCAGTTCTTCTCTTTTCCTTTTCCTGTCACCTCACTCAGGAAAATTGTTGCAGCCTGAGCTTTCTTATACTCCCTACCATTAAATACCTTAAAAGCAAAGTCTACTAACTGGGATGGATTCATACCAAGACTGCCATCCAGCTTCCATAGCTTTTTCCTTATATCAGGAGCAGTCTGTGCAATGAGTCATGTTCACCATGCAAGTATTTTCTGGTGCTATAGGGTCAATATCAGTGTATTTCCTGTAAGCCTGATAGATTCTGTCAAGGAACTCAGAAGGGTCTTCCGTAGGCTTCTGCTGAACTACCTGAACCATATTCAGACTTTTCTACTTAGGGACTGCCTTCCTCAGGCCTGCTAGGAAGCACCTTTTATAATGCTCCCATCTGGGAAGATCTACACGTAAGTCCCAGTTAGGCTCAGTTGAGGGGACGGCAGCCTCAGGAATAGGGGTGTTGTTCGGGTTTTCCTGATATCTGTTACTGGTTTCCTCCCTGGCCTTGTCTAACACAAGGCGCTGCTCATCTCCTGTAAGTAAGATATTCAGAAGGGCCTGCATGTTTGCCCAACTGGGAAGGCAAGGGGCAAAAATGGAGGTAATTAGATCAGTCATCTTTCCTGGATCATCCCGATAGGAGGGATTAGAACTCTTCCAGTTAAGAAGGTCGGATGTGGGAAAAGGGGCATGAGCCCAATAATCTCCAGCAGGAGCCCGCTCTGGCCCATCCCTCTAGGCAGCTGTCTTAAAGGATATTGCCCTGCTGCCAGCGGAGCCAGGCCCAAATCGAGCTCCCCACCGGGTGTGGCTTAGGGAGGTCTCTCCTAACCCTTCTCCCTTGGAACATGGGGGAGCCAGCCCTTTCTCCCCCAGGGGTGCAGTTGGAGGGGTGGCAGCAGCACTGGTGGTGGCAGAGCTGGTGGCTTGGCTTGCCCTGCCCTGGCAGCCAGGATAACTTCCTGATCTTCGAGTTCCAGATGCTCCCTAGACTTACTGTCTGGGAGGGGCTCTACTTTCTATTCACCATAAGCTTATTGCCCTTTTTATTTGCCTCTTGGTTATGTACTGCCATCAAAGCCTGTACATACAGTATTTTGTCCCATTTCCCTGAATATTGACAGAACAATTAAAGCTGATATACAGTATAGTAATTTAAAGATCCGACCAGTGCTTACCTGAGTCAAGTATATGCATTGGCCAAAGAGTATTACAGAAAAACGCCATTCTTTTTATCATAGACTGGTAAGCATAGGTCGACCAATCAGCCAAAAAATCTCCTTAGGGGTCTTTCCTTAGGAATGGACAGTGTATCACCCATTCTATTACAATATCAGACAAAAATGAAACAGAAACCAGAGTCAGACAAACCAGAGAGGAACCTCTAATCTGTTATACAATACCGTAATCTGGGATTTCAGCACACAACCAGACCAGAAAGACACCTGCCCGATCTCAGTCAGGGTGTTGCCTGACAGGGGGCGCCTGGAGGATGAAATCAGCAGAACTTTCCCAAGTAAATACACAATCAACAGCTTCTTCGGGGGGTACTGTAGTCAGATCCTCCCCTAGTCTAGGCAGCTGATGGGACTCCCACCAGGGATATTCCACAAAATCCCTGGGCCTTACCAGAATCCCATGTCGGGTCCCACCTGGGGCCCCAGAAATATGTTACTGGACTACAACTGGTCCAGGGTTCAGGTCGCCCCCAGCCGCAATAGCCAATAAGCAGATACTGGATTGGAGAGGGAAGCAGGCATCTTTAATCAAGATTGCTAGCAACTTGAGAAGACAGGGGGCATATCCTAGCCCAAAGCCTGCCTTACACTCTCAGTTGCGAGGGCTGATTATATACTTTTTCAGGTGAGGTTAGTACAGTGGGGGCATGCAGTTAGTCATAAAGCTGGATAGCTGGTTCCCAGCATTGTAAGAGTCATCAAGCAGGATGGCCGGTTCCCAAAATTGTAATTTCTTCTCCATGGCGTTTCAATCTAATTTCAGTCTTTATTGCTTTTTGGGAACAGTCATCTCCTCAGGGTATGGGAAAGTCCAGCTTCAGTAGTTCTGTATTCCTGGGTGGGGCTGCTAAAGACAATATATTGATAGGAAACAGGTTACATCAAGTGCACTAGCAATCACTGATTGTGTACTCTATCAATACCCTGTCACTTCCATGCCCTCCCTGGCACCTTCACCTTTTCACCAACCCAGAAGCTCTCCAAACCCCTCCTCTTTGGATTTTATGAAGACTTCATTCATTACACAGGCATAAATGATTCGATCATTGGCCATTGCTGATTGAACTCAATCCCCCCCAACCACATGGTCGATTCCCATAGTAACTAGCCCCCATCCTATCCTAAGTTGAGGGCCAAAAGTCACCTCATTAACATAACAAATAAACACCTGTGTTGCTCTCATCATTAAGGAGATTGGAAGGGTTTTAGGAGCTCTGGCCAGTTAGCTCAGTGGTAGAGCGTTGGCCCAGCCTGTGGATGTCCGAGGTTCAATTCCTGGTCAGGGCACACAGGAGAAGCACCCATCTGCTTCTCCACTCCTCCCCCTCTCGCTTCTCCCTCTCTCTCTTTTCTCCTCCCCTCCTGCAGCCATGGCTTGATTAGAGCCAGCTTGGCCCTGGGCGCTGAGGATGGCTCCATGGCCTCTGCCTCAGCTGCTAAAAAATGACTCTGGTTGCAACCAAGCAAGGGCCCCAGAAGGACAGAGCATCACCCCCTAGTGAGCTTTCTGGGTGAATCCCAGTCAGGCCTCATGCAGGAGTCTGTGTCCCCTGCTCTCACTAAAATTAAAAATAAAAAAAAAATTGAAGAATGAAAGACTAAGGACCATATTTATCATAAATCATAATACCACACATTTATATTCAGCTTAATCAGAATCCTGGTTAAATTTTACTCTACCTACTTAATTTCTACACACATGTAGCTGAATTTGGCTGGAGAAAATATATAATCAAACTAACAGTCTCATTTTGAAATAAATCAGCAATAACCTCAAGTAGGCTCCTATGTTGCCAGGTAATCAGTTATACTATAGTTATCTCGTTCTCTCTCCCACCCGCTTGAACAACAAGTGCAATTTGCTCCACTCTCCTCAAACCTCTAAGTCCTCCTCCACAGTTTTCAATCTCAGCTAATAATGGTGTGTCCTCTTTCACTGAGGAAATTGAAGCAATCATGTAAGAACTTCAACAGTTGCCACAACCACATCCACCAACCTATTTGCCTATATCTCCATGGTCTCTATATACTCTTATCATGACTGATCCGTGTAAGCGTCTAGCCTGGTCCACATTCCCCACGTGTACACTGGATTCTACCCCCTTTCACTGACTCAAAAAAGTGACTTCAGCAATTTTTCCTCTTTATAAATATATTGTTATATTTATATTACAGATAATTATATAATTCTAATTCTAATATCTATATTAGATCAGTATACAAATATGCTATTATTTCTCCCACTAAAAGAGAAAAACCCTCTCTTAAATCTATTCTCCTATAATGCCGCATTTCACTTCTTTATTTAAACACAAAATTTCTTGAAATGGTTGTTATAGTCACTATTTCTAATTTTATTCTCCCAGTTTCTCTTGAATCCATTGTGATCAAATTTTATCCCACACCAGTCAACAAAAATATATAGGTTATCACTGACCTCATTGCTAAATCCAATGGTCAATTCCCAGGCAATATCTTACTTGACATAGCAGCATAACACACAATTTACAATTGTCTCTACCTTAAAGTACTACACTTGATTCCAGAACACTTTACCTAGTTTCCTTCCAACATTTTTAGCTATTTCTTCTTAGTCCTTTTTTCTATTTCCTCCTCACTTCACTGCACCTAAAATACCAGAATGCCCAAACACTAAATCTTTGAACCTTTCCTGTCTTCTATTTATATTCAAGCCCTAGATGAAATCAGCCAGGCTCATGACTTTAAATGCCATTTATAATCTGATAGGTAATATATTTCTTCTATTTATAGACTGGATCTATCCCCAAATTCCTGACACAAATATCCAGTTATTTAACATCCAATGGATACCTCATAAGTATCTCAAGCTTAACATGTCCAAAACTGAGTTCCTGACATCCTTTCCTTTCTCCATAGTCTTCCCACATCTCTTAATGGCAATTCCATCCTTCCAGTTTCTCAGCTTAAAAACAGAATCATCCTGGACTGCTGTTGCTTTCAAAGTCTAAATCTAATTTGTTAGCAAATTCTGTCGGCTTCCTTTATAATATACTCAGATTCTGATCATTTCTCACCTCCTCTATGGTTACCAAGCTGGTTGGAGCAAGCCTCTATCCATTTCTCACCCAGATAATTGTACTGACCTTTTAGCTGCTCTCCTTTCTTCCAACCTTGACTCCCTATAGAATGTGCCCAGTAGGAAGAGTAATTCTGTTAAATGAAAATTAGGTTATATTACTCTATTCTCAAAATCCTGCCATCTCAAACTCAGTAAAAGTCTAAGTCTTCACTGTGTTCCACAGGAACCTACATGACCTGGCTCCATATTATCTCTGTGATCTTATCTCCTATGAGTCTGCCTTTCATTGCTCTGGAAAGTCAAGGTCTGTGATATACTGGAGATTTTACTTTAGTTGCAGATTGTGGGGAAAACAGCTGTAGTTAGTTATGCTTGCTGTTTTTCCAGATGCAAGCACTTTGCACAATTAGTGAGTGAGCACATTGTAGAAAGCCATGTATGTGTCTCTATGAAAAGCTAAGATTGCTTTCTCTTGGTGGTGATTCTCCCAGATCGCTGTCCCGCCACCACGAGGTGCGGTTCCCTGATTCCCTCAGCCACCACCGTGAAGGGCGGTTTTTCTGATCCCTTTCCTCCACTGTGAAAGCGGTTTTCTTTTGCTTATTCACTCATCTGTCTCTGCGAGCCTCCAATAAACAGGAATGGCCCAACGCTTTCTGGCTCCGCAGTTCCTCTATCGTCTGCCCGAATCCACCGTGAGCCTGCCTGTCCACCCGCATTACACACATAAAGTTAAGTTGCCAGTTTCATTGTCGCTGCTAGAAATTGTGAGACCACAGCAGCCAGAATATTAGCATTTTGTGCTGGTTTCCTGAGCCCCAATTCCCACAGTGTGGTGCCTTCTTTTCTGTGGTCGTCTGCTCAGGCTGCCATAACACAATACCACAGATGAAGTGGCACAACAACAGAAATATATCTTACCACACTTACGGAGACTGGAAGTCGCATATCACTGTGCTGGCAGTGCTGGTACCTGCTGAGAGCTCGCTCCTGGAGTTGCAGACAGCTTCTTTCTCACTGTGAGCTCATGTGGCCTTTCTCCTGTGTGCCCACAGAGAGGAAGGGAGAACTCTGCTGACTCTTCTTATAAAGACACTAATTCTGTATCATATCAGGGCCCTGCCTCATTTAACCTTAGTTATTTCCTTAGAGGCTCCATCTCCCAAGTGCATCCACTCTGGCAGCTAGGGCTTCAATATAAATTTGGGGAGGAGAAAGGTACAAACATTTAGTCAAGAACACCTCTAGCCTATTTAAAATATAGTCACATCTTTCACCAAGAGTTCCTACAACTTTTCTGCTTTACTTTTTTCCTTAGTACTTATTACTATGTAATATCTCATATATATACTTATCATATATATCAGGGGTTGGGAACCTATGGCTCGCAAGCAAATGCGGCTCTTTTGATGGCTTCATCGGACTCACAGACAAATCTTTAAAAAAATAACGTTAAAAATATAAAACATTCTCATGTATTACAATTTATTCATTTCCTACCACTCATGTTCATGGTTGCGGGTGGCTGCAGCCAATCACAGCTGTCCTCCGGGATACCACCAAATTTTTATTGGATAATGAGTAACGTATATGGGTCATGTATGGCTCTCACGGAATTACATTTTAAAATATGTGGCATTCATGGCTCTCTCAGCCAGAAATGTTCCCGACCCTTGATATATATTGTCTGTATCAAAGACATTGTCATTATTTTCTCTTCATGGGAGGTTGGGAGAAGTTTTTAGTTTTTTGGGGTTTTTTAAATACCTTGACCCTCAGCTCAGACTGAAACACTTAAACCCCTACTCTCCTATCCTCTTCAGTTACCTAGTAGGACATTCATGGGCCACAAATTCTGATTTTAAAGTGAATTTAATCTGACCTGTGGTGGCACAGTGGCTAGAGCTTTGACCTAAAATGCTAGAGTCGCCAGTTCAAAACCCCAAGCTTGCCTAGTCAAGGCCCATACCAGAAGCAACTACAAGTTGATACTTCCCACCCTTCCCCAACCTCCTGCCTTTCTCCCTAAAATCAACAAATAAAACCTTTTTTTTAAGTGAGTTTAAAAACACAACTGAAATGCTAAAACATCTAAACATGTTATTTTGAATTTGATAAATTTTAAGTATTTCAAGTTATAAAGTACTTTCTAAATGGAATGTATTTTGTATCATCCTTCCCCTTCGAAGTCTGTCACATGTATACTCTTGACACCTATCAGCTGATTGTCTACTGTCTCTACATGATGTCAAAGACAAAGCAGAGAAAAGGCTGCTAGGGCACTCAGTGCTTGAGGGGAAGTCGGGAGATGTCCAAAGGTCAATCTATTCCAACTTACCTCCTAAGCTTTATTTATTTTTATTTCTTAAGAAAGCTATTTATATCCTGCTATGGTTTCTCATCTGAGTAGAGTGAGTCAAGTTACAAAAATGTGTTTATGCTTTAGTCTGAATATGAGTTGATACACAATCCTCACAGGATTCTGAAAATAATAGAAGGCTCAAAATCCTAAAACTTAGTATTTGGACTGGCTCTGCTTGTAATTTTTGGCCTGTGTATGATTTTGAGGTCAGGGACCAACTTATTGATGCTGCCCTTGCAGTTTTTGTTACTGCGCTCAGGAAATTTGCTTGCTGATTAAATGCATGGACCCGCACACTGAATGGGGTCAGAGTGTGTGAAGGCTCGGGCTGGATTTTCAGTTTTCTGACTCCCAGTCGGTGAAAGGTGGGCCACGCAGCCTCATCTTCTAGTCTTGCCTCCACCCCCAAACTTATTATTCAAGGCTGGTGCCACTCCACTGCAGTCTGTGCCTCCTGAGCGTCACAGTGCCCTGTCTTCTGGGACTGGTAAAAACACGGCATGAACATTCAACCTTGGAGAATGCAAGTGAGTGGGTCTGTTTTCAGGATAAAGATGGGTTAGCCTGCCCAAGAGCCAAAGATAGCTTGTTTTTCTCCATATAACCAAAAATTTTAGCATGAGCTCCACATGGTAAAATTTCCTGAAATTTATTCTGTGTTTAATTTCAAGAAGAAGAAATATTGGGTTGGGGAATAAGTTCGTAGCGTTTTTACCGAACACTTTTATTTAAACAAAAAACAATAATTATATCAATAACTTCATCAATTATATATTCGCCGTTGCTGTTTACAACCTCTTCCCACCTCTCGACCAATTTGTTGATGCCGTTCTGCCAAAAATCGCCTGGTCTGGTGTCAAAGAAGTTGTTGAGCCAGTTTTTAAGGACCTCTTTGTTATCGAAGGTAACACCCTTCATATGGTTTGACAGGGAGCGGAAAAGATGGTAATCGGTCGGTTTTAAGGTCCGGAGAATACAGCAGATGCTGAAGGACCTCCCATTCGAGCTCTTGGAGTGCGGCTTTGATGACTTTTGCAACATGGGGCCTGGCGTTGTCGTGAAGGAGTATGGTTTGACCATGTCGATCAGGTCTTTTCAGTCAAATAGACTCATTCACGCGGTGTAGCTGGGCAATGTAGAGCTCCTTGTTGACCGTGGCATTCTTTTCGAGCATTTCCCAGTTCTTCATCGAATTCAGAAGGCCTTCTGCTGCGGCACGTGTCATCGACGTCAAAGTCGCCATTTTTGAACTTTGCAAACCATTTCCGTGCTGTAGACTCACCTATGACGCCTTCTCCATACACGTCGCAAATGTCCCGGGCTGCTTCGGCAGCTTTTTGACCTCGATGAAAAGCAAAGAAGAGCAGGTGTCAAAAATGTTGATTTTTGCCTCCTGGGTATTCCATTTCTAAGCCTCAAAACTAATAAAAAATTAAATAACTCAAAAATACAATTAACATAGTTTTGTAGAGCAGAAAGAGTTTTATCAAATGAATACTTACCCTTTGCCAAACAGCAAACAAATCGTTGTAAAATAAAAGAAAATATAAAAACGCTATGAACTTATTCCCCAACCCAATATATAGCATTCTTCAGTGAATGAGTTTAATGAAATAAGTTTAATCAAATGGCATAATTATTTTTTTAGTTGAAGTTATTTCAATAAATAAAAATTTTACATTTTCTAAAATTTGCTTTTTAAAAAATGATTATCAAGGGGACTATATAGTATAAAGAAATAACACTGGAGTAGGAGTCAGGACACCCAAGTTCTAACTCGGTCTCAGCCACTAAGTTGGTATATGACCCGAGTCTCATCATTTTTCTGGGTCTCCCATTTTCTTATTAATGCAATTAAAGCTTTAGACAAGTTGATATCTTAGGCTCCTGTTAGAACTAACATTCTATGACTCTAACTTATTGCAACTAATGAACTCACAAATCTACTGATTTATGTAGATTACTGCAATATTATAACACTATAGATATAAATTATCATAATATAAAATGTTTATTCCCAATGGATGAATAACAGCTGTTTTAGAAAGAATCTCACATGCCAGTGATGTGACATTGTTTTTCTAGGTACCTTCCTCTCACTGAAAGGAGCTGTGCTCACATTCTCCTGCATGGACCGAGCTGGTGGGTTAATGCAGCCACCATATGAAGTCTGGAGGGACCCGAACAACATAGATGACAATGAGAAATCTTGGAGAAGGAAACTGGTCATGAACTGCCCCTCTCCGTCACAAGAAATAGGAAATCATCAGTATACAATCATCTGCTCAGAAAAACAAGCCAAAGTTTTCTCACTGCCTTCTCAGACTTGCCTTTACGTCCATAACATCACCGAGACATCTTTTATTCTGCAAGCAGACGTGGTGGGCATGTGTAACAGTGCCTGCTTGGCCTGCTTTTGTGCCAATGGGCACATCATGATAATGAGGTACTTGCTTCTTTATAAGTTCTCTGGTAATCACAACAGTGCCGACAAGGTACAGTTCTGAAATGCATATGTGTAATGTGCAATATGCTATCAAGAAGCAACCTGAGATCCTTCTGAAGTTTATTGTTTGACAATTTGAAGAGCTTAACTTTTTTAATTTAATTTTTTTTTGCTAACAATGCTTTGCATTGTGAATAAAAAATATATTTTAATTGACATTAAGGAATCTAAGGAAAGAGTGATTTCCCAGTCATTCACACATTCGTTCAGCAAACATTTATTGAGCATATATTATCTCCCAGAAGCTATGCCATGCACTGGAAATACAAAGATGAATAATCTATAAGGAAAAATAAATGAACTGTACTTTTACTATGTTTCATAGTCCACACAAGAATTTTACATGCATAATTTAATTTGATCCTTCTAGCTTCTCTAAGACATAGAAAATAATTATAGGTATTTGTTGCCTGACCTGTGGCGATGCAGTGGATAAAGTGTCAACCTGGAACTCTGCGGTCGCTGGTTTGAAACCCCAGGCTTGCCTGGTCAGGGCACATATGGGAGTTGATGCTTCCTGCTCCTTACCCCCCCCTCTTTCTCTCTCTCTCTCTCTCTCTCTCTCTCTCTCTCTCTGTCTCTCTCTCTCTCTCTTTCTCTCCCCTCTCTGAAATGAATGAAAAAATAAAACAAAAGGGAAATAATTATTTGCATCCACTATTTTACATATGTTAATAAAATAACCTCTTCCCCACTACCACCCATTAATTTGACTGAATCTAGCATGGTAATCTATTTAACTGGGTTTGTTTTGGACTCCTTTAAGGAGCTTAGTCACTTTAAATGCCATAACATATACTTTTAAATATTTTTTTCATACTGAGTATTTGAAATCCAGTAAAGAATCCATACTTACAGAACATCTCAACTCAGACAAGCCACATACCAACCCCTCAACAGGCACATGTGGTAGTGGCTCCCGTAACAGACAGCAGAGTGATAGAGCCTCATGAGAAGCTTATTCCAACAGCACTTATTTCAGTCCCATTTTGCATGGTAAGATTTTAGGGTTCAAACTGTAATTACAAATTACTCTGATATGGGAAATTAGTACTTATTTTTTTCAAGGTGCTGGTTTTATGATCTGGGATAATTTTACATCATTGTGCATACTGGAATTAGTTGGATGGTTTCAAAATTTGAGATATAATTACAAGTTCACTTTACTCCTTTTGGCATTAGAGGTGTGACTTAAAAGAAATGAGACTGGTTTTCCTAAGTAGTTTATAAAACTGGCTCTAATGACAGTATCCGAAGGGACAGTCTAATGAATTTAAATGAAATCATTGGCTACATTAGGATAAGCATATAGCCATTCAGTAAGACACCGAAGATGGGTTGTCTTCATTTGGATATGCGAGTTCTCAACTATTATTTATAACTTACTCGCATTCCCTGACCGTGCTTATTTATTAATCATGCCTTCAGTGCAGGTGCCCTAAGTCATAGGTAATTTTCATCTCCTGTGTGTAGAGGGGGTAAAGGAACAGGGAGCAAAGCCACTCCATTCCCAGACACAGTGAACTGGACCCAGTCCAGGTCTCCATCAGGGTACATATAACCTCCTCAGACTGAGGAGTTTTGCCTTAAAGTCCAAGTATCCAGTCAAGCACTTTCCAGAGGTAGTGTTTCCACCGTAACCAAAGACTATAACCATAGTGTAGGAACCGATGAAATGCTGCAAAAAGTATCCTGAAATGGTTGGCCACTGCATTTAATCCATTCTTCCAGGACATGTGCTAAGTATCTAACTGGATTAAGATAGAAAAACCATGCCCATGATATTTTGTCTATACAATTTTATGTCAAAGTCAGTTTATTACCACTGAGGCTCCAAGAGATTAAAAAGAAGTGACCATAAAATAGTGATATAAAAATTACTATTTTTCTGGCCCTGGCCGGTTGGCTCAGCGGTAGAGTGTCGGCCTGGCGTGCGGGGGACCTGGGTTCGATTCCCGGCCAGGGCACATAGGAGAAGCGCCCATTTGCTTCTCCACCACCCCCTTCCTCTCTGTCTCTCTCTTCCCCTCCTGCGGCCAAGGCTCCATTGGAGCAAAGATGGCCTGGGCGCTGGGGATGGCTCCTTGGCCTCTGCGCTAGAGTGGCTCTGGTTGCGGTGGAGCAACGTCCCAGAGGGGCAGAGCGTCGCCCCCTGGTGGGCAGAGCGTTGCCCCTGGTGGGCGTGCCGGGTGGATCCCGGTCGGGCGCATGCGGGAGTCTGTCTGACTGTCTCTCCCCGTTTCCAGCTTCAGAAAAATACAAAAAAAAAAAAATTACTATTTTTCTGTAAGGATCTGCCATTTTATACAGAGAAATGAAAAGGTTCCAACAATTTGAATATGAAATGTGGATTTGCTTTTTTCCATGCAGCCTACCTAGTCTTCGCCCAATGTTGGATGTAAATTATTTGCCACTGACAGACATGAGGATAGCACGGACATTTTGTTTTACCAATGAAGGACAGGCATTGTACCTCGTTTCTCCTACTGAAATTCAGCGGTTAACATACAGCCAGGAGATGTGTGATAATCTACAGGTGGGTTAGGCACATTTATAAAAGAAAAAAAAATCAATGGAATGGCTGTAAAAAGAGAGCGAATGAGAGAGATGTCTGAAAGCTGAAGTATTATTGGGCTAGACAATAAATATGCCTTCCCTAGAATATGTCTTGAATGTAATTTTCATCACTGGGACCATACCAAACTCCAATGTGGTTCTAGGTATATACAGAAAAAGAGAAGAGGGCAAAATGGGAAGATTATGCATAAAACAGTGGTGCCTTGAGATATGAATTTAATTTGTTCTGTAACTGAGCTCGTAAGTCAGTCAACTCGTATATCAAACTGCCGATTCTGGACCCGTATGCCAACGCGCCAACTAGTGGCAGCTTCCCAAATCATGACTCGTATCTCGGAATTTCGCTCGGATCTCGAACAAAAATATGGACCGAGTCGCAGCTCATATCTTAAAAAAAAAAAAAAAAAATTGTATGTTGGTCTGTTCATATCTCAAGGTACCACTGTACTAACAATTATTTTTTGTTTTGTTTAGTTTTGTTTTTGCCTGTGGAGAATGCCCTGAAAGATTATAAACTCCTCCTCCAGGGTGGAGAGTATGTGTGTGCCCACAGAAACTGCATACAGTTCAGGGAGTTCATGGACTTGTTTGTAAGAAAACTGAATCTAAGAGCCATACAAAATAAATACATATTTATTCTGTGGGTTAGAATTGGGCGTTTGCCTTTGATCATAGCAATAAGCAGAGCCTAGAAACAGAATAAATATTAAAGCCTATGTAACCTTGGGTAAGTAAAAGTGATCACAATTTTTTTAAATATCTTAGAAATTTTATTAGTTCAGTCCCAAATTACAAAGAAGAAATCTAAAATTATTCATTATATAGAAGCTTAGAGTATAAGCTCTCAACTACTTAAGTTGTATTTTTCACACTTGTATAACTTTGGGTATTTTACTTAACCTACCTGTATGCTCTGCCTTAGAGCATCATTGTAAGAATTAAGAAAGAATTCCTACAAAGAACTGAGCACAGTGCCTGGAATATAGTTGTTTTTTAAATAAGTAATAATAAATATTGTTGTTATTCAACAAGTGCAGAGTTTTACTCTGTGCCTTGTACTTGACTAGGCTCTAGGAATGCAATAATAAACGAGATACAGGTCCCTGCCTGCTGGTGTAGAGGGAGAGATAGGTACACAGACAACCACAGTACTCTGTGGAAATGCTGTCTGTAGATGGATGTGCAGGGACTGGGGAGACCTCCAAGAGGGGTACCTGGGTTGGTGAACAGAGAGAGGGAGTAGTTAGAATTCTGAAGGGTTAGTAGGAGTTACCCATGAGAATGAATGGCTGGGGATGGAAAAGGTAATGATAGTCTTGACACAGAATGCCATGCGAAAGCCCAGAGGCTCAAGAAACTGCCAACAAAGTTCAGAGTTGGAAAGTGAAAAGAATGGAGGGATGGTGCTGGAAAATTAGTCAAGAATAGAGCTTGGAGCCTGACCAGTGGTGGCACAGTGGATACATCACTGGGATGCTGAGGTCCCAGGTTTGAAACCCCGAGGCCGCTGGCCTGAGTGTGGGCTCACCAGCTTGAGTGCAAGGCTGCCGGCTTGAGTGTGGGATCATAGACCCGACTCCATGGTCTTTGGCTTGAAACCCAAAGTCACTGGCTTGAGCAAGGGGTCACTGGCTCACCTTGAGTCCCCCAGTTGAGGCACATATCAGAAAGCAATCAGTGAACAACTGAAGTGTCACAACTACGTGTTGATGCTTCTCGTCTCTCTCCCTTCCTGTCTATCCCCATCTGTCCTCTCTCTGTCTCCTTCACTTGGGAAAAAAAAATAGATCTTGGAGCATTTTGTAAGCTCCTTAAGGAATTCTGGCATTTATCCTACAAGGGCAACAGAAAATTATTTTTAAAATTTAGCAAATTTGTTCATTGTAACTAGTATTCTGGTTACAGCATGGCAATTGGTTTTGAGGAATTAAGACTGAAGGGAGGGAGAACCATTAGGAGGCTTTTAAAAAATAATTAAGGCCTAAAATAACAGTGGCTTGAAATAAGACAACCAGCAGTGAGGATGGAGAAAAGTTAGCAGATTCCAAAGCTAAGAAGTGTAAGCTGTTGGATTGGAGGATTATTAGAGGTAGACGTGAGGGAAAGAAAGGAATTAACAACTACTCCTGGGGTTCTGGCTTGGGAAACCAAATAGACGGAATACTGTCCTTTCCAAAGAGAAAGAATTAGGAGGAAGAGCACAGGTCTGGTGAGGAGAGGTGAGGGAGGTGATGAAGATGCAGTCATACTGCGAGTTCATAGACAAACTGATATTAAGTCACAGAGTTGTGGCTGATGAGCCTTCCTCCATATTGGTAGTTCTCATTTTGATCTGCTTTAGAAAGACCGGGAGATCAAGTTTAAACTACAGATAACTGGAGGACATCTTGTAGAGTCTGATTTAGTATGTGTGGAATAGAGCCTGAGCCTCTGTGTTTCTAACAAGATTTTTCCCATTTCTAAAGCACACCAAATATTGAGAGCAATGGTATCTCATCATGCAGTTCTGCCTGTTTGACTCATTTAAATTATCTTGAGCCATTTCATAATTTTATACTTGATATAAAAATAAATCCATTTGAATCCATTTTAACACAATTTAAATTAATAAAAATTTAAAAATTTAAATAAATAATAATAAATCCACCCTTTCTCCATATACCACCAAAAGCTTCCAATTGCATGGGGCAATCCATGCTTGGCTGAGGAGAGGACCAGGATGGGCGGGGCTACGATAATTGCAAAAGATGAGAAGTCAAGGTTAAGAGTCATTATTCAGTTGAAAATTAACCCTAGAATGAATATATTATCTTCCCATGTTTTCTAATTCTAAAGGGAAGAAGAGCACAGAAAAAATGGAAATTTTAGGATGTCAGTTATTGGAGAAGGGAAGGAGAAAGAGGAGAAAGAAACACCAGAGACAGAACTGGGAGCAAAGCAAAAGTCGCCAGGAAAATACGGAAAGCAAACTGTCTTTTCACGCTGTGCTCTAACAACCAGTGTTATCTTTGACCTGTTCATTTATTTGTAGTTACTCCAATGCTTTTTTCTTTGAATTTGGTACAGGACATGCTGGGAGATTTGTTTACTCCCATAGAGACACCAGAAGCTCAAAACAGAGGTTTTCTAAAGGGACTGTTTGGTGGAAGTGGACAAACATTTGACAGAGAAGAGCTCTGTGAGTAAAGTCCTCATTATAAAGCTGTATCACAAAGTAGAAGGCCTATGTGTGTGTGACTGTAATGTAATATGTGATTTCAAATTCTAGACTAAATTATTTTGCTTCTATATCATGAAAATTATCAAACATGAAAATTATTTATCAAAAATAAAATTGATCACTTTATATTAGGAAGTAGTTTAACAAAAAAGTACATGAAATTCATACCAATAACCAGTAAGTTAATACATGTGTCATTTGCAGGTAGATCATGCCTGCAAGGCAGGGTGAAGACATTTGGTATTACAGTCTGGGGAAAAAAACATTTTTGAATCTGCCTACCTCTTATCCACTGCTGGGAAATAGATTCTTTATTCAGAACACAAGGTTTATCAGTGCTACAGAATCAATTACTTTTAATATGTACCACTAAGAACTCGAACAATAATCAAAAAGCAGTAGAAAGATACTAGGGAACATTTTTAGAAAGAATATATTTTCCTCACACACTGTTAGTGGGATTATAAATTTGTGCAGCCACTATGGAAAGCAATACAGGTATTCCTTTTTAAAAAGTTAAAAATAGAGCTGCCATACAACCCAGCAATTCCACTTGTGGATATTTATTCAGAGAAAACAAAAACATTATTTTGAAAACATATGCGCACCCCTGTGCTCACTGCAGCGTTATTTACAGTAACCAAGATATGGAAGCAGCCTAGGTTTCGATTGGCAGGTGAATGAAAAAGAAGATGTGGCACATGTACACAATGGAATATTTCTCAGCTATAAAAAGAATGAACTCTTGCGATTTGAGGCAATATGGATGGACCTAGAAGGTGTTATGCTAAGTGAAATAAGTCAGACAAAGATAAATACTATAATTGCACTGCCGCGTGTAATCTGAAAAACAAAACCAATGAGCAAAACAAAAACAGACCCATAGATACAGAAAATGTTTTCCAAAAGGGAGGGAGTTAAAAAAAGTTTGAGGGAAGAATGTTTTCCAGAATATATCATCACCTTTGACCTTGCAGATCGCTTTTCTCTTAAACTTTGACCTATGCAAACGATCTAGGTACTTCCACACAATCAGTATTCTTCAGCCATTAGAATGCGTGAAATTAGATGCCTTCAACCTCATGGACAAACCTTGAAAACATCATGCTAAATTAAAGAAGGAAGACAAAAAGAGTCACACATTGTATGATTGATTCCATTTATAGAAAATGTCCAGAATGGGCAAATCCATAGAAACAGAAAGTGGATTCGTTGTTGCCAGGCACTGGGCAGGAAGGGATTGGGAGTGACAGCGGTGCGCAGTGGGCATGGAGTTTCTCTCGGGGGCGGGGGGGGGGGGGGGGGGAGGAGATGGGAATGTTCTAAATTAGATGGTGGTACTTGCCCAGCTCAGTAAGCAGTCTACAAACCTCTGACTTGTACACTTTAAAAGGATGATTTTTATGGTATGTGAATTATATCCCAATAAGGCTCTTTTAAAAAAAATAAAATAAACCTAGATTCCATTCCTAATGTTACCTCTTTGGGAATGCTCACTAAATTTTTACCAACACTGCTGTTTTTCAAAAAAAAAAAAAAAAATTAAATCAAGTTAAAAGAAACAACTTTGTGACAGGTAAATTTTTAGTCTTTTATAAAGTAACTAAATTTCAACATATATATATTTTAGTGCCCATAATGTGAATAGCTCATTGTTTGGAATTTTACACATCACACACACACACACACACACATAAACAACTGACACCTACAAAGGCTGATAGCAGGATAAACAGAGAACACTGGAAGGAAGACTTGGGCTGAAACTTAAACAAGAGAACAGAGCTGAGATTGGAGCAGACACTACTGCGGGTTCAGTGAGTCCACACATGTTGGGAGCATCCCAGTGCAGCAACACCAGGGATGTGACTAGGGGGCTTCCTGTCAAGGTGGCAGAGCAGGTAAATTCGCTCACCTCCTCCCATGTACTAGACTTACTGCAGTGATCCCTCCGTGCGGTACATACATGTCTACTCACTGTGTGGTACTCCTAAAACTAATATTGTATGTCAGCTGTAAAACAAAATAAAATGACCAAAAACTGTAATGATGCCATAGTGAATGGAACACACACACACACGCACACACACACACGTACAAAGGGCATATGGCCACAGTTTCTCACAGTCTCTCAGCCACCTTTCTTGGGTACGTGCTAACACCTCCACGTACATGTCTATGATAGGGTAAGAGAATTTAATATAAGTCCTTGGTGGTAAACTTGACAGTAACTATTTGAATTACTGACAAATGTTTTCAATTGCTATGGCTTGAATTCCCAGTTGGAGAAGCCACCGCAGGGAAAGCCTCCCGCAGCCTGGCGCAGCACATCCCGGGCCCCGGGAGCGTGGAAGGGGTGAAGGGCGCGGCCGGAGGGGTGATGGGGGAGCTGACCCGCGCGCGGCTTGCCCTGGACGAGAGAGGCCAGAGGCTCGGCGAGCTGGAAGAGAAGACCGCAGGCATGATGACCAGTGCAGAAGCATTTTCCAAACATGCACACGAGGTAAACTGCCCAAGTAAATATGGGCCTCTTCATACAGTAATAACTTTATTTTTCTCTTTTCTGAGTGAGAGGAGGGGAGATAGAGAGACAGACTCCCGCATGTTCCCCAACCAGGATCTACCCAGCAACCCCTGTCTGGAGCTGATGCTCTGCCCAGATGGGGCCATGCTCGCAACTGCACCATTTTTAGCACCTGAGGCAGAGGCTCCATAGAACCATCCTCAGCACCTGGGCGATGCACTCAAGTCAGTGGAGCCATGGCTGCAGGAGGGGAAGAGAGAGAGTGAGAAAGGGGAGGGAGAGGAGTGGAGAAGCAGATGGGCGCCTCTCCTGTGTGCCCTGACTGGGAATCGAACCCAGGACATCTACACGCCAGGCTGACGCTCTACCACTGAGCCGACTGGCCAAGGCCTAAAGTAATAACTTTAAACATTTAGGTTCAGCACAAGAAAGCTTAAACAGAGATGCCATTGTAAGTCATCCTGTGTGAGAGGCAAGGTGACCTGGATCTCATCACAGTATAAGTAGTATAACCCCACCAGTATTTGGAAGAAAAAACACTTTTTAAAAAATACTATAACACATTGATACTTCATTATCTTAGAGGATAATGTAAAAGAAAATCCCCCGTTCGTGCTGATCCATGTGGGTGCAGATCGTGCGTCGCCTGCCCCGCTGGTGCTCAGGGAGACTCCGGGCTCCCAGGGGTGCGGGCAGCGAGCCTGGGCCCCACACCCTCCATGTTGTCTCAGCCATTTAAAACGGTGTCCTGTCAGCGGAGTCTTTACCGCTTGTTTTTCTAAATAAAAAAGTGTTTTTCATTATTTTACAAAATAAAGGAAGTTTTATAAGTTTTAAGATTTACTGAGACAGTCATGGTTAACTCATTATGAGTTTGCTGGATTAGCACTATTAAAGATTCTTTTTAACATCTCATAGTGACTATTTTTTCTTTGCAGTTAATGCTGAAATATAAGGATAAGAAGTGGTACCAATTCTAAACTTCTAAAGAAGCTGTGACTGCTTAGAGAAGCCATTATTCAGGGAAACCAAATTTATTCCCAGCATCACTATTCAACTGCTAGAAGCCAGTTTCTTCTACAAAATATTCCATTACATCCATGTGACGTTATCATGAGAGAGACGTATCAGAGACGCCGCACGACCGCAAGGCTGGACCCTGTTAGAGGCCAAGGTATGGCTGAGCCTGCCTCTGCCCCGTGGATGGAGCCTCGTCTCGGCATGTCGTTCGCTAAGGATTTACATGTAGGAACTATGGGGAGTCCTTCTGATTTGAAAAAATCCTGTACAAACAAAAGCATTAATGCACTTAATGAAAAAAAAAATCTTTGCATGATAAATTAACATCTTAAGAGGACAAGAAAACAAAGCATGTTGTGACAGAAGAAAAAAGATTAATGGTAAACTATTTTTATAAATTGGGCCACACCTGACAATTTAAAAAATCTACATTAGAACTTACCAGTGCATTTCAAGTACATTTGCCATACCCAACCAAAAAGGAAAAGAAAACAGAACCAAAGTTTTCTTCTCATCTGTAACTTTCATTCTACTAAAATACCATTGAATTCTGATGGCAAGAGTCTGACTAACATTCCTCTCGCTCCATAATGTCTTACTTCACTCACAGTTCTTGGTCATAACCAAGTATTGCCGGTTTAGTAAATCATTTCTAATGCAATTAATTCCATTTCTACCACTTGCAGAACAAGTTGCTGTTTTTAGTCACAAACCATGCAGGGTTGGGACACCTCAAAGCATTTTTTCAGCCTGGTTTTGCTCTCTGCAGGAGAGCTGACTGATAGGTTTGGGGAAACTAGACTATAGGAACAATGCAATTAGCTTTGATTTCACACACTCTGGTTTCAGTTTCTAATGCGATACATTTTTAATGTCCATTTGTATCCTTATCTGCCAGTGATGCAGTGTATTACTGTTCAAACCCGGTGGGGTCTTCAATTCAAAGGTGCTCTTGCAGCCTGACACTCACAGACCAAACTGGTCATTCTCTTTAGCATGATTCAGTAAAACCTCAGTTAATGTTCTGGGAAAGGGATTCTGATTTATTACATTTCTGATTAACAAGGGCTTTCATTAGAAAATAATTTTGGTTCAATACTTATTATTGAAAATCTTTATAAAATATAGTGAGGTTTTTGCTAACTTGGCCTCAGTAACCATTATGTGCAAAGAAATATACAGTTTAATGATACAAAATCAATAATTTTGTCATTCATTAGACTAAAAAAATATAAACCAGAGGATTACACCAATAGATACCAAATACCTGTTCCTTATTAATGTTTTCAAAGTGACATAAATATACTTAACATGGTAACAGGCATCTACCGTAACTCAGCAGACAACCGGAGGCAAAGTCAACACACACACCTGCTAGCACTACCGAACATGAGTCTGAGTCAGAAGTTATAGGAATGAGGATGTGCAGATTCCAGGACCCATCCTGGAATATTTTTTTAAAATGATGGCTTTAGCTTATTGAACTTTGATTAATCAAGGTCTTACTAGATACACATTTTATGTTTTAAGAATTCACCATTTCCCTGAAGTCCAGGTTATTTTAACAGCCAAAAATAGTATTTCTTGTTTTTTTTTAAGATTTAAAAAAAAATTTAGTGAACTTCTTTGAAGTGGTACTTCCTTTAAATGTTCTTAATAATTTTGAGAAGGGCAAAGGTGATTGAAAGAGTCAGCAAATGTTCACCAGGGTAGCATTTCTCCTAGTCCTGCGACCCACCTGATCTCATAGACGCCTCTCCATGAGCCTCTTCAGACGCCTGGGAACAGCCTTAGGAAACAAGCCTGACTTGGAAATACAACACGCATGATACATAATGACGCATAACATTATATAGTAAAAATATTAAAGAAATCTGAGACCAGGATTTGGGAAACATTGGTAGTCAAATCGCAGTGCACAATTGTACATTGGTTTCAAAGACCTAGTTTTTTGATTTTCTGAACAGATACCTTTATCATTTCTATATTTAAAAAAAAAAAAACTTTAAAAATCTAAAATAGTTTTTAGGAACAATGAAATTCATTCCAAAGTGGCATTAAGTGCAGTGAATACCTCTGAAGGCCCAGTAAGTGTTGATTAACTTGTTCTTCATGAGGGTTTCTAAGCAGTGGCACTGCTGACTCATTCTTTGTCGTGGACTGTTCTTTGCACCATTGGGTGTTCGGCAACATCCCTGGCCTCTGTCCACCAGATGCCAGTAGCAACCCCTGAGTAATGACAATCAAAAAATGTCTCCAGCCATTGCTCCCAATTGAGCTCCCACTGTTCTACATCATTTAAAGACAGCTTAAGTGTGAATATATATGTCTTGTATAAAAGTAGACATCATAAGTGCACAGTGTCTTAAAACGATAAATTATTTTACCCAAATTGACAAATGTTTCATACATAATAAAATACTATTTTGGAGAAAACTTACATGAATCAATAAAAAATAAGTTACAGAATATGTATTTTAAAGCATAGAAAAAATACCTAAAAGGACAATATAGCATTTTGCAATGGAAGTGCTTAAAACTCTGGCTTTATTGAACAGATCAAAAGTTTGTCATTAGCACAATTGAGAGTAAACAGGTGCTTCCAAAATGGTTGAAAAGAATAGGTTCTTTTGAAATGTGTCTTACAATCTTGTTTTTACAATCTCATTCGTAATGTAAGGGTGACTTTATTCCACAAACTCCTGATTAGTAGAATACAAATTAATGAGGTTTTACTGTATCAAAATTATTTTTATAATTCAAAGAGATAGCAATAACAAGAATCTAACGTGGATGTGATTTCTCTCTTTGGACATTTCTGTTCTGTTGCGCTCACCTTCGCACATGCACACACACACGCCATCAGTATCACCATTATTATCATCACCTTTAGTGAGTACTATTGATCCATGTATTTCTTTACATCTTCTTATCTACTACTTAAATGTCTTGCCTCTATCTTAGAAGAAAAATACTCTTAATAATTTGGACAGTGATGGAGAAAATGACTCTGAGCCTTAGTTGTCATCAAAATTACATTCTGTTTGCTAAAGTGTCATCAGAAAATAAGGCTTGCAAACCAGTCTCTCAAGTTGACCTTATAGTCCTCTGACTCCCTCAAGAAAAGCCGTTCGAGGAGAAAGTGGGCCTCTGCATTCTGTTCACCAGTGGGAAGCTAGAAGCATTCATTTTTCTGGTTCTAATAATAAGCAATAATTCCTATCATGAAATCATTCACTAACCCTGTCATCTGGAGGGATGGATGACTGATTATCTTTTATGTTAATCTCTTACAAAAGCAGTACTACTGATTCTGCTTCCTACACTTCCCTGAGACCCAGATTTAGTGCCCTGGTCACCATCAGGGCCATTGTCTGACTGACTTTGGAAGGGCAGTGACAGAACTGAGATGTTTTCCAATCAATTAGTCATAAAGACATTTTTCAAATCTTTTCTACAGCCTTTGAATGATTCTCAAGCTAATAAATCAGAATCCAGGTTTCTATTCCACAAAGATCTTAAGAGATTGGAAAGGAACAAGTTACTGCCAGAGTCCTTTTACGTGACCCATGTGTCTAGTTTTAAAGGTCCCAATTGTCCGTTGTCTGCATTCAGGGAGGACCACAGCTTTGAAAACCGAGGGGTGGGAGGCGGTATGCCCTAGGTTGATTGAGGAAAATTAAGATTAGTTCTTTTTAAGATACTTGGTTGTAAATGTTTGGCAGAGGGAAAAGGAAGAGGGTCTAGAAAACTAAAACTCCCCTCCTGGGTTTAGGGACACTGGAAAACCAGGAGTGAAGCTGTGTGATTACAGCCTGTCCCTTGGGGAGACACAATGCCAAGCAAACGTTCCCGTCAGGCCTTGCCCTCTGCAACAGGAGAGAAACGCTTCTCCACCTGTCCTGTAGAGCGTCAGCTTCGTTTCTGACTCGGGACCACGTCACATACACACTGGCCCGATACCACCATTCCAGGGAGCACCGTTGTCACGTAGCAGGTGTATCTGCAGACAACATAACCCTGAAAGGATGAAATACAGAATAGGTAAGGTCCTACCTGGGAAAGGAAGAAGAGGGTCAATTTGAGGCAAGAGGGTTAGGGTGGGGAGGGACCCGGAAGCCAGGGGGAAGTGGAAAAGGCTTTGATGAGGAACCAGAGGCACTGAAGGGTGCAGTTATTTATATATTTATATAGGGCAGTGACTCTCAACCTTGGCTGTACAGAAGAATCACCTAAGGAGCTTTTAAAATCCCCAATATATCAAAATCTCTCAAAGTTCTGAGAACCAAACATAAGCAGTTTTAGAAGTCTCCAAGGTGGTTCCAATGTCCAGCCAAGGTTGATAACCACCACTTTATGGCCAACTAAAAAAAAACCATTTGTCTACCATGCCTGGTGTCCAAGCACCACGTCTGAGGGTCAGGGGTGGAGGAGATACCGTGCTGGCTGGCTGGATGTTCATTTTTTATCACAACCCAAAACAAATGTTCTCTGCTAATTTCTGACCTGCCAGTACCCCATTAACTCTTAATAACTGTGATTTTTTTCCTTTGTGAGTTGGCCATTAATTATTCCAATTGAAACATCTAGGTTTTGATTATCTTACACATATGACATCACAAAACACCAGAAATATCATAAGAAATTCAATAGCATGTAAATCTAAGTGGAAAACCAATTTTCAATAGTTGTATAGTGGAAGTGCTCAAAACCATCATTTACTAAATCAGGCACAAATTTATTATTCATTCTTTATTTGGAGGAGATATGGGAACTGAACTTGATCCTAGCAAGAAGGGAGAGCAGCTCTTCCTCTCTGGTGGTTGTCTTAGCTCCCAGGGTCTCTTGGATTCATTTTCTTAGTAACTGGATATGTGTTTAAAGGGAGAAGAATGCTTGTATCTCACTATCTGGCCTCCAGTGTTGAAAGAGTGCTTTTTTACCTTCAAAAAGGGAGAGTCCGCCTATCCCAGGCAATGCTACTCAGTGAGAAAACTCGAGAGAGTGCTCCCCTCTCAGACCACTCCCCTCCAGTATTGGCCCACCCTTCTCAACTGCAAAGCCAGAGAATAAACTAGATGGTGGTTATGGACAAGTGTACACAGGATCAAATCTCTAATAACCTATAATTTTTAGTACTTAATTATGTGATGTTTTATTCTAGGAAATAAGAAACAGATGATATCATTGATGTATCTTTCTTTCATCTTCAGAACTTTTGCATCTTTTCAGAAAATGACAGATTACTATTTTTCTGTTGCATTCAGCAATTGTGACTATACTAGAAATTCTTGTAGTCTGTAGAGATAACAATAAAATTGTTTATGTTTGTACATAGATGCTCTCGAATGTTATAATATCATGAACTACTAATGATTTTGGCCAAGATTAAATATGGACAGAGGTAAGACCTTCATTTGCAGCACCATGAACCATGGTTTTACAAAGTATAATTGTTTTAAGAACGCAGGGAGGTGGGTGGGGAAGCAATGTACATCATATATATTTCAACTGAAAAAGGTAAAGTAATAAAACAAAACACAAATTTCCTAAACTCCAAAAGGGTAGAAATAGCCATTCAAAATTTCCATCAAACAGAGGAGATGTGTAACTCTTCCCTGTATTGGAAGACTTCGCAATTTTTGAGGCTCTTGACGGATTTTACCCTTGGCGAAGTACAAGATAAGACTTAGTTTGGTGAGAGTGCAGCATGAGGGACTGAGGCTGAATGAGATGTGTGTATTGCATTCACATTGTACTTCCTCACTTCTTTTTTTTTTAAACTCAGGCTTCAATCCCAGTAACAATAACATAAGCTATGATTATAATAAACATTCATCAACCCAATCAAATTAGCTGCAGATGGACCCCAGAGAGAGTGCGCTCTCTAGCTCCTCTGTTTCGCTCTGCAGGTAACTCTTCTTCAGGTACTTTCTTTGCACTCCCCTACACCGTGGCCTCAGCCAACTCGTCATAGTCTTCAAAATCTAAGTATTTCAGGAAAAATTTCCCATCACCACAATTTTCCTCCTAATTTTGGTTCCATATAAAAATGAAAAAAAACCCAACTAACCCAAGCTAAAAAAAGAAAAAAGAAACCCTAAGCTAAAAAAAATATATTTTATTTTATTTTATTTTATTTTTTGAGAGAGAGAGAGAGGGACAGACAGACAGGAAGGGAGAAAAATGAGAAGCATCAACTCACAGTTGTGATATTCTTTGATTGCTTTCTCATATGTGCCTTGACCAGGGGGCTACAACTGAGCCAGTGACCCCTTGCTCAAGCTAGTGAAATTTGGACTCAAACCAGCAATGACAGGGTCATGTCTGTGATGCCACATTCAAGCTGGTGAGCCCATGCTCAAGCCAGTGACCTCGGAGTTTCTAACCTAGGTCCTCAAGTGTCCTGGGCCAATGCTCTATCCACTGTGCCACTGCCTGCTCAAGCTAAACATTGTTTTTTATTAAAAGTGCAAATACAAGCTCTTGACTGATAGGCTCTGAGCCTTGGCCAGTTGGCTCAGTGGTAGATCATCAGCCCAGTATGTGGATAGTCCTAGATTTAATTCCTGGTCAGGACACACAGCAGAAGCGACCATCTGCTTCTCCACCCCTCCCTTTCCCCCATTTTTCACTCTTTCTCTCTCTTCCCCTCCCACAGCTATGGCTTGATTGTTTCAAGAGCATAATCCCAGGTGCTGAGGATGGCTCTATGGAGCCTCTGCCTCAGGCACTAAAAATAGCTCAGTTGCCAAGCAGTGACCCTAAATGGGCAGAGCACTGGCCCAGACTGAGGTTGCCAGGTGGATCCCAGTTGGAGTGCATGTGGAAATCTGTCTGTCTCCCCTCCTCTCACTTGGAAAAGAAGGAAAAAATGTACAAATATAGCCTGACCTGTGGTGGTGCAGTGGATAGAGCCTCGACCTAGAACACTGAGGTCACTGGTTCAAAATCCTGGGCTTTCCTGGTCAAGGCACAGCAATGAGCAACTAAAGTGAAGAAACAATGAGTTGATACTTCTCACTCCCTGCCTCCTCTCTCTGTAAAATTAATAAATCAAATCTTTAAAAATAGATTTTTTTTTATAAAGTACAAATATAAAGACAGACAATAAAATCCATATACCCAGGTTTCCCTTCAAGAATTTTCTCAAAGGATCCATTTATCTTTTCACCTTCTTTGTATTACAATCACTTACTCTTCACATACCTGCATTCAATATTTGGGTCAGGGCCTTGTGGTCCTCACCTGCTAAATCAGCCTCATCTAGGTTATGGATACCTTTTGGGTTCTCTGTCTGCCCTGGCCAAATTAGACTGTTCAGTGTATTTATGTCATCACGTTTTCATGAAATATTTATTTTTTCCATTTAATATAGTCACTTCTATAAATTCTTAACTTTGACTTTTGAACTTTGTTTTAAAGGCCTTTACATCTATAAAACAATAAAAATTCTCTTACATCTTCTTTACGTTCATAGTTTTATTTTTCATAAGAGGCTTTTAGTCCATCAGGAGTTCTGGGATAGGGCTCTAATTTAATATTTTGACAGATGGATAAAATACTACAACTCTATTTTTGAATGACTCACATTTTCACCACTAATTTGAAATGACATTTACATATAGACATATAAGTCTGCTTTCTAAATTCTCAAGTAATCTGTTTTTGTGTTCATATCAAACTGTTAAAGTACATATTTATAATATGTCTTAATATGTAATAGATACCTTTGATCTTTCTCAATTTTTATAGGTATTGATATTTTTTCCTCTAGGTGAGTTTCAGGATATTAATGATCTTTTTTTAAAAATCCCTGTTGAGACTTTAATTATAATTATAGTAAATTTATAGGTTAATAAATAATGATGGTTTTTGCTGTCATCACTTCCTTTAGGACATTTGGTCTAAGACAGACCACAGGTTAGCCCACAAAACAATCCTTAAAAATTCAAGAAGATGCCAGACCTGTGGTGGCGCAGTGGATAAAAGTGTCGACCTGGAACACTGAGGTCGCTGGTTCAAAACCCTGGGCTTACCTGGTCAAGGCACATATGGGAGTTGATGCTTGCTGCTCCTCCCCCCTCCTCTCTCTGTCTCTCTCTCTGTCTCTCTTCTCTAAAATAAATAAATAAATAAAAATAATTCAAATAAATAAATAAATAAAAGATGAGAAAAAAATTCAAGAAGATTGAAATCACACCAAGTATCATCTCTGACCACAGATCAGAAATCAATAACAGGAGAAAAACTGGGAAACTCACAAACACATGCAAATTAAACAATACTCTCCTAAACAACCAGTGTATCAAAAAAGAAATTAAAAGGGAAATAAAAGAGTATCCTGAGACAAAGGAAAATAAGAACACTACATATCAAAACTTATGAGATGCAGTGAAAGCAGTGCTAATAGGGAAATTCATAGCAATAAACACCAACACTAAGAAACAAGAAAAATCTGCCTGACTGATGGTGGCACAGTGGAGAGAGCATCAACCTGGGACACTGAGGTCCCAGATTCAAAACCCCAAAGTCGCTGGCATGAGTACAAAGATCTCTGGCTTGAAGCCCAAGCTCACTGGCTTGAGCAAGGGGTCACTGGCTTGGCTGAAGTCCCCCGCTGAAGTCATATAGAAGAAGCAAACAATGAGCAGCTAAAGTGCTCCTCAACTACGAGTTGATACTTCTCATCTCTCTCTCTTTCTGTCTGTGTCTCTCTCTCTCTTGCAAAAAGAAAAAAAAAGAACAAAAAAGATCTCAAATATCAACTTAACTCCATGGCTTAAGAAACTGGAAAAAGAATAACAAAGTAATCCAAAAGGCAGCATTAGAAAGAAAATAATAAAAATAAGTGAAACAGCCTGACCAGGCAGTGATGCAGCAAATAGAGCATTGGCCTGGGACGCTGAGGACCAAGGTTCAAAACCCGAGGTTCCTGGCTTGAGCATGGGCTCATCCAGCTTGAGCGTAGGCCTCACCAGCTTGAGTATGGGGTCACTGGCTTGAACACGGGATCATAGACATGAGCCTTTAATTGCTGACTTGAGCCCAAAGGTCACTGACTTGAAGCCCAAGGCCTCTGGCTTGAAAAAGAGGTCACTGGCTCAGCTGGAGCCCTCTGATCAAGGCACATATGAGAAAGCAACGAATGACTAAAGTGCTGCAACTACAAATTGATGCTTCTCATCGCTCTCCCTTTCTATCTGTCCATCCCTATCTGTCCCTCTTTCTCAAAAATAAATAAACAAATAAATGAAACAGATAACAGGAAAACAATAGAAAAAATTAACAAAAGTAAGAATAGTTCTTGCCCTGGCTGGGTTACTCAGTTGGTTAGAACATTGTCCCAGTACACCAAGGTTGCGGATTCGATCCCTCGTCAGGGCACTTAGAAGAAACCACCAATGAATACATAACTAAGTGGAACAATAAAGTGATGTTTCTGTTTCTCTCTTTGTCCCTTTCTCTCTCCCTCTAAAAATTAATAAATTTTTAAAAAACTAAGAATGGTTCTTTTAAAAGATAAAGAAAATTGACAAATCTTTAATTAAGCCAGAGATTTGTAAGCTTTTTCACCTAACGGCACACATAGACTAATTACTGAAATTCTGTGACACTCCAAAATGTAAGTTTTTTGCTGATCTGACAAAATATAGGTATAAGTTTTATTCAGTCATACCAAACAGCTATTATTGTATTGGCTGTTGTCATTTTTTTATTTGACAATCTAAAGGAAAATAGGTCAGTGCCTCTTAAGTAGTCAAGTATTGCATGTTTTTTGTTTTGTTTTGTTTTGTTTTTTTCATTTTTGTATTTTTCTGAAGCTGGAAACGGGGAGAGACAGTCAGACAGACTCCCGCATGTGCCCGACTGGGATCCACCCAGCACACCCACCAGGGGGCGATGCTCTGCCCCTCCGGGGCGTCGCTCTGCAGCGACCAGAGCCACTCTAGCGCCTGGGGCAGAGGCCAAGGAGCCATCCCCAGCGCCCAGGCCATCTTTGCTCCAATGGAGCCTTGGCTGCGGGAGGGGAAGAGAGAGACAGAGAGGAAGGAGGGGGGTGGGGGTGGAGAAGCAAATGGGTGCTTATCCTATGTGCCCTGGCCGGGAATCGAACCTGGGTCTCCCGCACGCCAGGCCGATGCTCTACCGCTGAGCCAACCAGCCAGGGCCAGTATTGCATGTTTTAAAACTCTATAGCAGTGGTCCCCAACCCCAGGGCTGCGGACCAGTACTGGTCCGTGGGCCATTTGGTACCAGTCCGCAGAGAAAGAATAAATAACTTACATTATTTCCGTTTTATTTATATTTAAGTCTGAACGATGTTTTATTTTTAAAAAATGACCAGATTCCCTCTGTTACATCCGTCTAAGACTCACTCTTGACGGTTGTCTCGGTCATGTGATACATTTATCCATCCCACTCTAAAGGCCGGTCCGTGAAAATATTTTCTGACATTAAACCGGTCTGTGGCCCAAAAATGTTTGGGGACCACTGCTCTATAGCACACCGGTGTGCCATGGCACTAGTTGAAATTGCTGAGCTAGACTAACCAATGAAAAAAAGAGTACTCAAATCAACAAAACTGTGGATGAAAGAGGAAATATTACAACTAATACCGCAGAAATACAAAAGATCATAAGAGGCTACAATGTACCATCAAAGGAACAACTAACTATACTCCAACAAATTGGACAACCTAGTAGAAATGGAAAAATTGTTAGAAATATACAAGTTACAAAGATTGAGTCAAGAAGAAATAAAAAATTTGAGCAGAGCAGTAACTAGTAAGAAGATTAAATTGGTAATCAAAAACCTCTCAGTGGCCCTGGCTAGTTTGCTCAGTGGTAGAGTATCGGCCTGGCATGTGGACGTCCTGGGTTTGATTCCCAGTCAGGGCACACAGGAGAAGTGCCCATCTGCTACTCCATTACTCCATACCTCCCCTTCATAATTCATTCATATTCTCTCTCTCTCTCTCTCTCTCTCTCTCTCTCTCCCTCCCTCCCTACACTCCTGCAGCCATTGCTCATTTGGAGCAAGTTGGCCCCTGGCACTGAGGATGGCTCCATGGCCTTCGCCTCAGGTGCTAGGAAGAGCTCGACTGCTGAGCAAAAGAGTCATGCCCCAGATAGGCAGAGCATCACCCCCTAGTGGGCTTGCTGGGTGGATCTGGTCGGGGCGCATGCAGGATTCTATCTCTGCCTCCCCTCCTTTCACTGAGTAAAAAACAAAAACAAAAAATACTTCTCTGAAAACAAAAGGCCAAGATCAGATGGCTTCACTGGTGAATTTTACCAAACATTTAAAGAATTAACACCAATCCTCAAATTCTTCCAAAAAAAATTGAATAAGAGGAGAGAACACTCTAAAACTCATGTTTTGAGGCCAGCATTACCCTGATACCAAAGCCAGAAAAGGACACTACAAGAGAGTGGGGGAGGGGGGGCAGGGAGGCGGGGAGGGGAACTACAGACCAAATGTTTATATGCCTCTCTAATGAATATGATGCAAAAATTCTCAATACAATACAAGCAAACTGAATTGAGCAGCACATTAAAAGGATCTTTTACCATGATCAAGTGAGATTTATCCCTGGGATGCAAGAATGATTCAACATATGTATATCAATAAATATGAAACATCACATTAATAGAATGAAAGATAAAAAATACATATCTCAATAGATACAGAAAAAGTATTTGACAAAATTCAACACTTGTTCATGATAAAAACTCTTAACAACTAGGCATAGAAAGAACATACCTCAACATAATGCATGCCCTATATTATATACATTCACAGCTATCATCCCACTCAATGGTGAAAGGTTGAAAGATTCCTCTCTAAGACCAGGAATTTAAGAAGGGTGCTTACTCTAACCTTTCCTATTCAGCACAGTACTAGGAGTCCTAGCCAGAGCAATCAGGCACAAAAAAAAAAAGAAATAAAAGGCATCCAAATTGGAAAGGATGAAGTAAAATGGACTCTATTAGCAGATGACATAATTTTATGTATAGAAAGTCCTAGAATTCACCAAAAAACTGTTAGAACTAATCCATAGATTCAGTGAAGTTGCAGGCTACAAAATTAACATACAACAATCGATAGCATTTCTATACATTAAAAATGAATTATCTGGGAAAAAAAAGAAAATGATCCCACATATAATAGCATCAAAACCAAAGACATACTTAGGAATAAATTTAAGCAAGGAGGGAAAAGATCTCTACACTAAAAACTACATAACACTAATGAAAGAAATAAAACACACCAAAAAATGGAAAGGCATCTTGTGTTCATGGATTGGAAGGATTAATACTGTTAAAATATCAGTACTACCGGGAGCCATCTATAGATTCAATGCAATCCTTATCAAGAATACAATGACATTTTTTCAGAAGTAGAAAAAACAATCTTATAATTTGTTTGGAACCACAAAAGACCCCAAATAGCCAAAGCAATCCTGAGAAAGAGGAACAAAGCAGTGGGCATTACACTTTCTGATTCCAAGCTATATCACGGAGCTGTAGTAGTCAAAAGAGCATGATACTAGCATAAAAACAGACACATATACCAATGGAATAGAATTGAGAGCCTAGAAATAAATCCATGCATATATAGTCAACTAGCATTTGACAAGGGAGCCAAGAATACTCAATGGAGGAAAGATAGTCTCTTCAATAAATAGTGCTGGGAAAATTGGCTATTCACATGAAACTAGACCCTTATCTCACACCAGTCACAAAAATGAATCCAAAATGGATTAAACTTAAATGTAAGACCTAAATGTATAACACTCTTAGAAAAAACATGGGAAAAGTTCTTGGACATTGGTCTTTGCAATATTTTGGATATGACAACGAAAGCACAAGCAACCAAATTAAACAAGTGGACTACATAAAGCTAAAAAGCTTCAGCATAGCAAAATAAACAATCAACAAAATGAAAAGACAACCTATGAAATGGGGAAAAAAATGTTTGCAAATCTTAAATCTCATAAGAGGTTAATATCTAAAATGTATACTTATACAACTCAATAGTAAAATAATCTCCCCCAAAACAATCAAACTATAAAAATTGGCATAGGAGCTGAGTAGACATTTTTCCAAAGAAGATATACAACTGGCCAAGAGGTACATGAATAGGTGTTCAAAATGCCTAATCATTAAGAAAATGCAAATCAAAACTACAATGAAGTATCACCTCACACCTGTCAGAATGGTTGTTATCAAAAAGATAAAAAATACAAGTGTTGGTGAGGATGTGGAGAAAAGTAAATAGTTGTGCTCTGTTGGTAGAGTTGTACATTGGTGCAGCCACTATAGAAAACAGTATGAAGAGTCCTTTAAAAATTAAAAATAGAACTGTGTGTTCCAGCATTTCTACTTCTGGGTAAATATCTGAAGAAAAGGAAAACACTTAAAGATACCTGCATCCTACATGTTCACAGAAGCATTATTTACAATAGTCAAGAAATACACACACACAGGAATATTATACAGCCATAAAAACAGAGGGGAATCCTGCCATTTCTACAACATGGATGGACCATTAGGGCATTATACTAAGCGAAGTAAGTCAGAGAAAGACAAATACTGTATGGTCTCACTTAAATGTGGAATTAAAAAAAAACTCATAGAAAAATAGATCAGATTTGTGGTTACCAGAGGTAGGGGACAGGGAGTAGAGGGTGAGGAAATTCAAGGAAGGTAGTCAAAAGGTACAAACTTCCTGTTAGAAGATAAGTACTAGATATGCAATGTACAGCATGATGACACAACAAACAGGCTAGATTATGTATCGGCAAGTTCCTAAGATAGTAAATTATAAAATTTCTCATCACAGGGAAAAAAACTTTTTTTTTCTTTTTTTTATATCTATATGAGATGATGAATGTGGTCATCATTCCACAGTATACATAAGTCAAGTCATTATGCTGCACACCTTAAACTTACCCAGTGTTGTATGTCAATTATATCTCAATAAAACTTAAAAATAAACAACGCATATTATCTCACCGTTATGGAGGTCAGAAGTCCAATATGGTCTTATTGGGCTGAACTCAAGGGACAGGGCCCTGTCCCTTCTGGAGGCTTTGGAGGAGAATCCATTGCCATTCTACTGCCTTGTCCCGCTTCCAGAGGCTGTCTGCATTCCCTCGCTCATGCCCCTTCCATCTTCAGATCTCAGTCTGTTTCCGTAGTCTCATCTCCACCTCTGACTGGCCACCTCCTTTCCTCTTATAAGGACCTGGGTGTTTATATTGGAACTACCCAGAGAACCTCCCCATCTCCAGATCTCTAACTAAATCACATCAGCAATGTCATTTTGCTGTATAACATGTTCACCAGTTTGAGGAATTAGAATGTGGACGTTCGGTGGAGGAGGGAGAGCATTACTCTGCCTACCACCATGCACACGTTATTTACACAGTGATTTGTGGCCCAAATTGCTACCAATGAAGCTTGAAATTTACTTGCAATTACTTAGGTACTATACTTGGTAACTGAAATTTGGACTGTGTTGTAGGGACACTAGTGTTACTTAAGTAAACCATGATAACTGGAATTTATGTATAACTGAATCATGCAAAGCAAGGGCTGCCTGTTTGAGGTCTAGCCGATAGGTCAGAAAGGGTGAGGAAATGCATGCCGTACACATGCAGGGCCATGGCTGCAGAGGATGAGCTGGCGGTGACCAATTTGTCTGCATCCGCATTCGGAGAACGCTCACAAGAAAACTGACTGAGCTTTCTCTTCACCACCAGAACACTGACAGACAGCACTGCAGCTTTTCTCTCTGACAAACATGGTGCAGGTGAATATGGAGAAACCTTGAGAAACGATGATGGGACTTCCTCTCACCTCTGCCATCTTCTGCCCACTCCCCGCCCCAGTACATGTCTAGTATCTCGTGCACTAATATCCAATTACTGACAGTGTGTCACACTTTGTTAATACAGCAACTGTCCTTTTAAACAACTCTGATAAAAATAAAAGAGCTCTTTTGATAACTGGTTAAGGATATAATAAACATTTCCTATGTGCGCACGTTGGGCAAACCACAGAATAAGTAAATATGGGACACAGGTTTCTGATACTCTCAGACCAAACACTTTTTAAAACAACTGCTTAATCAGCCCTGGCCGGTTGGCTCAGTGGTAGAGCATCAGCCTGGTGTGCAGAAGTCCCGGGTTCGATTCCCGGCCAGGGCACACAGGAGAAGCGCACCCATCTGCTTCTCTACCCCTCCCCCTCTCCTTCCTCTCTGTCTCTCTCTTCCCCTCCCGCAGCCAAGGCTCCATTGGAGCAAAGATGGCCCAGGCGCTGGGGATGGCTCCTTGGCCTCTGCCCCAGGCGCTAGAGTGGCTCTGGTCATGACAGAGCGACGCCCCGGAGGGGCAAAGCATGGCCCCCTGGTGGGCAGAGAGTCACCCCCTGGTGGGCGTGCCGGGTGGATCCCGGTCGGGCACATGCGGGAGTCTGTCTGACTGTCTCTCCCCATTTCCAGCTTCAGAAAAATACAAAAAAAAAAAACAAAAAACAAAAAACAACTGCTAATCAAAAGTTTCTCATAAATACATTTTATTTTAACAGATAAAAAAATAGTTATACACCTCTGACTGGAATTGTTATTAAAATACAATCTTGTCAGGGTGGCTTTCCTCACAATGACTCGAACATCAGGGCACTGGGGGACTCTGAGAGGGTGTCTGTCCCTGGCAGTACTGTAATGCACTGCAGTGTACACATGTGGTCCTGCAGACAGGGCACCTCTTCAAGAGGGGGCTTATTCTATATTATTCTCTATTACCTAATATTGCAAGTGCATTCATTCCATGAACTGGGGAGGGGAAAGGAAGACGCGGCAGCATTTCCTAAAAGTCCATTCTTTGACTACATCCATATCAAGGCTTACTTCTTTACAGAATTCATAATTTATCAGCTAAAGCTAGTTGAAAATACTACTTCACAGTCTGAAATGGATATTGGAGAAAAATCGCACACGAGGCCTGATCCTTGTGGTGCATATGAACTCAAAGCCTTGTCTGCCTGTGGCTCCTGCTCGGGTCTGTATCACAAGTGTCCGCGTCCTGGACAGGCTGACGACACCCGGGGCAGCACCCCGCTTCCTCATGCTCAGGTCAGACAGGTGGGGGCCCAGCGTGCTAAGTGCGTATTTCAGGCATGTGTGCCGAACCTGTTTAGAGCCAGTGAACTCCAAAGGCAATTTCATACATACTCTTTGAGAGTGAATATAACTATTAAATCTCGTATTTTGCCTAAAAAAAGACTTTTTACGCTACAGAGAATAAACTCATACATTTTGGAACTCCCACTATAAAATCACTATCCTAAATCCTTGGAGACGAGGGTTTCCGTTCTCAGGAAGCAGGTGAAGGCAGGCTCTGCTCTTCCCGGGAGGGCTTCCGCTGGCTGTGTTTACCCGGCCAGGTCCAGGTCCGCCAGCTCGCCCCAGCTGGCGCCCACTTTCACCTTCACTTTCAGTTTCACAGAAAGTTTTATTGCATTTTCCATTTCATTCTTCACAATCTGAGCAACCTAACAAAACAAAACAAAAAACAGGTTAACAAACGCTCTGCTCAAAGAATGTTTCCCACCTCACACACTGAAGTGATGAGCCGGCCCGGCGCCTCCTCTGGTGCTGGAACTGGAACCGGAACCGGAACCAGAACCGTGAGGGAGCAGCGCCCGCGTCCCAGCTGCCACACAGCGAGCAGCTCCACCAGCTTCAGCTGGAACAGGACATCGCGGCTTTGGAAGCCACAGGACAGGACTCCACATTCTCACCTAACTTCTCCCAGACAGACATCCCTGCACCAGGAATTGCTTTAGGCACAGGTGACACCGAGCACTCTTAGTGTCATCTGTGCCCTGAGGACTCACACCTTCTGCAGCCATCCTCGGGCGGGAAGTTTCAGAAACCTCACGCATCTTAGCCTGACCTCCAGTGTGCCAAACACCCACAGGAGGAAAAATGGAAAACGCTGTGAAATACCTGAACAACATCCTCTTCTGCCACTTCATATAGAAGTTCATCATGGAGTTGAAGGACGAAGAAGGCTCCCCTCGCTGGGCAGAACATTCCTTGCCGTTTTCTCCTCGGTAACAACCCTATCCCATGACAGACAAAGCAGCAAGCTGATAAGCATGTTACTCGGCCATCGGAGAATTTTTTAAAGAAATTTTTAAAACAGATTTTATTTATTGGCTTTACAGAAAGGAGAGAGGGGTGGATTAAGCAAAAAGTATCAACTCATTGCTTCACTTTAGCTGTTCATTGATTGCTTGTCATACGTGCCTTGACCGGGCAAGCCCAGGGTTTTGAACTAGCGACCTCGGCATTCCAAGTTGATCCTTTATCCACTGCGCCACCACAGACCAGGCTTTTTAAGAGATCTTGAAAAACTCTCGGAAATTTTAATTAAGAGATTAAAACACATAAGATTTAGAACTTTAGGAAAATAACTTCTTGCTGGCTACCTAGCCCACCTATCAGGTAAACTTAAATCTTCATCAACTTCCTACCAGAAAGGAGGAGCCTAACAAGCCAGCAAATGAAGTTTGATAAAATCTGCTCCAAACTCCAGTCTAATTCATTTTTTATAAACAATCAGCAGCTTTTCTTCCCATGGAGTCCCCACTACCAACTCCTCTGAGAAAAAGCACCATACAGTGTGGAGCCCGAGTCCAGCTCCAGAAGGGTGAACTGGTACTGTCCATTAGGCAGCGTTGTATAGAGCAGTGGTTCTCAACCTTTCTAATGTCGTGACCCCGCAATACAGTTCCTCATGTTGCGGTGACCCCAAACCAAAAAATAATTTTGGTGGCTACTTCATAACTGTAATTTTGCTACAGTTAAGATTCGGAATGTAAATACCTGATATGCATTATGTATTTTCCAATGGCTTTAGGCGACCCCGCTGGGGTCACGACCCACAGGTTGAGAACCGCTGGTATAGAGGGACACTTCCTGATGTCTTTTTATGGCCAGAAGTGTCATTTTGGTAGAACTGGTGCTTCCCCAATTGGACCACATACTCTAGACTTAATTCTAACCCTCGGGTCCAAATGTGGACTTCAGAGTGTGAATCCCTTGGTGTTATATGTGAGAGTCTACGTCTGTACATTTTTCTGTGGAGATGATCTATACCTTTCATTAGATTCTCAGAAAACCCATGCCTCCAACAATGGTTATAAATCACTATGCCAGCCATTCCTGTTTCCTCACTAGCTGAGCCTGGAGCTAGAGTAAGCCTGCTGATCACTAAACAAGGTTCGCCATGAACACCTTCAGAGTAACTAACTGCCTTACTCGTGTGCCCATATCTCACAGCAGTTCTTCCTTTCTGCCTACTTATCCCTCCGGACAGCACAAACACCAGCCCCTCTCCCTCAATAGCTGCTGCTTCCCTCAGAGTTCTTTAGTTCTTGCTATCTACAGCCCAAGTTTTCTCAGAGGGGGTTTCACAGGGAGCGGGCAGATGCTGATGAGGCCACGGTAGGCTGCTTCCATCCAGGGCTGCAAGCTGTGCATCTGTCTGCCAGTGCGCTGGCATCTGATACGCCCGCTGGACCCACTTATCTCACAACATTTGCAGTCCAGATGCTCTAGCTTTTCTGCATTCTGACCACAGAACCTTTGTCCTCTTCCCTTCCCTTAGGTACTTGGCTTCTTTCTGGTCCAGAGTGCCATGATCCACCTGTTCCCAGTGTGCTCTGCTTCCTCGGGCTCAGCTCCCTTTGATCCCACTGACCTGCTGCCTTTAACCCAGCATGGCACCATAAAGCCATCCTCAGTGACATATCTACATTGCCTTCCACTCATTCTAAAGGTTGTTACTGTCTACATCCTCATTTTAACACTGCGTCATTCTGCTGTGAAGAATTATGCAAATATTTCAGTCAGGTATCATATCTTCCCTTCCTTTCCTTAGCAGCTTTCAAATTTAAACATAGGTTGATAAATTTTACTTCTGAACCCTTCGAAGCACATTGTTATTCCCCAAATAAGCTTGATCATATATTTATTCTCTCTATACGTGTGTGTGTGTGTGTGTGTGAGTGTGTCTGTGCACATATCCTCTCTCACACAAAATGTTGACTGATCGGCCTTAGATATTTTGGGGGACCCTGAAGACAATAAAACTGAGGACATCAGTCCTCATTTGATGTTAAACAGGTTTTTATATCTATGAATTTTTGTATATAAGTGGACATCTTTTTATGTAACTAACTGGCTGTATTATTTTCTTTATTTGTATATCTCTTCTAGAAATAGCAAACTCCACCCTCAACAGCTGCTCTATACCTTTTCTGCCCTATCTCAAGCAGCTTATTCTTCCCCTTTATGCCCAAAACCTTAACTTCTTCCGAGGAAAATTTAAACCATGGCTGCAGTCAGTCATGTGTGACCATCTCAATTTCCGTGAAATGGCATTTAAAACCGAAGTATGGACATGGGACAGAGAAGGGGAAGTTCTACGTACATACTTGTTAAAAAAATAATAATCTATCCAAGCAATAAGGAGAAAACTTAAAGAAAATATTTTGAGAACAAGAACAAGAAAAGGTAACAGTATTGGCAAAGAAATATATGTGATAAGGAGGTCAACTTAGTGTATAATTCCAGACTTCAGAGAACAAGTAAGGCATGAACACCAGGTAAAATCAGCAAGTTAAGTTGTGCTCTGAGGACCACAGCGGGTCCTTGAGACCCTTTCAAAGCATGTGCAAAGTCAAATTATTTTTAACAACATGCAGAGTTTATTTTCCTTTGTTAGTCTCACTTGTCAGTAAGTGTATAGCAAAGTGACCAAATATCCTGGTTTTAGCAGTTAGAGTATCACATCCAGAGAAATCCAACAGTTTTTTACAACTGGGACATTTACCACTCTTGACTGTATGTTTACAGTTTTCCAGATGTTACAGGGTAGATAACATAGCAACAAACTGAATGCAGAAATAGGAAAGAGGCCCTGGCCGGTTGGCTCAGTGGTAGAGCGTCGGCCTGGCGTATGGAAGTCCCAGGTTCGATTCTTGGTCAGGGCACACAGGAAAAGCATCCATCTGCTTCTCCACCTTTCCCCCCTCTCCTTTCTCTTTATTTTTCTCTTCCTCTCCCACAGCCAAGGCTCCATTGGAGCAAAGTTGGCCCGGGCGCTGAGGACAGCTCTATGGCCTCTGCCTCAGGCGCTAGAATGGCTCAGGCTGCAACAAAGCAACACCCCAGATGGGCAGAGCATTGCCCCCTGGTGGGCATGTAAGATGGATCCCTGTCTGGCGCATGTAGGAGTCTGTCTGACTGCCTTCCTGCTTCTAACTTTGGAAAAATACAAAAAAATAAAATAAAAAAGAAATAGGTAAGAGAATCCAACTGTCTTCTCATAAGCTAGAATTAAAGAGATGAGAAGAAAGGTAAAATAAAGCCACTCATCACAAAATTTATTTCCTTCCTTCCTTCCTTCCTTCCTCCCTCCCTCCCTCCCTCCCTTCTTTCCTTCTTTAAGTGAGAGGAGGAGAGATAGTGACACAGACTCCCACATGGGCCCTGACCAGGATCCACCCAGCAACCCCCATCTGAGGCCGATTCTAAAATCAACCAAGCTATCCTCAGCACCTGGGCCAACACTCAGTCTAATCGAGCCACTGGCTGTGACAGGGGAGAGAGGGAGAAGGGAAGAGAAGCAGAAAATTGCTTCTCCTGTGTGCCCTGACTAAGGATCCAACCTGGGACTTCCGCACACTGGGCTGACTATCCACTGAGCCAACTGAACAGAGCGACCAAATTTCATTTGTTCTTAAAAAATGTAGTTATTTTAATAAAAATATTACTAATGTAATAGTAATATTTAATAAAAATATTACTAATTACTAATGTTAACATACATTGAGTTTATTATTTTTAAATGTTAAATTCTTTTAAATTCCCTGGGTTTTTTTTAAATTTCTAAATAGTAAATATTAGTAGAAATAAGTAAATCAGAAAAAAACAAGAACTACATGATTCCATACATTGGTGGAACATAAAAATGAGACTAAGAGACATGGACAAGAGTGTGGTGGTTACCAGGGGTGGGGGGAGGGAGGACATGGGAGGGAGGGAGGGAGAGAGTTAGGGGGAGGGGGAGGGGCACAGAGAACTAGATAGAGGGTGGCGGAGGACAATCTGACTTTGGGCGAGGGGTACGCAACATAATTTAATGACAAAATAACCTAGACATGTTTTCTTTGAATATATGTACCCTGATTTATTAATGTCATCCCATTACCATTAATAAAAAAATTAAAAAAAAAATTTAAATCACACTGAAAAAAAAAAAAAGATATAACCTATATAAACAAAAGTTCTTTGGAATCTTAATAATTCTAAGAATGTAAAGACAAATTGAGACCAAAATGTTGGAGAACTGCTAAGAAAAAAATGTGTCAAATACTTCACCTCTTTATTCCTATGCAATTGGTCTCACCACGCTGTCGCAGAAATCTCACTTATGAACTCACCTGTTCTGGCACCTTGGAGCATACACTCCCGATGACCATGGGATCTGAAGATCGAGTGGAAGGTCTCTAATCGCTTCTGAATGTTAACAGTGGCTACTTTGACAATATCAGCCGCCGAACCTTGGACTGTTGTGTTGATAGCTTGACGCTCAGCCTATGAAAAACAGTAACAATAACAAGTGCTCCGTCAGATACACAACATGGTTTCATACTTGCTGAAGCATCCACACAGATCAGTGCTTACATCTGCAACCAAACTGGAAATCTGGACCAAGATGTGATCCAGGATATCAACTTTTTTTTTCTTTGAGAAACAAAAGCCAAGGGTTTTTTTATTTCTTGCATCTGAAATACTACTCTATGACACTGTTGGCCTGAGACTCTTTGCCACAGTCCTTAACCACCACACAACTGCTATCAACAAAACTAGAGCTTTCCCCCTCTACCGATTTTACAGAGGCCTCCCCATTCCTCTAGCTTCTTCTTGTTGTCAACCACAATCAGATGGATTTGGTGTTCAGCACAAAGGGCCTCTACCAACTGGACATACACAGGCACATCACAGTTGGATGGAAGCACACAAAGGTGGGCTTTGTGCTTGTCTAAGGCTGTGGCACCTTTGCAAATTCTGCACTAGGCCTTGGATGAGGGCAGTCTTCGGCAACTCCTGTAAGGCAGTAGTCCATTACACCTCCAGGTGCAATGCCATCCTGTGCCCTGGCAGTGGGTTATGGTTGGAGCTGAATCTCCAGTGCACCCAAGCTCTGTCTCATGCAACTCTGCTCAGCAGGGAAGGAGCAAGGATATCAACTCTTAAACAGCATCAAAAGAATAGCAAATGGAATGACCTAGAGCTCCAGATTCTGTGCTGTCATCTACCTGGTAAACAGAAGGTCAGATTGCTTCAGGTTTAAAATATTCAACACTCCATTAAGAACCAAAAGCTATATCACACTTGAAATGTATTTAATAGTTCAAATTGTTTTATTTTTAAAACATATATCACCAGTTACAGCTGTTCTAAACTTCACTCACAAGGTTCTAGTCCTCAAAATACAACTCCTATAGGTCCTAAATAGATGTAAGAAGAGGGTTAGTCTTTGTGATGTGAGTTGCAATGTTCCAAGTACATACCCTGCATCAGTGGCCTCTTAGTGAAATGTAGAGCTGGCCACTGGCAGGTCTGCAGCCCTCAGGTATGAATCAGAGCTTTTAATGGGCTGCTAGGGCTAATCATTAGCTGCTAGTGAAGATGCAGATTCTAGGTCCTTAGGTGCTAAGCTAGAACTTTCCTGAAACTCCTGTTTCCATGAGCTTCTTGGCAGGCAACCATGGCCGCTAAAGCTCATCATCCTGAGACAGTAGGAATGAGGTCTGGGTTCATATTCAAGGTGTAACCTACCCATGAATACCATTCCTATTGTCCTATAAGGTCTCAGAAAATGGAATGGGCCTGGCCTGTGGTGGCGCAGTGGATCAAGCATTGACCTGGAATGCTGAGGTTGTCAGTTGGAAACCCCAGGCTTGCCTGGTCAAGGCACATGTGGGAGTTGATGCTTCCTACTCCTCCCCCCTAGGAAAAGAAAGAAAGGAAGGAAGAAAGGAGAGAGAGAGAGAGAGAGAGAGAGAGAGAAAAGAAAGAAAGAAAAAGAAAGAAAGAAAGAAAGAAAGAAAGAAAGAAAGAAAGAAAGAAAAGAAAGAACGAAAGAAAGAAAAAGAAAGAAAAAAGAAAGGGAGGGAGGGAGGGAGGGAGGGAGGGAGGGAAAGAGTCCACCTGCTAGAGTGATCTTGTAGCTTGGGTGGTGTTCACTGGGCCCTGGTCTCCTGGGTACATCTAACTCCTAGCGTATTAAATACCTGCTAAAGAGAGAGGCTTTTAAAAAAAACCCCACTAACTTTTCTTTTGTCAAAAGCTGATGATCCACTGTAAGCTCACTCAGTCGTCACTGTTTAAAGAGTGACTGAATTTCAGAGTTCTACTGACCTCCCCCCCCAGTTGACACTCTGTGTAATGTGTTATATCATTGTTATTGCCATATTCCCCCACGTATAAGACGCAATTTTCTTGGAAAAATTTGGGGTCTAAAAACTGGGTGCGTCTTATAAAGTGGTTGGAGGTTTTTTTTGGTTTTTTTTTTTCTGAAGCTGGAAACGGGGAGGGACAGTCAGACAGACTCCCACATGCACCCAACCGGGATCCACCCGGCACGCCCACCAGGGGCGACGCTCTGCCCCTCCAGGGCGTCGCTCTGCCACGACCAGAGCCACTCCAGCGCCTGGGGCAGAGGCCAAGGAGCCATCCCCAGCGCCCGGGCCATCTCTGCTCCAATGGAGCCTTGGCTGCGGGAGGGGAAGAGAGAGACAGAGAGGAAGGGAGGGGGGGTAGAGAAGCAAATGGGCGCTTCCCCTATGTGCCCTGGCCGGGAATCGAACCCGGGTCCCCCGCACGCCAGGCCAACGCTCTACCAGCTGAGCCAACGGCCAGGGCTGCAGATTTTTTTATTTGCACTTCCCGCTTTTTCGTGCTTGTTTGTGCGCTCATTGTTGAAGACAGGGATTGTTCATCAGACACAGATGAGGACAGGGTAAGGGATGGGAGTTTTGACAGTGATGAGGAGGTGTATGAATTTTATGAGGAATAAAACTTGAGTTCCATAACTTTATGTAATACTTTTTTTCCAAAGTTCGGGCCCCCCAAATTAAGTGTGTCTTATACATGGGGAAATAAGGTACTTACTGCCTTTCTCTGTGAAGTTACACCGCTGCACCCATTATCATGTGATTTCAAGTGTTTTTTACTCTAAAAGCATGGCCTTGACTTGTTTTTGGCCAATGAACTGTGAGTAAAACTGAAATACAACACATGTAAGAAGTTTTAAAAACTATCCACCATTGTCACAAAAATGGCCTAACCTAGACAGGGACTCTTCCTTTGTTCTGGGTTCCAGAGTGAAAAAGATATGAACAGAGCCACAGTCAACAGAGAGCCAAACTACAACATAAATTAAAAATAAAGCTGCTTATTTCCCTGGCACCTGGCTGGATAGTTTGGTTGGTTAGAGCATCATCTCGATATAGATAGAGGTTGCTGAAGGGATCCCAGTCAGGGCACATACAGAAACAGATCAATGTTTCTATCTGTCTCTCTCTCTCACCTTTCCTCTCTCTAAAATCAATAAATAAATTTTAAAAGATAAAATAGAGCTGCTCATTATATAAGCCACTGGAATTTTAGGGCTGTTTGTACTGACATAAGCAAGTAAAAATATGACTAAAATGTATACTTTATCCTCATGATATTTTACTTTCCTGATTCTCTTCCAAAATGAGAAAACTTGTCAGTTGTAGTTTTGTGTCCCAAAATCTAAGAGTCTTTATGACCAGGGATATTTCACATACCTAAAAAAATAGGTTTCTGATAATGGAAGATTAGGTCTTTGAATCAACTCATAACGATTGAAAAAGCTGAAATTGCTTTTTTTGCAGATGATTAACTGCGTAGATAGAATATCAAAAAGTTTCTACAGATAAATTATTGGAACTAATATGTAATATTTTAAAGGTTTCTAGACAAAAGGACAACAGTAAAAAGAATTCTATTTCTACAAGCAATCAGCCAAGGATTAGAAAAACATTTTAAAAAACATACCATTTGTAACAGCATCAAGACTTTTAAAATATCTAGTTATAAATCTAATAAGGAACATATACGATCTCTTCCCCAAAACTACAAAACACTATTGAGAGAATTTAACAAGACCTAAAGACCTAAATAAATGGACAATAGATCATGTTCATGGATTGAAAATTCAAATTCACAAATATGTTTATTAATTCCATCTTGATCTGTGAACTCAAGGCAATCATAATAAAATAGAAAAAAATCCCAACATGATTTTGTGTTTGTGTGAAAATTTACAAGCTGCTCCTTCAATTTATACAGAAATGCAAAGAACCAAGAATAGGCAAATATTTGGGGGAAAAAAGAACAAGATAAGACAATTTATTCTGTCAATTTATCAAGACACCTCATAAAGCTGCATAACTGAGGCAGTGTGGCGTGTCTAAACAATGAGCAAATACAACAGACCAAAATAATGTGTCCAGAAACAGAAACCCATAGTTTTTGATTGTGGCAAAGGTGGCACTGCAGAGTGGGGGGTGGCAGACACAGCTCAATCTTTTCAATAAATAGTTTGGGACAACTGTACACCCATGTGCAGCGGGGGAACCCGACCCTTGATCTCATATACATGACAACCAGTTCCTGTTGACTGTAGCTATAACTGTAAAAGGCAAAAGAAAAATTTGTAGAGAATATTTTCTTGATGTTGGGGTAGAGAAAGCTTTTTAAAACAGATCAGGGAAAGCATTACAATAATATAAAAGACTGATAAATCCAAGTAAGCAAAGGGCTCATACCTGGAATATATCAAGGACTCACATAAATCAGTTAAGGACAGGCAACACACACACACACACACACACACACACACACACACACACACACACACTAAATTATTGAGACTTAAACATACCCTTCACAAAAGAAAATACCCAAATGGTTAATAAACCTTTTAAAAAGGATCTCAACATCACTAGTTGCCCCCAAAAAAGCAAATTAAAAGCACAGTGAGTTACTATTACACAATGACCAGAACGGCTAAAATTAGAAAGACCAATGATATTGAGAATGTAAATATAATACACATGGCTGATGGCAATGTAAACTGGGATAACCACTCTGCAAAGCAGTTACACAGTACATACTAAAGGTAAAACTATGTACTCAATGACTCAGCAATTGCAATCTAAGGTCATGGAATTGGGCACATATACACACCAAAAGACATACAGGGTAGGGAAAAAGTCGATTTATAGTTTTTCATATGGAATAATTAACAAATAATAACATGAGCAAACTCTGTGTTTCACATACTCACAACTGTAAACCCACTACTGCCTCACCGTATATGAAATGTTGATAGCCAAACGTGGAAATAAACACAATGTCTGCAAACACGAGAATGGATAAACTGTTGGTATGTTCCTTTATTTAGCTGAGAAGTTTCAGCTAAATAAAGACATAAATTATAGCTGTATACAACACTAGTGAATCTCACAGATTTATATTTGAAAAAAAAATCCAGATCTAAGGATACATACATTATGATTGTATTTAAATAAAATTCAGGTTCACACAAAACTAACCTATAGTTTTATAGGTTTATGTGTACAGGGGGCACTTGGAGGGAACATAAGGAAGTCTTCTGAGGTTATAGAAAACATTTTTTTTTAATTCAGTGAAAGGAGGGGAGGCAGAGAGACAGACTTTCACATGCACCCTGACCAGGATCCACCTGGCAAGCCCACTAGGGAGTGATGCTCTGTCTATCTGGGGCATTGCCCCATTGTTCAGCAACTAAGCACTTCTTAGCTCCTGAGGTGGAGGCCATGGAGCCATCCTCAGCACCCAGGGCCAACTTGCTCCAATCGAGCCATGGCTGCAGGAGAAGAAAAAGAGAGAGAGAGAAGTGAGAAGGGGAGGGGTGGAAAATCAGATGGGCACTTCTCCTGTGTGCGTTGACTGGGAATCTAACCCAAGACATCCACATGCCGGGCAGCCAACCAGCCAAGGCCTGGAAAACTTCTCTATCATAATCAATGATGGCAGTTATATGGGCACATACATACATAAAACTTCAAGCTTATACTTAATATTTGTGGCATTTACCATATATGTTATTTTTCAATAAAAATTTTAGCAATAGGCTGAATTGTGGTGGCATAGTAAAGTGTTGACCTGGAACACTGAGGTTGTCAGTTCAAAACCCCTGGCTTGCCGGGTCAAGGCATATACAAGAAGCTACTACTATGAGTTGATGCTTCCCGCTCTTCCCCCCACACCACCACCATCCCTTCTCTCTCTCTCCTCTCTCTAAAATCAATAGATAATTTTTTTAAAAATTTTAGCAATAAATAAATACTCTCTCCTCATATAAAATCACTAAGAGAATGAAAAGGCCAGACACAGTGTGGGAACGAGTATTTTCCACAAATGTAACCTATAATCTCCTAAAAATCAATAAGAAAAAGATTGCCAGCCTGACCAGGCGGTGGCACAGTGGATAGAGCATCAGCCTGAAACGCAGAAGACACAGGTTCGAAACTCAGAGGTTGCCAGTTTGAGCACGGGCTCATCCCACTTTAGTGCAGGCTCACCAGCTTGAGCGTGGGATCATAGACGTGACCTTATGGTCACTGGCTTGAGCCCAAGGTCACTGGCTTAAGTAAGGGGTCACTGGCTCCACTGAAGCCCCCTGGTCAAGGCACATATGAGAAAGCAACCAATGAACAACTAAGGTGCCACAACAAAGAACTGATGCTTTTCATCTCTCTCTCTCTCTCTCTCTCTCTCTCTCTCTCTCTAAGGAAAAAAAAAAAAAAGACTACCCAACAACAACAAAAATAAACAAGAAAATTTGAATTTGAATAGACACTTTCCCAAGAAAAAAAATGGCTAAAAAATATTTGTTAAGTTACTTTAACTCATAAGTATTAAAGGAAATGCAAATTAAAACTAAAGAATAGTTTAAATTATATTAACTTACTAGCAAATGTTGGAAAGGATGTAGAGCAGTTAAGAACTCTCACACACTCTGATAGAAGGACTGCTACAACTGCCGTGAAAACAACTTGGCTTTATTTACTAAAGCTGAACATAAGCAGTAATTCTATGACTAAGTCTTGACCAAGCATGAATGGAAGCATCTGTGCTCCAAGAACCTTGGGTAAGAATGTTTAAACACCAAGATCCATAACAGCTCCAACTGGAAACCCAAATGCCCATCAATGGAAAAAATGGGTAAGTTGTGGAATATCCATACAAAAGCATACAGCTACCCCTATATGAAACAACATGAATGCCTTTTCTGTGTAATGTTGAAAAAGAAGCTAGACACGGAAGAGCACTCATACGTGATGTATACAGAAGTCAGTAATACATAAAATGAAACTATAGGATTAGAAGTTATGACAGAGGTTATTCCTGGGAAGGCAATGGGTAGTAATTAGAAGAGGCATGAGGGGGTTTCCGGGGTGCTGAACAACATTCTGTTTGGTGACTTGGGTAATGGTTACACAGGTGTAGCCCTATGATAATATACTCAAATTTACATTTGTTTTCTGTGCTTTTTCTATGTATATTTTTCAATGCAATAAAAATTAAACAGTAAAACAAAACAAAACCGAAACCAAAATATATATATATGGCTATATTTACTCTATTCCTAATTCAGAGGGTTGGATTTGCTTTTTCTTAGCAAGAACATAACAAATCAGTTAGATCTTGACATCAAAAGTTTTCCCATCAGAAGTCTTACTCTCGCCTGACTGGTGATGGCACAGTGTATAGAGTATCAGCCTGGGACACTGAGGTCCCAAGTTTCAAACCTTGAGGCTCACCAGCTTAAGCGCATGGATGGTGGCTTGAGCATGGGATCAACATGATCCCATGGTCACTGACTTGAGTCCAAGATCACTGGCTTGAGCAAGGGGTCACTGGCTCAGCTGGAGCCCCCCGGGTCAAGGCACATATGAAAAGCAATCAATGATCAGCTATAGTGCCACAAGTATAAATTGATACTGTGTCTCCTTTCTCTCCCTTCCTGTCTCTCTCTCCAAAAAAAAAAAAAAAAAAAGTTTTACTCTCTGCAAGATGTTCATTGCAGCATTATTTACAATAATAGCCAAGCTGGCCAAGTGCCTATCAGTAAATGAATGGATAAAAAAGCTATGGCACATTTACACAATGGAATACCACTCAGTCATAAAAAGAAAGAAAACCTTACCTCTTGCAACAGCATGGATAGACCAGAAGAGTGTTACACTAAGTGAAATAAGCCAGTCAGAGAAAAAAAAATACCATATGATTTCACTTATATGTGGACTCTAATGAACAAAATAAACAAAATAGAAACAGACTCATAGATACAAAGAACAGCCAGATAGCTGTCAGAGGGGAGGAGACTTGGGGGACTTGGTAAAATAGTTAAAGAAATTAAAAACAAAACTCATAGACACAGACAATAGTATGGTGATTACCAGAGGGAAAGGGAGGTGGAGGGAGGTAGAAGGTAAAAGGGGGACAGATGGTGATGGAAGGAGAGGTAACTTGGGGTGGTGAACACACCATGCCATATAAAGATGATGTATTATAGCACTGTACACCTAGAACCTATGTAATTTTAATAACCAGTGTCACCCCAATAAATTCAATTAAAAATAGAAATTAAAAGGAAAAATCCTGCCTGGATGGTTGGCTCAGTAGATAGAGCGTTGGCCTGGTATACGGGCATCCCAGGATTGATCCCCAGTCAGGGCACACAAAAGAAGCGCCCATCTGCTTCTCTCCCCCTTTTCCTCCCCCTTCTCTTCCCACAGCCAGTGGCTCGATTGGTTCTAGCATTGGCCCAGGCACTGAGGATGGCTCAGTTGGTCCCACGTGTCAGCCTGAGGTGCTAAAAATAGCTTGGTTGAGTCAAGCATTGGCCCCAGACAAGGATTGCCGGTTGAAGCCGGTCAGGGCATATGTGGGTGCCGTCTCACTATCTCCCCTCCTCTTACTTAAAAAAAAAAAAGAAAAGAAAAGAAAGAAAGAAAAAGGAAAGATACTACCAATTTAAACTACTATAGTAGCATTAAAAGAAAAAGTCTTACTCTTACATCTTTGGGTACAAAAATATTAGTTTTCAAAAAGTTATATTGTTTATTTATATTAGCAACTCTGTCCTCCATTTTTCATCATGTAAATTCTAAGAAATATAACCAATTCCTGTTATATCAAATTCATATTTCTCATCCTATTTAAAACCTACTATCCTTCTACTATCTGGCTCCATCTGACAAGTTGAAAACGATCTACCCCCAAGTGACAACTCAAACTCTCCATTCCTACCAGACTGGCTTCTAGCCAACTCTCACTCAAATTCTTATTTACTTGTAATTGTCTTTTTCTCATGCCCAATAATCTAAATTTTAAGTCATCTTTAAGAATCTGTTCAAATCCTACCTTCTTCCTGAAACCCAAATAATTGAATGTTATTTTTATATAGTTTTAGTTTGTTTTATCAGTTCTAACGCATTTTAAGATTTATTTTTCTATCCTTGATTACAGTGTCTAGTTCATTTAAGAGAAGGTAAAAGCCTGGTAAACATCTGATGTCTGTATGTGGATATATGGGAGCTAGAAAGAGAATGAAGAAGTAATAGGAAGCCAACTATTCCTCCATGGTCCCTAAGAGCATCAGTGCTCGGAAGGCTTCTGGATTCAGACAGAAGTTTAGCAGTTGCCCTGGCCGGTTGGCTCAGCGGTAGAGTGTCGGCCTGGCGTGCGGGGGACCTGGGTTCGATTCCCGGCCAGGGCACATAGGAGAAGCGCCCATTTGGTCCTTCCTCTCTGTCTCTCTCTTCCCCTCCCGCAGCCAAGGCTCCATTGGAGCAAAGATGGCCCGGGCGCTGGGGATGGCTTCTTGGCCTCTGCCCCAGGCGCTAGAGTGGCTCTGGTTGTGGCAGAGCGACGCCCCGGAGGGGCAGAACATTGCCCCCTGGTGGGCAGAGCATTGCCCCTGGTGGGCGTGCCGGGTGGATCCCGGTTGGACGCATGCGGGAGTCTGACTGTCTCTCCCCATTTCCAGCTTCAGAAAAACACACAAAAAAAGAAGAAGTTTAGCCGTTTGAGGGGTGGGCATTTTCATTACATACAATATGTCGTGGACACTGACATGCAAAACTATGAGGAAGGGCAAAATACAACCAGTTAAAATAGAAAAGATCTGAACTAAAATAGAAGTTTAAATGCTCATATACACAGAATGCTCTTACAAATCCCAGTGATTTCAGAAAGAGATTTTATGCCTAAATTTGAGAAAATACCATCAATAAGTATTTAAGCTGATGGTTAAAAATAGGCTTATTTCATATTTTGGGTATCCTAATAACCTCGAATAAGCTAGTTCTTTTAAAATAAACAAGTAGAATGAGCCAAAAAAAAAAAATCGCAATTTAATGACTGGCTAATCTCTGAAGATACTGGCAGTCTTCAGGTATGTGTGTGATAAAAAAACTATCATATAGTATCTGAAACAAAACATAACTAGCAAAGGCAAGAATTAAGTTTATTTATAACTTATTATCGAAACTAAGAGGACTCATCAACCAAGGAACACTGAAGAAGCCACACCGAGACTGGTAGGAAAAGCGGAAACGCGGAGAGGGCTTCCCAGCTCCTCGGAGCGAACGGCAGCAGAGAGAGACTCACGTGGCGGGAAATGAGTTTAGCAGAGAGGAAAGGGTCCTGAGCCCCAGGAACAAAGCCCCAGTTTGCAGCCCCAGAGCCCAGAAGAGGCGTAAGGACAGTATTTAGCTGGAAACAAGTCAGGATACTGTTTGTGAGAGAGTCTGATTTCTCAGACCCAGGATCCTTCTTAAAGGGACCGCGCAGAACATCTCTCTCAAAAACAATCACCTGGGGCTCCTGGGGATGGGGGGAGAGAGGAGAGGACCACAGTAACAGGAAGAGAGTGTAATCTAGGAGACATAGGGAGAAACATTTTGGGAGATAGCCACCCTAACCCCTGGGACGAGTCACTCCCCAAAGATGAAGTGAATATTACCCCCGGAAACAGCAATACCAGCAAAGGGAAGCAGAAGAGCAGCCAAACAAGCTCCCCCGCGGCATTCAGAGCAGAGTCACATAGAAGGAGGGAGTTTTCGGGTCTACAGTAGTGAGTCTTAGGGTCCGAGCTGCAACGCCCCCACCCACGTGGCTGAGGGCGCACCGGAGAGCGGGCGGCAGCGGGAGACAAAAGCACGGTTCTGCTGGCAGGGGCGGAAGCCGGCTGGCCACCACTGGGCTCAGGTGTGAGCTCAATCTTGCCCGGCTGGGGAGAAGGGGTCGTGCAAAAGCAGTCAAGCTCAGCTGCCGGCAGCCTGTAATCCAGCCTCTGGGAGAAGGGCGGGAACCCCAGAAAGGGTGGAGACCAGCCCCTGAGCAAGGGCAGAGGAGCACAGCCCTGCCCTGCCCGTGCAACCCAGGCTTGCGGTCTGACTTGGTAGCCGGCTCCTCTCGCAGGGGTGTAGCCAAAAGCCCAGAAGAGGCGGAGTTCTGCTACGGAGCTGATCTTGGGCACGCAGCCCTGCCCGGCGGTAGAGCCAAGGCTAGCAGCTGTTCCTTGAGTGGGAACCTCCTGCAAGGGCAGGGCGAAAGCTCGGAAACAGGCGGAGACCCGCAGCTGAGCAAAGGTGCTCGCCAGTGCCCTCAGGACTGAGCATAACGTCATACACGGGGGCGGGGCAAAGGCCAAGGCCACCAACCCTTGTGCACCCGAGCACATGATCATAGCCACTCCCGTGAAGAGAAAATGCGGAGGCAGAGAAATACAACACAAATAAACCAACAGAAATTCCCAGAAAAGAACCTAAGTGAATCAGATATAACCAAATTACCAGATGCAGAGTTTAAAATAATGATTGTTAGGATGCTCAAAGATATTAGAACAACCATAGATGGTCATTACGAAAACCTAAATAAAGAGATAACAAATATAAAAAAGGACATTGAAATAATAAAAAAGAATCAGTCAGAAATGACATATACAATATCTGAAATAAAGAATACAATGGAAGAAATTAAAAGCAGGATGGATGAAGCAGAGAATCGAATCAGTGAGTTAGAGGACACAATAAATAAAGGCATGGAAGCAGAGCAGAAAAAAGAAAAGAGACTCAAAAAGTCTGAGGAAACTCTAAGAGAGCTCTGTGACAACATGAAGAGAAATAACATCCACATCATAGGGGTTCCTGAAGAAGAAGAGAAAGAACAGGGATAGAGACTTTGTTCAAACATATTATAGCGGAAAACTTCCCCCAATTAAGGCAGGAAAACATTTCACATGTTCAGGAAACACAGAGAAGTCCATTAAGGAGAAACCCAAAGAAACCAACACCAAGACACATCATAATTAAAATACCAAATCTAAATGGTAAAGAGAAAATATTAAAAGCTGCTAGAGAAAAAAAGACGATCACCTACAAAGGAGCCCCCATAAGGATGACTTCTGACTTCTCAACAGAAACACTTGAGGCCAGAAGGGAATGGCAAGAAATATTCAAAGTAATGCAGAACAAGAACCTACAACCAAGACTACTTTATCCAGCAAGGCTATCGTTTAAAATTGAAGGAGAAATAAAAAGCTTTACAGACAAAAAAAAACTCAAGGATTTCACTACAACCAAACCAAGGCTGCAAGAAATGCTAAGGGACCTGTTGTAAACAGATCAAAGGAAAAAAAGAATATAGCAAAAGAGAAATACAGTTTTAAAGAAAAAAAATGGCAATAAACAATTACATATCAATAACCTTAAATGTTAATGGATTAAATGATCCGATCAAGAGACATAGGGTAGCTGCGTGGATAAGAAAACAGGACCCATATATATGCTGTCTACAAGAGACACACCTTAAATCAAAAGATGCACACAGACTGAAGATAAAAGGATGGAAAAAAAGATTTCACGCAAATGGAAATGAAAAAAAAGCTGGGGTAGCAATACTTATATCAGACAAAATGGACTTTAAAACAAAGACCATAGTTAGAGATAAAGAAGGTCACTACATAATGATAAAGGGAGCAATCCAAAAGGAAGATATAACCATTATAAATATCTATGCACCTAATATAGGAGCACCCAAATATATAAAGCAGACTTTGATGGACTTAAAGGGCGAGATCAACAGCAATACTATAATAGTAGGGGATTTCAATACCCCATTAACATCATTAGATAGATCCTCAAGAAAGAAAATTAACAAAGAAACAGCAGACTTAAAGGACATATTAGATCAACTCGATTTAATAGATATCTTCAGAACCTTTCACCCTAAAACAGCAGAATATACATTCTTTTCAAGCGCTCATGGTACATTCTCTAGAATAAACCACATGTTAGGACACAAAAGCGGGCTCAACAAATTTAAGAAGATTGAAATCATATCGAGCACTATCTCTGATCACAATGGCATTAAACTAGAAATCAACCACAATAGAAAAATTGAAAAACATTCAAACACTTGGAAACTAAATAGCATGTTATTAAACAATGAATGGGTTAACATTGAGATCAAAGAAGAAATTTTAAAATTCCTAGAAACAAACGATAATGAGCATACATCAACTCAAAATTTATGGGACACAGCAAAAGCAGTCCTGAGAGGGAAGTTTATAGCATTACAGGCATACCTCAAGAAGCTAGAAAAAGCTCAAATAAACAACTTAACCCTGCATCTAAAAGAACTAGAAAAAGAACAGCAAGTAAAGCCCAGAGCTAGTAGAAGGAAGGAAATAATAAAGATCAGAGCAGAAATAAATGACATAGAGGCTAAAGAAACAATACAGAGGATCAATGAAACCAGGAGCTGGTTCTTTGAAAAGGTAAACAAGATCGATGAACCTTTAACGAGACTCACCAAGAAAAAAAGAGAGAGGACTCAAATAAATAAAATTAGAAACGAGAGTGGAGAAATAACAACTGACACAGCAGAAATACAAAATATTGTAAGAAAATACTATGAAGAACTGTACGCCAAAAAACTAGCCAACCTAGATGAAATGGACAAATTCCTTGAATCATATAATCTTCCAAAAATCAATCTGGAAGAATCAGAAAACCTAAACAGACCAATTACAACAAATGAGATTGAAACAGCTATCAAAAAAACTCCCAAAAAAGAAAAGTCCTGGGCCTGATGACTTCACAAGTGAATTCTACCAAATATTCAAAGAAGAACTAACTCCTATCCTTCTCAAGCTATTTCAAAAAATCCAAGAGGAAGGAAGACTTCCAAACTCCTTTTATGAGGTGAGCATAATTCTGATTCTAAAACCAGGCAAAGATAACACAAAAAAAGAAAATTATAGTCCAATATCCCTGATGAACTTAGATGCAAAAATCCTCAACAAAATATTAGCAAACCGGATCCAGCAATATATGGAAAAAATCATACACCATGATCAAGTAGGATTTATTCTTGGGAGGCAAAGCTGGTACAATATTTGCAAATCAATCAATGTGATTCATCACATAAACAAAAGAAAGGAGAAAAACCACATGATAATTTCAATAGGTGCAGAAAAAGCATTTGATAAAGTCCAGCACCCATTCATGATCAAAACTCTCAGCAAAGTGGGAATACAGGGAACATACCTCAACATGATAAAGGCCATCTATGACAAACCCACAGCCAACATCATCATCAATGAGCAAAAATTAAAAGCAATCCCCTTAAGATCAGGAACAAGGCAGGGGTGCCCCCTTTCACCACTCTTATTCAACATCGTTCTGGAAGTCCTAGCCACAGCAATCAGACAAGAAAAAAAAAAAAAGACATCCAAATTGGAAAAGAAGAAGTAAAACTATCATTATTTGCAGATGACATGATATTGTATATAGAAAACTCTAAAGTCTCAGTCAAAAAACTACTAGACCTGATAAATGAATTTGGCAAGGTGGCAGGATATAAAATCAATACTCAGAAATCAGAGGCATTTTTATACACTAATAATGAACTGTCAGAAAGAGAAATCAAGGAATCAATCCCCTTTACCATTGCAACCAAAAAAATAAAGTACCCAGGAATAAATCTAACCAAGGAGATTCAAGACTTGTACTCGGAAAATTATAAAACATTGATAAAAGAAATCAGGGAAGATATGAATAAGTGGAGGCATATACCGTGCTCATGGTTAGGAAGAATAAACATCATTAAAATGTCTATATTACCCAAAGCAATTTATAAATTCAATGCAATACCGATTAAATTACCAATGACTTACTTCAAAGACATAGAACACATATTCCAAAAATTTATATGGAACCAAAAGAGAACACGAAAAGCCTCAGCAATCTTGAAAAGGAAGAAAAAAGCAGGAGGTATCACACTTCCAGATATCAAGTTATATTATAAGGCCATTGTACTCAAAACAGCATGGTACTGGCATAAGAACAGGCACATAGATCAATGGAACAGAACAGAGAACCCAGAAATAAACCGACAGCTCTATGGACAACTGATATTTGACAAAGGAGGTAAGACAATACAATGGAGTAAAGACAGCCTCTTCAACAAATGGTGTTGGGAAAACTGGACAGCTACCTGCAAAAAAATGAAACTAGACCACCAACTTACACCACCCACAAAAATAAACTCAAAATGGATAAAAGACTTGAATGTAAGCTGTGAAACTATAAGCATCTTAGAAGAAAACATAGGCAGTAAGCTCTCTGACATCTCTTGCAGCAATATATTTGCTGATTTGTCTCCACAGGCAAGTGAAATAAAAGACAGGATAAACAAATAGGACTTTATCAAACTAAAAAGCTTCTGCACAGCTAAAGACAATAAGAACAGAATAAAAAGACAAACTACACAATGGGAGAATATATTTGACATAGCGTCTAATAAGGAGTTAATAACCAAAATTTATAAAGAACTTGTAAAACTTAATACCAGGAAGACAAACAATCCAATCCAAAAATGGGCAAAAGAAATGAATAGACACTTCTCCAAAGAGAACACACAGATAGCCAACAGGCATATGAAAAAAATGTTCAACATCACTAATGATTAGAGAAATGCAAATTAAAACCACAATGAGATATCACCTCACACCAGTCAGAATGGTGCTCATCAATAAAACAACACAGAATAAGTGCTGGCAAGGATGTGGAGAAAAGGGAACCCTCCTGCACTGCTGGTGGGAATGCAGACTGGTGCAGCCACTGTGGAAAACAGTATGGAGATTCCTCAAGAAATTAAAAATCGAACTGCCTTTTGACCCAGCTATACCACTGTTAGGAATATACCCCAAGAACACCATAGCACTGTTTGAAAAGAAGAAATGCACCCCCATGTTTATGGCAGCATTGTTCACAGTTGCAAAGATTTGGAAACAGCCCAAGTGTCCATCAGAGGACGAGTGGATTAAAAAGCTTTGGTATATATATACTATGGAATACTACTCAGCCATAAGAAATGATGACATAGGATCTTTTACAACATGGATGGGCCTTGATAACATTATACTGAGTGAAAGAAGTAAATCAGAAAAAACTAAGAACTATATGATTGCATACATAGGTGGGACATAAAGATGAGACTCAGAGACATGAACAACAGTGTTGGGGTTACAGGGTGGGGGGAGGAGAGGTAGGGGGTTGGGGGAGGGGAGGGGCACAAAGATCATGGCTTTTCAGCATTTGCCATATTCCCTCCTTAATCTATAGACAGACAGCAAATATTTATGTATGGTATTCCCACTATAAAGACTGCTGTCTTAGGGACAAATGCTGATAAACTATTTCAGCAGTTCCTCCTTCTTCAAAGACTTATATGTCAACATAGAGCTCCATGTTTCATAGGACATACTCACTCCATGCTCCCTGGAGCTTTAGCACAAGGGAATGCCCCCCCTTTTTTTTGTAGTATTTTTTCTTTTATTTATTTATTTTTTGTATTTTTCTGAGGATGGAGATGGGGAGGCAGTCAGACAGACTCCTGCATGCGCCTGACTGGGATCCACCTGGCATGCCTACCAGGGGGGAATGCTCTGCCCATCTGGGGTGTTGCTCTGTTACAACCAGAGCCATTCTAGCAACTGGGGCAGAGGCCATGGGGCCATCCTTAGTGCCCGGGCTGGCTTTGCTCCGGTGGAGCCTTGGCTGCGGGCGGGAGGAGAGAGACGAAGAGAAAGGAGAGGGGGAGGGGTGGAGAGGTAAATGGGTGCTTCTCCTGTATGCTCTGGCCAGGAATCGAACCCAGGAATCCTGCACACCAGGCCGATGACTCCGACGGGTCTACCATATCATGCTTTTTACTTAAAAAAAAAAATTTACATTTCTTTTGAATGCGGATGAACAGAAGACACCAAATCTTTTTTGCCTGCACACTACTACCTTCTTTATTAGATCTAGCTAATAACACTGTTTTGTCTTTTTCCAAATAGCTCCAGATATATGGAAAAGATTTATATAGGCGGATGGGGATCCTCAAACCCCTCAGCGAGATCTTCTGAGAATGGCTTTTAAGATACCTAGAGGCAGAAAAAGCCCAATATAGATCAGGGGAACTACCAGCTTTTAGGATACACCCTTAAAGGCTCCAACGCCCCAAAGGGGTCTCATAGGATGCCATCTGGGTCCTACTTCAATAGTGGAAAGGAAGGTCACTAAAGCCTGACAGGTTTACATGCCTCTGCTGTGAGGAAACAGGGACACTGGAAGGTGGGCTTCCCCCTAGCTCCTCTAAGGGAGGGTTCAGTCTCTTCCAGCCCTGCTCCAGCCACCTATGATGTAACCTTGCCCAGAAAGCTGGGGTTTGCCACTGAAGGCTGAAGGTGCCCAGGGCCGTCGGCCCCATCTACGACACTGTGGACGAGCCTAGGGTATTTCTTCCAAGAAGCAGGTAAACTGATCTCATTTGCACAAGGGCCACTTAACTATGTTTTGCCTGAATAGTCAGGGTTTTTTATTCTTCCCTCAAAGATCTCTGTTGTGGGTGTTGATAGTCCTATTTTCTGCTGCTTTGCTTAATATATAGTGTTTCCTTTATTCCTCCTACCTCAATGCCCCATTCATATTTCAGGCTGGGACCTACTCCTAATTTAGAGCTCTCTTTCCTCCTTTTGCCAACTTGTATTATGAATTTACCTTTGCCACCAGCTTAGTGTATCCCAAGGTTTTCTTTACCATGCCACAGTCACAGAGCTCCAGGGAAAAGCAACCTGGTCTCAACTCTCCAGGCAGAGGAGAACAGAAGCTCCATATCCACGCATGCTGCAAATGGCTTTTTCCAGTCTACCTGAATCATTACCAGCTAGAAGCAGCGGGCATTGGGACTTGGACATGAGCTGCAAAGTATAGAATGGTGACAATAATTCCAGTGCCATGCGGATTTTTCCTGTGGGGAAATTTCCTGGATTCCTGCTCCCTGTGACAGCTCCTAACAGACTGAACTGTGGTTGGGTTGCATTTTTCAGGGATTTGGCATGGTGATGGGGCCAACTTGGACTTGGTGAACATGTTAAGGACACTACTCTTTTATGGATTCTTGCTGTATGGGCCAAGAGTTTGCTTGAAGGCTTTTAATCACTGTAAAAAAAAATAGAGGACTGGATGAAGAAGATGGGGCACATATACACCATGGTATACTATTCAGCTAGGAGAAATGATGACATCGGATCACTTACAGCGGAATGGTGGAGTCTTGTTAGCATTGTGCGAGGTGAAATAAGTGAATCAGAAAAAAACAGGAACTGCAGGATTCCATACATTGGTGGGACATAAAAGCGAGACTATGAGGCATGGACAGGAGTGTGGTGGTTACGGGGGGTGGGGGGAGGGAAGGAGGGAGAGGGTGAGGGTGAGGGGGAGGGGTACAGAGCGAACTGGATGGAGGGTGGCGGAGGACGATCTCTCTTCGGGTTATGGGTATGCAACAGAACTAAATGATAAAATAACCTGGAAATGTTTTCTTTGAATGTACGTACCCTGATTTATTGATGTCACCCCATTAAAATAAAAATTTATTTATAAAAAAATAAAATAAAAATAAAAATAACTTATTATCAAAGCTAATAAGTAACTGGCTAACTGAAACATCTTTAAATGAAGTATTATAAAAGTGAACCAATATTTACATTAGTCTCCAAAGACTGAGATGAGCCATCACTTCAAAAGTCCTTAATGAAACAGGAGATCCAATTAATATGCTAGTGAGTCCCTCTAAGGGACATTAGCAGCATTTATCTTTGTTGAAAAGTATGTCATTAAAATTTTAAGTTAAAAATCCAGAGAATTTCAACATACATGAGCTTTATGATAAGGGTTGTTGTCTTTGATTCCTGGTAAATATCTTCGCCTTCCCAAAATGGTCCGAACAAACCCATCTCTTTTACAATTCTTCACTGTCTGTTTCATAAAATGATTAATTCCTACAGAGAAAAAAAAAAAGAAGTACAACTAAAGTCCATTCTTAATTTCATTCAATAGGCTCAATATAGTGAAATTTATCAAAACCCTAATATTACACCATCATTTGCATATAAACTTTTATTCATTTTTATAGATAAAAAATTAGAAATAAAAAGGACTTTAGAAACAACATAATGTAACTCTTTGTTTTTTAGCCAATAACAAAAATAAAAATATTAAACTTCAGAACAAGAAGCAAGTACTAAAATCTAGGATGTTTTACTCCAGGATCTTAAGAGGATTCCATGCTACTTTTCACAGGTTTCTGTTCTTTGATCACCTTAATCCTCTTTTACTCTTTGATCCTATCATTTCCAGGCTTAAAACATTCTAACCAGCTCCTTGCTACCATCTAAACTGCAATCCAAATAGGATCTAACTGAAATTAATGCATGAGATAAATTACCCATTGGGAACATACACAACCAACTTCTTAAAATTCAAAAAGATTATGTATAGTGTACTATTCAGACACATTTGTGTTCCTTATACAGCCTTTATCCTTTACAAAATAGGACCATTCTTATGTCTGATGGATCTCCAGGATGAATTCTTTGCTCTAGGTGGGTCAATCTCTTCACTGCTCATTCCTGTCTCTCTATATGCTATAGATCAGGGGTCCCCAAACTTTTTACACAGGGGGCCAGTTCACTGTCCCTCAGACCATTGGAGGGCCGGACTATAAAAAAAAACTATGAACAAATCCCTATGCACACTGCACATATCTTATTTTAAAGTAAAAAAACAAAATGGGAACAAATATAACATTTAAAATAAAGAACAAGTAAATTTAAATCAACAAACTGACCAGTATTTCAGTGGGAACTATGCTCCTCTCACTGACCACCAATGAAAGAGGTGCCCCTTCTGGAAGTGCGGTGGGGGCCGGATAAATGGCCTCAGGGGGCCGCATGTGGCCCGCAGGCCGTAGTTTGGGGACCCCTGCTATAGATAGAGATTCTTTCTCTATATACTCTAAAATGCAAAGTATAGAGACTGTGCTGATCTAACTTTATTCGTAAAAGCAACTTCTGCTTTCTCATAGCTCTGCTTATCCTAAGTAATAAACAGTAAAGTCTCCTAATTGAACTCTTCATTTGAAGATTTCTATTGTGTGGCTGGCACAGGAAAGACAATTGAGGAGACTGTGGGTGATAGGAAGAAGAAAAAAACTTGCCCTGCCTAATAAAGTTGGTGGTATTTGACCACCAGCATGAAAGTACAGAAAACAATCAAGCTCTCATCTTTTTCTCTTTAAGAATTACTGTGATACTGTTGAGTGAAGAGCCAACAAAAAGATGAGATTTAAGGGAGCTCTAAAAATCCTCTTACCTGACTCTGTAGGAGGCCTTCAAATATTCAGAAATTGTAAGAACTACTTTTAAAAAAACTACCACCCTGGTTGGATAGCTCGGTTGGTTAGAGCATCATCCCAAAGCACAGAGGTTGCCAGTTCGATCCCCAGCCAGGGCACATACAGGAACAGATTGATGTTCCCGTGTCTCTCTCTCTCTCTCTCACTCCCTTCCTATGTCTCTAAAAAAAACTACCAATTTTGAGATATAATTTACATAAAATAAAAGGCACTCACTTTAGGTGAACAGTTTGACCATACTATAAAAAGCCACACTGTGAAGTGGTTGTACCATTTTACAACTCTACCCGCAAGGTAAAAGATACAATGCTTTTGATTTTAGTCATTTATTTTTGTTTTTGTAATGGTATCTCTTTGTGGTTTTAATTGTCTTCTCCTTGATGACTAACAATGATAACATTTAATGTGGTCATTCATATATCTTCTTTTGTGAAGTGCATGTTCAAATCTTTGGCCTTTATTTTATTGGATTTTTTGCCTTCTTAGGATTGAGTTGTAAGAGTTTTTTATATATTCTGAATGCAAGCCCTTTGTTAAATAATAGGAACTGCAAATATTTTTTCTCAGTCTGTGGCTTGCCTCTACATTTTCTTAATGATGTCTTTTGTCAATGTTTATTTTTTATGATTCAGAGTAATTATCACCTAAGAAATCTTTGACTACCTCAATGTCATAATTTCTTCTGAAAAAGTCATAATTTTAGCCTTTACTTTTAAGCCTATGCTCTATATCAAGTTAATTTTTGAATATAGTATGAGATAAAGTTGAAATTCACTTTTTTCCCATACTAGTATATAGTGGTTCTAACACCAACTGTTGACAGGTCATCTTTCCTTCATTAAATTACCATGTTGAAAATCAGTTAGTTGAAAATCAATTTGCCATATATGTATAGGTCTATTTCTGGGCCCCTTAATATGATCCATTGTTCTCTATATCTACCCTTTTGCCTATCTTAATTATTGTAGTTTTATGAGTTTTGAAACCACGGAGTATAAGTGTAACTCAACACTATACTTTTCCCCAAAAAGTTATTCTAGTCCCTTTGAGTTTCTGTATAAATTTAGAGTCAACTTGTCTAATTCTACACAAGTGTCTAATAAAATTTTTATTGAAATTGCATTAAATCTATAGAACAATTTACAGAAAATTGTCATCATAATAATATTGTGCCCTCTAATAAATTCACATGGTAAACCTCCCATTTATTTCAGTATTCTTTCGTTTCTCTCAGGACTGCTTTGGAGTTTTCAGTAAAATCTTCAAATGCTCTGTTAAATTTAGCCTAAGTATTTCATGTATTTTAATGTTACTGTAAATTGTTTTATTTTTTCTACATATGCTAATTGTTTATTGCTAGTAGAAATATAACTGATTTTAATAAATTGACCTTGTACAGTGGGAGCTTGCTAAATTTAGTTATTTTTTTACTAGTTATTTTTGTAAAATTCATATGATTTTCTATGTACAAGATCATGTCATGTGTAAATAAAGTTTTCTTTTTCAGGACTGGGGACAGTTAATTAAAAAGAAGCATAAGGTCCTGGCCAGGTGTCTCAGTGGTTGAGCGTTGGCCCAGCGTGTGGATGTCCTGGGTTCAATTCCTGGTCAGGGCACATAGGAGAAGTGCCCATCTACTTCTCTACCCCTCACCCTCCTCCTTCTCTATCAAACTCTCTCTCTCTTCCCCTCCTGCAGTCATGTCTTTATTGGAGGAGTTGGCCCAGGGCGCTGAGGATGGCTTCATGGCCTCTGCCTCAGGCACTAAAAGATGACTCCAGTTGCAACAAAACAAGGGCCCCAGATGGGCAGAGCATTGCCCCCTAGTGGGCTTGCCAGGTGGATCCCTGCTGGGGTGCATGCCGAGTCTGTCTATGCCTCCCCTCCTCTCACTAAATTAAAAAAAAGAAAAAAAAAGGAAGCATAGAAGATCCTGACCAGGTGGTGGTACAGTGGACAGAGCATCAATCTGGGATGCTAAGGTCCCAGGTTTGAAATCCTCAGATCGCCAGCCAGCTTGAACCCAAGGTCTCTGGCTAGATCAAGGGGTCACTGGCTTAGCTGGAGCTCCCTGGTCAAGGCACATATGAGAAGGCAACCAATGAACAACAAAAATGCCATAACGACAAGTTGATGCTTCTCATCTCTCTCCCTTCCTGTCTGTCCCTGTCTGTCCTTCTCTCTCTCCCTAAAAAAAAAAAAAAAAAAAAGGAAGCATAAAAGAATTTTCTAGGGTTATGGTTCCATATATGAGATAGTCACAATGACATGGCAGCATATACATCAACTATAATTTGCTATTCCATTTCTATCCATATTTTTATGAAAAAAGCACATCTCAGTAAATAATCATAAGGTTAATGTTCTCTAACATATCTTATGAAAGCTTCTGCTTAAGAGAAATGTTAATAGAAAATTCTATAACACAACTTTGAAAAATTAACAATATAAAAACACAGTTGAAAAGAATAATACAGTATCTAGAAGACGATACTCAAGGCTTCTTTACCAGTGTATCTGGATTTGAAGGAGTCAATGTAGCAAGCAGCATCATTTTCCTTAATGCCCATCTGCTCTCCCAACGATTTAGCTCCCATTCCATAAATGATTCCATAGCAAATCTGAAAGGAAGTCATCACACTCAGTAAGTTAAAGATCATAACTACATAAAATGCAAATATAAAAAGTTCATAAGATTGAAATTTGGTAAGCTTTTTATCATATTTCAGAGTGAGTCAGAGAAATTATTAGAACTGCTTTTGGTGGGTTAGATCCATAAAAGCTGCTATCCTGTGAACATCTTTGCTGCCTGTTAGCAGTACCGTTTTGGGAGGGAAAAGGAAGAGAGGGTGGGGTGGAATATAAATGAATATGAATGTGATGCGTCTTAGGAAAGTAATCCTAATGATTTAAAAGGTAAGGTTTATTTCTGACGCTGTTATTTATCCAGCAGTTCAGAGCAGCTTTCTATTCCTCATAATCTCATTAACTTCTTCTGCCTAAAGAAGTGCCCAGCAGGAGGAAAGAAAGCATAGAAACATTCCTCTCCTCACCCTTAGCACTAAAAGAGCTTGAAAATAGGGAGACTTACTGGAAATAAATAACCTCTTTACCTCATAGCCAACTGAAATCCCATAGCTGCAGAATTCATTTGAATTAAACACAAAGTCATGAAATTCTGGGCATAAGGAAGGAAAATAGTCTAAATTGGTCAATATAGAAACTCTAATTTAATAATAAGTATTGTGTGGGTTCAAATCCTAATACCAGTATTTAGAAGATGTTTATCTTGCATAAACTACCTACACTCTTAACATCTTCATTTCTTCATTCATAAAATAAAGATAGTAATACCTCTTTCATGGGATTGTTATGATTAAATCAGTTACTAGTTATTATTTAGCAAATTTTATGACATAAAACAAGTGCTATATAAATGTTATTAAAGTCCTGGCCAGTGGCTCAGTGGATAAAGCATCAGCCTGGTGTATGGACGTTCCAAGTTCAATTCCTGGTCAGAGCACACAGAAGTGACCTCTGTTTCACCCCCTTCCCCTCCCCCTTCTCTCCCTTTTCCCTTCCCACAGCCAGTGGCTCTATTGGTTTGAGCATGGCCTGGGGGCTGAGGCTAGCGAGGTTAGTCCAAGCACATCAACCTCAGGTGCTAAAAATAGCTCGGTACTCAAGCATCATCCCTAGACAGGATTGCCAGGTGGCTCCCAGTCAGGCCACATGCAGGAATCTGCCTATCTTCCCTCCTCTCACATAAAAAAAAAAAAAAAAAGTTAAATAAAAATTTTAAAGATAGCTTGTAAGAAAATGATTATCAGAATTCCAAAATACTTTTAATGTTATAAGACAGTTAGAGGTGGCCCTGGCCAGTTGGCTCAGCAGTAGAGTGTCAGTCCAGCATGTGGAAGTCCCAGGTTTAATTCCCAGTCAGGGCACACAGAAGCAACCATCTGCTTCTCCACCCCTTCCCCTCCTCCTTCTCTCTCTTTCTCTCTCTCTTCCCCTCCTGCAGCCATTGCTTGAATGGTTTAAGCAAAGTTGGCCCCAGGATGAAAGGTGGCTCCATGGCCTTGCCTCAGGCACCAAACTAGCTCATTTGCTGAGCAATGGAGAAGGGGCTTTAGATGGGCAGAGCATCCCAAGGTAGGGGGCTTTCCGGGTGGATCTCAGTCGGGGTACATGTGGGAGTTTGTCTCTCTGCCTCCTTGCACCTCACTTAATTTTTTTTAAAAAAAGAACAGAGGTATTTTGTTTTTTTATCCTTTTTTCTTTTTTTAATATAGAGACAAATATTTTTCTCCTGTTTTGTTTTCCTCTTTGATATTTCTATGCCTGACACCTACTTTTTTATTTTTCAACTCAGACATTACTGAGTACTAACTGAGATCTCAGTAAGACTCAAGGATTAGATGGTGCAGTGCATAGTGATTTAGGAAAAAAAAAAACTGGTAGAGCATAAACACTATTAAATCATGCAAGAACTTATTAAATAGAGGCTGCTATCATCAGGGGGTAAATGTTTATAGGTTACAGAGTCATAATATCTAAATTCTGGCATTTTGAACTTACTCTGGCTCGACCACTTAAAGCTATGACTTTAAGGAAATTACTAACTTTTTGTACCTCAGTTTTCTCCTACATAAAATGAGGATACTAATAATACCTATTATTATTTATTATTATTTTGAGAATTTAATATTAGAATATTACCTACTTTCCCTAGGCTTTGATTGTTGCTAATGCAGGAGGACTCCAAGGAGATTAAGTAGAGAAGACAAAGGTGGCTTTCTAACTCATGAAGAAACAAGTGTTGGTGCTAAACAGACAGTGGTGAGAGTGTTTCATGCCCAATAAGGCAGTAGAGAACCACACTGTCAGTAACTCAGTAAGTGTGAAACCAGTAAGCAGGGTCTTAGAGACGGAATGGTGTGCATTTCCCTCAGCCACCCAGCAGCACCACGTTTCCCACAGGCATGTGGTAAGTGTTGGGCGGATAGAGTGTATTATGCTCACTTTGTTAAAGAGGCCGTTGCCCAAGTGATATTAATGTGTGTTGAGAATTGTTGTAGCCTGAGGCTTGGTTTTGGGATTAAGCCTGTCCCACCCTTTTTGGTGTGAGGTGGTACAATCCTATCATGCCTCATAGAAGTGATTTTGTATTAGAGACTTCCCCATTATGTATATTGGATTAAGGGTTTGGATTTCTACACTATAAAATGGGAACGGAGCGGGAGTTTGCTCTCTTGGTTCCTGAGATTAGAAGAGAGAGCAGAGGAGAGCAGAGAAAGGCCACGTGGAGGAGGCCAGGAGAAGCAGCCAAGATGGCGGAGTGCTGAGTGAGATGCCACTTTGTGTACAGTTTGTATCTGGGATAAGGAAGGAGATGGGGAACAGAGGTGAATAAGTCTGGTGAGCTAGAAACCTTTGATTCTAGGAAACTCGGATAAGTCAGTAGCTTTGTGAGCACTGAATGTGACTGGGTTTTGGAGCCCAGTGTGTATTTTTACTTGCCCGCCGGGTGCAAAGCTAGAATTAAAGACTATGGCCCACCAGTTTTTGGCTCCGCTGTTTCTTTGCCGACTGTCCGAATCCAATGCGAACCTGCATGGACCAGAAGGCTGCTGTGATGGTGGCTCTGGCCCTGGCTCCTGGCTTTACAGTAAGGAAGTGCCAGTGTCAGTCTAGGGCAGGAAATGGTGTGAATGTGACCTTTGATGTCACATTCCACTCCTGACAGTCACTCAGGAGTGGAAACTAATGGGGACCCGCATGAAAGGTCCAAGGGCAGTATGAAGTTTCACAGGTAGATTAGCTAACCAATGGTCTCAAAAAAAAGGAAAAAGCTATCATTTATTAATTATAATCTGCAGCTACACAATATTTATTTTTCAACAAACATTTAGAAAACTCTTTTTATAAAAAGCACTTTTTATAGAAAACTGAAAATATAGATTGAAGGAGATTTTTAAAACACACACACACACACAAAACAAAAATAACTACCACCACTGCAACATCTACCACTAACACATGTGGCTTTTCTGTCACTACAGTGCCTCAGACTAAGTCTGATTCTTTCTAATAACTCTCCGAAAGAAAGTATAATAAATACCATGAGACAGGCTAAAATAAATGTGGTTTGAAAGATCCAAAGAAGAAATCAGTCCTCAACTGTAAATGATTGAGACAATTTTTCAATTTTTTGAATCATTAAAATTCTCATTTATGTTAAGCATGATCACGAAAATTACCTGCTTTGCTTGCTGTCTCAGCTCATCCCCAACAGACTCTGGCTCGATCATCTTCCATTCAGCTGCAATGCTCCGGAAAACATCAGCCCCAGTGTTCAATACTTGAATGAGACGACTATCGTGGGATAAATGAGCCAAGACCCTCAGTTCAAGTTGAGAGTAATCAGCAGCTAATATTACACCACCTGAAGCAGAAAGAATTTTAGAAAAGCTGATGCAAAGGCAAATTCAAGTTTTATATAATTGAGTAGGATGACAGAAATTTAGTTTTAACATAGAACCATGAGATCATGCATCCAAAAGTTAAAACGTGCTCTTTATATAATTCAGTTCCGTCACTTAGACCATATTTTTCATTTAGCTTTCAAGTACCCATAATGTGTGTAAAGCTGCCCCTGCCCTCTGCTCCTGAACCACGGGGGCCATGCGCCCCCCACCCCCATTCCCACAGCAGCTGACGCATCACCTGCAAGGGGTCTTTCATGCCTCTCCCACACAGCACTGACTGGTAGGGATGGGAGACTTCATTTTCTTTTGCATTCTATAAAAACTTTGCATGGTTCTTGGCACATAATAGAATCTTAAATGGTTGTGAATGGATGATTGAATGAACGAACATATGAATGAACAAAGAAACTATATAGTTTCTAATATGTGCACATTTTAAGTGGGCTGGAGAGGAATGGGTGCTCTACTTTGATAAAAACAGACAGTCAGTAAAAAAAAAATCAAGTGGTTGATATGTGAAGAAAAGTTTTTAAGAGGGTTCAGATAATTTACCTGTGGATTAGAAATGACTCAATTAGCTAGGCATGAAAAAACCAAAATTGAAAAATAAATGCAGGTTCAAAGAACTCATTGCCATATTATAAAAAGGGTGCTATAAATCAAAGACAAAACAAAACATAAACAAGCAGTTCATGGAAATAAGAATAAAAGAAATGTTAACATATTAAAGAATTCTCAACCTCATTCACAATAACAGAAATGCAAATTAAGTCTACAGCAAGAAACAATTTTCCTCTACATATATTGCAAAAATCCAGAAGTTTGAGAGCACACTCTGGGGCAAGACTGAGAAAGAAATACTATCGATTGTTACTAGGAAGTGAATGGTAACTGGCCCCCATCAGATGGCGATTTGACAACACCTTTCAAAAGTAAACAGGTTTTTACTCTGTGACTCAGTAAACAAGCCCTTAGATTGCTATATACATCAGTGGTCCCCAACCTTTTTTGGGCCACAGGACTGGTTTAATGTCAGAAAATATTTTCATGGACCGGCCTTTAGGGTGGGATGGATAAATGCACAAAATAAAATTATGCAACCGGCATAAAAACTGGTATTTTTAAATAAAATTGTCAAACTTACGAGACAAGCATCAAGAGTGAGTCTTAGATGGATGTAACAGAGGAAATCTGGTAATTTTTGTTTGTTTGTTTGTTTGGGGTTTTTTTGTATTTTTCTGAAGCTGGAAACGAGGAGGCAGTCAGACAGACTCCCGCATTCGCCCGACCAGGATCCACCCGGCACGCCCACCAGGGGGCGATGCTCTGCCCATCTGGGGCGTCGCTCTGTTGCGACCAGAGCCACTCTAGCGCCTGGGGCAGAGGCCATGGAGCCATCCCCAGCGCCCGGGCCAACTTTGCTCTAACAGAGCCTTGGCTGCAGGAGGGGAAGAGAGAGACAGAAAGGAAGGAGAGGGGGAGGGGTGGAGAAGCAGATGGGTGCCTCTCCTGTGTGCCCTGGACGGGAATCGAACCCGGGAATTCCGCACGCCAGGCCGATGCTCCACCACTGAGCCAGCCGGCCAGGGCCTGGTAATTTTTTAAAAATAAAACATCGTTCAGACTTAAATATTGATATAAATAAAATGGAAATAATGTCAGTTATTTATTCTTTCTCTGCAGACCGGTACCAAATGCCCCACAAACCGGTACCGGTCCACAGCCCGGGGTTTGGGGACCACTGATATAGATTACTTGCACATACATTAAACTGGTTTATATTCAAATTATTCACTGAGAATCACAAATCTCCAGTATATATCAAATGAAAAAGCAAGGCACACAACAGTATATATGGAATGCTTATTTTTGTGGAAGAATAGGAGAAAATATTACACATTCTTACTTGCTTATAGCCACATAAAAATACTGAAAGCATATATAAGAAACTCATATATGCAGTTATCTATAAGAGTTATAGATAATGGTGTAGCTAGGACAGGGAAAAAAGCAAAGCTTATCAATATATACCTTTTATATATTTTGATTGCTGAACTATGTGAATGAATAACCAGTTCTAAACAAGAGAAACGACAAAATATATGAAATAACTTTTCAGGTGTTGGACAACAGGCAGTTCAGGACTATAATTTCTGAGGAGCGGGGAGCACAGAGGAGATGGGGTGAGTCATGCAACCGTCTTAGGTTTCTGAATGGAGGCACTTTCCAGAATGCACTGCAGGGAAAGAGAGAAAACAAAGCACTCTGTCTATCTGAGCTGAGGAAGCAGCTGGCGTTCGGGCCTACCGAGGCAGCTAGAATTTGTGAAAATAGGGAGAGAAAGGAGCTGTGCATAATGGAGTACCAGAAATTGGCATAGTCATGCCTTTGGATTTTGGACCAAATACTGGGTTGTATAGGGAACAGGAGATAAATACACTAAAGAAATTACTACCACCAAAGAAAAGAACCACCATTGCATAGCTGTAACCTGAACAACTACTTGAACAACATACTCTCAAATGTTGAGAGATGTCCAAGTTCTGGTCAAACTGAATGGAGAGACCTTGTTACAACTTGAGCACCAGAACCCCAGCAAGGCCATGCCTTACAATCAAGGCTAATCTAACCCTACAATAAAGGCTACTATAAACATCTGCTAACAACGCTGTAGAAGTCTCAAAATTATCCAGCTCATGTAAGAGTAAATTGCCGGAAGAAAACGCTATTTAATTAAGACTACAAAAATACAGAGTCAGTGCTGTAGCAACCATAATATCTAGTGTTCAAAAAAAACAAATACTGGACATAAGAAGAACCAGGAAAATGTAACTTTGACCAGAAGAATATTCAATCAACACAAAAATGGTCCTGAGATTAGTGATGATGACATTTTAGTTTTTAATTATTTTTAAATTTTTATTATTTTTTTTTATTTATTCATTTTTAGAGAGGAGAGAGAAAGAGACAGAGAGGGATAGAGAGGAGAGAGAGACAGAGAGAGAGAGAAGGAGGGAGGAGCAGGAAGCATCAACTCCCATATGTGCCTTGACCAGGCAAGCCCAGCGTTTCGAACCGGCGACCTCAGCATTTCCAGGTCGACGCTTTATCCACTGCGCCACCACAGGTCAGGCCTAGTTTTTAATTTTTTTTTTTTTTTTTTTTAAATTTCAGGGAGAGGAAGGTGGAGGGGGTGGAGAAAGGGGAACATTGCTCTGCTCCTGTGTGTGCCCTGACCAGGACTGCACCAGCAACCTCTGTGCTTCGGGACAGTGCTCTAACCAACCGAGCTCTCCAGCCAGGACTAGGGATGATGGAATTTCAAATAGCTAACATAAATATTTTCAGGAATTTAAAGAAACATGAATAATGGAACAAATAGTGAATTGCCATAAAGTATTTAAAACTACAAAAATATCAAGTGAAAATTCTAAAAGTACAATATCTGAAATGTAAAACTCACTAAAAGGATGTGACAGCAATTAGACATTGAAAACGAAAAGCTCTGTGAGCATTAAAATAGTCAACAGATGCCTGACCTGTGGTGACGCAGTGGATAAAGTGTCAACCTGGAACACTGAGGTGGCTGGTTTGAAACTCAGGGCTTGCCCGGTCAAGGCACCGACAAGAAGCAATTACACATTGATGCTTCCTGCTCCTCTCCCCCTGCCTTTCTCTCTCTTTCTCTCCTCTCTCTAAAATCAATAAATAATAAAATATTTTAAAACAAATAAAATAGTCAACAGAAAATATCCATTGCAGCACAGAGTGAAAAAACAGAGAGAAGGGAATAAAAAAGAAAAGAAAAAGACTTCAGCGGTCTGTGGGACAGTACCAAGGGGTATTACTATGTACATTTGAAGTAAAAGGAAGAAAGGAGATAGGGACAAAAATATTACAAGAAATAACGATTGAAAATGCTTTGAATTTAATGAAAATATAAGCACATAATTTAAAGAAAAAAATATATGAAACTGAAGAAATTGAGCAAATTCAAAAATCCCAGAAGCAAAGCACAAAAAACTACCCAGAAACTTACACCCAAATCAAATTGCTAAAACTGAATAATAAATTTTAAAATTGAAAAAGTATCCAGGAAACAGATACATTGTGCTTGGAGAAATAGTAAGAAAAAATGGTGGTGTACTTCTCATCAGAAATAATATAAACCAGAAGCCAATAGAAATATATTTTTAAAGAGCTGAAAGAGAAGGGCTGTAAACCTATAAACCTATGTCAAATAAAAATATCTTTCAAAAGTGAGATAAAATAAAGAAATTTAAACACATAGAAATGCTGAAAGAAGTCACTGTCAGTAGAACTGCATTGCAAGAAATCTTGACGTATTTGGGTGAAGAAAAATGACAATAGACGAAAACCTGAACCTTCTCCAAGAAACAAAGAGTGCTAGAAGTGGTAAAAAGTAGACCAAAAAATTTTATTTTTGTAAGATAATAGACTGCTTAAAGCAAAAACAACAACACAGCAGAGTTTATAACAGTCATAAATATTAAATCAACTATAAGAAAAATGAAAAAACTTCTTATATTATACTGGGGAACAATTTTTTTTTTTGTTTTCTGTTGCATGAGGTTTTAGAACTGTTTCTATATATTTCTGCATCGCTGATTCCAAATCTGAAATCCGTTTTTTTGGTGCACACTCTAGTTGTTTTTTTTTGTTTATTTGTTTGTTTTTCCTTCTTTTTTTTATATCTTATTTATTCATTTTATTTTTTTTATTTATTTATTCATTTTAGAGAGGATAGGGAGAGACAGAGAGAGAGAGGAGAGACAGAGAGAGAGAAGGGGGGAGGAGCTGGAAGCATCAACTCCCATATGTGCCTTGACCAGGCAAGCCCAGGGCTTCAAACCGGCGACCTCAGCATTTCCAGGTCGACACTTTATCCACTGCGCCACCACAGGTCAGGCTATTTATTCATTTTAGAGAGGAGAGGGAGAGACAGAGAGGGAGAGAGAGAGAAGGGGGGAGGAGCTGGAAGCATCAACTCCCATATGTGCCTTGACCAGGCAAGCCCAGGGTTTCGGGCCGGCGACCTCAGCATTTCCAGGTCGACGCTTTATCCATTGCGCCACCACAGGTCAGGCCCGCACGCTCTAGTTTTTATGCAATTTTAATTTCTTTTGTTACAGTTAATGGATTCATTGGTTTTGAAATTGGAGTTAAAGGGCAATGACTCTTGGATTGAACATAACCATAAGGCAATTAATGTTTTACAAACATCACTTTTACATAATTGTAGTTGTTTTTAAATGTAAAAATTTATTATCTGATAAATACACCCTCTTATTTTGTTTTAAGATTGAATCATGGCTTCTTTGAGTAGGCGTAAATGTAAGAATAGTCCAGACACCTTCTGTTATATATATGGCTGTTACACACTTCAACATCAAAGGTACAATATTTCATCATTTGTGACACATGCATATATTGCCTATTTTCAAGTTCCCCTTGGCGATCAAGACAAGAATTGGGCTCCTCATATTGTGTGTCACAATTGTGAGGAAATACTTAGTGACTAAACCCAAAGGAAAACGCAAAGGAATGCCTTTTGGTATTCCCATGGTTTGGCATGAACCTAAGGACCACAGTAGTGACTGTTATTGCTGTCTGATCCATACAAAGGACATCGGCAAGAAAAAACAGCATACGATCACATATCCTAATATTCCTTCAGCAATACGACCTATTCCACACTCTGAGGCACTCCTGGTTCCAGTGTTCAGTGGTTTTATTTCTTCTAAGGATGAAGAAAGTGAACATGATGATCAAGTGTATTTTGATAAGATGCATGAGGAAATGGTTGTAGAATCTAAAGGGTCTTCTTCTGATGCCCAGCAGTCATTAACCCCTCAGCAGTTTAGCCAACCTGAATTGAATGACTTAGTAAGAGACTGGACCTATCAAAGAAAACAGCTGAGTTATTAGCCTCCAGACTTCAAGAAAAGAATGGCCTGACCAGGTGGTGGCGCAGTGGATAGAGCGTCGGACTGGGATGCGGAGGACCCAGGTTTGAGACCACAAGGTCACCAGCTTGAGCACAGGCTCATCCAGCTTGAGCAAAAAGCTCACCAGCTTGGACCCAAGGTCGCTGCCTCAAGCAAGGGGTTACTTGGTCTGCTGAAGGCCCCTGGCCAAGGCACATATGAGAAAGCAATCAATGAACAACTAAGGTGTTGCAACGAAAAACTGATGATTTTATTTATTGACTTTTAGAGAGAGGGGAGAGAGAGAGAGAGAGAAGGGGGAGGAGCAGGAAGCATCAACTCCCATATGTGCCTTGACCAGGCAAGCCCAAGGTTTCGAACCGGCAACCTCAGTGTTCCAGGTCGACGCTTTATACCACTGCGCCACCACAGGTCAGGCCAAACAACTGATGGTTGATGCTTCTCACCTCTCTCTGTTCCTTTCTGTCTGTCCCTATCTATCCCTCTCTCTGACTCTCTGTCTCTGTAAAAAAAAAAAAAAGAAAAGAAAGAACGTACTTCACCAGTCAGCTAAAGTATCCCATTGCAGGAAGCGTGAACATATTTTTGTGGACTTTTTTTCCGAAGACAAACACTTTGTTTACTGTCATGATATCACTAGTCTTCTCAGCCAGCTAGGTGTTACCACTTACAGTCCAACAAAATGGCGGCTATTTCTTGACAGCTCTAAACAGAGTCTAAAATGTGTTCTACACAACGGTAATGTTTATGCAGCGGTTCCAACTGGTTATTCAACTCATCTGCGAGAAGATTATAATGACATAAAAATTGTCCTTGACTTTCTGAAGTATGAGGAGCATAACTGGATCATTTGTGTGGATCTTAAAATGGTAAATTTTCTGCTAGGACAACAGAGAGGTTTCACAAAGTATCCTTGCTTTCTGTGTTTGTGGGACAGCCGAGCTCGGGAGAAACACTGGACACAGAAGGAGTGGCCGAAACGTGAAGTTCTGGAAGTAGGGATGCAAAATATTGTGAATGAACCTGTAGTTAATCGAGACAGGATCATTTTTCGCCCCCCTCCACTTCAAATTTGGCTTAATGAAGCAGTTTGTTCAGGCTTTGAATAGAGAAAGTGAATGCTTTCAACATATTATTTCTGCTTTTCCTGCCTTGTCTTTTGAGAAGATAAAAGCAGATGTATTCTATGGACCTCAAATTCAAACCCTCATACATGACAAAGAATTTGCCATGAAGATGAATAAGGAGGAGAAAGCAGCGTGGCAGTCTTTTGTGGCAGTTACAAAGAACTTCCTTGGCAAAAAAAAAAGCAGAAAATTATGAACTTCTGGTTCAAAGGATGCTGCTGGCTTTCCGCCACATTGGATATAACATGAGTGTTAAGATTCACTTCCTGGGCTGGAAGCACGCGGGGGTGAGGGGCAGTGGCTGGGGAAGCGTGAGGGGGTGCAGCAGTGGCTCCGGAAGCACACAGGGTTGAGGGGCGGCGACTTGAGCCCGTGGGGGTGAGAGGGTAGCTCTGGGAACACACAGGGGAGTCGTGGGGGGGGGTGAGGGTCTTTGGTTCAGGAAGCACAGGGGGCAAGTGGCAGTGGCCCCTTAATACAACACCTGTTTACCCAACATTCCCCTGGGAGCAAGCAAGGGGCAGGGGCGAGGGGCAGTGGCCCCTCAATACAAATGAGCAAACCTAAAAAACACCACCTGTTTACCCAACAATCCCCTGGGAGCATGTGGGGCCAGTGGCGGGGGCGAGGGGCGGCTGCTTGAGATGTGCGGGGGCAAGGGGCACCACAGCCCCTCAATACAAAACAGCCCACTGACTATTAAAGGTTACAGGATACCAGATCAACACACAAAAATCAGTTATATTTCTATAGGTGAGCAATGAACAAGCGGAAACTGAAACTTAAAACCTAATACCATTTACATTCGCTCAATAATGAAATATTTATATATAAATCAAACAATAACTATGCATGCCTCATGTGATGAAAACATTATAACACTTATGAAAGAAATTCAAACAGAGATATATAGATGGACAGGTATACCACTTTGATAGATTGGAAGATTCAACATAATAAAGTCATTTTCTACAAATTAAAAAAGAATTCACTAAGGTGTCGCAATGCTCAACGAAAAACTGATGATTGATGCTTCTCATCTCTCTGTTCCTGTCTGTCTGTCCCTGTCTATCCCTCTCTCTGACTCTCTCTCTGTCCCTGTAAAAAAAAAAAAAAAAAAAAAAAATTAACTTCCTGAACAGTCACCTTGATAAGTTTGCTGAAAATCTTGAGCTGTTAGTGATGAGCAGGGAGAACGCTTTCATCAAGATCTGAAGACGATGGAAGAGCGTTATCAGGGGTGATGGGACAGAAATATGACGGCAGACTACTGCTGGAGCATCAAACGAGATTGTCCTCAACAAGTACACAAACGCAAGAGCTACAAACGCAAATTTTTGCCTGAATAGAATTTAAATAAGTTTTGCTCAGATTTTATGATTAAAATAAGTGTTTTAATATGTTCTATTTCAAAATTGTAGACAAATTCTGATGCAATCATATCTTTTAGTGTAATTACTGCATTATATAAATTATTATATTTTCACAAAGATGATGCCCAAGAAGACATTCTATTTCATTATGTTAAACTAAATGTTGAAAATTTTACAATAAGATGAAAACCTAAAATCTTGAATTGCAAAAAAAAACTGTAGCTTACAGAGAAAAACTAATGTCAGATTTGAGATCAGCACACTGGAATTAGGTAAGAACAAGTGTTTTTGTGGATGCAACAAAGATTTTGTTCCCCAGTGTTATGGATGAAATGGTGCAATGCATATATTATGAAGGAAGTGACATGATGTATATTATAAACTCTAACATATCTAAGACACACAGTTACATCAGACATACACTTACATGAGCTACTAGCATAGTCAAATCCATAAAGACAGGAAGAAGAGCCTGACCAGGCGGTGGCGCAGTGGATAGAGCGTCGGACTGGGATGCGAAAGGACCCAGGTTTGAGACCCTGAGGTTGCCAGCTTCAGCGTGGGCTCACCTGGTTTGAGCAAAAAGCTCACCAGCTTGGACCCAAGGTCACTGGCTCAAGTGGGGGGTTACTCAGTCTGCGAAGGCCCGTGGTCATGGCACATATGAGAAAGCAATCAATGAACAACTATGGTGTCGCAACGAAAAACTGATGATTGATGCTTCTCATCTCTCTCCATTCCTGTCTGTCTGTCCCTGTCTATCCCTCTATCTGACTCTCTCTCTGTCCCTATAAAACAAATTAAAAAAAAAAATCAAACAAAAAAACACATAAAAAAAAAAAAGACAGGAAGAAGAATGGTGGCTACCCTGGGCTGGGGAGGGGGGAAGGGAGAGTTAGTGTTTAATAGGTACAGGGTTTCAGTTGGGGAATATGAAAAGGTTCTAAAGATGGATGTGGTAATAGTTGCACAACAAAAACAAATGTATTTACTGCCACAGACCTCAATACTAAAATATGGTTACAATAGTAAAATGCTGATAGTTCATAGTTAAAAAGCAAAACTGAAATTTTCCAAGCAGGTTATGTTATCATATTCCTGAATTCACCTTTGGACTATGTGTCTGACAGAATTCAAATTAATTCAGATAGGTAACTGTACTCACCTGGACCTGACCTGCCAACTTGCAGAACATAAGAGAGGAAATATGTATACAAATAGTAGGGATTATTTGGGAGTTAGATCATGACTTCCAAATGTTTTGGTGACAAAAAGGCTTATGGCAGGAGTACCGAGGAGAGAACAGGCAGAAGGAGGGTAGCCTTGGGAGTCACACTATGTAAGAGGAAGCAGCAGAAAAGGAAAAGAAAGAAAATGCAAAGCAAGTCAGAAAGAGAAAAAAGGTGTGCCCTTAGTGATCAAGGGAGGAGAGAAATTGAGGAAAGTAAGGGTTGATCATCAAAGAGAACGAGAACTAAAAATCTACTGGATTTTCCAAAAAGATGTATAATGACCTTGGAAAACACGGTTTGAGCAGACTGCTGCCAATGAGCACACACCACAGAAATTTCCCTCAGAGCAAGTCACAAAGACAATGAGGACTGATTGTTATAAACCTGGCAACAGAAAGGGAAAACCGGGCTACACAGAAGACAGGAAAGATGGAGGGACCAATGCACACTGCTGAGTCTTACTCATAAGGCAGGCTTCACCAGTGCTCTGAAAACATTCCCACAGTAAGAGAAACTCAGACAGCATCAGCGCCCCACCTGGGAAAGGCACGAAGGCATGCCGCATGCTGACGGCAAACGGCATTCCTCTGTTTGAGGGCCCCTCCTCCATCGCTGCCTGGCGCCCCGGGTTCAGACCACAGCCCTTCTTGTTTCTTCCTCTGCCATGCAAACAACATCATCAGCTGGACATAAAGCAGTCTCAAATATACGAGAAAGGCCTGATTATTCAGTAAATATCTCCCTCTAAGAAACTTAAAAACCTTATTATTTGAAAGTCTAAAGCTTAACAAAGATTCTAGACTTAAAAAAACAACAACATTCAATTAAATAGGAAGTAAAACATTTCTGAACCTAAAACTGCTTCTGAGATAACTGACTAACATTTAGCTCAATTCAATAAATCTCTTTGATCAAATCTAATATAAATTATCTGTGCTGCTTCTTCCCTTTGTGTGTATGTGAGGAAGGCAGGAGGGGGGTTGTTCCTGACACTGCTCAACTCTTCCCTTTAGTATTTGACTTAAATAAGCATATGATTTAATTAATGGCCCAGGTTTTCAGCTTTTCACCCTCAACTAGCTCTGTATAGACAGGCTCAGGGTTTGAAATGGATCGTGCCTAGAGTAAAAATGTGCATACCTAAAACAGGAATTTAAACTATGTCCATTATTTTGTTCAATAAGCTATTTTTGAGCCATTCATGCTCACAGAAGTACTGTCTACCTGCCCATGGGAAGTAGGCCTTTGCCTGGGGCTTGGGAAGGTGGGCTTTCTTCTACGAGCGTTGGCATCGTGATCTCAAAATCTCTTGGCACATTCTGGATATTTGGTTCTGTAAAGGTTATTCGTCCTAAAATCAAACAGAATGAAGACAAAATTAAAGGCGAAAATCTGACATTTATCTTAATAATAATTGCAGTCTGAGTTATCTTAAAAACGCATGCTCTATTATTGCTAAAATAAATTTATATTTAAATAAAATTTTTTTCATTATATTCACATGGTCTAACAATGACAAAATAAGTACAAGGCCAATCCCAGTGTAAGTAAATATATGAATTAGCTATAATGCAATATTTTACATTAACCTAGTTCTCTAGAAAATAAGTCCATAATAGGAAGTAAATATTTTTAGCAGATTGTTTGTTTTTGTTTTTTGAGATGAGGAGAAAGGAGAGAGAGACTGGAGGGGAAGAGGAGGGAGGGAGAGAGAAGCATTAACTCATTGCTGCTTCACTTTAGTTGTTCACTGACTGTTGCTCATACACACCTTGACAGGGTGGGGGCCTCAAGCCCAGTGAGCCACCCCTTGCTCAGGCTGGCGATCTTGGGCCCAAGCCAGCAACCTTGGGATTATTTGATAAATTGAACTATTCCTATGCTAAAATGAGTACCAGATGTCAGCACTATAAAATACTAGCAGTCATAATACTGAGTGTAAGGTCAGTGAATAACGGGGGATGGCCACATGGGGAACCCAGGCCCGCGAACTTTGGCTAGGACCGCCCACAACCAAGCGCGCCAAAAGAAACTTCCTAGGAGTCCTTGGGAAAAACAGCGACCGTCTGCCAGCCAGTGAGATTTCACCACATCACATTAGCTCAACTTCCCTAGAGGGACCCTTTAAATGTCTCCCACGTGGTTTAATCCTTGCGACTTCCCTGGCCTCCATCTCCTCCATCTTTCTTTCTTCGGGGCCAGGGAACCTTGCCGGGCGGGATGTGCTGTACTCAATAAAGCCTTTTGTTATTCCACACTTGGTGGCTCTGGCCCCTTCATTCCTTCTCGGCGGGGAAAAATACCTTACACTGAGCAAAGGCTAATCGAATGGCTCCTAGGAGAAATGACTGTGAAGCATAGAGGCCAGGAATGCACGAGACACAGAGAGGACCTGGGGAGGGTTGGGGCAACCTGAGCGCTGATGAGGGACAGCTGGGCCACGAGAGTTAGCGTGGGGAAGGTAGGGCAGCAATGACAGGGGAACAGCTCTTTCTAGACCTCGGCTGGCCGATGGTCTTCATCATCAGTATCATCATCACTCATCAAGAGAATCAATGCTAACATGCACATAGCTGGAAACTAGAATTAGGTGGTTAATAAACTTTCTAGGAAACAGAAAACTATTTGTTTAAATGCTATGGCCTTTATTTCCTGCCCAAATAGTCTATATTTTGTTTATTTACTTATTGGTCCAATTTTTCTAGAATACATAAGTAATGTTCAAAATAAGTTGGGTAATTGATTTTATTTTTTGCAGTTTTTACAATACACGTAATAGTGATATGTTTTATGATACACCATTTTAATGGGTTCTCTACTAGCTACTATATATTTCATCCTCTTTTAATCAAGCAGGCATTTTAAGTACTTAGAATACTGTTTTTCTGAATAAACCATGATATCACACCCTTGTTATTTAGCTTTCAGCAAAAATTAGTGATCAATTAATAGTAGATATTAATATAATTATTATCATCAAATGGCCTGCTCAATGTTACAAATCTAACTAATAGCAGAGGAAGTGATCCAAGTCTGCCTCAGGACACTGTCTCCTTTTCTATAATAATCAGGTCTACAGTTTGAATTAATGAGGTAACACTGGCAGGCAAATAAGATGGCAAAAATAAATGATAAAACATCAATGTAGCATAATGGAAATGAATTCTTTTTTTTTTTTTTTTTTTTAGCAAGAAAGAGAGACAGAGACAGATAGGAAGGGAGACAGATGCGAAGCATCAATTCTTCATTGCAGCCCCTTAGTTGTGGCACCTCAGTTGTTCATTGATTGCTTTCTCATAAGTGCCTTGACACCGAGGTTGGGGGACAGTTCCCGGGAGCCAGTGACCCCTTGCTCAAGCCAGTGACTTTGGGCTCAAGCCAGTGACCATTTGGGCTGAAGCCAGAGACCATGAGGTCATATTTATGATCTCAAGCTCAAGCTGGTGAGCCAGTGTTCAAGCCAGTGACCTAAGGGTTTCAAACGTGGGTCCTGAGCATCCCAGGCTGGTGCTCTGTCCACAGCGCCACCGCCTGGACAGGCTGGAAATGAATTCTAATAATGAAACAGCTTTGTTGTATTTAGGGAAACTTCTACTTCTAAAATATTCTTTAAAGGTAGGTACAGTATGATAAAACACAATAAGGAGGCCCTGGCCGGTTGGCTCAGCGGTAGAGCGTCGGCCTAGCGTGCGGAGGACCCGGGTTCGATTCCCGGCCAGGGCACATAGGAGAAGCGCCCATTTGCTTCTCCACCCCCCCCCCATTCCTCTCTGTCTCTCTCTTCCCCTCCCGCAGCCAAGGCTCCACTGGAGCAAAGATGGCCCGGGCGCTGGGGATGGCTCTGTGGCCTCTGCCCCAGGCGCTAGAGTGGCTCTGGTCGCAACATGGCGACACCCAGGAGGGTCGCAACATGGCGACACCCAGGAGGGTCGCAACATGGCGACGCCCAGGATGGGCAGAGCGTCGCCCCCTGGTGGGCGTGCCGGGTGGATCCCGGTCGGGCGCATGCGGGAGTCTGTCTGACTGTCTCTCCCTGTTTCCAGCTTCAGAAAAATGCAAAAAAAAAAAAAAAAAAACACAATAAGGAAAATAAAAACTTGATTACTTTCTACTTTTTAAGCAACAAATAAATGTGCTATGGCTTTTGTTTTTTTTCACCAACAAGGATTTATTTTACATAAGTTTACACCAATGAAACTGAAATACCAACTGGGAAAGAAATGACTAGGAAGGACAAAGAAGTTAACTAAATAGAGCATAAGGAAAAGAGAAGGTGTTGAGAATGAGGAATAAGCAAGTAGAGAAGAAAGCAGCTCCTCGTGGTGCCTCCATTCATATAACAGCAACTGAAAACTAGCCACGCATTAGTGCCCCGCGCTATTCTAAACAGCTGACATATATTAACCCTATTAAATCCTCAGTGAAGTAGGGCTGCAATCACTCTGTTTTATCACGAGGAGACTTAGGCACTGAGAAGAAACTGAGTACTTTGTCCAAAGAGTCACAGCACCAGGATTCAGACCTTTAAAACATCTGACATCAAAATGTACATTCTGTACCATCAATCTAAACTGCCTTCTCTGTGTGGAGTTAACACAGTCCTTACCTCCACTGCATGCAGCATTTGGCAAACGTTTAGAGTTTGCACTGTCTAGAGAAAGAATACCTTCTTCCTCACCTATACTCACACTATGTCAAGAGGGCCATGCCACACCCAAAGGACTCTCTTTTCTAATTGAGTAAAATAAGATGTTCATTTATTATACAAAAGCCCCAGATATCTACTTAGATTCAACTTAGAGAGAACCTTAAGATGTTCAAGAGAGGGCCTGAAATTAGGTAAGATCAAAGACTCAAATATTTAATCCGGAATATACTCTCATCCAAAGCACAGTCTCAGACATCCTAGTTACTCAATACTTGAAAGCAGAAACTGCATCTTACTAAATCTCTTCTCTGCATCTAGGTAGTATCCACCTATGCTTTAGATGTAGTATGTGTTTCATAAATGTTTATGAAACTTTGTGGAATCCAATGATCAGCACTGGAATTCCTTGCGAGCATAAGAAAATATATATATAATTTTTTTCTTCAAAAACTGTATATTATCCCTATTTACAATTCCTCATTACCTGTAGCAGTGTGTGATTGTGATATAGGGTAGATTCTTTCCATTCCAAGAAAAGGATTCAGCCGCCTTTCCCGCTGCAGAGGGAAGACCACTTTGGTGACAGCATTAGTGATTCTTCTCCACTCTAATATCAAGCCTGGTAAAGGATGTAATGCCTTTAATTTATTTAAAACATCCTGCCAAAGAAACATAATAAGGTAAGATCTGATTCTGATCCAAATTCCAGACCAAACTATAATAGAATCTCTTTTAGGTAAATAATATAGACTCAAAGTTAAATTTGCTAACTCTTGTATTTATACCTTGAAATTACTGTATGGGTTTTATAGAAATCACCATGATGCTAAAACTATAACTATAGATTATTAAAAGCAAGCATGCTAATGCTGAACAACATCAATTTAGATCTACCTTTAAAAAAATCAGTAAAATGTCAACTTAGCAAAGTAACTACCTCCCCACACTCTACCCAAGAGTTTATACCATGTCTTTTTATCTCTCTGTTTTCCTCCTCCAAACCTCAGGTAATTGGAGGTTTCCATGTTTTCTTTTCCTTAATACTTTCATGGTTTCTGTATCAAGAATATTAGGAAGCCCTGGCCGGTTGGCTCAGCGGTAGAGCGTCGGCCTGGCGTGCAGGGGACCCAGGTTTGATTCCCGGCCAGGGCACATAGGAGAAGCGCCCATTTGCTTCTCCACCGCCCCCCCCATTCCTCTCTGTCTCTCTCTTCCCCTCCCGCAGCCAAAGCTCCATTGGAGCAAAGATGGCCCAGGTGCTGGGGATGGCTCCTTGGCCTCTGCCCCAGGCGCTAGAGTGGCTCTGGTTGCTACAGAGCGATGCCCCGGAGGGGCAGAGCATCGCCCCCTGGTGGGCGTGCCAGGTGGATCCCGGTCGGGCACATGCGGGAGTCTGTCTGACTGTCTCTCCCCGTTTCCAGCTTCAGAAAAATACAAAAAAAAAAAAGAATATTAGGAGATGTTTATCTTTAAGACTTTGAATTTTCTACACTAGACTTTCGATGAATCATTAAGGAATAGCAACTTGTGAAGTGAAAGGGCCAATGAGAGCAAATAAAAAGGTTTGCTACAGAATGAAGCTGTGGAAACTCCCGCAGATCTAGCATGTTACAGTTAATGATATTAGGGTCAAAATTCGACAGTATGGTAACGTGGACTACTCTCTCCATGGCTGCTGTGGCTGTCTTTCTACCCTCATTTTTCCATTGAAAATTTATTCAGTAAAAATGTAAAATGAGCCCTTTCTCTCTTCTTTTCCATACAAACAATTTTCATGAATTATGACTACCAATTTTACTTTGGAATCAGCATGCTAGATTCTTTTTTTTTTTTTTTAAAGATTTTATTTATTGATTTTACAGCGAGAGGAGAAAGAGGGATGGAAAGTGAGAAGTATCGACTCATAGTTGTTTCATTTTAGTTGTTCACTGATTGTCTGTTATATGTGCCTTGACCAGGCAGCCCAGGGTTTAGAACTGGTGACCTCAGCAATTCCATGTCAATGCTCTATCCACTGTGCCACCACAGGCCAGGCAGCATGCTAGATTCTTAAAAGAAACTCATGTAAAACTTACTATTTTGTCCTGGAATAGAAAAAAAAAGTGTTCTTTTTATTGACTCAGGTTTTATTCTTTTGCTTTTTTAAAAAAAAAACATTCTTCCATATCTTTGTTCATGTTCATATAAATATACAAATTGTATTACACTGGAAGTCTAAGAGTAATGGATATCAATAATTAAGTAATGTCTACAGGCCTGAGTTTATAAACCTTTACACTGTTTTCATGATAGGAAGGACAGAGCTGCTGATCAGATCATGGTCCAACTTTTCCCTGCTGAAATATCTCAATATTTACTGCTGGCAGCCAAACTACAAACCAGTTTGTTTTTACGTGGCTAAGTTCAAATGGTGGGCTATGTTGGATCTTGATCATCAACATTCTTTGAAGACACCAAAGTGCTAAAAGCAGCTCGGTTTCTGCCCGGGGGCTGCCCCTACGTACCTTGCTAGTGCTGAACCGTCTCCCCAGCCTCAGCTTGCCTCCTTTGTCATTCCCTCTTCTGGTAGAACCCAAAGTTTTCTTGCTGCCTTGGTTTTCTCTCTCTCCATTTGGTGGCAACTTCAGTTCCAAAAACAAAACCTGTAAGAAATTAAAGCTTCTTTAGTCAAGAATCAAATCTCAAGTATTGTCAGTCAGAAAATATTTTTAAAAGTTGTTTGAAAAAAACAGTCTATATAGTTCAACATGGGTTGAAAAAACATTGGGTAATTTTGGTTTGTTTTTTTGGGGGGGAGATTTTTGAATTATCACATTTAATAAATAATGGCAATAAAAATGTATATGTCAGTAGGCTGTCCATACCTGAATTTAGGCACTAACAGATTAATACTAATTCCAGGCTTTAATAGCCAAGAACACAGGAATGCATACTCTGTGCTGCACAACGCTGAGATTTTAGGAGCTGAGGACTGTGATCTCTCCTAAATGCCACTTCATGTGGCAAACACTGCGGCTGCTCAATCACTGAAGCCCCAGAGAAAGTCAACATGGGAGTCATCAGAACTATTGTGATCACAAAAACCAGTGAACACTAAGTAGTAAGGGGTCCAAAAAGCCATCTGATTCTACCACCATAAAGCTGGACCCTGACAGTCCTTGGGCACAAAAAGTCAGGAGAAGGTGGCCAATTCCATGTGAAACGGAATAATGGAAGCTAGAGAGTGGCCAAAGCACCGACTGAAGAAACAGGGCCCACACAGGGCAGGTGCTCGGGCTCTGGGCACAGGGAGGATCCCACATATAATTCCTTCTCCAGGCCTCACTGAACACATCTGTGAAATGAGGGGGGTGGACAAGACAGGGGCAATAGGCAGTATTATGTATTGAGCACCCACTCTATACCAGTCATTATGCTAGGTACTTTAACACATGTCATCACATGTAGTCTTACTACACTTGATCTTAGCCAAAAGGCCGAGAAGCGATCACACATGTAGTCTTTATAACAATTCTGTGACAAATCTGAAAAAGACAGAGAAACTTGCTCAATGTTACATAGCTAGAAATAGTAGAATTAGAACCCAGAGTCCTATAACTCTAAAGTCCTTTATTTTTTTCTTTAAGAGGTCAGCAAACTTTTCCCATAAAGGGCCACATAATAGACATTTTCACGATTTACCGTCTGTCACAATTTCTCAACTGTGAAAATATAGAATGAAAGCAGCTACAGACAAGTAAACAAACAGGTGTGGCTACACTCCGATAAAATTTTATTTACAAAAACAGGTGACAGATCAAATCTGGCCCACAAATTAGTTTGCTGAAACCTGCTCTAGACCAGTGCCATTCAAAAGAACTTTTTGCAATAATGCAAATGTTCCATATTTTCACTGTTCAATATGATAGCCACTAGCCAGTGTGGCAACTGGACATCTGAAATGTGGTTAGCACAAATAAGGAACTAAATTGATATCTATTATTTAATTTTAATTAATTTTAACTTAAGTAATGACAAGTGGCTAGTAACTCCTGTATTAATGCAGCTCTAGATGAATAATAATATCCAGTCTGGTTCAAAGATTCAAGTTAAAATCAGCAAGTATTAAATTACCTTACATGTAACTTCTATTTTAGCATGAGACCTAAGAACAAGCTAGGAACACCAATGGCCTTTTATTCTGGCTCAGAGTTTGCTCTAGGCCTATGGCCTTAATACCTTAGTGGCCACCTGAGTCACAAGGGCACAGATTCCTGCCTTGGTTCCAAGCTTACTCGTGCTGAAATCCAGAGAATCTATATTTTTAGTGAGCTCCTTTTGTAATTTTATGTGCTTTCAGGTAGGTACTGGCTTTGAGAGTTCTGAGCTAAAGAACTCAAAAGAAAATAGTAGACACCCACAAAGGCACCACTGAATTCAAACAAATATACCATATGGTTAGGAGAAACAAAGATACTCATTTTCTTAAACATATAATTCTGTGGCTTAAAAACTGACATTTTATAAGTGTATATAACATCTGTTGAGTACTATGAGATGGGCACTCTTCTAAGTGTTTTATATTTATCATTTACTCCCCAGAGCAATTCCATTAAGTATTTCTAGTATAACCCATTTTACTGATGAAGAAACTGAGATAAAGAGTTGATGTAGCCTTGCCCAGGTAGCTCAGTAGATGAAGCGTTGTCTGGGTGCACTGAGGTCGCAGGTTCAATCCCAGGTCAGGACACATATGAGAAGTAATCAATGAGTACACAACTAAATAAAACAACTAAGTAGAACAAGTTGATGCTTCTTTCTCTCTCTTTCTCTCCCTACCCCTATCTCTCTCTCTCTCTCTTTCAATTAATGGAAAATTAAAAAAAAAAAAAAGAGTTGATGTACTGGCTCAAAATCATTGATTAATTAATAAATGAAAGAGGTAGGATTCAAACCCAAGAAATTTGTCTCTAAAGCAGTGGTTCTCAACCTTTCTAATGCCGTGACCCCGCAATACAGTTCCTCATGTTGCGGTGACCCCAAACCAAAAAATAATTTTGGTGGCTACTTCATAACTGTAATTTTGCTACAGTTATGATTCGGAATGTAAATACCTGATATGCATTATGTATTTTCCGATGGCTTTAGGTCGCCGGGGTCGCGACCCACAGGTTGAGAACCGCTGCTCTAAAGCCTATGATCTTCACCAATGTGCTCTACTATTAAATCACATCTAGGCCCTGGTCGGTTGGCTCAGTGGTAGAATGTCAGCCAGTGTGTGGATATCCTAGGTTTGATTTCCGGTCAGGGTACACAGGAGAAGTGACTATCTGCTTCTCCATCCTGCCCCCCGCCTCTCTCTCTCTCTCTCTCTCTCTCTCTCTCTTTCCCTTCCACAGCCATGGTTCAAATGGTTCAAGTGAAGTTGGCCTCAGGCACTGAGGATAGCTTGTGGCCTTCACCTCAGGTGCTAAAAAAAAATGGCTCAGTTGCTGAGCAACAGAGCAACGACCCCAGATGGGCAGAGCATTGCCCCATAGTGGACTTGCCAGGTGGATCCTGGTCAGGGCGCATGTGGGAGTCTATCTCTCTGCCTCCCCTCCTCTCACAAAAATGAAAAATAATAAATAAATTACATCTAAAAGACACTGTAACTTCGATACTATCAAGTGTAAGTACCCAACCTACATTGGCAATCCTTCCAAAACAACTCAGTCACCCTTTGTAGAGTGTGGGGAAAGGAGAGACTAGAACACCAATTTTTGAAAATAAAAATAAGAATAAACTATATCAAAATTTATGTAACGTGAAGAAAATCTTAATTAGGTTTAAAAAGCAAATAATCATGTCTGACTCATGGTGGCGCATGGATAGAGCATCAACCTGGGAAACTGAGGTCCCAGGTTTGAAACCCTGAGGCCACCAGCTTGGACATGGGCTCATCCGGCTTGAGTACAGGCTCACGAGCTTGAGCGCGGGGTCTCCAGCTTGAGCATGAAATCATTGACATGACCCTAAGGTCTCTGGCTTGAGTCATGGGGTCACTGGCTCACCTGGAGCTCCCCACCCCCACCCCCAACCCCATCAAGGCACGTATGACAAAACAATCCATGAAAAACTAAAGGGCCGCAACTACGAGTTGATGCTTCTAACTTTTCTCCCTTCCTGTCTCTCTCTTTCTAAAAAGAAAAAAATCACAAAAAAATCCATTTTTCATTAACTGAGAAAAATATCTAATTTTGTATTCTAAAAAAGGATTTAGAGGTGAGGAAGGGGTGAGAGCCCATGAAATGACTGACTTCATGGAGAAACAGCTACACTGTTACCAACTGTCTTTTCTTCAACACCACTTACTTATAAGTGCCTCCTCTGTGCCCAGCAAACTTCCTTCTCGTGGAGCATATGTTCTAGGAGCCTCCTTTACTACCTTCCTATTTCATACATAGAAGGTATAACTTATAAATTATAAGTTATATGTTAGAATTATCTATCTCCAAAGTATTCTGGTTAACTGAATTGTTTTTTACTTATCTTTGGTGTTTCTTTAAGAAATACACACACTCATACACACCACTTTTAACTCTAAAAATTAGTTTTCTAAATTCCTTATTGCCATGATACAACCTCAGCGATGTCATCTGAACTGGTGAAGGAAAAACTGTGGCCCGCTAGTTGGTACGCCTGAGTCTCAATTGCATGCAGTTTGGCCTGCATGATGTGTTTCTGACTTTCACATTCTGCAGTACTGAAGCCGATTCCATTTAGTTCTAGCAAGGCCAAGCAGTACTGACAGGGCATTTCCACTTTACGTAAAACATCTGGAAGAGAAAAAGAAAACTAAAACATTAATTTACCAGCCAAGCGACTACATCAGCATCATTCTCTAATCACAATCACACATAGAATTCTTCTAGCAAAATCCACAGGTGGTACCCACACTATTCTATATTTTTCTTTTTTTTTACAGAGACAGAGAGAGTCAGAGAGAGGGATAGACAGGGACAGACAGACAGGAGAGAGATGAGAAGCATCAATCATTAGTTTTTCATTGCAACACCTTAGTTGTTCATTGATTGCTTTCTCATATGTGCCTTGACTGTGGGGCTACAGCAGACCCAGTAACCACTTGCTCAAGCCAGCGACCCTGGGTCCAAGCTGGTGAGCTTTGCTCAAACCAGATGAGCCCACGCTCAAGCTGGCGACCTCGGGGTCTCGAACCTGGATCCTCCGCATCCCAGTCTGACGCTCTATCCACTGCACCACCACCTGGTCAGGCTATACCCCCACTATTCTTCATGATCCAGTCTCCTGAGCAGCATTCTCAACCCAACAATAAAAGGTATAAAAGTACTGTCCACTTTAGTACTAGACTACTATCCTTGGCTAGCCAGAGAATAAAAGAATTAGCAATCTTGTGGATTGTCTGGATTACCTAATAATGTTTCTGCTTCTACTCTTAGCAAGAGCAAAATAGCCAATGTTATTTGCTAACATGACAACAAAGTGTCAGTTCCTTGAAATTGTTTCCAATATTCCTGGTTCCATGGTGTGCATGCCTGCACAAAGAATTAAACATGGGTGTTTTACATTTTTCGATGCAGTCAGCAAAGAGCAAGGAAAATTCCTGATAAGAATCAGACTATTTTTATATTTGCTGACATTTATCAACAGAGTTGTCATTCTAACTCAATTTTTCCATTATTCTCATAGAAATTTTAGTTTCAAAGATACTCTATAAACAGGGTGGAGTTGAGAGATACTGTATACTGAGCTTCAGCATTTATATATTGCTCATGATGCCTTTTGACATACTATCATCTCTGAGAAGACCTGAAGCAAAGGCAACTATTTCAATTTGTATTGGACAAGAGTCTGAAATTATCTGCCCACAAAACTCTTCTTTTACATTACTTACTAACATCCTGAATAGTATCCATAGAATGCACTGTGAGAAATACTGTCCTAAATCATTAGGAAAATATCCTTGCCAAAGACTTCAGTCTCTAGTACTATGGGCCACTAGGACTCTAAGAAACCCTGGCCTGCCCTCCCAAGCTCTACAAACACAGTGTCTGAGGCATTACTGGTCTCAATCAGCAGGAGATAGATTTCCAGGGACACTCATACCCACCACCAAAGCAAGTGCGAGCTAGTGGTCTCTAATAGGAAGAGTTACTAAGTAGTCACTCTGGATTTCAAGGCCTAAACCCAAAGCAGAAATTCATGGGATACTGGTCTAGAAAAATAAGGAACTAGGGTCAGAATAAGAGTAGTCAAAGTCAGAGTGACAGGGAGCCAGACTGGATCCTTAGGCAGTAGGAAGAAGCAGGTTGTCATGGGAATGAAATCCTATAGCCAAAAGGTGGAAGGGATATATACCTTTAAAATAGCAATAGGAGGAAAAGCTGATTCTCAAATTCCTGTTCTTAACCAAAACTCTCGTATAAGGCTAATGCGGTCCTTGGATAACAGCAGGGGCAAGAGGAAAACCTTTCTAGAGGAAAGCTTCCCAAGTTAGGCCAGCCCTGATCAAATCTTGTATGAAAAAAGTATGAAAAATACAAGATAGCAAAGAAATATGAGTGGAATTCAGCAGAAACAACAAATGACAGATTTAGATTCCAAGAACTACAAATATGAAATTGTTAGAAAAGTTTACAGGACACGGTTGTGAATAAATTGTTTACAAAATAAAAAAGTGACAAATACAAACAAAGGAAAACAGGGTGTGAATATATCAATAATCAGAATAAACTTATAAGTTAAAAATATTGCTAAGCTTCAAAAGTAAACGAATAAGCTATATTCTGTTTATAAGACACATTTAAAGGATAAGGAATAGCAAAAGACAAATGTTAATCAAAAGAAAGTTGATGCTGCTGTATTCATTCCATAAAATAGACTAAGAATAAAAAATATTAGGCCCTGGCCAGTTGGCTCAGCGGTAGAGCATCGGCCTAGTGTGCGGAGGACCCGGGTTCGATTCCCGGCCAGGGCACATAGAAGAAGCGCCCATTTGCTTCTCCACCCCTCCACCGCGCTTTCCTCTCTGTCTCTCTCTTCCCCTCCCGCAGCCAAGGCTCCATTGGAGCAAAGATGGCCGGGGCGCTGGGGATGGCTCTGTGGCCTCTGCCCCAGGCACTAGAGTGGCTCTGGTCGCAACATGGCGACGCCCAGGATGGGCAGAGCATCGCCCCCTGGTGGGCAGAGCGTCGCCCCTGGTGGGCGTGCCGGGTGGATCCCAGTCGGGCAATGCGGGAGTCTGTCTGACTGTCTCTCCCTGTTTCCAGCTTCAGAAAAATGAAAAAAAAAAAATTAGTGGTAGAGCTGGCCACAACATAAAGATAGAAGGTTTAATACACCAGGAAGATAAATCAATTTTAAACATGTGTGATTCTAATAAAATGACCTCAAAATATATAGTTACATTTCACTGAACTACATGCAAAATTAGATATAGAAAATTTTAAAAACCTTGATTTAACAGACACTTATGAAATTCTGCATCCAGAGTTAGAATGCACATTCCTCTTACATGTATGTGCAATATTTACACCACAGTTCCAGTTTTAGGTCACAAAGCAACTCAAATAATTCCAAAGAATGGAAATTATATAACCATGTTCCTCAACCACAATACAATTAACTTTGAAGGTAATAATAAAAATACAAAATAAAAAGTTTCCAAATACTAGAAATTAAAAATCAATCTTCTAAATAATTTGTGAGTCAAAAAGTGTTATAACAGAAAATCTTAAATATTTAGAATAAAATGATGAAAACATTACATGTCAAATCTTGTGAAATAAAATGAAAGTAAAGCTTTAAGAAAAATTTATAGCCTAAAATACTTAAATTAGAAGAGAAATTATTTGAAAAATTGTAAGTTTAGTGTCAAACGTATGAATTTAGAAAAAGGACTGTAAAATAAAGTCAAGGAAACTAGAAGAAAAGAGAGAATGATGACAGAAATCAAGGAAATAGAAAACAAAAACAATAGGAAAGGTCGAAGGCAAAACTGATTCTTTGAAAAGACTGAAAAATTGAATAAGCCCTGGCCGGTTGGCTCAGCGGTAGAGCGTCGGCCTAGCGTGCGGAGGACCCGGGTTCGATTCCCGGCCAGGGCACACAGGAGAAGCGCCCATTTGCTTCTCCACCCCTCCGCCGCGCTTTCCTCTCTGTCTCTCTCTTCCCCTCCCGCAGCCAAGGCTCCATTGGAGCAGAGATGGCCCGGGCGCTGGGGATGGCTCTGTGGCCGCTGCCTCAGGCGCTAGAGTGGCTCTGGTCGCAAATATGGCGACGCCCAAGATGGGCAGAGCATCCCCCCTGGTGGGCAGAGCGTCGCCCCTGGTGGGCGTGCCGGGTGGATCCCGGTCGGGCGCATGCGGGAGTCTGTCTGACTGTCTCTCCCCATTTCCAGCTTCAGAAAAATGAAAAAATGAAAAAAAAAAAAAAATTGAATAAAACTACTGAGATTAAACTATAAATATTACATAAAAAGAAGACATAGATACACTTGAAATGTTAAAAAAAGAAAAACTAATAGCTTTATGACAAAAAATTTGAGAATTTAGATGACAGATAAATTCTTTAAAAATATAGCTTACCAAAACATAATCTAAAAGATATATTGAATAATTTTACAGTTATTAGAGACATCAAAGTAGTTGAAAAATATATTTCCACAAAGAAACAGTGTACAAATTCTACCAAAATTTCAAGGAACACATCATTGCTATGATACATAAACTTCCCCAAAATAACTCATTCATGAATTCATCAACTAATTCCATGAATTTAATAAAAAGAAATAAAAAGTCTCACTTTTCTAAATCCATGAAAGATATATTCTAGGAATGAATAGAAATCATTTGAAAAAATTCAAATATAAAAGCAATAAGTAAATAAAACATCACTAATTCTCTTCATTATAGTAGAGCCTAAGCTTAGCATACCATGATCAAAGCAGGGACAGATGCCTGTTTATGTAAATAAAACTTTACTGGAACACTCATTTTCATATTTCTATGGCTGCTTTCAAGTTACTAGGGCAGACTTGAATATTTGTGATTGAGACTGTCTGGGCTGCAAAGTGAAAAATATTTACTATCTGGCCTTTTAAAAGAAAAGTTTGTTTTGACCCCTGTACTGATACTCCAATGATAGAGTTTCTGTATAAAAGTAGAGCTATTGCCAGTTTGTAACAGCATAAAAATGCCAGAAACTTTGCTTTACCATGAAGGTTTTCCTTCTTCAACAAAGAATTGAGTTGGCTCATAGAGTTGAAGACGAGAATCGACTCAACAGATGCCCTGTATCGCCCAGAATGCTCAGTGCTGACATTCAGTCCCAGGCTTTGAATTCCTTCGCCAGTCTCTATCCCTTCCAGGAGTGAAAGCTCATGAGGAAGGAAACGGGTAACTATGCTGTGAAGAGTCGGCTCCTTAGAATCTGGATCAAGTAACCAGCACGCCACCTGAAAGAACAGCAATCAGAAGTGTTCTTGATTTTTTTCAAAGACACTTCTTCACCTATATGTTAAAAGAGGGGGGGTGGGGGGGGAGAAGGCTCATTTTTACTTAATATTTATTCAGTGGTCTTCCCAGGAGAGAAGAAAAGGAACTGTAGCAGGACTTATTTTCATTACCAATGAGAGCAGCAACCTTCAAAGAAGGAAAACATAACTGTTCTATTACTGCAATACTCCTGATGACCTAGTCTGTAGTAGGCTTAAAACCACGTGCCTCTTGGAAACAACCAAAGTGTCCTTTGATAGAGAATCAGACAAACAAGATGAGGTACATATATATACTATAGAATATTACTCAGCCGTAAGAAAAGAAATACTGCTATTTACAACATCATGGATGGACCTTGAGAATATTAGGCTAAGTGAAATAAGTCAGCTAGAAAAAGCTAAGAACCATATGATTTCACTCATTTGTGGGATATAGAACTGAAACTCATAGCACAGACAACAGTATGGTGGTTATCAGAGGGAAGGGGGTGGGGAGATAGTAAAGAGAAAAGGAGGCAACTATATGGTGACAGATTGATTTTGAATGGTGGGCACACAAGGCTATATACACATCATGTATTGTAGAGATGTACACTTGAAACCTATATAATCTTATTAACCAATGTCATCCCAATAAATTTAATTTAAAATAGAATTTTAAAAACATGCCTCTCAGCCTGACCAGGCAGTGGCGCAGTGGATAGAGCGTTGGACTGGGATGCCGAGGACCCAGGTTCAAGACCCCGAGGTCGTCAGCTTGAACACAGGTTTATCTGGTTTGAGCAAAAGCTCACCAGCTTGGACCCAAGGTCGCTGGCTCGAGCAAGGGATTACTCGGTCTGCTGAAGGCCCGCGGTCAGTGAACAACTAAGGTGTCACAATGTGCAACGAGAAACTAATGATTGATGCTTCTCATCTCTCTGTTCCTGTCTGTCTGTCCCTATCTGTCCCTCTCTCTGAGTCTCTCTGTCTCTATAAAAAAAAAACACAAACATGCTTCTCAGCTCACTGAAACCATGTTTCTGAAAATACAGATGGACTCTTCTCCATTGAGGCTGACTTTGGCTAAAATACTATAATAAAAATGGGCCTATATAGTTTCAGACTTATTTAATTCTTTCAACATTAAAAAAATGAGGCACAAATGTTTTATCATTAAAAGTTCACATCTATCACTTGGACCTGCTGGCTCAGTAGATAGAGCATATGGATGTCCTGGGTTCAATTTCCAGACAGGGCACACAGAAGCAATTATCTGCTTCTCTTCCTTGCCATCTCCCCCTTTTCTCTCTCCTCCCCTCCCACAGCCAGCGGCTCAATTAGTTCAAGCATGGACCATGGGCACTGAGGATAACTAGGTTGGTCCTAGTGCATCAGCCTCAGGTGCTAATAATAGCTTGGGTGATTTGCACATTAGCCCCAGACAGGGGTTACCTGGTAGATCCAAGTCAGGGCACATGCAGGAGTCTGTCTCACTATCTCCCTTCCTTTCACTTAAAAAAAAAAAAAGTTCACATTCAGAGTTCTAGAAAGCCTCTGCTTTCCCCTCAGAATAAGGGCCTATTATCATGAACATCCAACTGGTTATTTGATCGCTCTGTTTAGCTACCCAACAAGACTAGATCTAGCAGATCACAACTGAATTTTAGCCTGACCGGGCAGTTGCACAATGGATAGAGCATCAGACTGGGATGCGGAAGACCCAGTTTCAAGACCCCGAGGTCGCCAGCTTGAGTGAGGGCTCATCTGGTTTGAGCAAAAGCTCACCAGCTTGAGCCCAAGGTCCCTGGCTCAAGCAAGGGGTTAATCGGTCTGCTGAAGGCCCGCGTCAAGGCACGTATGAGAAAGCAATGAATGAACAATTAAGGTGTTGCAACATGCAACAAAAAACTAACGATTGATGCTTCTCATCTCTCCATTCCTGTCTGTCTGTCCCTGTCTATCCCTCTCTCTGTAAAAAAACAAAACAAAACTGAATTTAGAATAAGGAAATATAAGCCTTGTTCCTAAGTCTGACAATTATTGTACGGCTCAGTTACTTTTGTAGGTTAAGAATGTAGCTTTATAGAGGTGTGAATTAAAACAAAATATAAATATCACCTTTGTCCCCAGTCCCCATGTCTAGTACAGAACTTCCAATATTCTTTAAATTTCCTAAGTAGGAATAAATATAAAGGTGCCTTTTGTTATGTTAATAAGGTGACTTTAAGCCCTAGCGAGTTTGATCAGTGAATAGAGCAATGGCCCAGCATATAGACATTCTGAGTTCAATTCCTGGTCAGGGCACAAAAAAGAAGCAACCATCTGCTTCTCTACCTCTTCCCCTCCCACAGCCAGTGGCTCAACTGGTTCAAGTATTGACCCCGGACACTGAGGATAGCTTGGTTGGTCCTAGTGCATCAGCCTCGGATGCTAAAAATAGCTTGGTTGATTCGAGCATTGGCCCCAGACAAGGGTTGCTAGGTGGATCCCACTCAGGGCACACATAGGAGTCTATCTCATTATCTCCCCTCTTCTCACTTAATAATAATAATAATAATAATAATAATAATAATGTGACTTTTGGAATACCCCTCAGCCACCTAAGGATGGAGGGGGGAAGGGGCTACAGACTGAATTGATCACCAATAAGTGATGATTTAATCAGTCTTGCCTGTATAATGGATCCTCCTTAAAAACACAAAAAGAGAGGGTTTAGAGCTTCTGGGCTGAAGAACTCATAGAGGTGCTGACAGAGGTCATGGCAGCTCCAGGCCCCTTCCCACTTACCTCGCCTGTGTGTCTCTTCATCTGGCTGTTGATTTGTATCCTTCAATATCCTTTGTAATACACTGGTGACCTAGTGAGTAAACTGGTTTCCTGAGTTCTGTGAGCTGCTCTAGCAAATTAATCAAACCAGAGGGGGGGGGTGGGAACCTGTGATTTATAGATGGTTGGTCAGAAGCACAGATAACAACCTGGGCTTGTGGCTGGAGTCTAAAGTGGTGGCATGGGATTTCATAAGATTGAGCCCTTAACCTGTGGGATCTGACACTAGCGTCCGAACTGAGTGGAGTTGTAGGACACCCAGTTGGTACCCAAAGAGTTGTTGGAAGTGAGGGGACATGTCCTCCCACCACATTAGAAATTGATCAGAACCCTTTTAGGAGGTATTACATAAGATAATCTAGTGTAAAAGTTATCAAATGTTTCTTATAGACGTGAGATTCTATCAATGAATGGCTTATTTTCTTACATCAAAAGTGTTTTGATTTATAAAACAAATTATGAAAAAGGTGCTATATAAATCAGTGATGCCACGGTAATTTTAATTAGTTCATATTACGTATATTTTCACTATTTTTAGAGCTTCAATAAACTTTTTATTGAATTTATTGGGGTAACATTGGTTAATAAGATTATACAGGTTTCAGGTGTACAATTCTATAATACATCATCTGTATGTTGTATTGTGTGTTCACTACCCCAAGTCAAGTCTCCCTCCATCACTCTCTATCTCCCACTGCCCTCCTCCACCCCTCCCACTCCCCTTACCCTCCTGCAATGAGAAAACATATTCTCATTTTGGATTCAGGAACATTAAATTTACATGACATCCTTTTATATCCATTAGAGATCAGTTTAGAAATTACACTGTATTTGAGGGGAGACAGTAGAGGTAAAGGGAGGAATAAATAATAACGAAGAGACCTGACTTCGGGTAGTGAACACACAATACAGTATACAGATGATGTATTATAGAATTGTACACCTCAAACATGTATAATTTTATTAATCAATGTCACCCCAATAAAATATTTTTAAAAAAGAAACTACATAGGCCTGACCAGGTGGTGGCGCAGTGGATAGAGCATCAGACTGGGATGCGGAGGACCCAGATTCGAGACCCCGAGGTCACCAGCTTGAGCACGGGTTCATCTGGTTTGAGCAAAAAGCTCACCAGCTTGGACTCAAGGTCACTGGCTTGAGCAAGGGGTTACTCGGTCTGCTGAAGGCCCACAGTCAAGGCACATATGAGAAAGCAATCAATGAATAACTAAGGTGTTGCAACGAAAAACTGATGATTGATGCTTCTCATCTCTCTCCGTTCCTGTCTATCTGTCCCTATCTATCCCTCTCTCTGACTCTCTCTCTCTGACCCTGTAAAAAAAAAGAAAAAGAAACTACATAGCATTTATTACTGTAAACCAAGTATAGAAAAGAATAGTATCTTTAGTTTATCTGATACTGCCTTTGAAAATCTTTGCCAAAGAGCTAAAGAAACTTGCCTGACCACTGGTGGTGCAGTGAACAGAGCATCAGCCTGGGATGCTGAGGTCCCAAGTTCAAAACCCCAAGGTTGCCAGCTTGAGGACGGCCTCATCTGGCTTGAGCACAGACTCACCACCTTGAGCATGGGGTCACCGGCTTGAGCATGGATCATAGACATGACCCCATGGTTGCTGGCTTGAAGTCCAAAGGTCACTAGCTTGAGCCCAAAGTTCGTTGCTTGAACAAGGGGTTAGTGGCTTGGCTAGAGCCCCCCCCCCCGTCAAGGCATGTATAAGAAGCAATCAATAAACAACTAAAGTGCTGCAACTATGAGTTGATTCTTCTTATCTCTCTCTCTTCCTGTCTGTCTGCCTGCCTCTCTCTCTCTCTCTCTCTCACTTAAAAAAAAAAAAAGCTAAATTATTGCATTATTATGCTGATAATTACAACCAAGTAGTTAGTCCTCACTTAATGTTATCCATAGTTCCGCAACTTTAAGTAAAATGACCATAACAAAACCAATTTTAGCATAGGCTAATCAATATAAACAAGAGACAAGTTTCTACAATGTTGAACAATAGACATTATTTGAGGACATGTTGTAGTATCATATCTCAACTCAAAATCAATATTCCACAAGCCTCACGTATTCACTATGCACCATGGGAAAAAGATTCCTTTGAGGGCTATGATATTGTAAATATATGTTTTTCAAAAATGCATCATAGTGTTAGGTGTACGGTACACTAACATAAGTTACCCCTTCCTTAAAAAGTCTGAGCCATTATTATGAAGAATGTACCATACTTTGCTGTTATATAGGAAAATTCTCAAGAGGCTAGTAAGGTGGTCTGTACCTATGCTAAACGGCCCCTAACTATTCTTTTGGACATCTTATATCTACCCATTTCTATTTCTGTCTCTGTTCTCATGGATATTTGAAATATCCTGGTATCATATATATAAATCTGACAGTTCTCTCTTTATTTCTAATTTACTATAAGGCAGAAACCTGAGGACATACAGTCGTCCCTCGCCATCTCACAGTTCACTTTTTGTTATCTCACTGTATCATGGATTTTTAAATTGTATAAATCTAATTTTGTATCACAGATGTTTTGCTATGTCACGGGATTTTGCGATATATAGATATTTTTAATATATTTATTATTTTAATTATTTTTGTGATAAAATAAGCATTTTTCTAGCCTAAAATATTAAAAATATATAAAAATATGAATTAAAACATATTAAAAGAATATTATTTGTATATTAATTGGTGAATACTCACATAGAATTTTACATGTTAAAATTACATAGGTTTAAGAGTGTAGAAAGTGTTTAAGAGCATAGGAGGTGTTTATAAGAGTGTGGGAAAGGTTTATAAGAATGTGTGGAGGGTTTATAAAGCCTTAAAAATATATATAAATAATAAAATAAATATAAGGTCGCTATTTTGCGTTTTTTCGCCTGTCATGGGGGATTCTGGAACCTGACCCCAGCGACAAAGGAGGGACCACTATACTACCAAAATAACAATTTTAAATATTGCTGAGGAAAGATATAAAATTTAGTGCTTGGAATTTGTGACATTTCTATTTTTACCTACACTGAGGCATTTGGTACATAATATTCTGTTGTAGATGAATGAGAATTTTGGATAAAGGACCAACACTATATAAAATTGAAGCTGCACAGTTAGAGGTAAATAAACACAAAGTCCTTTAAAAATGAATCCTAAACATTAAAAAAAATCAAGTATTGTAAAAATTAAATAAGACATGACACCTTAGGATCTTCATAACTTTGTTCCAGGAAGATGCCACAAGATAGAAGAAGAATTTTATAGCTCTGGATGAAGTCATAGATGACAACAGAACGTTCTTTATCAGATTCCTTCGGAAAGCAGGATTGAAGGTGCCACATTCTGTCTTTCACGGTCAAGTCTGGATCCAGAGAAGGTGGGACCAAACTGGCACTTATTTCTTAAAAGAAAAAAAAGTCTTAAGGCGAAGACCACATGCATTCACATGAAACAGCAATCTATAATGCAAATATTGAAAAAGACTCCAACCCCAGTTCCATGTAACCAATTAATTAAGTGTAACCTTATCAAGGCCGTGTTGGCTATGTAGATGAAGTGCTTCATAATCTAAAAATTATACGTGATTTATAATGCACTATTTAGGGGGGAGGAAATTCTAAATATCAAGATGTCTAAAAGTAAATTTACATTTCTCAGAATGAGATAAAAAAAATAGTACTTTAAAATGAATTTTAAAGGAGCTCCTTTTAAAAGATTTAGTAGGAATGTATAATGTTACATCTTAAAAAACAGTAGTTCAAGTAACTACTCACCCTAACATATTTTCTTGAAAAACAACTGAAAATATTTCATGCTTACTCAGGAACAAACATTATATGGCATCCATTAAAATGTTTCCTTATTAGTTTTGCTCCTGTCTAGAACCAATCATTCAGCTAGGTATCCAACAACCACAATCTCAGGGTATTTCCACATTATGTACTTTCAATTCCAAAAACTTCTTGTCTGACCTGTGATGGCGCAATGGGTAAAGTGTCAACCTGGAATGCTGAGCTCACCAGTTCAAACCCCTAGCTTGCCTGGTCAAGGCACATATGGGAAGCAACTACTATGGTTTTATGCTTCCCACTCCTTCCTACCCCCTTTTCTCTCTCTCTCTCTCTCCTCTCTCTAAAAAAAAAACAACAAAAAAAAACCTCAGAGTTCTTCAAGGCTGTGTGATTCAACTACTATAGATGTCTTGCTCATCACTGCCTCTGGATAAGCTCCAAATCTAAAAGGTCTGAGGAGGTCAGAAGGAGGAAAGAAGTCTGAAAGGAAACTGCTATGATCCAATCCTCAAAAGCAAACCCTTCAGGTGGCCAGGGGGCCCCTGATGCTCCACTGCCCCCAAGAAAAAAATCACAGTGTTAATAGCCCCAAAAGCTGAGGGAAGTAGGGCGGTATTTCTTAAAACATTCATACTAGTTAATATATGAAATAATGTACATACTAGCTACTCTAAACAAACAAACAAACAAACAAACAAACCTTTTTAGTATTTAGAGAATTCTAGGTCAATATCAGGAAATTATTCTCAACAAGCAAGTCATGGCCTCATAGAGGCTATGTTAAAATTATATGGCGGGTGACGTCACGGAAATGGCGCCGTGAGAAGCGCGTCCGACAGCTCTCCCCTAAATCACAACAAATTTATCAACTAGAAACAGAAAAATTTATCCTCAGAGCATTCCGGAGTTCCACACAAACTGAAAGCAAAAGGACTGTTATCACTTGAATCTGAGAGACGAGGGTGTGGAGGAAGCTACCACAGCGACGCTCATTCAAGCCGCCAGGGAGTGCGCCTGCGGTGAGTCAGCCCATATACTTGGGAACCGCAAGCCGCCGCGAGCCGCCGACCGCGAGCTGCCGCGAACCCCCGCGAACCCCCACGAACTGCCACCGCGAGCGGCTGCCACGAGCCGCCGCGCGCCCGGTCCGGTTGAGCACTGCTGACGTTCCCAGCGGCCCGCACACTGCGAGTGGGGGTCGTCGGCCACCGGTGCCCGGAGCGCCACATTCGCGCGCGTGTCTTGGGCATTCCACGCGCCCAGGGCGCCCTACTGGCCCGCACACCCAGGGGGCTCCATTATCCTGCGCCTGGTGCGGTCCAGCCGCCAGCGGCGGGGCGAGCGGGAGAGGCTTGGGAGATTCTCTCCGTGGGCGGGGCACCTCACCCAGCCATTCAAGCTAACAATCAAGCGTTGGGGGAGGGGCGCGCGCAGGCAGCCTAAAATACCTTCGGAAGCACAGCTGCGACCCAATCATTGAAATTAGCTTAACCCATAAAATCTGCGCACCCTCGGTTCTAATTGATAAGATCTCTCTCAGTTCAGCGATCCAAGACAAGAGGCGTGATATTTTTTAGTGCCTGTCGCTAAAGGGGCGGGGGCAACTTCTGATTGATAGAGCCTCCATATTCAGGGATAAACGCTAACAAGAAGGACTTGGCAGATAATAAGGTCTATACTACACTAGTCATAAGCAGAGACTAGTGCCTCTTCTTCCCTGCAAAAACAGGCTACAAAGTGTGGAAAGCCTGGGTTGAGAGGTCCAACTAAATGATAGGCGCTGAACAGTCACCTTGACAACAATTGACTCCCACCCCCCCCTGATTACACTGGAGGCCCTGTCAGAGCCTTTCCCAAAGCCTTGCACTGAGTGGGGATAGAGTGGGGATTTCCCAGCTCTTTGAGCCTCTTACTCCCCAGGCAGAAGCAGTTGCAGCCTTATAGCTGGATCACCAGGCTGCTAATTCAGAAAGGGGAGACTAGGAGAGAGAATCCAGGAAAGCAAACTCTCTCATCGTTGGACCCTGCAAACGCCAACAAGCCTTTACTTCCAGCAAGACTAAAGCCAATTATATGACATTGCCATAGAATCCCATCAACTGCAAATCCCTACCTAAGAGTGACACAGGGGCAGAGCCTGGGGTACAGAGTCACCGACTAGGAAGAGGGAGAGAAAAGAAAAAGGAAGAAGTTAACCTCTCAAAATCAAGAAAAACCCACAGACTTTACAACTTGATCCACTAATTTTTTTTTGTTGTTGTTGTTGTTGTTTGTTTCTTCTATCTTTTTGCCTTTATTTCCTCCACCTCGGTCCTTCTATTCTCTTCCCATCTTATGCTTCCCCTTTCTTGAACTACACTACCCATGAGTGTTGCATTTTATTTTTCTTCTTCATCCTCACCCTCCTTTAAGGTTATACTCCAAAACACTTAACTCTCACTCTCTCTTCTTTTGTTTTTTTTTTCTCTTGCTTTATTTTGTTTTTTTCTCCTCCTATTTTATTTCTTCCTTCGTTTTTCTCTTTTTCTTATTTTTTCCTTTCTATTCGTTTTTTCTTTTCTCATTTTACTTTCCTCCCATATAATCCTCAATCACGAACAAATTAGTTAATTTGGGACTCAAGGCTTTTTTTTGGCTTTATTTCTCTTTTTTGCTTTTGTTTTTATTTTTTTTTCTCTTGTTTGTTTATTTTTGTGGCATTTTGGGTCCTCCCAACCCAAGGTCTCCATTGTATTTAGTCTTCGCTCCACTTAATACAACAGATTTTTACTTATTATTTTTATTTTTCTTCTTTATTATTCTTTTTTGGTCCTTTTTTCTGATTCCCTCTTATCCCTCTCATTATATCTCTTAGTTGACCATCACTTACAAGCAAATCATCTTATGCTTGTCTAAGATTTTCTTCCTTTTTTTTTTTTTTTGCATTTAGTAGGTCCCTACTCCCTTTTTTTGCCCTTTGAACTCTTCACCCCAAATCAGGCCCTCCATTATAGGCACGATATTTCCCTGAGGAGGGGAGAGGAGGAAAAGAGAAGAGAGAAAAAAAGGGGGAAATAATAAATTATTACTGTTTTTTTTTGTGGGGTGTTTTACCCTTTTTTTTTTTTTTTTCTTTTTACTCTTTATTAATTCTAATTAGTGCTATCAATAAGACTACCCTCAGATGCCAATAAGAAAGAGGAAATCGAATATTATGGATACAAAAGAAAGAGAGGTAACACAAATAGATGTGGAAAAATCTATGGAGAAAAGACTTAACATATTGGAAGCCTTGGAGCTAAATGACAGAGAATTTAAAATAGAAATGTTAAAAATACTCAGAGATATACAAGAAAACACAGAAAGGCAATATAGGGAGATCATAAAACAACTCAATGAACACAAAGAATATATTACCAAGGAAATTGAAACTATAAAAACAAATCAAACAGAAATGAAAAACTCAATTCACGAGCTGAAAAACGAGGTAACAAGCTTAGCTAACAGAACAGCCCAGATTGAAGATAGGATTAGTGAAATAGAAGACAAACAACTTGAGGCACAACAGAGAGAAGAAGAAAGAGACTCAAAAATAATAAAAAATGAGAAAGCCCTACAGGAATTGTCTGACTCCATCAGAAAGAATAACATAAGAATAATAGGTATATCAGAGGGAGAAGAGAAAGAAAATGGAATGGAGAATATACTCAAACAAATAATAGACGAGAACTTCCCAAGCCTGTGGAAGGAACTAAAGCCTCAAATTCAAGAAGCAAACAGAACACCAAGTTTTCTTAACCCCAACAAACCCACTCCAAGGCACATCATAATAAAGATGACACAAACCAATGACAAAGAAAAAATTCTCAAGGCAGCCAGGGAAAAGAAGAGTACAACATATAAAGGAAGGCCTATTAGATTATCATCAGATTTCTCAGCAGAAACTCTACAAGCTAGAAGAGAGTGGACCCCAATATTTAAAGCCCTGAAAGAGAGGAACTTTCAGCCAAGAATACTATACCCATCAAAGCTATCCTTCAAGTATGAAGGAGATATAAAAACATTCACAAATACAGAAAAGATGAGAGAATTTATCAACAGAAAGCCCCCACTCCAGGAAATACTAAGGGGGGTTTTCCAACCAGATTCAAAGAACAAAAGAAAACAACACCACAAGTAATACCTCCACCAAGAACACAATAAAACCAAACTTAAACTGTGACAACAAAGGAAAAAAAGGGGGGAGAGGATGGAGATTAACAGTAGCAAAGGATGATGAAGTGCAGAAATACTTATAAGATAGGGTACTACAATGAATATGGTAGGTACCCTTTTCATTACTTAATGGTAACCACCCTTGAAAAAACCACCACAAAAACACTTGACTTAAAAAAGGTAGCAACAGAAGAAAGAAGTATGGAACACAAACAAACAAAAACAAATGATAGAAAAACAAAAGAGAAGAATCAAACAAGATACAAAACTAACAGAAAGCAATTTATAAAATGGCAGTAGGGAACCCACAAGTATCAATAATTACACTAAATGTAAATGGATTAAACTTACCAATAAAAAGACACAGAGTAGCAGAATGGATTAAAAAAGAAAATCCAACTATATGCTGCCTACAAGAAACACATCTAAGCAACAAGGATAAAAACAAATTCAAAGTGAAAGGCTGGAAAACAATACTCCAAGCAAACAACACCCAAAAAAAAGCAGGTGTAGCAATACTCATATCTAATAATGCTGACTACAAGACAGAAAAAGTACTCAGAGACAAAAATGGTCATTTCATAATGATTAAGGGGAAGTTGAATCAAGAAGACATAACAATCCTTAATATATATGCACCAAACCAAGGAGCACCAAAATATATAAGACAGCTACTTATTGACCTTAAAACAAAAACTAACAAAAATACAATCATACTTGGAGACCTCAATACACCGCTGACGGCTCTAGATCGGTCATCCAAACAGAGAATCAATAAAGATATAGTGGCCTTAAACGAAATACTAGAACACCTGGATATGATAGACATCTACAGGACACTTCATCCCAAAGCGACAGAGTATACATTTTTCTCTAGTGTACATGGAACATTCTCAAGAATTGACCATATGTTGGGCCACAAAGACAATATCAGCAAATTTAGAAAAATTGAAATTGTACCAAGCATATTTTCTGATCATAAAGCCTTGAAACTAGAATTCAACTGCAAAAAAGAGGGGGGAAAACCCACAAAAATGTGGAAACTAAACAACATACTTCTAAAAAATGAATGGGTCAAAGAAGAAATAAGTGCAGAAATCAAAAGATATATACAGACAAATGAAAATGAAAATACGACATATCAGAATCTCTGGGATGCAGCAAAAGCAGTAATAAGAGGAAAGTTCATATCACTTCAGGCCTATATGAACAAACAAGAGAGAGCCGAAGTAAACCACTTAACTTCACACCTTAAGGAACTAGAAAAAGAAGAACAAAGACAACCCAAAACCAGCCGAAGAAAGGAGATAATAAAAATCAGAGCAGAAATAAATGAAATAGAGAACAAAAAAACTATAGAAAAAATCAATAAAACAAGGAGCTGGTTCTTTGAAAAGATCAACAAAATTGACAAACCCTTGGCAAGACTCACCAAGGAAAAAAGGCACAGGACTCAAATAAATAAAATCCAAAATGAAAGAGGAGAGATCACCACAGACATCATAGATATACAAAGAATTATTGTAGAATACTATGAAAAGTTATATGCCACCAAATACAACAATCTAGAAGAAATGGATAAATTCCTAGAACAATACAACCTTCCTAGACTGAGTCATGAAGAAGCAGAAAGCCTAAACAGACCAATCAGCAGGGAGGAAATAGAAAAAACTATTAAAAATCTCCCCAAAAATAAAAGTCCAGGCCCAGACGGTTATACTAGTGAATTCTATCAAACATTCAAAGAAGACTTGGTTCCTATTCTACTCAAAGTCTTCCAAAAAATTGAAGAAGAAGCAATACTTCCAAACACATTTTATGAGGCCAACATAACCCTCATACCAAAACCTGGCAAGGATGGCACAAAGAAAGAAAACTACAGACCAATATCTCTAATGAATACAGATGCTAAAATACTAAACAAAATACTGGCAAACCGAATACAACAACATATTAAAAAAATAATACATCATGATCAAGTGGGATTCATCCCAGAATCTCAAGGATGGTTCAACATACGCAAAACGGTTAATGTAATACACCATATCAACAAAACAAAGAACAAAAACCACATGATCTTATCAATAGATGCAGAAAAGGCTTTTGATAAAATACAACACAATTTTATGTTTAAGACTCTCAACAAAATGGGTATAGAAGGAAAATATCTCAACATGATAAAGGCCATATATGATAAACCATCAGCCAACATCCTATTAAACGGCATAAAACTGAGGACTTTCTATCTTAAATCAGGAACAAGACAGGGTTGTCCACTCTCTCCACTCTTATTCAACGTGGTGCTAGAAGTTCTGGCCAGAGCAATCAGACAAGACAAAGAAATAAAAGGCATCCATATCGGAAAAGAAGAAGTAAAGCTATCACTTTTTGCTGATGATATGATCCTATACATCGAAAACCCGAAGGACTCCACAAAAAGATTATTAGAAACAATAAACCAATACAGTAAGGTCGCAGGATACAAAATTAACATACAAAAGTCCATAGCCTTTCTATATGCCAACAATGAAATATTAGAAAACGAACTCAAAAAAATAATCCCCTTCACGATTGCAACAAAAAAAATAAAATACCTAGGAATAAACATAACAAAGAACGTAAAGGACCTATATAATGAAAATTACAAAGCATTGTTAAGGGAAATCGAAAAAGATACAATGAGATGGAAAAATATTCCTTGTTCCTGGATAGGAAGAATAAATATAATCAAAATGGCCATATTACCCAAAGCAATATACAAATTTAATGCAATTCCCATCAAAATCCCTATGAGATTTTTTAAAGAAATGGAACAAAAAATCATCAGATTTATATGGAACTATAAAAAACCCCGAATAGCCAAAACAATCCTAAGGAAAAAGAATGAAGCTGGGGGCATTACAATACCTGACTTTAAACTATATTATAGGGCCACGATAATCAAAACAGCATGGTATTGGCAAAAAAATAGACACTCAGACCAATGGAACAGAATAGAAAGCCCAGAAATAAAACCACATATATATGGTCAAATAATCTTTGATAAAGGGGCCAACAACACACAATGGAGAAAAGAAAGCCTCTTCAACAAATGGTGTTGGGAAAACTGGAAAGCCACATGCAAAAGAATGAAACTCGACTACAGCCTGTCCCCGTGTACTAAAATTAATTCAAAATGGATCAAAGACCTAAATATAAGACCTGAAACAATAAAGTACATAGAAGAAGACATAGGTACTAAAATCATGGACCTGGGTTTTAAAGAACATTTTATGAACTTGACTCCAATGGCAAGAGAAGTGAAGGCAAAGATAAATGAATGGGACTACATCAGAATTAAAAGTTTTTGCTCAGCAAGAGAAACTGATATCAAAATAAACAGACAGCCAACTATATGGGAACTGATATTTTCAAACGACAGCTCAGATAAGGGCCTAATATCCAAAATTTACAAAGAACTCATAAAACTCAACAACAAACAAACAAACAATCCAATAAAAAAATGGGAAGAGGACATGAACAGACACTTCTCCCAGGAAGAGATACAAATGGCCAACAGATATATGAAAAGATGCTCAGCTTCATTAGTTATTAGAGAAATGCAAATCAAAACTACAATGAGATACCACCTCACTCCTGTTAGATTAGCTATTATCAACAAGACGGGTAATAGCAAATGTTGGAGAGGCTGTGGAGAAAAAGGAACCCTCATTCACTGTTGGTGGGACTGTAAAGTAGTACAACCATTATGGAGGAAAGTATGGTGGTTCCTCAAAAAACTGCAAATAGAACTACCTTATGACCCAGCAATCCCTCTACTGGGTATATACCCCAAAACCTCAGAAACATTGATACGTGAAGACACATGTAGCCCCATGTTCATTGCAGCACTGTTCACAGTGGCCAAGACATGGAAACAACCAAAAAGCCCTTCAATAGAAGACTGGATAAAGAAGATGTGGCACATATACACTATGGAATACTACTCAGCCATAAGAAATGATGACATCAGATCATTTACAGCAAAATGGTGGGATCTTGATAACATTATAAGGAGTGAAATAAGCAAATCAGAAAAAAACAAGAACTACATGATTCCATACATTGGTGGAACATAAAAATGAGACTAAGAGACATGGACAAGAGTGTGGTGGTTACCAAGGGTGGGGGGGGAGGGAGGACATGGGAGGGAGGGAGGGAGAGAGTTAGGGGGAGGGGGAGGGGCACAGAGAACTAGATAGAGGGTGACGGAGGACAATCTGACTTTGGGCGAGGGGTTTGCAACATAATTTGATGACAAAATAACCTAGACATGTTTTCTTTGAATATATGTACCCTGATTTATTAATGTCATCCCATTACCATTAATAAAAATTTATTAAAAAAAAAAAATTATATGGCGAATTTGCTATCTAGTAATTACATACCAGAATGCTTTTGTTCTTTCTGCAATGAAATATAATAGGCATCTCTTCCACCCCAGCATACTGCCAGTCCAATCACCAAGATGTCATCACAACCTTTAACAGGAAACCCATCATCTCTAACAGGAGTATCCTGAGGTGAGCTAACTAAGCAAATCAAAAGTGAAATAGTTAAAAATCTTTAAAAATAAAACCATTAAACTGCCATTAAAATAATGATAATCACAAAAAAAATTCAACAGGCAAAACATCCAGATTTCTAAAGCATCCTCTGGATAACCATTTTCGTTGTATGTAATATCTTTCAAGGCTTATTATAAAATTATTAGTAAGATAACTGTCACTATGAGAAATCTACCAAATATTTCTTAAAATAGATCTATAATAATGACTAAAATGAGTATTAACTAAATTTTAAAAGCTGCATTTTTAATTTCTATAACTGAAACAGAAATAAAGACCACTTGCTCACTATAAAACTTCTGTAGTGAACTCAGCAATTCTTAACACTAAGCAACTCCAGAAAAATCAAGATTCTTCTTAGTGAAGAATTAGGTCTAATTTCATATTTGGAGTCAACATTTTTTTCTAAAATAATGGATTTTCAATTTTACAAAGACATAGGTCAAGAACCAATTTATTTTATTTACAATTATATCCCCAATATCTGGAAAATAACTGGTGCATATTTGTTACATTTAAGTAAATATTTCTATCCCTCTAACTCTAGCACAGAAAAATGCACTCAATTTTACATGTTGAGTGAAAAATGGAATGTACATAGAATTTGTCATTAACACATGTGCTCCATGAACTGAAGATGAGACAAATACTCAAAACTTGATGAACAAATTCATTCATAAATACAGAGATTTTAAAAATCTGATCAAATGTTTGATTTCCACAACAGATTGTCAAGCTGAATACAGCTATTTTCCGTGATGCAGAACCCTTAATTTCATAAAGACAGGAATATATATGGCATTATTTGACCAAACGGTTTAACACTCTCAAAATGTGGAAGAGCTAAGTGAGGTTTTGAGATCAACATTTCAGTATATAGGATCCATGACTACCAGTGGAGGTACAAGTTCTACTTGAGATAAGTATTGGGAAATGTAGCTAATATACATTGTGAATAATGTAGTGCCTAGCTACTATGTACTTTTGTGACTATATAAATGAATAAGGACATTATAATTTAATACAAAATAATTCATGAGTACTGTACTGATAACAGATAAAAATCATGTCTTTATATACCATCAAAATTATAAAAGTGATCCATACTCAAAATATATATCTTAACTTTTACAAACTTAATTTTAATACTTCTATACATTATATAATATATATTATGTTATACACAAACACACACACACATATGTGTGTGATTTTTTTAAGGAAAAGTGTTGTGTTTAATGGTAAAGCTTAGCATGTACTAGCACCAGGGATCTCCATGAAGCCTCAGAGAGAGAAGAGGATGAGGAAGGCAACTATGAAACAGAAGAGCCCCCTGGCCTCAGAAAGGGCACTGCCCAGATGGCATAGGAGAAACAGCTGGTGTTTGAGGAATGGTCATCCCCAGTGACCAGGCTGCCAAGCAGTATTCCAGTACACACTCCTGAACCAGCCACACCAATTGTGGTTGCTCCAACAGCAATAAGCTTGACCACCATGTCGGTGTCCCAGGAGACAGCACTCATCTGAAACTCCTGACCAGTCACCTAGAGTTGGGAGCTGCTGTAGGAAGGCTGTTTAGATTATATCTCCGGCCTAGTTGAAGGAGGCAAACACAGGCCTAATTATCCAGAGATAACAGTGGAATGAGTAGTGCCTTGGTGGTCTGCAGTTTTTCAGCATCCCAGCTTGAGGTCTTGGTCTCAGTGCTCAGTTCTCCCACCTATGGGTCCCGGGACCAACTATCTCTCTTATCCCAGAGGACAACTATTATTAATCTACAGTGTGTCCGTAAAGTCATGGTGCACTTTTGACTGGTCACAGAAAAGCAACAAAAGACAATAGAAATGTGAAATCTGCACCAAATAAAAGGAAACTCCCCCCCCCCCCAGTTTCTGTAGGATGATGTGGCAGCATGTGCGCATGCGCAGATAATGACGTAACACCATGTACACAGCGGAGCAGCCCAGGCCGTGCCAGTAGAGATGTGGACGGTACAGAGGAAAGTTCAGTGTGTTCTGTGGCTCGCTAAATTCGAATCCGTGACCAAAGTGCAATGTGAATATCGGCGCATTTATACCGAAGCGCCACCACATAGGAATAACATTACTCTGTGGGATAAGCAGTTGAAGGAAACCGGCAGTTTGGTGGAGAAACCCTGTTCTGGTAGGCTATCAGTCAATGACGAGTCTGTAGAGGCTATACGGGATAGCTACCTAAGGAGCCCTAAAAAATCTGTGCGTGAGCCCACATCAAACTGCACTGAATAGGTATGAAACTGGGAGAGTTTTCCTTTTATTTGGTGCAGATTTCACATTTCTATCGTCTTTTGTTGCTTTCCTGTGACCGGTCAAAAGTGCACCATGACTTTACGGACACACTGTACTTGTGCTGAACAGTAAGGCTATTCTAAATGTAAACCCACATAAGGGAAACTTAATAACTTTGAACAAATTTATTACATTTACTATGCAATATTGAAAAGTCTGAGTCCCTTCTCAGTCCACTATTTTACATATAAATGTGAAAAAAATATTTAATTCTTACCTTGCTTAAACCTACCACCAATGGTAGTACTTTTTGATGTCAAATTACTGATCTTTTCACAAGCCAGTGAGATGGAAAATCGCTTTTTGCCCTGCCACTCCTTAATGAACGTGTGAAAGAGAGTTTGATCACTTGCTACATCAATTATGGCCAAGCTTTCTGCACTGCATGAGGTTGGTGTTAACTGGGATCCATACTGTGATAACCGCAGTGAAAAACTTGTGCCTCTAATCGGACTGTCATCTTTTACTTCATTTCTACTATGTGGACTTAAATCATGGTTTTTAACATCTGAAGGCAAGCCAAATGAACAACTTCCACCAAGTTGTAAAATACTACTAGTTTTCTGAAGTTTTACAGAAGATGATCCAAGAATATCTGGAAATGACAGTTTAGAAGCTGATGCAGGAATGGGTGTAGGAGGAATGAGTCCATTATCATCAACTACACAGCTTTCTTTACAAGGCAAAAGGAACGGGGTCTCCCCATGAATACCATTGTTCTCTAATGCCTCAATCTTGCCTTTTCTGTCAACATTAGGCGATAATGAAATTCCCTGCACTTGATTTGGCTCCAAATTTGAAACCTCTTCTTGTTTGTCATTTAACTCTGTATTTTTTTCTTTCAAACTAGACAAATTCCTAGTGGTTAATTTTAGCTTTTCATTTTCTAGAGGACTGGGTACTTTATCTAAAATTCTTTGCAGTCCTGGACTTAAATCAAATGATGCTCCTGACCATACAAATGAATTATTTTGCCTTGTCTCAGTTAATTTGGATTTTGGAGACTTTTCATCTTTATCTCCTCCAGTTACTTCTCTTTGGGGAAAATCATTAACAACTGGACCACTCAGTGCTAATGCTCTAAAAGACACTGCAGTATTATATTTATCTGGGACAGGAAATGTATCTACGTTATCCAAAGCTTCCACCATCTGAGCAGAATCCATTTCTGAAAATAAAATAGACTCATCACTGAAGCAAGTCAACTGCTGCTGATTATCTTGATTCTCATCCATATTTGATTTAATTGGACCCTCTGGTTGTAGACACAGAGAATTCGTGAAATGGTCTGACGTTACCACAGAAGAAAGAGGTTCCTCTACTCTTCCATCTGGTGGCTGTTCTTTTACAAGGTATTCTTCACTGAAACTGTCAAATAGCAAACTATCACTCAAATTCAAACTCGTTTCAGGAACTGGCTGACATGCTGCTTCTACATCAGGGGGAGTTCTCTTTTGAGGAACCAGAGATATAACTGTTTTCAGAGCTTCTTGTGTTTTATAACCTTCAAGAAAACTGTTTAATTGGGAGTCAGTAACAGAAAGCTCATTCCCTTTAAAACAAAGGCCATTTTCCTTCAGTAATATTGGAGAATGAAAAAGTGAGCTTTCTGGAGTCAGGATACCAATTCCATGTGACCCAGTGCTTTGTTTTACAGTATCTGCAGTCTTAGGTCCCAAATGATCTGGAGAATGCTGGTCACCAGAAAAGGTAATGTGAATCTCGTTCTGAACAGAGCTCCAGCTCTGTTTGTTGAGGCTCTTCTGCATTATCTCCATTGCCAGGTCGGTTTCATTTGCTTCTTGTTTGGCATTTTCAGTTGCCATCTGTTGTATAATTTTCTCCGACTGAGTATCGAGGTAGAAACTATCTTCAAAATCACAAATAACTAACCCTAAGTCAGAAACACAATTATTTTTAGTTTTGTTTGCTGCACAAGCATCTGTTTTTTCTTGTATTCTAGAGGTATTTAGAAAGTCCTCGTGCTGGCCTTCAGATATACCAAATGCTCCAGTTGGTACACATACTCCATTGAGCATCTCAGTGCTGCTTATGTTATCTCCGGATGCCAGAGGATTATTTGATTTCTTTTTCTCAGCATTAAGCTTCATACTTCTACACTTGATAATAATAGCACTTGAGTCTCTATTCATACAACTACTTACTATATCACAAGGCATTTGCTCCTCTAGTATTCTTTTCTGTATATAAGTGTTTGTCTGTTTATCACACTGCTTTTCCGGGCACCGGCTAATTGAATGGTTATCATGGTGTTTAACATAAACATTCTGGTTGTTTGAGTCATTTTGTATCAGCACTTTATCTACTTTTTCTGATTCAACATCGAATACTCTTCCATTTTCACTAACCACACTAGTGGCTGGACAAGTCCCTGTTTTACTCTGAAATACTGTGATAAAATGTTCCTCAAGAATATCATTAGTATCATTAGTTATTTTGTTCTTTGAACAACTCTGTTTTGTTTGTAATGGGAATGATGCTTTGTTATGTTTTCCCTTAGCACAAAAGGATGCATTTTTAGCAAACAGCCCGGGACTTCTAAATTCCACATTCTTCTCATCTACGGTAAATGAATCTTCACAATGAACAAGATCAGACTTAGTCTGTTTTTGTGAATCGATTTTACATGTCCCATTGTCCTTTAAAGGGTTACTGTTCCGGGATCGTTTTAGGTGCTTCCTATGTTTCCAAGATCGAAAGGTTGTACTCTTCTTTTCTGACTTGAAATTTAAGGCTTCTTTTTTTGTTTTCTCAGATGAGACAGTCTGAAAAAATTTCTTAGTGCCTATTTTTTCCTCATTCAGAGAGGTTTCTAGCTTTTCTTTACTTATATTCAAAGAAGCCCGTTTTCTTGCTCTGGAAATTGAATGTATCTGACATTCTTGATTCCCATCCTGAAACTGATGATAAAGGGAATTTGTATGCTCTCTACTTTTATCTAAATCTTGCACTGTAGTTGGTGAATCCTTAACAGAACACTCACTAAATATTTTGTTACTTTTTTTCTTTGATGTTAATCTTTTACCAGAATTCTTAGTAGGGTGTGTAAATTTATGCTCCTTTACTTCGTCTGACTCACTGCTGGTCCATGAATGTGTATCAGAATCTAAGAGGGAATGTGGACTCCATTGCACTCCCATTTCAACCAAGTCCTGCTGTAGAATCATTCTAGCTTCCTCCACTATAAGAGCTGCTGCTTCCCGTTCAGTCAAGCCTTTCTGGCCAGTCATCCAAATAGTTCGCATATGCCGACGTTCTTCAACTGCTTCCTCTTCCTCATCCACTGCCTTTCGGGCACTAGAGAGGAGATAGGATAAAGAAATAAATTAATCTGCTGATTCATTTATACAACAAATATTTATTAAACATTAGCTGTCTTAGGAATGGAAGGAACAGCACTATTCTCATAGAGCTTATGTTTTAGTTGGAGATATCAAAAAATAAACAAGTATTAAAATACAGTCTGTGTCAACTGGTGATAAGAATTGTGGAAAAAAATGAAACACCACGCCTGACCAGGTGGTGGCGCTGTGGATAGGCATCAGCATGGGACACTGAGGACCCAGGTTCAAACCTCAAGTTCACTGGCTTGAACATAGGCTCACCAGCTGAAGCGTGAGATTATAGACATGACCCCATGGCTGCTGGCTTGAGCCTAGAGGTCACTGGCTTAAGCCCAAAGTCACTGGCTCAGCTAGAGCCCCCGCTCCCACCGTCAAGGCACATATGAGAAGCAATCAATGAACAACTAAGGTGCTGCAACTATGAGTTGATGCTTCTCATTTCTCTCCCTTCCTGTCTCTCTGTCTCTCTTTCTCACTAAAAAGGAAAGAAAGAAAAAAGAAACATCAGGAAGAGATGGATACTGCCATATAATAATAAATTTTAAAAAATTTTAAGTACATATCATAATAAGGGAAGGCCTCACTAACACATTCTTTAAATGAAAACCTAAAAAAAGTGAGCATAAAACTTTCATTGAAAATATATCTTTCTCATGGAAACAACCAAAAAGCCCATCAATAGATGACTGGATAAAGAAGATGTGGCACATATACACTATGGAATACTACTCAGCCATAAGAAATGATGACATCGGATCATTTACAGCAAAATGGTGGGATCTTGATAACATTATACGAAGTGAAATAAGTAAATCAGAAAAAACCAGGAACTGCATTATTCCATACGTAGGTGGGACATAAAAGTGAGACTAAGAGACATTGATAAGAGTGTGGTGGTTACAGGGGGAGGGGGGAGAGGGAAAGGGAAAGGGGGAGGGGGAGGGGCACAAAGAAAACTAGATAGAAGGTGACAGAGGACAATCTGACTTTGGGTGATGGGTATGCAACATAATTGAATGACAAGATAACCTGGATGTGTTATCTTTGAATATATGTATCCTGATTTATTGATGTCACCCCATTAAAAAAATATTATAATATATATATATATATATATATATATATATATATATATATACACACACCCTTCTGTATAATATGAACTCTGGACAAAGTATTTGAAGGGACTATAGAGTGACCAAAAGAAAGTAGAAACTGGGAAAGAGTTGAGACTAGAAGAATGACCGTGGTTAAATTGTCACACTTTTCAACTGAAGATAAGCTACAGTCAACACCATAAAGGGTAACTTGGATAAAAACCTGAGGTTTCAATTCAATTAGACAAGAGAAATCAATTAGAAGTATAAAAATTGTTAAGGAAGAAGTAAAATATCTCTGCTTGTAGATGGTATGACTGTATCTTAGAAATCCTAGAGAATCAATGATAAAAGTAATTTAAACAATAAGAGAATTCAGAAAATAACAGGATTAAATTATAGGAAAATTAATAGACTAATAATCATGTTGAAGACATCACAGACACAAGCCCCCAATTAAAAGAATAAAAATTAAATAGAAATAAATTTAACAGGAAATGTACAAAACTCTTATGAGAAAAACTTGAAAACTCCTGAAAAGCTTTGTGCAGAAATGTTTTTTAAACTCCTCAAAATCACAAAGACACTATCAAATGCAAAGATATTAGCTATCCAGGGGCAGTTTGACTCAACATTATAAAGATGTCAGTTCTAAGTTAAATCTAAACCTAACCCCAATAAAATATCAACAGACATTTTAAATTTCATATGAGAAAATATGCAAAAAATAGCCAGGAAAATACTGAAAAGCTATGAGGGGGAAGTTGCCTGAGCAGGCATTAAAACATACTATAAAACCTTTTAATTAAGATCACAGTACTTCCTCAAGAATTGACAAAAAGATAGTAAACAGAATAGAAAGTCCAGAAATAGACCTAATTACATATGGATATTTAGTATATGATGAAGCTGGCATCTCAAATCACAGGGACCAAGATAAACTTTTTTATAAATGGGAAAAAGATAAAATTAAAACTAGACTTCAAACTACATACAAAAACTCTAAATGCATCAGGACTCTTAATGCAAACTTAAAATATCAGAAAAAATGTATGAATTCCTCTTTAATCTCAGTATACAGGAAAGTTACTGTATACTAATTCAGAAAAAAATATTAATAAAAAGTAAATCAATAAAAAATAATTCTACATGGGGAAAATGATGTAATAAAATTTAAAAGACAATTGATAAATTTTGAGAAAATATACATCTGGCCTGTGGTAGAGCAGTGAATAGAGCATTGACCTGAAACGCTGAGGTCACTGATTGGAAACCCAGGACAACACAGGAGAAGCAACAAGCAAGCAGTGAACAACCAAAGTGAACCAACTGCGAGCCAATACTTCTTACTCCCCAGTCCCCACCTCTCCACTCTCTGTAAAATCAATGAATAACATCTTTTTTTTTTCATGTAAGAGGAGGGGAGATAGTGAGACAGACTCCCACATGCACCTCAACTAGGATCCACCCAGCAATCCGTCTGAGGCTGATGCCTGAATCAACCAAGCTATTTTTATCTCCTGAGGCCAACACTCAGACCAACTGAGCTATCCCCCAACACCTGGGGCCATGCTTGAATCAACTGAGTTACTGGCTACAGGAGGGAAAGAGGGAGAGAATGGGGAGAGGGAGAGAATGGGGAGAGGGAGGAGGAGAGAAGCAAATGGTCACTTCTCCTGCGTGCCCTGACTGGGAATTGAACCCAGATATCTACATGCTGGGCCGACACTTTATCCACTGAGCCAGGTGGCCAGGGCAATAAATAAAATCTTTTTTAAAAGGAGAGAAAAAAGACCAAAATCCAAGGAAAAGATATAACCAGATAATCTACAAAGATATAAAATAAAATGATCCTGAAATATGAAAAGATATTCACTATCACTTATAATTACAGAAATGTACATTAAAACCATACTGAGATACAATTTCTCATTTATCAGACTGGTAAAATGAAAACCTCTAACAATGGATTCTGTTGGTGAGGCTAGTGGGTGTTAGGGTTGTGAGAATGCAACTTAGTAGATCCCTGTGCAGGGAAATTTGGAATCTAATAAAGCTGCATGTGCACTTACCTTTGAAAATCCAAATTTTACTCTAAGGAAACATCACCAACAACATGAAAATACACATGCACATGGTAATTCATTACAGATTGTTGGTAATGGCAAACTGAGACTATCTAAATGCTTAGCTGGGTTATCTGGCTCTTACAGAACAAGGGTGACCATGGCCAGATAAACCAGTTTCTATTCGGAAAATTAACATTATACAATACTGTATCTAACCACACCTTACTTAAATTTTACTAATTGTTTTACTTTCTTTATCTAATTCAATCTAAAATAAGGTACTGCATTGAGTTGTCAAGTCTTTTTTTTATCCTCCTTTAATTATAAACAGCTCAGTCCTTGTTTTTCACTGCCTTGATATTTTTGAAAAGCACTAGTGAATTATTTTGTAGAATGTCTCTCAATTTAGATTTGTCTGAGGTTTTCTTATAATTAAAGTCATGTTGACATTTCTGATAAAGAACACTTCAGGAGTAATGTATCTTTCTCACTGCGTCCATGAGAGGGCACATGATCCTGATTTGTCACTAATTTTGATCAATAAAGTTATGGACTTTCAGAAGAGGCATAGCCATGACAATAACAGCCTAAGCATAATATGAAATAATTCTAAAATGTGTTAAACAACTTTTTTTCAACTAAATTCTTTAAATGTGTACTGCCTTCAGATGACTCCCAGTAGGTTCTAGTATGCTGTATGGTATATTGTTACCACTGATACTCCCACATTTAAATGTGTTTTTACCTCTGGAACTAACAGTACACACTTCTAAGCCAGTATGAATATACCCAAAGATTCTGAAAAAATCAGAGGCCCCAGAGGAGAACAATACTTTTATAAGGTTTTTTTAGTAAAAAAAAAAAAAATAATAATAATAATAATATATTGTCAACAAAGGAAATACATACGATGGGAAAATAGGGGACAAAGATTGGGTGAATGAAGCCTCCAGGTGGATGGCTTGGTTCTCCTGCAGGCCTCCTGGTTTAGGAGCCTAAACAGGTCTGGGAGAAGAGGCTCACACCCCGTGATGGCCACCTATTTCTTGTGTGAGGCACTGTGCCAGGGGAGAATGGTGGGGGGCTAAGAGAGGGTGGGAGGCCGTCAGGGGACAGAGAGTAGGGTCAGCAGAAGGACTGGGTGGTGTTCTCCACAAGCCAGTGCTTACCACGGGACAGCCTCAGCCACCCTCGCCCACCTCACTAGGTAGACATTCTTCTGTGCCCCCTTCCTCTCCTCCATTCTGCCTTGGCACCAGGTTTTGCTCTTCATCAGGTGGCAGAGAGGCCAGCTCATTTCAGAGTGAGAGGACTAATGGGGACACTGCCTCCCCCACCACCTCACGGAGGAAGCGATAGCCTCCGCACCACTCCTGCCTCTTGCAGCAGCCCCCACACCCCCACAGTGGTGCTGAGTTCTGACAGAACTGCCGGCCAGTCTGAGGTGTCACCTGCTCCCACACCCTCGGTGCCCTAGTGATGCCTGGACCGGTCTTGCAGTAGGCTAACCACCGAGGGCTCCTCCGTCCACACAACCTGGAGATCCAGGGCCCCGTGAAGCCCGAGGGGAGCTGGAGAGGCGCTTCCCAGCTGGGGAAGGCCTCCTTAGGCAGCTCTCCCTCCTTAGGGTGTGCCTTGCTGGGTGAGATCCTTAGCTGGCGCCTGGGAAACCAGCTGGAGGGCAATCCGGGAGGGAAGCTGCCATCAGGGAAGTGTAGACTTCAGTGGCAGCTGCGAGAGTCTCCGTGGGTTATTCAGTGACGGCAGAGCTGGGGGGAGGGTGGAAGGAGTAAAGGGGTTGGGTCAGGGTCCAGGTCGGGGCCCAGGTCCAGGTGTTTGGTCATGGACTTGCCTCTCGTCTTTCTGACCCGCTCTTTCTCAGGGGGCTCCTTCCACCTCTGACCATGGCTCTGGCAGGGGCAGCAGGAAGCCCAAGGGGGCGGAGTCCCCTGAGGAGGAATAGGTTGTCTTTGGAGTCTAGAAGAACAGCAGTCTCCGTTCGCATTCTGGCAGGGTCTGGGCAGAGTCAGGGTCTGCACTGACATCTGGCCTGAGTCTGAGTTGGGTGGGGATGGCTGCTCAGCTCCAACATCTTGCAAAAGGGCCGCCCCCTCGGTCCAGGCCTCCGGGATGTTGGTTTCTCGGAAGTGCTCCGGTCCAGGGTGAGGGTGCTGCTCCAAGATGTGTGCTAGCATGCATGCACCGAGGGGAAACGGATCTCCGCCCCATAGCCATGCACAGCGCCTGCCCGCCGCCTCCCTGATGTCTCCAACAGGAACTCCTGCTCCCAAGACGCCTGCTGCTTGAGCTCCTCACAGCTGTCACTGCCACTTCCATTCCTGGGCGGGGTCTAGGTGGTAGGGTCTTCTGTTGGGCCACTTTGAGCTTCAGGTCAGGCCAGGGAATCATGGCGACCACCTTGCCCTCCTTGTTCTCCCATTTCTTGCATTTGAGCCTCACTATGAAGCAGACAAGTGCAGCGCCTTTGGCCTCCAGGGCCATGGTGCAGCTGAATATATCGAGGTGACTGGAAGGTTGGAGGACAGACACGCTGGCCTGGGCCCTCAGCCAGCAACAGCCTCCTCTCTGCCTCCCACCAATCACGGAGCTTGCAACGGGTGCATCTTGGCCTCCCAAAGACCTGGAGGGTCTGGTCCCAGCTAAAAGAAGGTTTTAAAGCAGGGGCCCCCAAACTACGGCCCGCGGGCCACATGCAGCCCCCTGAGGCCGTTTATCCGCCCCCGCCGCACTTCCGGAAGGGGCACCTCTTTCATTGGTGGTCAGTGAGAGGAGCATAGTTCCCATTGAAATATTGGTCAGTTTGTTGATTTAAATTTACCTGTTCTTTATTTTAAATATTGTATTTGTTCCCATTTTGTTTTTTTTTTACTTTAAAATAAGATATGTGCACTGTGCATAGGGATTTGTTCATGTTTTTTTTTATAGTCCGGCCCTCCAACGGTCTGGCCCCCTGTGTAAAAAGTTTGGGAACCCCTGTTCTAGACTCTAGGCCCGCGTCCCCAAACTGCGGCCATTTATTCGGCCCCTGCTGCACTTCCGAAGGGGCACCTCTTTCATTGGTGGTCAGTGAGAGGAGCACTGTATGTGGCGGCCCTCCAACAGTCTGAGGGACAGTGAACTGGCCCCCTGTGTAAAAAGTTTGGGGACCCCTGTTTTAAAGCATACTCCATGTCAATCCAAAGTGACAAAATCACACAGCAGTTGCTCTTCTGGTCTGGGGTCAAAGGAGTGGTCCCACGCCTGCAGCTTCACTGAGTATTGACCTAATGGGGACTCTACAGTGGCCACCACTGTGCAGTTCTCTCCCTGGGACGCATTCCTAATTCCAGGTAATTCCATCCTTCAAAATCTAGGTAAAAGTAGGTATGCCCCACAGCCATGCTGGGTGCTGTGCATGCGGCTTCAGGGTCCCACAGGAGCCATACCTGGGGCGGGGGGGGTTGAGGGAGCAGTCACCATGTGAGGTGGCATAGGCCAACAGCAAGACTGCTACTTTAACTATGCCCCATCCCTTCCCACACATATTACAGGTTTCAGAGCCTGTATCAGGCCTAAACTGAATGCGAGGGAAGAAACATTGAAATAGAAATGAGACTGAAGCTTTTATCAATTTAGAACCAATTTTTAAGATCTGAAAATAAAACTGTTAGAACCTGTAAGTGCCTAAGTAGCAATACGATCTGGCTGCGGTTTCATATAAGAATGAGTTCAAAGAATAGTGGTTAAGAAAATACTTAAACTTTTCCTTGATTATATGCTGAGTCCAGCATATGAATTGGTTACACACTTGCACACAATAGTCAAGGAATCCTCTTCTCACAATTGTTTGGAGGGACTAGAATTGGTCCAAAGAATATTCAAGAGGAGCACATTTTTAAATGCTCTTGCCTAAGAAAATCTAACATAAGTCCTGGATATACATTATAGGAAAATCTAAATCCATCAAGGCAGAAAGCATTGGTAACCTACTTTTACTCAGTCTTCCTAAGGGAAAATTATGATACTTTTAGATATATCTTTTTAAGTCATGGAATATTTTAAAAGTATAAAAAAAATGAAAAGTAATCCTAAAGGGGAAAGAAGCAGCCACATTTTCTCCCACTTATACCATGTATGTCATGATGTTATCAAAGAGAAAAATATTTTAATACAGTATCTATTTACAAATTGACATGATTTTTCATTTGATAACCTCTGCAGACGGGGATCTCTCTTACCTTTTAAAAGGCACAGCATTTTTCAGAACAGTCTCCACATCAGCAATATTTGCTCTGGCGAGATCTGCCACAGTAAGAAAGCCGGAAGCATAGAAGAATCTGGCTCGCTGGGCATTAAGTAAGGACACCCGGACAAGGTCACACAACTCCCTCTGGATGCCAAAGGTAAGACGCTTCTGAAATTGGGAAAGCAGTAGCTCCATGTTGTGCCAGCCCAGGCGGTTGCAAAATACTGTAATCATCCCTAGGATATGCATAGAATATTTATTGAATTAAAACTTGGACCAGTTGGCTCAGTGGATAGACCAGTGGTTCAGTGAGCAGACTTCCGGGTTCTATCACCTGATAGGGCACACATGAGAAGCGACCATCTGCTTCCCTTCCCCTCCCTCTCCCCCTCCTCTCTCTCTTCCCCTCTCGCAGTCAGTGGCTTAACTGGCCGGAGCATCAGCCCCAGTTTGGAGGATAGCTCAATTGGTTCCAGCACTGACCCCAGACGGGGACTGCCAGGTGGATCCTGGTTGGGGTGCATACAGGAGTCTACCTATCTCCCCCCCTCACTTAAAAAAATTCTTTACAGATTAATTCTCTATTTCTGTAAATATATTTTGGTTGCATTGTTCCTTTTTTTCCTGGACAATTGTCAAGTTTAACAGACCCACAGAGTAAGTTAATGGGAGAATAAGACATATGTTAAGGTCCTAACTAATGGCCAACATATGTGCTAAATACATTAAATGTCATCTCATTTATTCTTAATCATGTACTTGAAATTTAGAAAAACTAAGGCAGAGCACATAACCACAAAACAAAAAAGCCCTCACTCTATTCATTCTTCTCTTTCACTCTCTCTTCCTTTTTTTTTTTTTTTAAAGAAAGAGAGAACTCTGAAGAAATAGGTAAAGGAGAAAAAAAAAAACAGGTAAGGGGCTCTTTTCACCTAGAGGAGAACAAGAGAGCTGATTTAAATATTCAAGTGCTGAGAAGACTTCAAAAAGTAAAGCTCCCATTGATATTTTCCTCAAAGGTTTGCGCAGCTCAATAACCAAAGACCCCTGAAATAGAGGCCAGAGCAGCCAAGCCCAGTCATTAAGAAAATCACTGCCCCAGAGGCAGTCTGGGGTTTCTGATGCCAGCGAGGTGAAGGGTGAGTCTCTCCTGCCTTACCACCCACCCCCATCTTTCCCTCGGTCCTCCTTCTTATATGGACACACCTTCACAGTACACACACTCTCCAGCGACCCGGTTTCCTTCCGAAAGACTAATAAGGATTTCTTGGTAAAACCAGACCCATAGCTGTCCTGTTTGCCTAGCTCATAGAACATGGGTTGTTGTTTTCTTCCAGGTGATTCCAGGAGTATGTACTTTGTTAAAGCAGGGGCCAGTGAAACAGGGTCTGGGAGAGAAGTAGCAGCAGGAGGGACCAGGTGGGGCTGCTCTGGCTCCCTAGAAAATGCTGGGAAAGAAGTGAGCCAAGGCGAGGCTGCTGTCAGCTTACTGCAGAGTCAGAGTAAAGGGCCCTTGGGGACAGCAGAATGCGGGTTAAATTTTATTAAACAAAACTACTGCCTGACCTGTGGTGGAGCAGTGGATGAAGCGTCAACCCGGAATGCTGAGGTCACCGGTTTGAAACCTAAGCTTGCCTGGTCATAGCAACATATGGAAGCAACTATGAGTAGATGCTTCCCACTCCTCCCCCACACCTCTCTCTCTCTCAATCCCTCCTCTCTAAAATCAATAAAAATTTTTTTTTATTTTTTTTTTTTTGAAGCTGGAGACGGGAGAGACAGTCAGACAGATTCTCGCATGCGCCCGACCAGGATCCACCCGGCACGCCCACCAGGGGGCGATGCTCTGCCCACCAGGGGGCGATGCTCTGCCCCTCTGGGGAGTCGCTCTGCCGCGACCAGAGCCACTCTAGCGCCTGGGGCAGAGGCCAAGGAGCCATCCCCAGCGCCCGGGCCATCTTTGCTCCAATGGAGCCCCGGCTGCAGGAGGGGAAGAGAGAGACAGAGAGGAAGGGGGGGGGGGGGGGTGGAGAAGCAAATGGGCGCTTCTCCTGTGTGCTCTGGCCGGGAATCGAACCCGGGTCCCCCGCACGCCAGGCCGACGCTCTACCGCTGAGCCAACCGGCCAGGGCCAAATCAATAAAATCTTTTTAAAAAAACTGTTTCCTTAGACAAGAGATAATTTAGAACAGTCAGACAGAAATCCCTTTCCATTTGCTACCCTCTTTCTCAACAGCAAGTATTAATCAGTAACTATATTAGAAAAGGAGAATCACTGAGAGCTTTGTGTCTGTTTCTCCTTACAACAAGCAACAGAAAAATAAAAAAGAAAATTAAAAAGAAACAGAAAACAAAAGGATGGTCAGCAGGGTGCTAAGAAATGGGAGGGGACACTAAGGTCCAGATACTCAGCTAGCTGCCAGTTTTCTATAGCAAGACAACTGAGCTCAGAGAACCATAGTTCTAGGTGTTCTAAAAATGTTAGGGACTGTACAAAATTATGGCTTGACACGACCCCCTCACTTTTAGAGGAGACGAAAATAAAGTGGAATTTGAAAAAAAGTAATCTTAACTTGGCCTCAAACCAGAGTTTCTTTCTTTCAAATTGATTTTAAAGAGAGAGAAAGGATGAAGGGAGAGAAGAAGAGAGAGAGGGAGGAAGAGAGAGAGGGAGGAAGAGAGAGGAAGGGAGAGGGGAAGGGAGAGAAGAAGAAAGGGGAGGGAGAAAGAGAAAGATCAATTTGTTGTTCCACTTGTTCATGCATTCATTGGTTGACTGTTGTATGTGCCCTGATCCGTGGTTAAACCTGCAACCTTGTCACATCAGGATGATGCTCCAACCAACTGAATTACCCAGCCAGTACCTCAGACCACAGTCTTAAAAAAATGTGGAAACCCCTGTTTAACTGACCTGCATAAACAGCAGATGACTGTTGTAAAGATTGAAGCTGCCCACGATTACATCCATACTTCTGATTAATTTCCTTTAAGGGAACTTCATTGATTAAATCTAATAACACAAGACTGGTAAAAAACCTGGAAAGTAAATTACCAAAAGTATGATAAAAGATCACTTATGACTACCATGAATACATAATGTATGTTGCAAAACAAGTAAGAACCAAAAAGGCAAGAGACAGTTTACACTCTGAGAAGATCCCTAATAAGGTAGGATTAGCAGATAAAGACTGAGCTCAATGTTTGTAAAGTTCTGACATACTGTATGTTAGTACTATAACAAAGAACTTAGTATCTGTACAACAAAAAGATTTCCTCTATGCTTCAATACTGCTAATTTCAAAAAATAAGACTTGATTCAAAAAATGTGATGGCACAAAAATTTAAAACAACATCTGATACACAGTTATATGGTCATCTAATTATATTTTAATAAAATTATAAAATTTGAGTATAAAAAAGTTTTAATTTGAAAGGCAATAGTGGTCTTGGCTGGCTGGCTCAGTGGATAGAGCATCAGCCTGGCATATGGACGTCCTGGGTTTGATTCCCAGTCAGGGCACACAAGAGATGTGACCATCTGCTTCTTTCCCACTCTCTCTCCCTCTTCCCCTTCTGCAGCCAGTGGCTCAGTGGGTTCAAGCATTGCCCAGGTATTGAGGAGAGCTCGGGTGATCTGAGTGTGCCAGCCTCAGGCACTAATATTAGCTCAGTTGATTCAAGCATCAGTAGATCTCGGTCAAGGCACATGCAGGAGTCTGTCTCACTATCTCTCCTTCTCTCATTGAAAAAAAAAGGCAATAGTGCCACAAGTAATCCAAGTATATAAATCCTTACAAAATTTACACTTGACTATGTTGTAAATAATATACTAGAGACTAATGCTTTAATAAAAAATAATTGTAGCCTGACCAGGTGGTGGCGCAGTGGATAGAGCATCGGACTGGGATGCGGAGGACCCAGGTTCAAAACCCCGAGGTCGCCAGTTTGAGCATGGGCTCATCTGGTTTGAGCAAAGCTCACCAGCTTGAGCCCAAGGTCGCTGGCTTGAGCAATGGGTTGCTTGGTCTGCTTTAGCCTCCGGGTCAAGGCACATATGAGAAAGCAATCAATGAATAACTAAGATGCTGCAACGAAGAATTGATGCTTCTCATCTCTCTCCCTTCCTGTCTGTCCATCCCTATCTGTCCCTCTCTCTGTCTCTGTCTCTGTCACAAAAAATAATAAGAAGAAGAAAAAGAATTGTACTATATTTCCAAAAAGCTAAAAGCCTATGCAATTTCTCTTGACTCTTCCCTACTGGTAATGAATCACTTCTAAGGATGATAGGAGTATCATTCTTTCCTTAAAGCATCCTGATTCATATTTCTCTAAGGAGAGAAAGTAATTAATTAAATGTTCTATTTTAAAACATCTTCATATATAATGGCTTCTAAATTACAAGTAGCAAGGAAGAAACTAATATATTAATAAATTCAGTAAATACAGTAAATTCAAATTTACTATATACAGCCAAAATTTTTATTTAGTGACAATGAAAGTAACTACAATAAACTGGACCTCTACTGTGTTAAATACAGGGTAGTTCAGGGTCCTTGATATTTACCTTTTATGAATGGCCATTTGTCGATGTTGTCTCTCAGTTCTAGCTACTACTTTTCCCTTCACACAGTGAGCCAAGAACCCTTCTTCAACTCCTACTAGCTCTGCCACCCGTTTCATAGATGTTGGCAACTTCTCCCATAAACAGAAAAATCGATACCAATCAATAGTAGTCCAATCCTCAAACACAGGTGTAACCTGAAGGGAAGAAGCATCATTCATTAGCCTAAACTATTGCATTACAAAAGGAACAAGTAAATGTAAATGTCATATTTAAAACAAAGACCTCAGTTTTTAAAAAAATTTCTAAATGTGATAATACCTCATTTATATGGAAATTTCATTTATCCATAAATAACTCACGGCCAAGAGAAAAGAAAAAGATCACTAAGTATATAAACTGTATTTTACAGAATCCAGGAACTTTAATCACAGATCCTTTTTAAAAAAATATTCATTTTAGAGAGAGAAGCGAGCCTGACCAGGCGGTGGCGCAGTGGATAGAGCGTCGGACTGGGATGCAGAGAGAGAGAAGCGAGAAAGAGAAATGATAGAGAGAGGAGCAGGAAGCATCAACTTGTAGTTGCTTCTGGTATGTGCCTTGACCGGGCAAGCCCCGGGTTTCAAACTGGCAACCTCAGCGCTCCAGGTCGACATTTTATCCATGTGCCACCACAGGTCAGGCAATCACATATACATTTAATCTCAATATTATGATGTCAAGTACTTTAGTATTTCTAAGAAAGAGTCAGAAAAATAGAAAGTGGAGCAAGGAGAAGGAGGAATCAATATCCATGCTTGCTACAATATATTATCTAAAATGTCCTGGATTCAGCAATAAAAGAAAACCTGTAAGACATGCAAAAAAAAAAATCCCAGAAAAGTGTGTACCAAACACAGAAAAAAATCAGGCAAAAGAAACACTTTTAGTAAGTCTCAGATGTCAGAACTATCAGACAAAGACTTCAAAGCAGACATAATTTTGGTCAAAGAACAAAGAAAACCATTCCTAATGAAGTAAAGAAAAGTCTAATGACAATGTCTCATCAAATGGAGACTAAGAATAAAGAAAAAAAATGATTTAAAAAAGAGCCAAATAAAAGAAATTCTGGAGTTGAAAAGTACAAGAATGGAAATAAACAATTCACTCCTGAGCTCAACAGTAGATGCAAGCTGGCAGAAGGAGAAGCAGCAAATGTGAAGACAGATCGATAGAGATCATGCAATCGAGGAAGAAAACATGAACAAAGCCCAAGAGAAATGTGGGGAAGCATTAAGTGCACCAACATGTGTATAATAAAAGCACCAGAGGAAAACAGAAAGAAACAACAACAAAATGAAGGAATTATGGCTAGTTCTGGCTGGGTAGCTCAGCTGATTAGAGCATCTCCTGATAGGCCAAGGTTGCAGGTTCAATCCTGTCAGGCAGGGCACATAAAAATCAACCAATGAATACATAAATATATAAGTGAAACAATAAATCAATGTTTCTCTCTCTCTCTCTCTCTCTCTTTTTCCCTCTCTTCTTTTCTGTCTAAAATCAATCAATAAAAATTTTATAAAAGAAATTATGGCTAAAAACTTCCCAAAGTTGATGAAAAGCATTGATTTATATATCTTAGAGATTAAGTGAACCTCAGGAGGTCCCCAGGTTACAACAGTCTCAAACATACAACATCTTGAGTTTATGACACTCACTCCCATAAAAACTTAAAAAAATTGAGATGTGTTTCGGCCCTGGCCGGTTGGCTCAACGGTAGAGCGTAGGCCTGGCATGCGGGGGACCCGGGTTCGATTCCCGGCCAGGGCACATAGGAGAAGCGCCCATTTGCTTCTCCACCCCGCCCCCCCTCCTTCCTCTCTGTCTCTCTCTTCCCCTCCCGCAGCCAAGGCTCCATTGGAGCAAAGATGGCCCGGGCGCTGGGGATGGCTCCTTGGCCCCAGGCGCTGGAGTGGCTCTGGTCGTGGCAGAGCGAAGCCCCGGAGGGGCAGAGCATCGCCCCCTGGTGGGCAGAGCGTCGCCCCCTGGTGGGCGTGCCGGGTGGATCCCGGTCGGGCGCATGCGGGAGTCTGTCTGACTGTTTCCAGCTTCAGAAAAATACAAAAAAAAAAAAAATAGTACAGCACAAAGAAAGGATAAGAACAGAGATGTACAAGAATGTTTCTATATCTCACTGGAATTGTCAGTGTACTTTATGCTACATATGGTAAGAACTGAAAAAGAAACAGCAATGAAAGAAACTAGCTGTACTAGATAAGACATACAATAAACATTTTTAATTAAAACAGAGGGACCAGTGTACAAATTGGTAAAAATTGGTCTATTGGCAGATCAAAAAATGAAACAGAAATATATCCAACAACAAATGGAAATTAGAGAGATATCCAAATACAAAAGCAAGTTAGTAAATGAAAGTTGGAGGAAAAAGTTACAAGATAAAAGGTGCAGAAAAAAATTTAATCATTGTGTATAAATGAAACTTTTAATAAATTAAGATATAACTGTAGATAGACATGAAAAAAAGATGAGAGTAAGAAAAACATTACTGATTCTAAAATTCACAAAATTAACTACATTTTTGAAAAATGCTATACAAAACACACAATAAACAAAGTCAAAAGCCACATGAGAAACTTGGAGAAATATACTTTTATACCACAAAGTACTATTCTCCTTAATATATGAGAAATTTTGAAACTCCAGGACCAAAAACAAAATAGAAAATGAGCCAAAGTCACATAATTCATAGAAAAAAATTCTCTTGCCCTTAAACATATGGAAAAAATGTTCAAATTTATTCATAATAAAAAATGTAAATTAAAACCACTCAAAATGTGAAAGCCCAACAACATACTCATTCATGAGGTTATGGAAAAATAACCACTCTCAAATAACACTGGTAAAATTGGAAAATGATACAAACTCTATAGAAGGCAATTGGACAAAACCAAAATCACATATGCGTTTATCCTTTACCCAGCAATTGTACCTCTGGGAGTCTGTCTTAAAGATATACTTCCACCAGAATTAAACATATATATACCAAAGTTTTTTTAACTGCAGCATCATTTACCATAACAAATTATTGGAAACAACCCAAAAGTCCAGCTACGGAGAACTCATTGAATAAACAATGGCATCTCCACACATACTATAACAAAGGAGTATATTTTAAAAAACACAAAATCTCCATGAACCGATATGAAATGATTTCCAAGTTATGTTAAGAAAAAAGCACAGCCTGACCAGGCGGTGGCGCAGAGGACAGAGCATCGAACTGGGATGTGGAGGAGCCAGGTTCAAAACCCCGAGGTCACCAGCTTGAGTGCAGGCTCATCTGCTTTGAGCAAGGCTCACCAGCTTGAGCCAAGGTTGTTGGCTTGAGCAAGGGGTCACTCGGTCTGCTGTAGCCCCTTGGTCAAGACACATATGAGAAAGCAATCAATGAACAACTAAGGTGCCACAACAAAGAATTGATGCTTCTCATCTCTCACGCTTCCTGTCTATCTGTCCCTTTCTCTGTCTCTGTCACACAAAAAAAGAAAAATTACAAAATAATGTATATAGTATACTATCCCTGTATAAAAAGGTAAAGTAACAATATACATAAGTGTTTGCTAATATTTAGAAAATGAAACAGAAAAGAGAGACACCAAAAACTAGAGAAAATAGTTATATAGGCAATGGGGTGGAAATGGCATGCAGGACATACACACAGAGCTCAGACTTCACTGAGTATTCCTTTTGATATAGTTCTTACTTTTGAAATTATAAGACATTGAATTAAAAATCAAGGAAGACACAAAACAAATGGAAGCATATACTGTGTTCATGGATAGGAAGAATTAACGTCATTAAAATGTCCATACTACCCACAGCTGTCATTTGGTTCCTGTTCCTCACACAGGGCACCACTTGTCGTAGACACAATGACTACTCGGAGACCACATGGAGTGCACTGAGGGACCCAGGGGAGACCACCTCACAATCCCCTATACAGGTTTCACACCACGGCCCTGACCCCCAGTCCTGACCGGTATCTATTGTTACACACAAAGAGAAGCAGGGACAAGAATGAGAAAGTCAGGAAGCAGAGATGAGAATGAAGAAGTCAGGAAGGGGAACTTCTTTATTTTATTTTATTTTATTTTATTTTATTTTTCTTCTGAAGCTGGAAACGGGGAGAGACAGTCAGACAGACTCCCGCATGCGCCCAACCGGGATCCACCCGGCACGCCCACCAGGGGCCACGCTCTGCCCACCAGGGGGCGATGCTCTGCCCCTCCGGGGCGTCGCTCTGCAGCGACCAGAGCCACTCTAGCGCCTGAGGCAGAGGCCAAGGAGCCACCCCAGCGCCCGGGCCATCCCTGCTCCAACGGAGCCCCGGCTGCGGGAGGGGAAGAGAGAGACAGAGAGGAAGGAGGGGGTGGGGGGTGGAGAAGCAAATGGGCGCTTCTCCTGTGTGCCCCGGCCGGGAATCGAACCCGGGTCCCCCGCACACCAGGCCGACGCTCTACCGCTGAGCCAACCGGCCAGGGCCAGGAAGGGGAACTTCTTTAGAGCAGATATAAGGGAAAGGGAGTAGCTCAAATGTCCCCCCTAGTGATTAATCAGAACTGCTCATTCTATCCCTGCTGTGCTGTGTTCAGCCCAGTACTGCAGCCAGTACTTTACTTTTGTCATTAAAGCAACCATGGCTTTTGCCTCAGGGCACCAAACTCTGTCCCTGTTCTATGTTACTAATAAGGGCCTCTACACAAAGCAATCTATAGATTCAATGCAATTTCTATTAAAATATCAATGGCATACTTCACAGATCTAGAAAAAACGTTCCAAAAATTTATATGAAACCAAAAAAGAACCCAAATAACCTCAGCAATCTTGAAAATGAAGATTCTTGACATCAAGTTATACTAACAAGGCCATTGTAATCCAAGTAGCATGGTATTGGCATTAGAACAGGTATACAGATTAATGGAACAGAACAGAGAACTTTTCAGAAATAAACCCGCACCTTTATGGTCAATTGATATTTAACAAAGGAGGCTAGAGTATACAATGGAGTAAAGAAATCTCTTTAATAAATAGTGTTGGGAAAATTGGACAGGTACATGCTAAAAAATGAAACTAGACCACCAACTCACGCCATTCACAAAAACAAACTTAAAATGGATAACAGACTTAAATGTAAGTCATGAAACCATAAAAATATTGGAAGGAAGCAGGTAGTAAAATCGCTGATATCTCTCATAACAATATTTTTGCCAATACATCTCCATGGGCATGTGAAATAAAGGACAAAATAAACAAATGGGACTATATCAAACTCAAAAGCTTTTGCATAGCAAAAGACAGCATTAACAAAATAAAAAGACAACCCACACAATGGGAGAATATATTCATCAAAACCTCTGATAAGAAGTTAATAACCAAAATTTATAAAGAACTTCTAAAACTCAACACCGGGAAGGTAAACAATTCAATTAAAAAATGGGCAAAGGAATTGAATAGACACTTCTCCAAAGAGGACATACAGATGGCCAATAGGCATATGAAAAAATGCTCAATGTCACTAATCATCAGATAAATGAAAATTAAAACAATGAGATATCACCTCACACCTGTCAGAATGGCACTCATCAACAAATCAACACACAATGAGTGTTGGTGAGGGTGTGGAGAAAAGGGAACCCTCCTGCACTGCTTGTGGGAATGCAGACTTGAGCAGCCACTGTGGAAAACAGTATGGTACTTCTTCAAAAAATTAAGAGTAGAACTGCCTTTTGACCCAGCTATCCCACTTTTAGGAATATATCCTAAGAATCCCAAAACACTAATTCAAAAGAAGATATGCATCCCCATGTTTATTACAACATTGTTTACAATAGCCAAGATCTGGAAACACCCCAAGTGTCCATCAGTAGATGAATGTATAAAAAAGCTGTAGTATATATACACAATGGAATATTACGTGGCTATAAAAAGAAGGAAATCTTACCTTTTGCAAAGGCATGGATAGACCTGGAGATTATTATGCTAAGTAAAATAAGCCAGGCAGAAAAAAACAAATATCATATGATCTCTCTTATATGCAAAATCTAATGAACACAGTGAACTGAGGAATAGAATAGAGGCAAAGGCAGGGTCACGGGGAACAGAGGGGCAGCTGTCAGAGGGAAGAGGGAAGAGGGGATGGGATCAAAGAAGGTGAAGGGATTAGCAAAATTTAATTTACATAACACAGATACAGATAACAGGACAGCAAATCCCAGAGGGGAGGGAGTTGGGAGTGGGGGGGGGGGGGGTTAGGGGCAAAGGGAGTGTAATGGGGGCACATTGTTGGGGGAGTGAGGGATATTGAGTGGGACACTTGAATCCATGTCGACACAATAAATTTAAAAATTTAATAAAAATATTTTAAAATAAAATAAAAAACCTAAAACAAAAAAACAAGAAATAGAAAAACAAAGAAGCAGAAATTTAAAAATATAAAAAACACAAGGGAAAAAAGGAAAAAAAATAACCCCAAAAATAAAACTGTACATGCAAACTATAAATGTTTTATTTAAGTTAAAATATAAATGTACATTAACTTGCCAATATTTTGAGCTAGGGTCAGGCCTCTTCTTTTGACGGTGAGTTTGAGTCTGTTGATTAAAATTTACCATTGCTTTCTTATGTAAACCATAACCACAATGCATTATCAATACAAGATGTTCCTTGGGCAGTGGTTCTCAAAGTGTGCGCTACTGCGCCCTAGAAGATTTCCAGGTGCACCCTATGGTATTCCAGAGAAATATGTGCTTCTTGTAGACCAAAAAACCAACAGGGTTTTTGGAGTTTAGATTTTGGGGGGACAGAGGTGTGGGAAATTGGCTGTAAGCTGACAGTCTGCCCAACCCCCCACCTCACTTGCAAAAGGCTGTTAAACTGTGGTGCTGGATTGTTTACACTACCCCCCATATTCACCGGAAAGACTGGAGGCAAGTTTCTTCTATCCTTTGTTTGGTTTAAAGTTAAGATGATATGTATGGTGCGGGTTTTCTGCACTTGGTAAAATTCTTGGGTTGCCTGAGAAACATGATCAAAGATCTCATTGATTTGCTAATGGTCCATTTTGCCCTATACATAAAGGGTGTGGCCCTGGCCGGTTGGCTCAGCGGTAGAGCGTCGGCCTGGCATGCAGGGGACCCGGGTTTGATTCCCAGCCAGGGCACATAGGAGAAGCGCCCATTTGCTTCTCCACCGCCCCCCCTCCTTCCTCTCTGTCTCTCTCTTCCCCTCCCGCAGCCAAGGCTCCATTGGAGCAAAGATGGCCCGGGCGCTGGGGATGGCTCCTTGGCCTCTGCCCCAGGCGCTAGAGTGGCTCTGGTCGCGGCAGAGCGACACCCCGGAGGGGCAGAGCATCGCCCCCTGGTGGGCAGAGCGTCGCCCCTGGTGGGTGTGCCGGGTGGATCCCGGTCGGGCGCATGCAGGAGTCTGTCTGACTGTCTCTCCCCATTTCCAGCTTCAGAAAAATACAAATAAATAAATAAATAAATAAAGGGTGTGCTTTGTTCTTGCCATTAGCAATTATAGGGCCCTCCCGACCCGTATTTTCTTAATTTCGCACCATTCCCACTCAGGACCTGGAATTACTAGCTGTGCTGGTTCATGGCATGTGCTCAGATATAAAAATATAGTTACTCTATTATACCATTTCATTACAGAAATACCATTCTTTTTGTTAACACATCATTATTATATTTATTATTAACACATTATATTATTTTTAGATAAATACATCCCAAAAAAAATGGATAGATTTCTCAAAAAAAAAAGAGTGATATTGAAGAATCCAATTCTAGAAGTGAACAAAAGTTAAGTGTAAATAAAATAGGACTTTAAGGCTGACAGGCAGAATTTAATTTATAGCATTTTCCATCACTTAACACTGAACAATACGATTGGATTAGAAACCCATTCATGGAAGCTTCAAGTGATTTTGGTTTAACATTAACAGAAGAAGAAGAACTGGCAGCTATATCCACTGATCGTGGATTGATGATTAAACATAAGGAATTGTCTCTTGAAGCCTTTTGGATTTCTATAAAACAAGAATATGTGGCAAAATCTAAAAAAGCTTTGAACATTTTACTACAATTTTCAACATTCTATTTATGTGAATTAGGATTTTCTACCCTCAACACAATTAAGAGTAAAAAGAGAGGAATTTTTCAATGTACTGATGAGAAAATGAGAGTTTGCCTTTCATATATATGCCCAAACACTGAAGAAATCGCTAGGACACATCAGGCTCATGTTTCTCATAAACACAAGAATGAAAAAACTTAACACACGCCAGGACCTGCTGAATTTACTAAATCTTACTAAGAATGTATCTATATATATAAAAAGATAACTTTTTTGTCACTTTTTATTTTTTAACCACTCTTTACAAATTCTAAAAAGCATAACTCAAAAAATGTAACAGAAAAATGTTTTTTAATGTCAGATTAAATTTAATTTTGTTGTATTTATTTTGTTTAATTGCCATAAAAGCACACTTGGACTTTACATTTTTTTCTTTAATATTTGACCTAATTATTATAACATACTTCTCAGAAACTTGTATATAGTGTGCCCACAATTATTTGTAGGATTAAATGCACCCCAACTTCAAAAAGTTTGAGAACCACTGCCTTAGGGTATCTTTGATGTCCAAGATTGAATATACTATGTATTTTACCCTCCATTTTCACCAATATAACAGTGAAGAACACAGAACTTACCAAATAAACAATATGCAGATCATTCTCTAAAACAAAGCTCTTCATTGCTCTTTGGAGATCAGAAAAAATATCTAAAGTATCAGCTGGAGAAAGTGAAGAAGAGAGAGTTGCCGAACCAAGATGTGTTGGATGATACACCTTTCCTGGTTTGGGTGTAGGGGTGGAGAAATAAGGGATTAGATTTGAAAATAAAACACACTTTTTTCTGTATTCTGGAATTAATCTTTTAGGCTTTGATATATTTTACAAACAGAATCTTGTCTAATGCATGGCTTATTTATGAGTGGGCTCTATGCTAATTGTCTGATGTTACTGAACACAACACTAACTTACTAAAAATCAGTTGATCTACTCCTTGAAAAAATCAATTTCCTTTTACACTACTTGAAAAGCCAATTTCCTTTTAATAATCAGTCATACACATTCTAAGTCATTCGATGAAAAAGTGAGTAAACTGCAACTAAGAAGTCATAGTGGTCTTGGCCAGTTGGCTCAGTGGTAGAACGTCAGCTGGCATGTGGATGTTCCGCTTCAATTCCTTGTCAGGGCACACAGGAGAAGCACCCATCTGCTTCTCCACCCCTCCTCTTCTTGCTTCTCTCTCTCTCTTTCTTTCTTCCTCTCCTCCTGCAGTCATGGCTCAATTAGAGTGAGTTGGCCCCGGGCACTGAGGATGGCTCCATGGCCTCTGCCTCAGGCACTAAAAAATGTCTCCAGTTGCAATGGAGCAATGGCCCCAGATGGGCAGAGCATTGCCCCCTAGTGGGCTTGCTGAGTGGATCTGGTCAGGGCACATGTGGGAGTCTGTCTCTGCCTTACCTCCTCTCACTAAAATAAAAAAATATATATAAAAAATAAAAAGTCATAGTTACCTTCTGTTCCATCACTAGCGTCAGTAGTCTGGATGAATTCATTTTCTAGCAGCCACATTACACAGGCCTCAATTGCTCCAAGTTGAACAGGATCTTGATTTTTCTGAATTCCCTGCTTCCCTTCTTTCATACTTGCAGCCAAAAATGTGCAAGAAGCATAGGTCTGCATATCTTGTGATGTACTTGCCACTCCACCAACTATTATCTGTAAGAGATTTGAAATGTTCTGTAACTTTTTAATAAGACATGCAGGACCTCATGACATAAAAGAAATGAAATGGTTATGTTCTCTTAAAAAATTTTTTTTCAACTCTGGCCCAGTGTGTGAAAGTCCCAGGTTCAATTCTAATCAGGGCACACAGGAGTAGTGATCATCTGCTTCTCTACCCCTCTCTCTTTTTTTTTTCTCTCTCTCTCTCTCCGTCCCTCCCTCCCTCCCTCCTGCAGCTATGGCTCAAAAGGTTCAAGCAAGTTGGTCCTAGGCACTGAAGATGGCTCCCCAGCCTGCCTCAGGTGCTAAAATAGCCCAGTTGCCAAGCAACAGAGCAGTGGTCCCAGATGGGCAGAGCATTGTCCTGTAGAAGGCTTGCCAGATGAATCCCAGTCAGGACAGGTGCGGGAGTCTGTCTGCCTCCCTGCCTCTCACTTAATAAAAAAAAAGGAAGGGAGGGAGGGGAAAAAAAGAAATAAAAGAAAGAAGGTGGCCCTGGCCGGTTGGCTCAGTGGTAGAGCATCAGCCTGGCGTGCAGAAGTCCCGGGTTCGATTCCCGGCCAGGGCACACAGGAGAAGTGCCCATCTGTTTCTCCACCCCTCCCCCTCTCCTTCCTCTCTGTCTCTCTCTTCCCCTCCCACAGTGAGGATCCATTGGAGCAAAGATGGCCCAGGAGCTGGGGATGGCTCCTTGGCCTCTGCCCCAGGTGCTAGAGTGGCTCTGGTCGCGGCAGAGCGATGCCCCGGAGGGGCAGAGCATCGCCCCCTGGTGGGCAGAGCGTTGCCCCTGGTGGGCGTGCCGGGTGGATCCCGGTAGGGCACATGCGGGAGTCTGTCTGACTGTCTCTCCCCGTTTCCAGCTTCAGAAAAGTACAAAAAAAAAAACAACAACAACAACCACCAATGCATGCCATTAACTGTAACAAAAAAAGAAATTAAAAAAAAAAAAAGGAAAGAAGGTTGTGATGGCTCATGGCCATGAACCAAATCAATTCTTCTCCTCCTTCCTTTGAAACATGTGCACATAGAGAAAAGCTAGTATTGATTACTCCCTACCCAGAACAGGTGTTGAGAATAGGTGTAGACAAAGATGAAATCAGTTGTCTTGTGGATATCATTTTCCGACAACCATTCTATTACATAGACACTAAATAAATAAGGTGACCCTCACTTTCTTTCACATAATACATCTTGGAAGCAAAAATCATCCTAAACAGAGTTTGCTCAGTTTTTCCAAGATATATTTAGTATTGGTGATATTTTGGTTGTTTCCAGTTTTTTCCTACTACCAACAGTGTTATAATAAACATTCTTGTACATTTAATTTGATGTAATTTCACAAATAAATTCCTAGGTAAAATTCTTAGATGTAAATCTGCTGGATAAATGGCTATGTGCACTATATTTTTTATCTTAGTAGGTATGAACAAGTTGTCCTCCAAAGCAGTATTTGAAAGTGCCTTTTTTTTTTTTTGACAGAGACAGTGAGAGAGTCAGAGAGAGGGACAGACAGACAGGAAGGAAGAGTGATGAGAAGCATCAAGTCTTTGCTACAGCTCCTTAGTTGTTCAGTGATTGCTTTCTCATATGTGCCTTGACAGGGGCTACAGCAGACCGAGTGACCCCTTGCTCAAACCAGCGACCTTGGGCTCAAGTCAGCGACCGTGGGGTCATGTCTATGATCCCACGTTCAAGCCAGCAACCCCACACTCAAGCTGGTGAGCCTGCGCTCAAGCCGGCAACCTCAGAGTTTTGAACCTGGGCCCTCTGCGTCCCAGTCCAATACTCTATCCACTGTGCCACCAAGTCAGGCCAAAAATGCCTACTTTCTTCATCTTTACCAACCCTATGTTATCAGTTATTTTTCCTTCCTTCCTCCCTCCCTCCCTCCCTTCCTTCCTTCCTTCCTCCCTCCCTCCCTCCCTCCCTCCCTCCCTCCCTCCCTCCCTTCCTTCCCTCCCTCCCTCCCTCCCTCCCTCCCTCCTTCCTTCCTCTTTCTTTCTTTCTTTCTTTCTTTCTTTCTTTCTTTCTTTCTTTCTTTCAACTGAGAGCTAAAGAGAGAGAGAGAAAAAAGAGAATGAGTATAGGTATCAGTACCCCTGGCAGCACTACTGGAGCCAATAGCAAGACATGCTGGGATATAATAGAACACTTTCCTGGATGAGCATATGAAATATTTAAAAGTGGTAACCTTTGAGGAATCTGAGCAGAAAGTTTTATTTTTCACTTCAGCTCTTTCCATATGGTTTAAAATTTCTAGCCTGACCTGTGGTGGCGCAGTGGGATAAAGCGTCGACCTGGAAATGCTGAGGTCGCCGGTTCGAAACCCTGGGCTTGCCTGGTCAAGGCACATATGGGAGTTGATGCTTCCAGCTCCTCCCCCCCTTCTCTCTCTCTCTGTCTTTCCTCTCTCTCTCTCCCTCTCCTCTCTAAAAAAAAAAAAAAAAAAAAAAAAAAAAATTTCTAATTATGTCTATTTTTAATTTGATATTATTTTAATATCAAGATGTATAATCTGGACAGAGGAACTAGGGTCCATTTTTCTCACCTTTATTTTTAATTCAGAAAATAATAATATATTAAAAAGAACCATCTGGCATTTGGCTTTTAATGCACTGTTTTGAAATGAACTGATAAAGCACTAGCTTGTAGTAAATTCTAGAAAATAATTATATTAAAATAGAAGCGATTCAGACTTGGGAAGCTATAAATAACCTCAAAAAGAAACACACGCTAATATTTTTCACATACTAAAGTTCCACCACTGTACTAAAGGTAAAAAAAAAAAGTGGTAATTTACCTCCAGAATAGCTCTTATCATGCTCGCAGTTACTTCTTCTCCTGCTCGTCTTTGCAGACAGCTGTGAACAGGTTTTAGAGATCCCTGAAGTAAAGCTATACCTTTTGATTTCTCAGAGTTCTTACAAATTAAGATACTCTCACCTATAACCAAAAAAAAAGACATACATTTGCAAAAGCCCAACATATTTCCATAAGATACTGGCTAAAAAGGACTTCCTTGGCTTCCTTGTTTTAAAGGAAATAAATTAACAGTGACTGTTATGGTCATAGAATTATTGCTAATGTTTTTATTTTATAACTTTGGATTAAAGGGGATCATAATATGCATGCCACACTAAAATGTGTTACTTTCTTCATATTAAGAATTATTTTGACCTGAAGGCAACGGGGAAGTAGCTAACACAGTAAAAAGCAATTTTCCCTCTTTCTATTTGCCTAGAAGCAAGACATAAATTTCTTTTTGATCACTTCGAAAATTATATAATTGGGCCCTGGCCGGTTGGCTCAGTGGTAGAGCGTCGGCCTGGCGTGCGGAAGTCCCAGGTTCGATTCCCGGCCAGGGCACACAGGAGGGGCGCCCATCTGCTTCTCCACCCCTCCCCCTCTCCTTCCTCTCTGTCTCTCTCTTCCCCTCCTGCAGCCGAGGCTCCACTGGAGCGAAGATGGCCCGGGCGCTGGGGATGGCTCCTTGGCCTCTGCCCCAGGCGCTAGAGTGGCTCTGGTCGCAACAGAGCGACGCCCCGGAGGGGCAGAGCATCGCCCCCTGGTGGGCAGAGTGTCGCCCCCTGGTGGGCAGAGCATCGCCCCCTGGTGGACGTGCCAGGTGGATCCCAGTCGGGCGCATGCGGGAGTCTGTCTGACTGTCTCTCCTCGTTTCCAGCTTCAGGAAAAAAAAAAAAAAAAGAAAGAAAATTATATAATTGCTTAACCACTATGCTGTACACACCTGAAACTAATATAAATAATAATGAATGTTAACTGTAATTAAATAATAAAAAAAAATTAATTCGTACTTACTAAGGAAGAAAAAAAAGAGGAACATCAATATGTTGTTCCACTTATTTATGCATTCATTGGTTGATTCTTTTTCTTTTTTAAATTTTTATTTATTGGCTTTAGAGGGTGAGAGAGGAAGAGAGAGAGAAGGGAGAGAGGAATGAAAAGAGAGAGACAGAGAGAAAGGAACATCAATCTGTTCCTGTATGTGCCCTGACCAGGAATGAAACTGGCCGCCTCTGTGCTTTGGGACGATGCTCTAACCCACCAAGAGTCTGGCCAGGGCTCACTGGTTGATTCTTATTTGAGCCCTGACCAGGGATCAAACCCAGGAATGACACTCTAACCAACTGATCTCCCAGACCAGGGCTAAAATTTTTCTTTAATTAAAAAAAAAAGAAAGTAAATGTCAGTTGGACATATGGCCACTCAATTGAAGATTACATTCCCCAGCCTCCTTTTCAATTGGGAAATGTGACCAAGTGACTAACTTCTGAAAAATTGTATGTGAGAACTACTTACTATGTACTTCTTACAATGGCCTGATGTGTTCTTTATTTCCTCATCTCCCCTTTTAGATGGCTAAAATGAAGATGTGATGTCAGAGACTGAAATAGTCATGTTAAACTATGGGATAGAAACAATACTAATGGACATGGTAAAACAAACTGAAAGTGTAGGTCTCTGACATTGGGGTCACTTGTCAGGCCCAGATTACTTACACTACACTGTTATATGAGGTAGTTACATTCTACAGTCAACACACACACTGAATTAGCGAATATCAAACCACTGCTCCTAGGAGAAACAGAGCTAGCTTCCTGCAAGTCCCTAGTCTCAACATTTGCATTACTCAGTCAATATAAAATATTGTTTTATGTGTGTTTCTGTTTAAAGAGACCTTACTTAGTATGTGTTATTGATTTATTAACATTAAACTCACAGCCATCAGTGTATTGTCTCTCATGGCTGAACAAAGCTTATTTAACATACTTATTTTCTCTATAGGGCATATCACAGCCTCTTGCCTTTAGGAACACTAAATAATTGCACTTCAGCACTATCCTTGGGGGTCATTTTAAACAGTTAAATTACCACAAAGCCTAAAAATGATAAATTTATGGCACTAATTAGACCGTGTAAAGCAGCGGTAGTCAACCCGGTCCCTACCGCCCACTAGTGGGCATTCCAGCTTTCATGGTGGGCAGTAGCAGAGCAACCAAAGTATAAATAAAAAGATAGATTTAACTATAGTCAGTAATTTAATAAAGATTTATTCTGTCAAACTTAGCAAAAATCCGATATAAACTATGTGGTAAGTAAATATTATTATATGCTTTAATTTGCTGTAACTCTGCTTTATAAATTTTATAAAGTAAAGTTACTTACCTACTTTATAAATCACCATTACTGTGGAACCAGTGGGCGGTTAGAAAATTTTACTACTTAACAGAGATACAAAAGTGGGCGGCAGGTATAAAAAGGTTGACTACTCAATGTAAAGGATACTTGTTTACAGTGTGAGAGTTAAAACAAGAAGGTAAAGTCACGTGTGCTTCCAGAGAGTCAAATTTTTCATCGTTCTGCACAAGTCCATGAAAGCCCCACACGTGTTGATCTAGAGTTATGAATAAATTTTACTGGGCATATTCATAAATATGACACCCACAAAAAGCAAGAATCAACTGTATTTAGGGACCTCACATTACAAGTCAAGTTATTCTAAAAGTCACTTCCTCAGTACACTACCCAGCTTTTTGTGCCCAGAATAGCTCACCTATTTTCACATTAAGACTTTCCCTTTTTCGCCTGACCAGGCAGTGGCGCAGTGGATAGAGCATCGGACTGGAATGCCGAGGATCCAGGTTCGAGACCCTGAGGTCACCAGCTTGAGTGCGGGCTCATCTGGTTTGAGCAAAAGCTCACCAGCTTGGACCCAAGGTCGCTGGCTCAAGCAAGGGGTTACTCAGTCTGCTAAAGGCCCGCGGTCAAGGCACATATGAGAAAGCAATCAATGAACAACTAAGGTGTTGCAATGAAAAAACTAATGATTGATGCTTCTCATCTCTCTCTGTCCCTGTCTATCCCTCTCTCTGACTCTCCGTCTCTGTAAAAAAAAAAAAAAAAGACTTTCCCTTTTCTCCAGAATATCCAAATTTCTCTTCAATAGCCACAGAACTGTTGGCCTATTTATTTGACATGTAATACTGGAGTCAATAAACTATATTCTAGAGAAGAAAGATAAAGTAACAAAGAATGTTCCTCCACTATTTCTTTAATGTTAGAAGATTCATAACAATTCAGTCACACCCAGAATAATGTGAGAGGTTAGAAGTAATATATGGTATATATTATTATAAATAATAATACTATATTGATATTTAATTCAAACAAGTCGCTTCCTCATTGCTTAAGAAAAAACTTTTGTTTGGACTGCTGGTAACATTATCATTACTTGCTGATGCAAGGTAAGAAACTGGAAAGGTTGTTTTGAGAGCCAGCATCAATACAGAGAGAAAAAGATAGTATCACATTTTCTGTTCCCAAAGTGTAATAGTGATCTCAGCTCTCAGAATTCCTATTTGAACTCTGTTAGACCAGTCACCTAAATCTAACTAATACTCATGAAAATTACTCCCTTCATTAGCACTAAATAGTACACTATACTGAAAATTAAAAATCATATTCCAGCTAATGTGATAAGTCATCTTGATTAACAATACTGAATCATTTCACTGTGTATAATACAAAAGAAATTTTTAATTCTATATTAGTAGAAAATAATTGGTTGACAACATATAAAAAATAACTTACACACATTATAAGTGTTTTTTTGTTTGTTTGTTTTTTGTATTTTTCTGAAGCTGGAAACAGGGAGAGACAGTCAGACAGACTCCCACATGCACCAGACTGGGATCCACCCGGCACGCCCACCAGGGGGCGACGCTCTGCCCACCAGGGGGCGATGCTCTGCCCCTCCGGGGGGTCGCCCTGTTGCGACCAAAGCCACTCTAGCGCCTGAGGCAGAGGCCAAGGAGCCATCCCCAGCGCCTGGGCCATCCCTCCTCCAATGGAGCCTCGCTGCGAGAGGGGAAGGGAGAGACAGAGAGGAAGGAGAGGGGGAGGGGTGGAGAAGCAGATGGGCGCTTCTCCTGTGTGCCCTGGCCGGGAATCGAACCCGGGACTTCTGCACACCAGGCCAACGCTCTACCACTGAGCCAACCGGCCAGGGCCACATTATAAGTTTTAAGTAAATCCAAAAGGATAACATTAGTGCTCTAGATAACAAATACAACATGATGAGAAATGGGTTGTCAGGCACGAGTCAAATTTCAAGTAGAAGGAATCTGTCCTTTGGCAATGCTATCAAAATTAAATTCAAACTCACCTACTGTATCTACTCCTTTCCTGCCAGCACGACCAACCATCTGCTTATATGTAAGAATATCTAGAGTTCGACCACTGAAAATAGGAGTCCGAATAATTACACGACGTGCAGGTAAATTCACCCCAGATGAAAGGGTAGAAGTTGCTGCCAAGACCCGAATCTGACCTTGACGGAAGGCTCCTTCAATGATATCCCTCTCCTCAAAAGTAAGACCTAAAAAAAGGAAGGATGTTACTATAACATCCACATATAACCCTTGAACAACACAGGGGTCACGGGTACAGGACCCACATGCAGAGGAAAATCCATGTATAACTTTTGACTCCCCCCAAAACATCCTACTGTTGACTAAAAGCCTTACTAATAATATAAACAATCAATTAACACATATTTTATATGTTGTATGTGTTATATACCATACTCTTACAATGAAGTAAGCTGGAGGAAAAAAATTGTTATGAAATCATAAAGACAAAAAATACATTTACAGTTCTGTACTGTATTTATTGATATCATAAGTTTACATCATCTGTTTATAAGATGCATTGTTTGTCAGTACTTACATCAATATGGTCTTATATGATACAAGACACTGTAGATATTACATGAATTACTAAAACTAGGCAGCAATAATGAAAATTTATGAAAAAGAAATTCATATTTACTTATAGGTATAACAATGCATTCATTGATAACAAAGCAGCAGCAATACAATTGTTTTATGGCAGTCTAGCATAACTGATACGACTGCTTCATGGCACCCTAGCCTACACACTAATAAATGAATTGTTATAAATTTTAATGATATACATAAAAATTATATTCATAACAGCATTTGGAAACATTACAGTTTTTTAAAAATCACTTACCTCTAATGATAGGCTGATAAACAGAGGCATACTGTATAGTAATGTGATTTTTTAAAGCAGTTATAAAACAGTAAGAAAACTAACACATTATAATTTTATGTTAAATATCACTCACCTTATGCCTTTGTAAGGATAGGCTATCCATTTCAATACAAGTCTTGCACACGATGTTCTACATAATGAATACTTAGGTGATGATGATGATGATGATGATGATGACAGTGACACAAAAATATCTCATACAGTTCCTGTCATAGTTATCTGATTTTCACATGAAGGCATACACATACACAACAGATAAGTTAATCAACTCTATGGAGTGATTACTTACTATTCATTAGGTGGAAATGGATCATCATAAAGGTTTTCAATCTCATCATCCTCACATTAAATAGGCTGTGGGGGAAGAGAAAGAGGAGGAAGAGGAAGAGGAAGAGAAGAGGAGGAGGGTGAGGGGAAGGTGGAAGGGAAGGAGGAGTGGAAAGAAGAGGGAACAAAGGAGGGTTGATCATGCTGTCTCTGTAGTGAAAATATTGGCAGAGCAATGGGGCAGCATGACAGATACTCCTGACCTCTCCACTTGAAATTTCAATAAATTGAACAACTATAATGCAGCAAAGGAACCCCAGCTGGGCTCACAGGCATGCCTGAAAGATCCACGCACAAATAGACTAAAGGTGGGATGGTGTGAAAAGGGGGGTGGAAGATAACACACAATACTGATGGGCTTTGGAAAGGAGAAGAGACAAACCTAGAGACTGGTGGTTTGTCTGTGTTTTTTGTTGTGTTTTTTTTTTTTTACAGGGACAGAGAGAGAGTCAGAGAGAGGGATAGATAGGGACAGACAGACAGGAATGGAGAGAGATGAGAAGCATCAATCATTAGTTTTTCGTTGCGACACCTTAGTTGTTCATTGATTGCTTTCTCATATGTGCCTTGACCGTGGGGCTACAGCAGACCGAGTAATCCCTTGCTCGAGCCAGTAACCTTGGGTCCAAGCTGGTGAGCTTTGCTCAAACCAGATGAGCCCGCGCTCAAGCTGGTGACCTCAGGGTCTCGAACCTGGGTCCTCCGCATCCCAATCTGACACTCTATCCACTGCGCCACCACCTGGTCAGGCTAGAGACTGATTTTTGTTCTTGTTTTCCTGCTGGACTACAGGTAGGAGAGAATTTTAGGCTGTCTGGATTTTGTCTGATGGGTACAGTGAGGGAAACTCAGATTGATTGGGTCTCCTTTTGGCAGAAGGAGCAGTGAGATAGAGGGGCAGAGGGGGGAGATAAACCAAAGCAGCCAAAGTATGGGGTCACAGCCAGTGTTCCTGCAGTCTGCCTGCAGCCTGCACTTGGCAGAGACAGAGAAAGCTGAAGTGCAGCTCCCCAGCCTCTCCGATCCCACCTCCCTCACTTCGCAGTTCCAAGAGTGGCAGAGACAAACCCCACAGCTAGCTCTCAAAAGCTACTCTCTCCCTGAAGAACAGAGTTGCTCCACATCAGATCCCCAGGTCTGTTGAGACATGAGAAGGAGCACCCAGAAACCTGAGATCACCATTGCTAGAACCATAAAGCCATAAAGCTGAAACCATAAAGCCAAAGTTGTAAAGCCCTCACAACATTCCCCACCCACCATCATGACTGCAGCCCTGCCTGCATCACTGCACCAGCAACATCTCAACAGAGAACAGACCAGGAAATTCAGAGCTAAAAGTTATAATACAGCGACACCTACTGGAAGAAGCCTCTCAAAACCAAAATTTATTTTTACTTTCTTTTCCCTCTTTTTTCCTTTCTTTTTCTTTGTATTCTTTTTTCTCTTCCTCTTTTGAATTTAACTTTTTTTATATTTATTATTATTATTATTATTACTATTTGTGAGTGTTTTGATTTTTTTGTTTGCTTTCAGTCTTTTCCTCTGGTTTTACTTCTTGTCATAATTATTTATATTTTTTACTGTTTTATTTTAATTTTTCATTTTTTAGTTTTTTTTTTGTTGTTAGGATTCTTAATAATACCATATTCAAATGTCATTAAGGAAGAAGAAATCAAATACTATGGCTACACATGACAGAGACATAGTTCAGAAAGAAAACAAAAAATCTCCAGAAAAAAAATCTCAATCATTTTGAAGTTAAATGAGAATTCAAAACCGAAGTTCTGAAAATACTCAATGAGATGTGAGATGACACCAACAGGCAACTTAATGATCTCAGAAAACAAATTAATGAACAAAACAAATACCTCACCAAGGAGACTGAATCTTTAAAAACAGAAATGAAGAACTCAGTACATGAATTGAAGACTGAGGTAGCGAGCTTAGCTAACAGAACAAGCCAGATAGAGGAAAGAATCAGTAACATTGAAGACAGGCAACCAGATCTGCTAGAGAGAAGAGGAAAGAGACTCAGGAATTTAAAAAGCAGACAGCTCCACAAGAATTGTCTGACTACATCAGAAAGAGTGATATAAGAATAATGGGTATATCAGAAGAAGAAAAGAGGGAGAAGGAAATGTAGAGCCTATCAAACAAATAATAGATGAGAATTTCCCAAGCCTATGAAAAGAGTTTCTATATGGTACCAATCCTTCTTCCACTGTTTCCTTTAGTTTTGGTGCTCACATCATGGAAGGGTCCATGTTGTAAAAGAAGTCAAAAGCAGTCTTGAATATTGGAACCCTTCTGCCAGATTGTCTAGTGTCAGTTTGTATTCTGGCTCTGCTTCTTCTGTCTTCTTTATCTTCTGGCACTGGTTCAGAGCACTCATCTCCATCAAGTTTCTTCTTCAAGACCCATATCTTGAAACCTTTCACCCTCCACCGTTTTTGCCATATCCACAATCTCTTTTCATGATTTCCTTGATTATGGCTCTGTCATAAATCCTGTGAAGTTACGCAGAACATCTGGGCACAGTTTTCTCCAACAGGAATTTATTATTTCAGGTTTCATGGCTTTTATGGCTTTTCTATAACAACAATGGCATCTACAATGGTATGATCCTTCCAGAATTGCATGATGTTTTTTCTATCAGAGTTCTCTCTCCCGTAGCACTGACAATCTTTTCCATAGAGTACCATGTGCAATGAACCTTATAGGCCCTTATGACCCCCGATTGAGAGTTTGAATTAGAGATGTTTGGGGGCAAGTAGACCACTTCAATGCCTTCAGTGCTAAACTCATGAGTTCCTGGGGGGCTAGGGGCATTGTCCAATATCAAAATAATTTTAAAATGCAGTTCCTTACTGGCAAGGTATTTCCCAACTTCAGGGACAAAGCATTATTGAAACCAATCCAAAAAAAAGGGGTTCTCACTATCCAGGCCTCTTTGTACAACCAAAAGATTGGCAGCTGGTGTTTATCTTCTCCCTTCAAGGTTCAGGGGTTAGTAGCGTTACAGATAAGGGTGGTCCTGATCATAAACCTGACTACATTTGCACAAAAGAGTAGAGTTAGCCTACCCCTTCCCTTCTTAAATTCTGGTGTTCCCTTCTCTTTCTTACTAATTAATGTCCTTTGTGGCATTTTTTTCCAGAACAGGGCACTTTCATCTGCATGAAAAACCTCTTCAAGCAGATATTCTTTCTCCTCAATAATTTTCTTAATGGCATCTGGGTCAGCAGAAGCTGCTTCTTATTATCATGACAACTTTTTCAAGCCAAAACCCTTTCTAAAATTATCAAATCATCTTTTGCTGGCTTTCAATTCTCCAGCTTTAGCTCCTTTCCCTTCCTTTTGCTTTAAGTTGTCAAATAATGACTTTGCTTTTTCTTACATTATCTTAGAGTCTATAGTATGCCTTTCTTATAGCAATCTTACACCCACATAAGAGCTGCATTTTTAATACAATATAAAAAGGTAATTCACAAAAAGTGCTAGATTTTTGCACCAGCTGGCATAGTTGCAGAAAAGGCCTCACAAATTTCCTTTTCATTTTTTTACAATGGTCTTTATGCTGGGTTTATTTATCTTGAAATAATGGGCAATCGCAGCTGCAGACATCAGACTACAGTATATCTCAAGCAATTCAGCTTTGTCTTATAATGTTAAAATTTTTCTCTGCTTCCTGGGAGCACTTCCAGCATCACTAGTGGAGCTTCGTATGGGTCCTATGGTATAATAACAAGGTTTATAGTATTGCACTTAACACAGTGAAAAACGTGCAAGAAATCACCTTTCAATGTGATAATCAATTGCTGGAGAGACAAACTGCTCACTAGGAGATAATGTCACAAGGCATTTTAAATGCTTTTGCAACACTTGAGTTCACTACAACAGGTGGCTACGAAATTAGTACTACAGTAGTATGCTATGTACTATAGTTAATTTTAGACAGGTTTTTTTCCCCTCCTTCCCTCCCTTTTTTCTAGACAGTTTTTACTTAATACTATATCTTTACAATTGCTTATATTTCTCTCCACTGCAAATTGCTCCATGTATGGTCTGTGTTTGGAAATTTTGATCAATTTTAACTTTTTATAATAGATTTGAGTATATTTTAAGGTATTAAATGAACTAACAGACTGTTTTCTCTGGTATTTAAATGAACCGTCTAAATATATTTTACGCATTCATGACATACTGTTTTCTTAACTTTATAATAGTTCTACAAGTTACAAAGTTCATCTGTGAGTTTTTTCAAATTGTTGCAAATTTCCAAAAAATTTTACAATATATTTATTGAAAATCTACATATAAATGGAACCATGCAGTTCAAGCCCATGTTGTTCAAGGATCAACTGTGTATATATGTGTGTATATATATGTGTATATATATATTTTAAAATTTATTTATATATAGCATGATAAATTTTTTAATAAATTGAAAAGGTTAAATTCCTAATCTTTGAAACTATATATTCTTAATCATATCATTAGCACATATGATCATGGAAAGACCACTCTCTGGAAGAAATTATTTAATTCAGTGACTATTACAATCCTTGCAATTTTGACAACCTATGTATTTGATTTTTAAACACTTCTAGCTTTCTCAAAATACAATACGACAATTTCTAAAATTAATTTGATTTTGATATATGTATAAGAATAGCTCAATATCCCTTGAGATAAAAGGAGACACTAGAGTGACATAAAATTAGAGTGGCAAGTGCAGTAGTCCCTCCTTACCTACAGTTCGGCTTTCCACTGTTCCAGTTGCCTGCAGTCAATTATGGTCTGAAAATGTTAAATGAAAAATTCCAGAAATAAACAATTCCTAAGTTTTTAATTGCAGGCTGTTCTGAGCAGTGTGATGAAAACTCGCACTGTCCCTCTCCATCTGTCCTGGATGTGAGTCGTCCCTTTGTCTGGCGTATCCACGCTGCATATACCACCTGCCCGTTAGTCACCTAGTGGTCATCTCAGTTATCAGACTGACTCTGGGTGTTGCAATGCTTGTGTTCAAGTCACCCTTATTTTACTTAATAATGACCTCAAAGCACAGGCCTGGTGATGGCAGTTAGGATATGCCAAAGAGGAGCCAGAAAGTGTTTCCTTTAAGTGAAAAGGCGAAAGTCCTCCACTTAATAAGGAAAGAAAAGAATTGTACAGTCATGCACTGAAAAATGACATTTCAGTTCAACAATGGAACACACATATGATAATGGTCCCATAAAATTGTAACAGAGCAGAAAAATTCCTGTCACCTAGTGACATTGTAGCACAATGTATTACTCACATCTTTGTAGTGAAGTGGGTGTAAACAAACCTACTGCACTGCCAGTCGTATAAGAGTACAGCACCTACAATTATGTACAGTACATAATACTTGATAGTGATAATAAACAACTATGCTACTGGTTATGTATTATACTTTTTCTATTTTTATTCTTTTTCTTTTTCTCCTTTGTTTTTTATACTATACTTTTTATTTTATTTATTTATTTTTAGCAAGATTGAGAGAGAGAGAGAGAGAAACAGGGAGACGGAGACACAGACAGGAAGATGAGAAGCATCAACTCACAGTTGCAGCACTTGAGTTGTTCATTGATTGATTTCTCATCTATGCCTTGACCAGGGGGCTCCAGCAGAGCCAGCGACCTTGGGCTCAAACCAGCGATCTTGGGCTTGACGCTAGTGACCTTTGGACTCAAGCCAGTGACCATGGGGTCATGTCAATGATACCACGCTCAAGCTCGATGAGCCCACACTTAAGCCGGTGACCTTGGGGTTTCGAACCTGGGTCCTCAGTGTCCCAGGTCGATGCTCTATGCACTGTGCAACCACCTGGTCAGGTACTTTTTTTTATTTTAGAACATACTCTCTCTACTTATAAAAAAGTTTACTATAAAATGGTATGCCATGTTACTCCAACAGCAGCCTCATACATCTTGTGTTTACTGCATCTCTTGATTGTGTCATTTTCTTTTGTGCTTGTTTTAGTCTCATGTTGTTTTATTCATTTAGTGTAACTCAAGTGTAAAGTGTTTATAAGTCTACTGAAGTGTACAGCAATATCCTAGACCTCCACTTTCACTCATTACTTACTCACTGACTCACCCAGAACAATTTCCAATGCTGCAAGCTCCATTCATGTTAAACTGTACCATTTTATATCTTTTATATTGTATTTTACTGTACCTTTTCTGTGTTTAGATATGTTTAGATATTGCCTATAGTGGTCAGTACAGTAAGTAATATGCTGTACAGGTTTTACAGCCTAGGAACAATAGGCTATACCATATAGCCTAGGTGTGTAATAACTATATCACCTAGGTTTGGGTAAGTGCACTCTATGATGTTTGCACAGTGACGAAATTGCCTAATGACACCTTTTCCAGAATATATCCCTATTATTAAGCAGCACATGACTGTATGCTGAGGTTGTCAAGAATTATGTTAAGGCCCTGGCCAGTTGGCTCAGTGGTAGAGCATCGGCCTGGCATGCGGAAGTCCCGGGTTTGATTCCCGGCCAGGGCACACAGGAGAGGTGCCCATCTGCTTCTCCACCCCTCCCCTCTCCTTCCTCTCTGTCTCTTTCTTCCCCTCCCGCAGCCGAGGCTCCATTGGAGCAAAGGATGGCCCGGGCGCTGGGAATGGCTCCATGGCCTCTGCCCCAGGCGCTAGAGTGGCTCTGGTCACAACAAAGCAATGCCCCGATGGGCAGAGCATCGCCCCCTGGTGGGCGTGCCAGGTGGATCCCGGTTGGGAGCATGCGGGAGTCTGTCTGACTGTCTCCCTGTTTCCAGCTTCAGAAAAATACAAAAAAAAAAAAAAATTATGTTAAGAATGAATCTTCTGTCCTGGCTGGATAGCTCGTTTGGAGCATCATCTGGAAGCAGAGGTTGCTGGTTCAATCCTTGCTCAGGGCACATACGGGAACAGATTTTCCTGTCTTTCTCTTGCTCTCTCCCTTCCTCTCTCTCAAGTCAATAAAATCAATATTAAAAAAAAGAATGAATCTTCTATCTGTGAAATTGTAAAAAAGGAAATAGCAAGCGCTAGTTTTGCTATCATACCTCAAACTGCAAAAGTTACGGACACAGTGTGTGTGGTAAGTGCTTAGTTAAAGATGAGAAAAGTATTAAATTTGTGGGTGAAAGACAAAAACAGAAAACGTGTACTGATGGACAGCAATGTGTAACACCAGAAAACACTGAGCCAGTACAAAGACTTCAGCAAGGGAGTCCTGAAACCAGTGACATCAAGCTGTTTGCTGCAAGTCAAGTTTACCATACAGAGAAGTAAACCTACACATGCTTCTTTTACTCTTGCTTAAACTTAAACATACAATTTCTTAAAATGAGATCTAAGAGTATTAAGTGTGGTTAACAAGAAATCAAATGCACATAAATACAAAATGAAGAAATTGTGAGGACTTTTGCAGGGGGCTTAATAACTGATTATAGATATGGATACCTGCATGATGAAACGCTACTCCCCATGGTACAGTTTTTTGCAATACAGAGTCCAATCCTGAAGGTGAATGTTTTAGCTGATCAATCACTTCTAGGAGGCCCTCTTGTTCCAGTATCACTGGTGAAAGTTCCGATGATCTTCCCAATCCTGTCATACAAAAACATCCACACTGTTCACCTCTGCCTGGACCTCTGTAAGTGCTATCTGCCTAAGTCATCACAGAGCTAAACAGTAAGGTAATGATTCTGAAATGACTGCATATAATAATCACCTTGACACCTTTATTTTATTTTAAAGATTTTATATATTGATCTTCTTAGAGAGAGGAAAAAGGGAGAGAGAAAGTGATACAAGAGTCCAAAAGTGAGAAATTTGACTGGTAATGGTAGCTTTTTCATTGCAATGAATAGGAGATATTTAGGGATTGGGAAATAGTTCATCTGTTTGCTATTTCTCTCTTAATGGCTCCCTGGACTTTACTTTGAAATGCAGAGTAAAGTTTACCTTTGTAGGAATGAGGGGGGAGGGGCTTACATTGGGGAGAGACCTGACAACTAGGGAAGTTTAAATCACAAGTTGTTTGTAAAAGCCTAGCCACAGAATTTACTGTTAAAAGTTAAAGCCTATAAATTAATTAGAAACTTAGTTCACCAATCTTAAATCTTTACTTTGTATCTTAAGAAAATAAGGAGAATTTTCACAAACAATTCAGAGGCAGAGAGTGGCAGCGGTGCCAGGTCCCAGCTGTTCTAGGGAGACACCTGCCTAAGGCTGCTTTGAAAATTTACCAAGGACATCAGATAGGACCATGCTGATTGGGCCTGTGTTATACCAGAAGAACTTTCATAGGAGGCATCCCTGCAACTAAACCCCTACCTCCTGCACATTGTTACATGACTAACTACACAGACTTTTTTTTTTTGCCCCTTGCACCATTACTAATAGCCCCTGAACCCTATAAAACTGTTGCCAGCACCTGGAGAGGGTTAAGGCAGTTCTTTTGGACAGGAGTCCCCTGTCTTCTCAAGTTGCTGCAATTTGAATTAAATATGCTCTTACACCTACTCGGTTGCTGTTTCTCATGAAATTGGCAAAGAGAACAACAAACAACATAGATCCCAGCTTGTTCCGATAATAAAAGGTGGGGGGAGGAGCAAAAAGCATCAACTCATAGTTGCTTCACATATGTGCCTTGATCAGGAAAGTCTAGGGTTTCGAACCTGCAATTTCAGTATTCCAGGTCCACACTCTATCCACTGCACCATCACAGGTGAGGCTTGACTCCTTTTAAAAATTGATGACTGGCTCTTACCCCTGGACATTGTAATGTAATAGCATACAACCTGAACACGAGGAATTTTTAAATCTCCCCAGGTAATTCTAAAGTGCACCAAAGTTCAGGAAACACTGTAGTAGAGTGAGACCAAGCCCACAGGAGGAGACCAAAGAAACTAGCTGGAGAAGGGGATTATAGATAATGACTACCATGCAGAGCCTAAAAAGCAAAATCCTTGCTCAAAGTGTGTCCCCAACCAGCACTCTCAGAACTACACAGGAGCCTAATTCTGTGTGACAATTTTTCTTGCCTCTTTGGCACCAATGTGGTAATTAACCATACATTACCTTCTATGTTTGCCTCTCTGTGTAACCTCCCCCAGCAAGACCTTAATTTTCTGCAGGAACTATTCTTTCTTTCTCTCTCTTTCTCTTTCTTTCTTTCTTTCTTTCTTTCTTTCTTCCTTCCTTTCTTTCTTTCTTTTCTTACTCTCTCTCTTTTTATTTTTAGAGAGAACAATAGGAAGGGAGACAGATGAGAAGCATAAACTCAGTTTCAGCACTTTCATTGTTCATTGATTGCTTCGCATACATGCTTTGACCAGGGGACTCTGGCCAAGCCAGTGACTCCTTGCTCAAGCCAGCGACCTTGGGCTTCAAGCCAGTGACCTTTGGGCTGAAGCCAGTGACCATGAGATCATATTGATCCCACACTCAAGCTGGCAACCCTGTGTTCAAGTTGGTGAGCCTGTGCTCAAGCTGGGGACCTCAGGGTTTCAAACCTGGGACTTCAGCATCCCAGGTCAATGCTCCATCCACTGCAACACCACCAGTCAGGCAGGAGCTGTTTTCTTACAGAATTTCCTAGAGTTTTGGATTTTTAAACTAGTAATACTTCTCATAAAATATATTTTGACTTTTCAACTTTTTAGGTTAACTTTTCTTAAAATGTTGAGGACCCACAGAGGGTTGTCAATGTTTCTTATGCTGGGGATAATTAAAAAATTTTTTACTTACTATTGATCGATATATTTATTTCAAAAGAAAAGTCACTTAAATACTAAAACAGTACTAGGAATAATTTCAGAATTTAAACTTCAGCTTTATGAAAAATATATAGCCTTGTCTTTTCTGGTAAAAATTTCATCATAGCCCCAAGCACTGCGATTTGGGAACCACTGCTATAAATCAAAATAAAAGAACCCTAAGCAAAGAAAATAATAATTTTTCTGGATATTAAGGGATATAAGTTACCATGGTACAATATAAGAAATATAAATTGGCAAAGTACAGAAAGTATCAACTAAGACAGAACTAGAAACAATTTCATGTTAAACAATTTCATGTTAAACCAGAGCCTACCCAATATAAACTTCAGGAAAAGTTTACTTGTTGGAACTTAGCTTGAGATATCCGTTACCTAGCTTCACGATGCCATGGCATAATGAAATCACAAAATAGCCTAATATCCTGTGACCAGAACTGGTCTCTGTCTTCCCTCCACTTATTTTGTAACTCAAGGAACCACAGGCTAATAAAATCAGCAAAAATACAGTGGGGGCAAAAGTAGGTTTACAGTTTTAAGTATTGATATATAAAACAAGAATCTATTCTTGTATTATTATTTATTGATTATTATATTATTTTCCATACAAACAATTCTAAACCTTTTGCCCCAGCCTGTATATACTAATGGTTATAGCAATACACTCAGCAATAAATAAAGGAATAAACTGATAAATGTAACAATCTGGATAACTCTTAAAAATATGCTGAGGCCCTGGCTGGTTGGCTCAGTGGTAGAGCATCGGCCTGGCGTGCAGGAGTCCAGGGTTCAATTCCTGGCCAGGGCACACAGGAGAGGCGCCCATCTGCTTCTCCACTCCTCCCCCTCTCCTTCCTCTCTGTCTCTCTCTTCCCCTCCCGCAGCCGAGGCTCCACTGGAGCAGAGTTGGCCCGGGCACTGGGGATGGCTCTATGGCCTCTGCCTCAGGCGCTAGAATGGCTCTGGTCACAACAGAGCGGCGCCCGGGATGGGCAGAGCATCGCCCCCTGGTGGGCATGCCAGGTGGATCCCGGTCGGGTGCCTGCAAGAGTCTGTCTGACTGCCTCCCCGTTTCCAACTTCAGAAAAAATACAAAAAAATTAAAAATTAAAAAATAAGCCCTGGCCGGTTGGCTCAGTGGCAGAGCGTCGGCCTGGTGTGCAGAAGTCCCGGGTTCAATTTCTGGCCAGGGCACACAGGAGAAGTGCCCATCTGCTTCTCCACCCCTCCCCTCTACTTCCTCTCTGTCTCTCTCTTCCCCTCCCGCAGCCAGGGCTCCATTGGAGCAAAGATGGCCCGGGCGCTGGGGATGGCTCCTTGGCCTCTGCCCCAGGCGCTAGAGTGGCTCTGGTGGCAACAGAGCGACGCCCCGGAGGAGGAGAGCATCGCCCCCTGGTGGGCAGAGCGTCGCCCCCCTGGTGGGCGTGCCAGGTGGATCCCGGTCGGGTGCATGCGGGAGTCTGTCTGACTGTCTCTCCCCATTTCCAACTTCAGAAAAATACAAAAATTAATTAATTAATTAATTAAAAAATAAAAATATGCTGAGTGAAAGAAGACAGAAACAAAAGATACATACATACTATATAACTTCATTTATATGAAATTCTTGTAAAAGGCACAACAAATCTAGAATAACAAAAAGCAAATCAGAAACAAAAGATACATACACATATGACTTCATTTATATGAAATTCTTATAAAAGGCACAACTGATCTAGAATTACAGAAAGCAAATCAGTGGTTTCCTGGGGATGGGGATAGAAGGAAATAGCAGAAAAGCAAAAGAGAACATTTCAGATTGACAGGGTGTTCTATATGTTGATTATAGTGGGTGTTAAATCAGTGTATACATTTGTTTAAACTGATTAAATTATATACTCAAATGGGTACATATTATTGTATATATATTATACCTCAATAAAGCTTATTTCTAAATAAATATATATACAAACACATGCCTATATACATATATATGTATGTGTATGTGTGATTCTATTTAGAGTTAGAGCCTGGAAATATAAAGAAAGATATGGCTACTTGTCCCAGAAAAATGTGTATGTGTGAAGTTTTATATATAATTTAAGGGCTTCAAAGATTAACCTCTCAAAGCCCATCGATCCAAGATGAAGGACCTGAGTATATGCCTGTATACATCCAGTTTTCTAAAATCTGAATATCCGACTGTGTGCACACCTTGTCTATAATGAGGACAGGAAGAGGACTATTCACAAAAGCATCGTTTTGTAAGGAGTGCCTGGGAAGCAGATGTTGGCAACGAGGAAAGAGAGCCATGCTTTGTTAATATAATCCTTAACATTACTTTCAGCAAATGTATTAGGTATGGTGGTTTTTATTTCAATCAGTAACTTACCTTCAGCTTGATGGTGTAGATTGTAAAACTCATGGGCAATGATATCTGCCAACTTCTCACACCATTTCTTCGACGGACAGAAAAGTAATACTGAATGGTTATCACGAATGGTCTCATAGCATAAACTAACAACATGGTCCTCATCTCCCTAAGAAAGGAAAATAGATAGCCACTTTAGTGGTACTTTCAAAACGTTTTCATATTAAAGTCAGTCATTTGCTTCATAGAGAAATTTCTTTCAACTCAAAGGCAAAATAAAAATGAGTTACCAAGTCAGTAACAAAACAATGAAAAAACAAAACAAGAAGAAAAAAAGAAAAAATCTCCTTATGATAAAAGGTGAAAGGAAATATTTTCAATTCACTTAACTAATATTTACTGACCTCCAATCCTTAGACAATGGGGATAGAATAATGAGCACAAGAAAGTCAAAGTCCTATCTTCAAGGAGTTTAGGTCTCACTGGGTAAACATATTAAAGTCCTAAAAAATCTGTAAAATACAGTCATAAAATATACTATAAAAAGAGAGTTGTATGGTGTTCTGAGGCCTCATATTTGACATAAATTAGACAGAAAATTCTGAAAGAAAGTTTCCCTGAGAAAATGGTGACTTAGCTGAGATGTGAAGGAGAGGAGGCATTACGTCAATGAAAGGTAACTGAGGGACAGAAGAAACATTTCATGCAGAATAAACAGCATATGTGAAGTCCCAGTGAGTTCTCAAAACTATCAATAGAAGGTCAGTGTGTGCAACTGGATTAATTAATTTATCCATCCATTCACTCACTAAACAAACATTTACTGTGTGCTCAATACTGTTCTTTGCACTGGGAATGGAGAACCAAGCAGGAAAAAAGCTCTGCTCTCAGAGTGTTTCTACTCCAATAAGAAGAGATAAAAAATAACAAAAACAAGATAGGTAAAACACATAGTATGTTTGATTTTGAAAAGTGCAAAGGAGAAAAATAAAACAGGGAAAATAGGGACCAGGAAGAAAACACTGTAATTTAGATAAGGAAGCTAGGGAGGGTCTAAGAAAGTGACACTTGACTAAAGGTCCAAGGGTGAAGAGTAAACTATTCTGATGCTTATACTAAAGCATTCTAGACAGAGAACCTGTGGTGGGAGATTCTTAACATTTTATTGAAGGGCAAAGAGACTGTAGAGAGTCAGATGAGATCTAGTAGATGAGGTCAGAGCCCTAGGAGGGTGAGAGCAGATCAAGTGGGTCTTGTGGGCTACTATAAAGAAATTGCTTTCTTTCTAAATGAAACAGGACACCAACATAAGTTTTTCAGCAGAATGGTTACATGCTCTGATGTTCATTTTAAATAGATCACTAGCTCCTGATTTACGCATAGATGGAAGGGGACCAGGCAGAAGAAGAGAGAGCAACTAGGAGGTTTTTTCAGGTAGGAGCTGAAAGTGATTCAAAAAAGGTAGAGGCATGGACATGGTAATAAAAGAAAAAGATTAACAGAAGAGTAAATAAATGCTTACATACATAACTATTGAGGTAACCAAGGAAAAGTCAAATGAGATTTGGAGTACAAAGCAAAGCAACTGAGTAAGATTCCACACCAGGCGTACAGAGCTACAAATGAACAGCTCTGAGGGTACTGAAGGATGACTTTAGTCCAGCTCTAAACTTACCCTTGGCTGGTTCAGTACTAAGAGATAGCTCTGCATAAAAATAGAAGATATCTCACTTCATAGATTGTGAGTCAGTTCTTTAACCTCAGGATTGAATAATTAGGCTTGGAAAAATACTCTGAGGGAATTGATCATTTTTCAAGCATTTTTCAGATGCTAGAAAATTTTTAAACATTTCATTCTTACAACTATACTAAAGATTAGTATTATATCTCATTTTATATACAAAGACACTACATTCAGAAAGCTTTTGTGATTCAACTAATATCACACCCATATCAACTATCTATTAAGTATCAGAGGTAGGTCTAACTCCAAAAATGGTATTTTTTCCCACTCTACTATATATTAAACCTAAGTTTAATTTTCCACATTAATGTTTAGTATAAAATAAGCCATAAGAAAATCTTCTCCAAGTTAAAAAGAAAAATCTATAAAATTAGCTATTATTTTGTATTACTTATAGGAAATGATAGTTATTTAAATTGAAGAAACAACTGTATATCCTCTCTCACCATCACCAATTCTTTAAAATAAAACAACTAGTTTAATATTAATATGTTTCAAATGATTATGCAATGCACATTCAACTACTTTGCAACCCCTAACTTACATAACTCAAAAACTATTAACTATTTGCTATAAAACGCAATCAAACACCAAGTACTGGAAGTAGTGAGGTAAAAATACTGACTTACTTTCACTTGTAGCAGAGGTTGAAATTCCCTCACAAGCTTCATTGAAGAGTCATATATGGAATTTCCAATTTTTACTGACTCCAACAGTGGTACAGGACGAAAGTCGGTGTGGTAGAGTTCAGCATCCAACCAAGAAGCCACAAGCTCCAAATTAGGGAGAGTAGCACTCATGCCTACGATCTGCACAGTGTTAGACAGAGGACTGGCCAAATCTGCTTGGCTGGGAAAAACAAATGAAAATGCTGTTAAAAAATACATAGTATTAATTATAAATAGTACTGCTAACAACATTCTTGGTCATGTTCTTTGGTACATACATGCATACAGCTCTTTAGGGTTTATACATAGAAGTAAAATTACTGGGCCTTAGATGATCTTCAATTTCCTTAGCTAATGTCAAACTATTTTCCAAAGAGAGTGTACCAAAATGTTATTACTTTGGACAGTATGTGAGAATATCTCTTTGAAGAGGTCATTTATATTCCCTTGATTGCTAGTGACATTAAGCACCATTTGGATGCCCTCTTCTACATGCCTGCCCAAGTTCCTTACCCACTGACATTGAGTTGGCTTTTTTCTTACTGATTTGTAGAATTTTTGTACCAGAAAAAAAAAGAACCCTGTGACTTAGACGATCTATGAAATAATTGTAAGGCATTTTCAGAAATGCAAATTTTCAAAAACTTTATACCCATAATAGCCTATACACTGAAATAAAGTAAAACTTGCTAAAAAATATCCCCACCAAAATGAGGAAATAAATAGAGAGAAAAGCATGTGATTCTAGAAAAAGGAAGTTCTGACTCAAGCAAAAAGCTATGGGAATGAATGATAATGATAGAGATCCCAAGATAACTACTATACAGCACATATATAGATTAACCACCTGTCTAGATTGGAACAACTCAAAGGCTTTAGGAGAAACTTCTTCAAGAAGATGAATTTGGCTTGACTTCAGATGGTGAACACACACTACAGTGTACAGATGATGTGTTGTAGAATTGTGTATCTGAAAACTGTATAGTTTTGTAACCAGTGTCACCCCAATAAATTCAATAAAAAGGGAAAAAGATGAATTTAGTAGAATAGCAAATGCATTGGCACATATTAGGTAGAGATTTACACAAGTGGGTAAGGAGCTGGGTATAAATCAGTGACAAGTACATAGGAAACAAAGCCATTAAACACAAAAGTTTCAGACAAAACAAAATGTTATTTAGAAAGGAAAAGTAATCATAATATACATGGCATATCTGATAATGGTATTTATGTAGTCATAATAGTGTAACTAAATATGATCAAAGCAAAATTATGGCATAACTATATTTGAAGAATGGGAAGATGATGAGAAAATAGAGACAAGGTAGGATGACGAAGATTGGGTGGGGAGAGTAAATAATATAAATACAGCTAGATCTTCATTTTCCATAGTAAAAATTCAATGTATATAATGTTAAAATTAAAATTGTAAGCAGCTGCATTTAGAGATACCACTGTAAATAACATGCTTATAAAGCTATTAAGAGTTGAAATGGATTGCCTCTCAGAAGTGGGGGATAAAGAAATGTTATTTTTCAAAATTAGCCTCGACTGCTTAAGTCAGATGTGTAACTGGCAAATACATAAAATAGATCTTAAAAATTCTATCATAAAAGTGGTCAGTAGGCCCTGGCCAGCTGGCTCAGTGATACAGTGTTGACCCAGAGTGTGGAAGTCCTGGGTTCAATTCCCAGTCTGGGCACACAGGAGAAGTGACCATCTGCTTCTCCTCACCCTTCCCATTCTCTCTCTCTCTTTCTCTCTCTCCCTCTCTCTTCCCCTCCCACAGTCATGGCTCTATTAATTCAAGCATGTAGGCCCCAGGCACTGAGAATGGCTCCATAAAAGCCTCAGCCTCAGGCACTAAAAATAGCTCAGTTGTGAGCAGCCCCAGACTGGCAGAGCATCTGTCACAGATGGGGGTTGCTGAGTGGATTCCAATCAGGGCGCATGCAGGAGTCCATCTCTGTATTGCACGTTTTCACTTAAAAAAAAAAATGGTCAGCAATCAGAAATTTAACAATTTAAGAATGTTTACAAAATAATCTAAAATCCCTCTCAGCCTTAAGAAATTGTTTTGGAGCCTAACCAGGCAATAGCACAGTGTCAGCCTGGGACGCTGAGGACCCAGGTTTGAAACCCCAAGGTCAATGGCTTGAGCATGGGATCACCAGCTTGAGCATGGGGTCACAGACATGACCCCATGGTTGCTGACTTTAGCCCAAGGTCGCTGGCTTGTGCAAGGAGTCACTAGGTCAGCTGCAGCCCCCCAATCAAAAATTAAGATGCGCCTGACCAGGCGATGGCACAGTGGATAGAGCGTCAGATTGGGATGCCGAGGTCCCAGGTTCGAGACCCCGAGATCACCAGCTTGAGCGTGGGCTCATCTGGTTTGAGCAAAAGCTCACCAGCTTAGACCCAAGGTCGCTGGCTTGAGCAAGGGGTTACTAGGTCTGCTGAAGGCCCACAGTCAAGGCACATATGAGAAAGCAATCAATGATCAACCTCTAAGGTGTCTCAATGAAAAACTGATAATTGATGCTTCTCATCTCTCTCCATTCCTGTCTGTCTATCCCTATCTGTCCCTCTCTCTGACTCTCCTGCTGTCTCTGAAAAAAAAAAAAAAAAAAAAAAAAAAAAAAGGTCCTGGAAGCCAATTACAGTCATTAACAAAAATAGGAAAGGTACTATTTTCCTAATAAATAGCTCTATTTAATGGAGGATTAGGGACATATGCCTAATAACTAAAAAAAAAAAAAAAAATGCTATAAGTTGATGCTTCTCATCTCTCTCCCTTCCTGTCTGTCCCTGTCTGTTCCTCTCTCTATCTCCCCCTAAAAAAAAAAAAAAAAATTGTTTTGGAACAAAAATGTATATGAGTTTGTACCAAATACTATTCTCCTTTAATTTATGTAACTCATACTTGTTATTCACTTTTTCAGACATTCAACATTGTTTAGACTCTCAGAAATGTAGTTATTTCAGGTACTCACCAAGATGCTGACTTCTGAGTAATATAGCAAATCTTGGTCAGCAAAAGTTCCAGCAGATAGCCTCGGTGAGCGTCTCCCAGCATATGCAGCTCATCCACAACCACAATTCCTGAGGAGATTTTCCAGATACTAGTTTTTACAGAATTTCAAAAATCCAAGAAGAATTTCAAAGACTCAATATCTTATATCTTTTACAGTCAGTAGTTATTAAAACATATTGCAGGTCATGCAAATATCTAACTACAAAACAAAAATCAGATTCCACATAATGCGCAATTCTTTTCCAAGACAGTTTGGGTTTCATAAGTGATCCTGGCTACAATGTATTCTGAATCTAAAAAGCAATGATTAGCTAAACTTAGGGCTAACTCAGGGAAAACTGCCTTAATTATTCTGATAATTTTGAATTGATAACCTTGTAAAAATATATGCATAATGACGTATCAGAGACATCTATGACAGTTATCCAGTATAATACTTTCCTATGGAAAAAACAACCAGGGCAGCCATACTCATGTTAGAAAATTGCTTAGAAAAACAGAATATCAGGAATAAAAAATTATTTTAAGGGATGTTTTTGTTTGATTATGTTAAGTTAGTGAGTCACTCGACTACAAAACATAAATATGATCATAATTCCCCTCTGCTTGGAGAAGCAAACCAGTCTATGTACTTGGAATAATGCTGAAGAATTACTGAGATTTTAGTAACAACTAATGCCTCTTCAGTTAAACATTTTCAGAAACATCATAGTTTCTGCATGTACTAGTGTCCGCCCAACAAATCCTCCCCACCAAAATCAAGATCTTTCAGGCCATTTCCTAATGACACACGGTGCTTATACTATATGATGAGTTATTTTAGTATTTATTCATTCATCCAAAAAAATTTACCCTACCTAATATGCCAGGCCCTGTGCTAGGTATATGGGCTATAACACTTAATAATATTCTATTGTAATTCTCAAGATAGAGTCCAGTGCAGTGACAATAATATAATTCTGATACAAATTGATAAATGTGATTTTGATCTCCAAGCTTTATAGAGTAAAGCCCGTTATCATATTAATCTCTGATTTCACTCCCTACCTCTACTCTGCCACAACTTTATCTTTTAAGTTCACCAGGATCTCAATAAGTAGCTAACTTGATATTCTTGCTGCTACAACCATTCTCTTCTGGTGCTACACAGGGGCCTTTCCTAAATGGTTTATGAAAAAAAAAAAAAAGCATTAAGGTAGAAAAAAATCTTCCTAGAGCCCCAAGCTCAAATACAATAATCGGTTTCTGTAGCTCCCTACCATTTCCCTGCTAAAAAGTAGCCCCTGGCTACAGGCCTAATCTAGATAGCATAGCACCAGAATATGATAGTCAATACACATGTACACTAATTGCAGAGATGGCAGATCCAGATCCGGCTCCAGCATGCTTCCTTCTATTTCTGGTAAAGTTTAGATAAGAAAGAAGCAATGAGAAATGACTTGAGGGCTCAAGAATATCCTCTATGGTTTATAAAGGAAGTCTAGTCAGTAACAGCAGCAGGACACAAAACTTCCCCCACACACACAGAGTTCTTAACGTCGCAGACATCGATACCTCCAAAAGTAGATGATAGACAATAGAACATGGGAAACACGGAGATCACAACAGTTCCACTCCATTCCATCAAAATAAAGCAATAAAAAGTATTTGCTTATTTCCTAATTTTCTTACCTAATAGATCCATCTTATTTTCTTCTATGAGGCGATTGATCAGACCATTGGCTCTCTCAATTGTGCAAACAGCAATATCCAAGGAAGAGAAACGCCCTTTTGGAGAGGTGCTGCCCATATAACCATCTACTTTTATTCCCACTTCCTGAAACAGACTCTGAATTGAGTCAAATGGAACAATACAGGTAAAAATATTTGATGGTCATGAATTGTAAATCGGTTCTACCCTGGAACATATGTACCTAAAGACATTTATCAGATTACTGTTAGTTGCTCCTGAACAGGACACACTGGCTCTTTCTAGAATCATATACTAGAAGTTTAGAATTGATGAAACTCAGTACAGAGATTTTTTTTTTCTGTTCAGATAGAGTCAAATAAAATTAAGTGTGCCGTTTTCATGACAGCATTTTATCATCAAAGCAGTTCTAAGAGTTATTTATAGAAATTAAAATTGGAGAAAAACCACCTAAGCACTAACACTACTTGAGCACTGATATTTTTAATCTAACAAACAAGAAACTAGCTCTTTCTTTAAAGCTAATGTAATACTTTAAGAAATAAATTTATACTTCATGAGGAAAATATTCTCATTATCCAACTTATTTTTATATAACAAAAGAAAAGTTTTCAAAAGTCACATGCAGGGAATTTAATGTTAATTTTTTTTTTTTTTTTTTTTTTTTTTTTTTTTTTTTTTTTAGTTTAACTTTAACTAACATACCTTCTCAATAAAAAAGATCCTTTCATCATTTTGTTACTTTGGTCTAAGTTGAGAGGATGTTACCAAGTAGGACCAGCTTTGTTGTCTATTTGGCCTCTGAAATAACTGTTAAAAAGATTTATAGAACCACAGAACTTTAGAGCTTTTCATTCAGTAAAATATTTCCGAGTGTTTGTTGAATGAACCCACAGCACTGGGGTTAACATCCTTATTTTACCAATGAAAAAACCTGAGGTCCAACAAATTATGTGCCTGGCTTGAACACATAATCTTTTTTAATTTTTATTAATTTTAGTTTATTGTGTTTACATGGATTCAAGTGTCCCACTGACTATAACACCCTCACCCCCTCACCCCTGTGTCCCTATTTATATCCCCTTTGCCCCCCTCCCCTAACTCCCTCTCCCCTCCCCTCTGGGATTTGCTGTCCTGTTATCTGTATCTATGTGTTATGTATATATAATTTCACTAATCCCTTCACCTTTTCTGATCCCATCCCTTCATTCTCCATGAACACATAACTAATGGCAAAATGGACTAGAACCCAGATTTTTTGAACTACCAGTACAATAATCTTGCCATTCCAACAGCATTTTTTTCACTGCAGAAATAACAATAAAATTATTCCATTCCATGAAACACTCTATTTGTAAAAATGCCTTAAACCAGTGGTCCTCAACTTCTTTTGGGCCACGGACTGGTTTAATGTCAGAAAATATTTTCACAGACCGGCCTTTAGGGTGGGACGGATAAATGCACAAAATCAAATTATGTGACCAGCGTAAAAACTGGTATTTTTAAATATAATTGTCAAATTTATGAGACAAGCGTCAAGAGTGAGTCTTAGCCTGACCAGGCGGTGGCGCAGTGGATAGAGCATTGGACTGGGATGCAGAGGACCCAGGTTCAAGACCCCGAGGTCGCCAGATTGAGTGTGGGCTCATCTGGCTTGAGCAAAAAAAGCCCACCAGCTTGAACCCAAGGTTGCTGGCTCCAGCAAGGGGTTACTCAGTCTGCTGAAGGCCCGTGGTCAAGGCACATACGAGAAAGCAATCAATGAACAACTAAGGTGTTGCAACGCGCAATGAAAAACTAATGATTGGTGCTTCGCATCTCTCTCCGTTCCTGTCTATCTGTCCCTGTCTATCCCTCTCTCTCTCTGAAAAAAAAAAAAAAAAAGAGTGAGTCTTAGACGATATAACAGAGGGAATCTGGTCATTTTTTAAAGATAAAACATCGTTCAGACTTAAATATAAATAAAACGGAAATAATGTAAGTTATTTATTCTTTCTCTGCGGACTGGTACCAAATGGCCCACAGGCCAGTACCGGTCCACGGCCTGGGGGTTGGGGACCACTGCCTTAAACCACAGTGAGCACCATACAAATGAAAAATGTTTTTCATTTCTGCAGAACAGAGAAACCACAGACCTGGAGGTCCGCATAAGCCTAATGGATCTTGTGTTTTATCCCCTGAATGTTCCCAACAGCCCTCAGTTAGGATGGGGTATGTTTCTTTAAACCAGGGATCGGAAACCTTTTTGGCTGAGAGAGCCATGAACGCCACGTATTTTAAAATGTAATTCCATGAGAGCCATACAACGACCTGTGTACATTACGCATTATCCAATAAAAATTTGGTGTTGTTCCAGAGGACAGCTGTGATTGGTTCCAGCCACCCACAACCATAAACATGAGTGGTAGGAAATGAATGGATTGTAATACATGAGAATGTTTTATATTTTTAACATTATTATTTTTTTGTTATTAAAGATTTGTCTGTGAGCCAGATGCAGCCATCAAAACAGCCACATCTGGCTCGCGAGCCATAGGTTCCCGACCCCTGCTTTAAACGCTCTTTCCTTTCCATGCTTCAAGCTAGTCCTACTATGCAGTTAAAATGCTGATTCTTAATTTGCACATTTAAATACTAGAAGTATTCTTTTTACTTCCTAAGGAAAAGAGTTATCAATATTAACAAAGCGTTCACCAATTACTCTTTTAATTTGATGGCCCTTTCTCCTTCATACAATAATACAAAAGTTTCCCTTTATAAATGATCAACACTTAAAGCTATATTGGGATGCAATAAAAAAAACTTTTCATTTGCTTTTATAATTTTATTTCATGAGTAAAGCCATGACTGCAATAACACACCTTAGCACAATTCCAAACTTAGTGTAAGAACATTACCTGGAGATAGTATTTCTTCTCTTTAGCCACAGAGACAAAGGGCAGAATAAACAGAGCTTTCTTCTGCATTTCCAAAACCCGCTTCAAAATAAGTAATTCAGCAACAAGAGTCTTCCCGGCACTTGTAGGGGCTAAAACATGTTATTCCACAAAGTTAATCACAAAAATAATAATATTTGATATACTACACTAATAAATAATTTAACCATATTCAGTAACTACAGAACCTAAGACTCCCATCACTAAGTCCCAACAAGCATTTGAAACCTTTATACCCTGAAGCATCCCTGAGCTTAAACTAGCTCTCTGAAGTCTCACACTGAAAATAAATCTTTATATCAACAAAAAATGATGAATATACTGAGTACCTAGCTTGTACCTGAAACTCCTTTCCTTTGAGTACTGTACGGCTAAAAACCCTTCTCTGAGGAAGCTGGTGAATAACTTTAAGATAGTGTGACAAGAGCTATGATAGAAGTTGAGGGAGAGGAGCTATAAGGAAGTTTATGGGAAGGAAACAGAACTTAGGAGAAAGAAGGGTAGAAGCAATGAGTGCCAAGCAGAAGAAACAGTATATGCAAACCTGGAGGAAAGCCTGGTAGGTTCAGATGGACGTAAGTTATTAAACAAGTAGGGGAGCCTGACTGGTGGTGGTGCAGTGGCTAGAGCATCAACCTGGGACACTGAAGTCCCAGATTCAAAACCCCAAGGTCACCAGCTTGAGTGCAGGCTCACCAGCTTACGCGTGGGGTCACTGGCTTGATTACAGAATCACTGACATGGCTTGAGCCCAAAGGTTGCTGGCTTGAGCAAGGGGTCACTGGCTCAGCTTGAGCCCCGTTCCCTGGTCAAAGCACGTATGAGAAGCAATGAATGAACAACTAAAGTGACACTACTACTAGTTGTTGCTTCTCATCTCTCTCCTTTCCTGTCTCCCTGTCTGTTTTTGCTTCTCTCAAAAAAAAAAAAAAAAACACACAACAAAAGAACACGTAAATAGCTGAGTGAAAAAAAAACATGAATGCATCACATGAAAAAGAGTTTTATCATCCCACCTTGTAAGAAGTTCAGAATTTATCCTGAAAGTAATTCAGGCCTAACCTGTGGTGGCGCAGTGGATTAAGTGTCGACCTGTAATGCTGAGGTTGCCAATTCAAAACCCTGGGCTTGCCACGTCAAGGCACATATGAGCAGCAACTACTATGAGCTGGTGCTTCCTGTTTCTCCCTCTCTTTCTTTCTTTCTCTCTCTCTCTCTCTCTCTCTCTCCCTCCCTCTCCTCTCTCTCTCAAATCAATAAATAAAATCTTAAAAAAATAAAATAAAACAGACTTACTGAAAGTAATTCAGAGTGATTAATGAGTTTTACGTAAAGGCGTGACAAGATCATATTTATACTTTATAAAGATGACTTTGACTGCAGAACAAGACCAGCGAGAGAGAAAAAATAAACTAGTTATAAAACTACTGCATAATCTAGAAGAAAGATGACAGTGAGCATAATCTAGAAAAGAAAAAGAAATGATAGGAGAAAGATGGTAGTAAATTAGGTAATGAGCCTAGGAACAGAGAGAAATAATCAGAATCAAGATATTTGAGGTTATAGACACTGGATGTGGTGATTGATTGAATTGGTGACCAGAGTTATGAATGACAACCAGATATTGGTTTTAAATAATTGAAATGCTCAGGCCATTCTACCACTGCCACTAATTACAAGTTAGCATTTATCGTGAAATTGCTATGTGCCAAAAACTGTTCTAAGTGCTCTTTCATGCTCTCTCTCTGGTGATCTGCAAGGTTACACAGCCAATAAGTGTTAAAAATACTTTTCTGCCCTGGCCAGACAGCTCGGTTGGTTAAAGCCTTGTCTCTAAATGCAAAGGTTGCCAGTTCAATCCTCAGGGCACATACAGAAACAAATCAATGCTTCTGTCTGTCTCTCTCCCTTTCCCTCTCTATCTCTAAAAATCAATAAATAAAATTTTTAAAAATCCAACCAGTTTGACTCGAGCTTGAACTTATATCTACTGATAAATTGTCTAATTATTTTTTTCAGCCATAACAAAAAACCTGGATGACTCACAATTTCAGAGAAAACTATTACAAAGAAAGTGCATCTTGGCCCTGGCTGGTTGGCTCAGTGGTAGAGCATCGGCCTGGCATGCAGGAGTCCCGGGTTCGATTCCTGGCCGAGGCACACAGGAGAGGCACCCATCTGCTTCTCCACCCCTCCCCCTCTCCTTCCTCTCTGTCTCTCTCTTCCCCTCTGGCAGCCGAGGCTCCATTGGAGCAAAGTTGGCCCGGGCGCTGAGGATGGCTCCATGGCCTCTGCCTCAGGCGCTAGAATGGCTCTGGTCGCAACAGAGCAGCGCCCCAGGTGGGCAGAGCATCGCCCCCGGTGGGCATGCCAGCTGGATCCCGGTGGGGCGCATGCGGGAATCTGACTGCCTCCCCGTTTCCAACTTCAGAAAAATACAAAAAAAAAAAAAAAGAAAGAAAGTGCATCTTACCAATTAGTTTCTAAAGTCAGTAAAAAGGTTGAAAAGCATGCGTGCCACAAGTGCCCTATAAAGCTCATAAAGTTTTCTATAAAGTATATTACATCCTTTGTAATTTTTGTATATTTACATATACAAAATTCATTTTGTATATTTACATATACAAATTTACATATACAAAATGTAAATTTTGTATATTTACCTTTGTGGTTTTGTATATTTAATCCTACACAAGCAAGTCAACTTATAAATACATAATTTATAATGTTCACACACTGAAAAGCAACTGAGAGAGACTGGATTTACATGTCCCCCTGCACACTCACCCTGGGACATATGTTTGTTGAGAGAAATGGTTAGCTCCCTTTAACTTGTCTGCTTTTCTTTCCTTCCCTGCACCAAGCCATATAATGTATTTTGCATAATCTAAATAAGCATATAGCCTGACCAGGCGGTGGCACAGTGGATAGAGCATCGAACTGGGACGCCGAGGACCCAGGTTCGAGCTTGGACCCAAGGTCAATGGCTCGAGCAAGTAGTCACTCAGTCTGCTGTAGCTCCACGGTCAAGGCACATATGAGAAAGCAATGAATGAACAACTAAGGTGTCCCAACAAAAAACTGATGATTGATGCTTCTCATCTCTCTCCGTTCCTGTCTGTCCCTATCTATCCCTCTCTCTGACTCTCTGTCCCTGTAAATAAATAAATAAATAGGCATATAATGAGACTCCATTTTTCAAATATATTTTAATACTTTCTCCCTACCTCAATAGAATATTCTTTACATTCACAATGTCTTTAATTTAGAGAAATTAATTTACGCAAATTTGAATACCTGAATAGACTAAATTCTTTCCTTCCAGGACTTGTCCAAGCAAAAGACACTCTGCCTGCCATTTAAACATCTTTTTTACACCAAAACTGTGATATTTCTCCAGAACCGCTGTAGGAAGTCCCCAGTTTGCCAATAGTAGCTTGTCTGTTTGGTCGTCAGGAACTGTTTGCTTGCATTCCTCTTTTAGGGAAAAAAAGAAAAATAATAATAGCTTAATTTAACATATGACTTCAGTAGTTATCCCTCCACTCTATTTCGGAATTACTGCGTGTTGGAATGAGGCTACATAAAGCACACCTGACATAAAGCACATCCAATACAAGGAGCTGTGAGTTGTATCACTATTAGGAGTGAGCTCTCTACAGGTGATGCGATTTGGCCAACTAAGCAGCTGTTTCTGTAAAGGTCGAAAGACTCAGAAACCACTCGAATGCTACTACCAGATGGTCACTGAATATAATCTGAAAGCACTTCTGTGTCTGAACAGAAAGCGACCTGCCGCACCAGGCCCCAGTCACAGACTGAGTAGGGGACTAGAAACCGAGGAAATCGTGCAGAAAAGCAAGTTCCTCGCGGAGACATCTTCCCGCCTGGCCACTTGGCCCGCTGGCCCCAGGGTGCCCGGGAGTACCTGCTGCTGCGGCCGAGGGGCGGCCGCGGTCCTTCAGGCCGCGTCCCAGGCCAGCGGGCGGGCTCAGCACCGGCTCCGAGGGGAGCGGGCGGCTGTCACTGCGGTCACTGCGGTCACCGCTGCTTCCCAAGAAGGAGTCCGAGCCTGATGTTGAACGCTGCCGTTTCCCACTCCAGCGCGAAAGATTCATTGCGAATTTTTCTTGGCTATTCAGGGATAGTCACAGTTCCAGCTTCCTCCCGTTTGGGAGAAGCCCGGGCCGGTGACAGCAGTGGCCGTCACCTCCCTTCCCGCCACGGCCTTCAAACTCGGGCCTCCCAGCCCGCCCTGGAACCATAGAGTTCTCAGTGGTGACTGTAACCTGAGAACCATAGAGTCCGGGGAAGGAGCGGCTCTCCTGGGCTTCCTAGACCTCCCACTTCCGTAGCTGGTTAGGTGTCAGAGACCAGACCCTCTGCGTTTATAATTTGCAATTATAATCAGACTGGCCTGAACATTTCTGGTTGGACTATCAAGGTTTGCTAACTTTGTAAAATGAGCCGCCCATGAAATAGAAATCAGGAAAGTAAATCTTAACATTGTTATGCTTTTTAAATAGTTACACGTTATGTGCACAAAACGTATATGTAAAACCTACGCTTCCAATGCACTACAGTTGGCTCCTCTCTCCCAGCGGATGATGGTAGAACAGGAGCTATTTCTTTACACAATGTCCACTTTAGCCCAGTGGTGGGATTCAAATACTTTAACAATTTTAAGCATAAAGAAATGATATAGTGAAGGGTAGTTTATTATTTAATGCATTTGATACTTAAAAACAATAAAAGGGGTACACAGAACTAGATTATAAGTTTTAAAATATTAATGAAAATATATTAAATAATACCTGACCAAAAAAGAAACAATAAAACTGTTATTTAAGATATTTCCATTTTGCTTCTTGATTGGTGTCCCCACTTGCAATTTTTTTCACCTATGGACAGAATGAAAACTACTATGAGCACTTAGAATGTACTGTTGCACAGATGAATGTTAAAAAGAAGAGTAAGGAATGTGAATTTGTGATTTCCACATTAGGCGGCTACCCAGGCATCCACCTTAGAGAGAACTCTGATTACAAGTGCCATTTTAATAACCAGTTTGCCAAACTCAGCAAAAAATTAGAAATCGGTTCTGCTGAACCTGTAAGAACAGGCCGAATCCCACCACTGCTTTAGCCATCACACACTGTGGGTCTGTGTCATGAGGAGTTGGGAACTGCTGACTCATAGACCCATTATGGTTATATGAACGCTGCAAGGAAGGGACTCTGGATGTGCCTGAGTGATCATTGTGAGCCAAGAGCTTATTAATGAACCTGTGCTCCACATACTGGCAAGGTAGAATCAAATGAGCTCTGGATATAAACTGCTGCCAGTAATTATCTAGTTGCACAATCCATCTCACCACACAAATCTAGAAAGCGAAAGCCCTACCCTGAAAAGGCTGTGTTATTCTATAGCACTAAAAATCTCAAGAGGACTGATCCAATAAAAAAGACACATGACTGTAAATTCTCATGTAAAAACTTACCTTTTTTTTTAATTTTTTGAACGACAATATTCTAAAATTCCACAAGATGGGGATATTACTCCATAAAATAACATTTTCCCTATTTATTTTTTATGCACTCATTAACTATTTATTGACCATCTACTGTGTGCTGGGCACCAGTGTATGGCAGGGAAATGGCATGAAATGGCTCCTGCTCTCAATGAAAAAGAGCTTGAAGAAGGAGACAGGTAATAAACTAATTAGTTAATTATTCTTTTAAATTGTACTGATGCTCAGTCAGAAATGAACAGAGTGCTACCAAAGAAATAAAAGGGACCACGATTTAGATTGTAATCAATGGAAAAACTTTCTTAGATGCAGTATAGCATGGGGTCAGCACAAACTGTAGCCAATCAGTCCAGGTTTGAGGACTTAATAAGTGTGTGATCTTGGGCAACTTGCTTAACCCCTTTGTGCTTCCTTTCCTTCATCTATAATATGATGAGAATTATGATAGTAACCATGTATTTGGTTATTATGAGCATTAAATATGTCAACATGTGTAAAGTGCTTAGAACTGTGACCACCGCATAAAAGTACTATTCAAAGAACATGATATTTGGAAGCATCCGTGTGGCAGTAGGGTGAGATAACCCAAACTCCATTGTACAGAGAAGCCCCTGTGTTCAGGACCCTTCCAGATGATCCCCAGGTGATTGGTTCAGGGCTGGCATCCAGCTTCAGTGTCCTCATCAGGCCAGGGCTGAAGGCCCATAATCCTTTTACATATTTTAGATACTTTAGTGCCTGACCAGGTGGTTGCGCAGTGGATAGAGCATCAGACTGGGACTCAGAGGGCCCAGATTCAAGGCTCCAAGGTCGCCAACTTGAGTGCAGGCTCAACTGGTTTGAGCAAGGCTCACCAGCTTGAGCCCCGGGGTCAATGGCTTGAGCAAGGGGTCACTTGGTCTGCTGTAGCCCTCTACCCCCCACCCCCACCCCCGCCAAAGCACATATGAGAAAGCAGTCAATGAACAACTAAGGTGCCACAACAAAGAATTGATGCTTCTCATATCTCTCCCTTCCTGTCTGTCCCTGTCTGTCCCTCTCTCTCTGTCTGTCACACACACACACACACACACACACACACACACACTAGCCTCTCAGATCCCACCTCTCTCACCTTGCAGGAATGGAGAGTGGCAGAGACAAACCCCACAGGTAGCTCTCCAGAGCTATTCTCTACCCTGAAGAATAGAAGTGCTCCACATCAGATCCCCTGGTCTGTTGAAATGTGGGAAAGAGCGCCCAGAGGTCTGAGATCACCATTGCTAGAGCTGGAAAGCTGGAAAGCCAAAGCTGGAAAGCCCTCACAACATCTCCCACCCACCAACCCGACTGCAGCCCCACCTACATCACTGCAGCAGCAACATGTCAGTGGAGGACAGCCACAAGTTTCACAGAGCTAAAAGTCCTACCACAGCAAAAGCTACTGGGAAAAAAAAAAAGTAACCTCTCAAAACTGAAATTTATTTTTCCTTTTTTTTCTCATTTTTAACTTTTTCCTTTTTTCCCCTTCTCATTCTTTTTTCTTGTTTTCTCTTTTGAATTTCATGTTCTCTAATTTTTACGCTTATCATTCTTATATTTATGGATGTTTTGTTTGTTTTAGATTTTTTTTTCAATTTTTTTCTGTGGTTTTTCCTCCTTTTACTTGTAATCATTTTTTAAATTTTTATATTATTTATCATATATTTTTAATTTTTAGTTTTGTTTTATTGTTAGAGTTCTAATCTTGCAACAGGGGTACGTAAAAACACGTGCACCCTCTATGTTCATTGCAGCATTCTTCACAGTACCAAGACACAGAAACAACCAAAGTGTCCCTCAATAAGGGATTAGATAAAGATGATGTGATATATATATATAAAATGGAATTCTACTCAGTCATAAGAAATGATGACACAGTGACATCTATGACAACATAGATAGACCTTGAGAACATTATACTGAGTGAAATAAGTAAATCAGGAAAAGCTAAGAACTATTATTTCACACACAGGTGAGAAGATATAAAACTGACTCATGAACATAGATAAGAGTTAAGTGGTTACCAGGGGGGAGAAGGATGTGGGAGAGGGAATAGGGAAAAGGGGGTAAAAAGGGACAAATATACAGCGACTGAAAATGATTTGACTTTGGGTGATGGGTACATGTGGACAAGTCCTGCTGGGGGTGAGAACGACAGAGACGTAAAGACCCGACTCCGGGGACCAGGTTCAGTGACGCAGATCCACTTTATTCAGGAAGTAAACTAGCTTATATACATGGGTTCAGCCAATAGGATGTTACAACGTGTTCCTCAAAGCCAATGGCTGAAAAGATCAGGGAGCTGCGTGGCTGGCGCTCAGTCACTTCCTTATAATGGGCGAGCTTCCTTCCTGGGTGTGCCCAGGAGGTTTCTGGGAGCTGGAGTATTCTCACTGCATTGCATCAGCCACAGCTGCTAGGAATGCGCTCTGCACTCCACCCACAGGTACACAACATAATCAACAGTTCATATGCCATATAAACATTTACCTGAAACCTATGTATTCCTTTTTTATCTTATTTTTATTAATTTTAATGCAGTGGCATTGATAAATCAGGGTACATATGTTCCGAGAAAACATTTCCAGATTATTTTGACATTTGATTATGCTGCATACCCCTCACCCAAAGTCAAATTGTCTTCCATCACCTTCTATCTGGTTTTCTTTGTGCCCCTCCTACCCTCCCCCCACCCCCTCTTTCTCCTTCCTCACCCCTTCCCCACCCACCCCCACCCCACCCTCTCTTACCATCACATTCTTGTCCATGTCTCTGAGTCTCATTTTTATGTCCCATCTATGTATGGGTTCATATAGTTCTTAGTTTTTTCTGGTTTACTTATTTCGCTCCATATAATGTTATCAAGGTCCATCCATGTTATTGTAAATGATCCGATGTCATCATTTCTTATGGCTGAGTAGTATTCCATAGTATATATGTACCAAAGCTTTTTAATCCACTCGTCCTCTGACGGACACTTGGGCTGTTTCCAGATCTTTGCTATTGTGAACAATGCTGCCATAAACATGGGGGTGCATTTCTCCTTCTGGAACAGTTCTATGGTGTTCTTGGGGTATATTCCTAAAAGTGGGATAGCTGGGTCAAAAGGCAGTTCGATTTTCAATTTTTTGAGGAATCTCCATACTGTTTTCCACAGAGGCTGCACCAGTCTGCATTCCCACCAACAGTGTAGGAGGGTTCCCTTTTCTCCACATCCTCGCCAGCACTTATTCTGTGTTGTGAAACCTATGTATTCTTATTGTTCAATGTCACCTGTTAGATTTAATTTTCTAAATAAAATTTTTTTTAAAAAAGAAAGTGATATTTAAATGTTCTAACATTGCTCCCAATATTAATCCAAAATTTTGGTGAGAAAAGAAAACAAAAGAAATCTCTCACATTATTCTATTTTTATTGGGTAAATTATGATCAAATTAGGAAAAATAATAGGGAAGGAATTGCAGATAATGGTTTATGTCATCCTATAAAAAACCTAGAGAATACTTTATAATTTACAATTTATTTCAAGCATTCAACATCTATTTCAAATCTTATAAACTCAGAAAATAGAAAAGGCTACTCCACAAAAATATTTTAAAATTTTTATGCTAACAGTTACTGTAATAATTAATACTAATATAGCAAAAGTATTTCCCATCTGTCTTTTTATTGTCTGAGTTTGTGTTTCTTGGCATTTTACCAATGTTAACTCTTCAAGGCCTGAGTGAAAGCCCTCCAGAAAAGAATGTGCACATATTTTCTGCCAATGTGACCTAGGAAACATACCAGTTCTGAAGCACACTTTTTTTTTTAACTTTTTTTTTTTCTTTACAGAGACAGAGAGAGAGAGTCAGAGAGAGGGATAGACAGGGACAGACAGACAGGAACAGAGAGATGAGAAGCATCAATCATTAGTTTTTCATTGTGCATTGCAACACCTTAGTTGTTCATTGATTGCTTTCTCATATGTGCCTTGACCGCAGGCCTTCAGCAGACCGAGTAACCCCTTGCTTGAGCCAGCGACCTTGGGCTCAAGCTGGTGAGTTTTTGCTCAAACCAGATGAGCTTGTGCTCAAGCTGGCAACCTCGGGGTCTCGAACCTGGGTCCTCTGCATCCCAGTACAACGCTCTATCCACTGTGCCACTGCCTGGTCAGGCCTTAAGCACACTTTAAACTTAATTTCTGGTTTAACCATTTTTTGTGTTTTTGTTTGTTTTTTTTTTGTTTTTGTTTTTTTTCTTTCATTTTTCTGAAGCTGGAAACAGGGAGAGACAGTCAGACAGACTCCCGCATGCGCCCGACCGGGATCCACCCGGCATGCCCACTAGGGGCGATGCTCTGCCCACCAGGGGGCGATGCTTTGCCCATCCTGGGCGTCGCCATGTTGCGACCAGAGCCACTCTAGCGCCTGGGGCAGAGGCCACAGAGCCATCCCCAGCGCCCGGGTCATCTTTGCGCCAATGGAGCCTTGGCTGCGGGAGGGGACGAGAGAGACAGAGAGGAAAGCGCAGCGGAGGGGTGGAGAAGCAAATGGGCGCTTCTCCTGTGTGCCCTGGCCGGGAATCGAACCCGGGTCCTCCACACGCTAGGCCGACGCTCTACCGCTGAGCCAACCGGCCAGGGCCTGTTTGTTTTTTTAAGACACAAAAATGGTAGAATAATGTTAGTAATGTTAGAAACCCAGACCCAGATTTGAACAGGCTTCAAGATTCATCCTCTCAATCTGCAGAACATATTTCTGTTTTACTTACTGAGGGTGTTTCCCTTCTTGGGTTTGGGGGATTTTATATTTTACTTCTTATCCTGCTAGGAACCCCAGATGGCTATCTCCCAGAATACATAATCTAGTAACGTCCAAACTGTAGACCACCAGGCATCAGCAAATATTACTATGGAAAACTTTGGTTCTAATGCTTCACTTACTCCTTTAGATTGTTTGATTATTTGACATTCCTGTCCTGCAAGGAAACCCCTGTTTTTCTCAGTTTAATCATCTTTTTTTTTTTTTTTTTCTGAAGCTGGAAACGGGGATAGACAGACAGACTCCGGCCCGCGCCCGACCGGGATCCACCCGGCACGCCTACCAGGAGGCGAAGCTCTGCCCACCAAGGGGCAATGCTCTGCCCCTCCGGGGCGTCGCGACCAGAGCCACTCTAGCGCCTGGGGCAGAGGCCAAGGAGCCATCCCCAGCACCCGGGCCATCTTTGCTCCAATGGAGCCTCGCTGCGGGAGGGGAAGAGAGAGACAGAGAGGAAGGAGAGGGGGAGGGGTGGAGAAGCAGATGGGCGCTTCTCCTGTGTGCCCTGGCCGGGAATCGAACCCGGGACTTCTGCACGCCAGGCCGACGCTCCACCACTGAGCCAACCGGCCAGGGCTTAATCATGAATTTTTAAAATACATTTTTTATATAACATCCAGAGTTTTAAGGAAAAGTGTACTGTGCTAAACAAGTGGTTTTTGTTCAGCCTAATATTGCTGAAACATTATTAGCAAAGGAAATTCAAATTTAAAAAAAAAGACGCCCTAGCCAGTAGTTCAGTTGGTTAGAGCATCGTCCAGACATGACAGTAGAGACACATACAAGAATCAACCAACGAATGCATATGTAAATGGAACAACAAATCCGTGGGGTTTTTTTCTTTCCCCTTCCTCTCTCTCTAAAAATTAATAAATACTTTTTGAAAAAGGCAACTCAAATAACAATTGATATACATTCAAAGATGTCATCTGATTATTTTAGTAAGTTTGCATAAATAAATAAAGCATGATTTTTCTATTGAAATTACAGAGGTTATAGGGAAAATGAAATTTACACAAATTACATTTCGAGTAAATGTCCTGACTAAAACAGGATCATCTACCCACACTGAATAAATTCTGTTCTGTGCTTCTCACATGAGTGGAAGTGATTTGCAAAAAAAAAGAAAGAACTGGAAAATATACAGGATCAGAAATACGGAATTCAATTGATGCTGATTGGGTCTAATGTTCCCAGATTAAAGGAGATGCAGATTAAGAGAATTTTGTGTTTGAAGTTCAGTGGTTCGCAAGGGAAACAAGACCAGTGGCTGAACATTACAATCCCCTGGGAGTTTTAAAATTGTTATCTTACTCCTGGAGATTTTGACATAATTGGTGGAGGATAGATTCCAGGCACCTACAAGCTCCCCGGGTGTCCCTAATAGGCTGCTGAAATTGAGAACCACTGGTGCAATCTAAGGAATGAGGCAGACCTGAATTTAGGTGGCTTCACTGAGAAAATTTTAACAAGAGGCTTAAATTAACAAGAACTCTGAAAAGGACCAATTTCTCCACAATGACCCAAAGAACTAGTCAAAATAGCTTACTTATGAATGGGGATGGAAGCAAAATTGAAATAACTTCAAAGGTCTAAGTTAAAAAATCAGAAAATCAATTTAGGAGTGGTAAAATTAATTTTTAAATTTATTTATTGATTTGAGAGAGAGAGAGAGAGGAAGGGAGACAGAAACCTCAATCTGTTCCTATATGTGCTTTGACAAAGGATTAAACCCACAACCTTTCTGTAACCAACCTGACAGGTGGTGGTGCAGTGGATAGAGCACTGACCTGGGACACTGATATTCCAGGTTTGAAACCCAGAAGGTCGCCAGCTTGAGCACAGGTTCACCACCTTGAGCATGGGGTCATCAGCTTGAGCATGAGTTCATAGTCATGACCCCATGGTTGCTGGCTTAAGCCCAAAGGTCATTGGCTTGCATCCAAGGTCCCTGGTTTGAGCAAGAGGTCACAGCTCTCAGCTGGACCCTCCTGGTCAAGACACATGAGAAGCAATCAATGAACAACTAAAGTGCCTGTTGGGTCCAAGTTTGGAGGAGTGCAAGGAGCCAGGAGCTGAAAGAAGACGCATGGAACCATAGGCAGATGATAACATGCTTTATTGGGCTGTAGCAGCAGCCAGACTCAGTATGGCCATGCAGCCTCATGCAGTGCACAGGAGTTATAGCAAATCACACAAAAGTGACACCAAGCCATGATTATGGAGAGATTACATAAGTGAAGGTTACATAAATTGGGCGTGCATGTGTACTGTCCCTGTCTGTTTCCCTTAGTCATGCATGGCTGGCTCTGACTGAGGGGACCTGCCCACAGTGACTCCATCTTGTGCAGGCTGTTTACCACTTCTATGGAGACCAGCTTCCTGACAGTGCCACAACTACGAGTTGATGCTTCTCATCTCTTACCCTTCCTGTGTCTATGTCTCTCTCTCTCTCTCTCTCTCTCTCTCTCTCTCTCTCAAAGAAAATAAATGAAAGTGTCTCAACAGAGCTATCCAGCTAGGGCTAAAGGTGATAAAAACTAAACAGTGAAAGCCTGAAAGAGACTAAACTAATTGAATATATAAGAACATATACCAGTAACTTCCAAATGTATATATATAGATGCTGTTTTCCCACTTTTCACATAATAATACTACTGACTGCTTGTATGGTAAACATGAGACAGACAAAATGAGGAGGGATGAGCAGTAAGCCTGGGAATCCTAAGGATGTACTTTTAGAGTACAATAGGCTTTGATTAAATGTGGAAGGGGTGAGTACTGTACATAGGGAAAAGCTTTCAGAAAGAGCCCTGTTGGAACAACCTTCTGCTTGATTTGGGTCAGATCCTACCTAAGCAAGCACTCCAAGGCTTCCATTTGGGTCTTTAAGTGTAAAGGTTTTAGATAAGCCCTTATTGATTCAGAAGATTTCTCTAGATATTAGGTTTTTTTCTTTGATACCCTGAAACCTAACCCTTTCTTTTCTTTTTTTTTTTTCTTTTTTTTTTTTTTTTTTTTTTTTTGTATTTTTCTGAAGCTGGAAATGGGGAGAGACAGTCAGACAGACTCCCGCATGCGCCCGACCGGGATCCATCCGGCATGCCCACCAGGGGCCACGCTCTGCCCACCAGGGGGTGATGCTCTGCCCCTCCAGGGCGTCGCTCTGCCGCGACCAGAGAGCCACTCTAGCGCCTGGGGCAGAGGCCAAGGAGCCATCCCCAGTGCCCGGGTCATCCTTGCTCCAATGGAGCCTTGGCTGCAGGAGGGGAAGAGAGAGACAGAGAGGAAGGGGGGGGGGGGTGGAGAAGCAAATAGGCGCTTCTCCTATGTGCCCTGGCCAGGAATCGAACCCGGGTCCCCCGCACGCCAGGCCGACGCTCTACCACTAAGCCAACCAGCCAGGGCCTAACCCTTTCTTATTTAGACAAAATCTCCCCCAAATGAGCAGCAACACATGAAAAATGGATAGAGGATTTGTTATAGCCACTTGCTTGGGGGCAGGACCTGAGGTGCAGGCCTAGTCAGGGATGAACTTGTGCTCCTGTATTCTTCTTCCATGTCCCCAGCACGTCGGTCCCTAATTCTCTCTCGTCGTTGTCATTTATTCACTTTCCTCTATTTCTCTTTCTGTTTACATTTAATCGTTACTAAGATAGTGTATGCCTATATATCGTAGAATGCCAAATTTTATTCTTAAGAAGCTCAGGTCCTCCATGGAAAAAATTATTATGGTAAAGGAAACCTTGCACTTATCTATAGTTTTTATGTTAATAAATGGCCATTAGAGTGACAAAAAATCTTCTCTTGGGATTTAATAGGCTTCTAGAATCTAAGTATTGGATCTAACCCATTTTGGAAAATTCTTAGATACTATTTTTAAACTACTACTCGACTACATGTCTTCTGCCTCCTCTAGATCTCCAGTTAGAAGTGTGTTAGACTTTTTTACTCTCTTCTCCCATCTCTCTTTCTTTTTATTATTTATGAACAGTGCTCTTTCATTTATTTCCAATAAAACCTTCCTAATATCTTTACATCCCAAGTGTTTGTGACAGACACTTAATTATAGGTAACACAAATGTCTATCTACAGAGTAATTTTGAAACACAGAAATTGATAAACATTTATTTTAATAACAGAAGAATCTATTTAAATTTATGCTTCAGTTAAAGAATCCCACATGAATAGATTTTTATTTATACAGAGCATATATAGTAGTATGTTCTTTATTCTCCCTACCTCTAATCTCCCTTTTCTCCTTCCTCCTTGGGGAAAACATACTTTCAGCAGCTGAAGTGAAACAATAGATCTTGGGATTTCCTCTTCCTACAGATAATCTTGTGTTCTTTAAAAAAAACATTTTTGTTTAAGTGAGAGGAGGGGAGATATAGAGACAGACTCCGTATAAGCCCTGACCATCCAGTCAGCAATCCCATCTTGGGCCAATGCTCATAACCAAATTATTTTTAGCACCTGAGGCAGGGTCTCCATGGAGCCATCCTCAGCGCACAGGGCCAATGCACTCAAATTAATCAAGCCATGGATGTGGGAGGAGAAGAGAGAGAGATAAGGGGAAGGGGGGAAGAAGCAGATAGTCATCTCTCCTGTGCACCCTTAACTGGAATTGAACCCAGGATTTCCACACACTTGGTCAACATTCTACCACTGAGCCAACTGACCAGGGCCTAAAGAAAGATTTTCAAGAAACTGTTTGGACTTGAAATTTGTAAATTTTACTTATTTATTTTATTTATTTTTTGCTTTCTTTAAAATTTGAACTTGAAATTTTTTGAGTCATTCAGTTATGCAGTATCATCTTTAAGCATTGGCTTAGGGTTTTCCCAAAACATTCTGTCATCCCAAAATTTTGGTTGATGGAAGCCACCAAACTCTTTCATAAAGGAAGGGAAAAAAGATTACATTAATTTATGCAATTGTTCAACAAATATGCCTTAAAAATTACCTTTTCAGAGAGGCTTTCTTTGACCATTCTTTTTAAATATCATTCACTGGCTCAGCATTCTTTTCCCTTCTCTGATTTACTTTGTTCATATTTATAGACTGACTTCTTCACCAGCATGAAAGTTCCATGAGGGCAGGAACTTCATCTTTTTTATCTCCAGCACTTAGCACAACATGTGACACATACTGATACATACTGTAGATGAATGACAACTATGTCATTTTTCTGGCTTCTGGAACACAACAATGAAGAAAAGAGATATATGCCCTGGCCGGTTGGCTCAGCGGTAGAGCGTCGACCTGGCGTGCGGGGGATCCAGGTTCGATTCCCGGCCAGGGCACATAGGAGAAGCGCCCATTTGCTTCTCCCTCCCCCCCCCCCTTCCTCTCTGTCTCTCTCTTCCCCTCCCGCAGCCAAGGCTCCATTGGAGCAAAGATGGCCCGGGCACTGGGGATGGCTCCTTGGCCTCTGCCCCAGGCGCTAGAGTGGCTCTGGTAGCGGCAGAGCATCGCCCCCTGGTGGGCAGAGCGTCGCCCCCTGGTGGGTGTGCCGGGTGGATCCCGGTCGGGCGCATGCGGGAATCTGTCTGTCTCTCCCCGTTTCCAGCTTCAGAAAAATACAAAAAAAAAAAAAAAAGAAAAAAAAAAGAAAAAGAAAAGAGATATAGTCTCCTCTGTTGTGGATCTTAATTTCAAACCATCTGTCCCCCTTTTCTGAAAATTTTCAGTTTTTTTATTTAACTGGAAAGTGGAAGTTTAGCCTGAGAAAGGCTTTATTGAGTGTGTTATAGTTTCTGAGATGTAAATATATATTAACTGCTTATACCAGGGACATCAATCATAAGCATTTGAGAAGGATTCCTGAATTTTCAATTTCTTGGAGCTTGACATTTGGGCGCTGATCTTGTAGCATGCACCGGGTATGAGAACAAACATCGGAGACTTTCAGGAGTATAGATGTTTCTTTATTGGCCAGTTTTACCTGTGCAGGGGTGAATTCCCTGATGTCCAGAGACACCGTACTCACAAGGAGCTGCAATGGGAATCGTGCCTAGCGCTTACAGCTAAGTCTTTTTATAAGCTCAGCAAGCAAGCAGTTCATAGAAGCAAATGTGGCGGTTAGCTATTGGCTAATTCATACTTATGTAGCATAACAACCTAAACACGTATACTGTTATTGTGTGGTCAGTGAGTCAGTATCTTTTTTTTTTTTTTTTTTTGTATTTTTCTGAAGCTGGAAACGGGGAGAGACAGTCAGACAGACTCCCGCATGCGCCCGACCAGGATCCACCCGGCACGCCCACCAGGGGCAATGCTCTGCCCACCAGGGGGCGATGCTCTGCCCCTCTGGGGGGGTCGCTCTGCCACGACCAGAGCCACTCTAGCGCCTGGGGCAGAGGTCAAGGAGCCATCCCCAGCGCCCGGGGCCATCTTTGCTCCAATAGAGCCTCGCCGCGGGAGGGGAAGAGAGAGACAGAGAGGAAGGAGAGGGGGAGGGGTGGAGAAGCAAATGGGCGCTTCTCCTATGTGCCCTGGCCGGGAATCGAACCCGGGTCCCCCGCATGCCAGGCCGACGCTCTACTGCTGAGCCAACCGGCCAGGGCCTGAGTCAGTATCTTGAACAACCTAAACATGTATACTGTTATTGTGTGGTCAGTGAGTCAATATCTTGAACAACCTTGGTCATGGCATTCCTAACGGTCAGGGACAGGACCTGCCTGTACACTTAAGTTCCCTGTTCTGTTAGTGCCTTGCCTACATCCTGTTATTTTAAACATTCTGATCTTTTCTTGGTCTTTACAATCTCATTTTGCTTTGTCCCTTTTCTTCCTTCTAGGGTGAGAGTGGGAATAGCTATGAAGACTTTGAAGAAGGAAGCTTTTACGCATCAAAGGAGAATGGGGCAACCAATTAAGAAACAAACTAATAAAAGCTGTTCATTATTTTATGTCTGCCTCCCTCCAGACCAGATCTTCCTAGAGTACAGAGTACTTTCTATAAGGTAGCCACTGTTCTGTTTTAGTAAAACAAATAATTGTTTAATTGTTCAAGTGATATTAATTGCTTTAACCTCATAACAACCCTGAGAGGTTAAGTAACTTGCCCAACGTCACACATGTTTAGTAGATCTTACATGTACACAGTCTGGTTCAAGTCCATTCTCACCTTTGTCAGTACTTTCTCACTCTCATTTCCTTCTTTTTTCTGCCCTTCCCCTTCAGTATGTGGATAATTTTGATTCCTGAGGGTAACTACCAAAACTCTTTTCCACATCTTTTCCCTCTCCTACTATTTGAAACATGTTTGAACAGGTGTTATCCTCGGCTCAGCAACCTCAGTTTCAGAGTTCTGGCTAACAGAGAATTCAGAATCAAGACTCAGACTGTAAGAGAAAGTGTATTTGGAAAGTCACAGAGGTAGAAGAAGTGAGCTGTCAAAGAAATGGGCTCAGGAAACAAGTTACAGCAAAAAAGAACCTTTGGGCCCTGGCCGGTTGGCTCAGTGGTAGACGTCGGCCTGGCGTGCGGAAGTCCTGGGTTTGATTCCCGGCCAGGGCACACAGGAGAAGCGCCCATCTGCTTCTCCACCCCTCCCCCTCTCCTTCCTCTCTGTCTCTCTCTTCCCCTCCCTCAGCGAGGCTCCATTGGAGCAAAAATAGCCCGGGCGCTGGGGATGGCTCCTTGGCATCTGCCCCAGGCGCTAGAGTGGCTGTGGTCGCGGCAGAATGACGCCCTGGAGGGGCAGAGCGTCGCCCCCTGGTGGGCAGAGCGTCGCCCCCTGGTGGGCATGCCGGGTGAATCCGGTCGGGCGCATGTGGGAGTCTGTTTGACTGTCTCTCCCCGTTTGTAGCTTCAGAAAAATACAAAAAAAAAAAAAAAAAAGAACCTTTGGAGCTTAGGAGACAGAAAGAGAGAGAGAGAGAGAGAGGGAGATGCCCTGGGGAAAAGGATCCACCATAAAGAGAGCTGAATTGGGCCCTCGGTCCCAAGGGCTTTTATCTGAGGTTTCAGGAGAGGCTCTCAACAGAACATTCATTAGCTTTCCTGTGTAGTGTGTCTCCTCAGGGTCGTGGTTTCCACAGATTGGCTGGCATTAGGATAGGGAGTCAATAGTTAATGCAGCTGGTCCTACTGTCAGCTGTGGGGTTGCTGCACCTGGTTTTGTTGTGTTTCTAGGCTTGGAGCTGAAATACACTGAGGTCTAGATGTCATCTCCAGGGGTTAATACTTAAGGGAGTGATCACGCATGGGCTTGTAGTTTTGTCCATTGCCAGGCATCCGGGGCTCTCCACTCTGTTGACACTCTGCTCCTGGCCCATCTTCCTGCTCTCCTTATGCTTCTCTAACTGCCTACTACACTATGTTCTCTTTTTCTGGAACACTGGTCAATCATTGTCCCATTTCCTGGGTTGATTCTTTAATACCTTAATCTTTTCTTTCCTACTGTCTATTGCTTTCTATTTTTGTTTTACTGTGGGTACATTTCTTTTGTCATGTGGTAAGTTTCTGTGTTCTTTTTTTGGTAGGATATAGAGTGTGAGCCTAGTCTTCTGTTTCTAGATTTGCGGTTTAGTCTAAGACTTATGCCTTCTGAACTGATGGGCCCTCTGGGCTAGCTGACAAGAAGAATGGCAAGAGCCCACTCCCCAGTCCAGGGAAGCTAGTCTAACAAATGGATGCTTGCTACTATGGTTTGAAGCATGTCAAGTTCTTATAGTCATAACTGACTACTCTCTCTTCAATACCAGAATAGTGCTTGTGACCCCGTAGGCACTCAATAAACAAGTGATGAATAATGTACAGCATGGCTACCACAGTTGATAATGCTGTATTAATATTTAAAAATTACTAAGAGAGTAAATCTTAAAAGAGTTCATGACAGAAAAAATATCTTGTAATTATGTACAGTGATGAATGTTAACTAGACTCATCATGGTGATCAGTTCACAATACTGTATGAATACAAATATCGAATCACTGTGTTATATACCTGAGGCGAATTTAATGTTATATGTCAGTTATACCATAAATAAATAAATCTGGAGAAAAAAATAAACGATGAATGAATAAATGAAAGAACAAACAGATGGATGAATAAGTAAGGCTTCAGTCAGTTTGTGGAAGATAGTAACTGGGATGGGTGGGCAAAGCACCACAGAGAAAATAAAATTAAAGGTCAATAAAAAGCATCAATCTGAGAGATAATATATATATTTTATATATTATTATTAATATATAAGGTCTACCGGAAAGTTCTGTCCATTTCTATCACAACAGGTTTCAACACGTTTCTATCACAACAAGTTTCGACACGTAAGTACATGTTTATTTGGCGCATGTGTGCCTCTCTATTTTTATCACTTAATGTATACATACTGGCGTAGCAAATTAACTAAAACAAAGTTGATTCACGTTAGTCTTACGTGTGAAGCGATAGTGTACCCATGGCTCCTGATAAAGTTCACTTACGCCACTGTAATTTTTATAAATTTCAACAAGGAAGAAATGCTACAGAAGCATGTCTGTCGCATCCACCATATTCCCTAGACTTAGCACCCTCCGACTACCACTTGTTTTTGTCCTTATAAAATTTTTTGAAGGGCAAAAAATTCAAAAATGAAGAAGATATCAAACAAGCACTGGTTCAATTTTTCACATCAAAAGATAAAACATTTTTCAAAAATGGGATATACAAATTGCCCTCACGATGGCAAGAAATCATTAAAAATAATGGCAATTATATTATTTAATAGTTTATTGATGGTAAGAAAAATTTGTATTTTGTTTTATTCCAAAAACGGACAGAACTTTTCAGTAGACCTTATATATTTATATAATATACATATTATAATACACGATTATATTATGTATAATACATATACACATGTATATAAATTAGACTTTTAACATTATGGCTTAACAGGCTGCAGCTGAGAAATTAAGTAGATGATAGCATTTGAAAAATACAAAGACCAGAATGAGAGCCCTGGACAGATGGCTCAGTTGGTTAGAGCATAGTCCTGAAGCACAGATGTTGCCGGTTCGATCCCCAGTCAAGGCACATACAGATCAATGTTCCTGTCTCTCTCTCCCTCTCTCCCTTCTTTTCTCTCTCACTAAAATCAATACAATAAACATTAAAAAGAAAAAGAATAGAATGAGAGGTTCTAATACAAATCTAACGGAAATTCCAAAAGAAGCTAGTAGAGATAATGGAAGAAAGGCACCATTCAAAGAGATAACAGCTCAGAAATGTCTATAATTGAAGAAATTCAGTGTTTAGACTAATGACATATAGTGAGACATGAACAAGATAAGTAAAAACAAGTATTACCTAGACATTTTGAGGTAAAAATATAGACTATGGACAAAGCACTCAGCTTTTTAAACGCACTAGAGAGTAGAGAGAGATTACCTACAAAGGAATAAAAGTTTTACTGTCAGCAGACTTTTCAAATAAATGAATTCTATACTCACCTAACCAATTATGCAAGACTGACAATATGATAAATGTATTTTCATGCAAAAAACATTTGAAAAGGTTTACAATGAAGAGACCATCATTAAAAGAACTATGAATGATTCTATATACTTCAGAAAGTCTAAAAATATGCCATAGAGGAAAAAGGAGGGTAAGAAAAGCAATGATGACCAAAGGCCATTATAAACATACAGTTGAATCTAAATAAATATTTCTGGCAAAATATAACAGTGATAAAAAAAGAAAATAATAATAATAATGATGACTTTTAGGGGCATAACACCAAGTTTGACCTGAAATAGTAGACAATAGTCGACAAAAATAACACGAAAGCCTGAAGGTGGGGAGTTCACGGTTAGAAATCCAAAGAGCATTTTATTGTTTGGGAGAAGTATAGAGAAACTGATTTAAGTTTTTGAATTTTTAAAATTGATTATGTTTGTAAAAAAATTAATTAACGGCAACTTTAAATCCTGCATATAATCAACATACCATGTGAGAGAGGGGAAAGGACTAAAACGCAGTCATTCCAACAGAAGGCTGGAAAAGTCAAAAGGAAACCCGCAAAGGAAGCAGAAAGCAGTCTGGAAGTGCTTCCCCCCACCCTCGGGAGCACACCGGCGCCTTTCCCTTCCCCCGCTTCTTCCCCCCAGGCACATTACCTTTGCTTTTCTTTCTCCTAAACGCCAACAGCCCTTCTTTGCTTCTGTAACTTGTTTCCTGAGCCTGTGCAGCCCGGGTGGCTCTCCTCTATGACCTCTGTAACTTCCTAAATAAACTTTCTCTAATAATTTGGGATAAAAAAGAAAAGAAAAAAAAATCAGTTTAACTCTATTACTAATCATTATTCTATTAAACATAAACAGATTTAATCCAAATTTAAATTCTCGAATTGGATTTCTGTTTTAAAGAGACTCACCTATAACTTTAAACAAAATGGGCAAGGATAAAAGTAAAATAAGGAGGTGGTGTCATCAAAAGAATGGAGAGCCAGCTTACAGGGTGGGTCGACGGTAGGGCGTTTGAGTATAAAAAGAAAAATACCTCTATTTCCAGCAACAGTTATATTAGTCTGTAAGCATACTTTTATTGAATAAATAAATGATTGACTGAATTAGGGTGGGACATGAGGGGTGGGTCTGGGTGGTGCAAGGGTTGATTGTATTAAGTTTTACATTTAAATACATGGTGTTTCACCAAGAGAAGACACCAAAAAAACTGCTTTTTCAGAGAGACACATCCAGCAGGCTTGAAAATGGGCACTCCGAGGGGATTCATGGCCGGTAAGCTGGGGTAGGGGGGTCGTGGGGCAGAATGTGGGGTTCAAGTGGTCAAAAGGGATTTCAAAGTTCAAAGGATCAGGATTAAAGAAAGCAAGTCGTTCAGCTCCATGCCCATTGAGGGAGATGATAAAGAGTTGTAAATTGAGGGAGGAAGGTTTGATTGCTTCATGGAAGTCCGGGGATAAATGTGAGACTCCTGTTATGCAGGGTTGGTGTCTGCTTTGCAGGGCTGGCCTGGCCCTGCAGTTTCCTCATTGGAAAGCTCTATCATGGTAGCAATTTTTGTATGTTCTATTTACTACAGAATCACTAGACCTAAAAAAGTGTCCAGTTGTGGAAGGCAGACAAATACTTACTGAGTAAATACAGGGCTCCCACTGTCTTGTGCTTTTCATAGCCGCGATCCCAGAAAAGACCTGAGTCCATTTGAAACATGCTTCTTTTTGTGTTTAGTATTCTAATTTAAGCTGTAGGCTCTCAGTGCCCTTCCTGGGAAAGTGGGCAAGAGGTTAGTGTCTACATAAAAGAACAAATTCATTTCCAATATGCTACTCCAGCTGCCCAAACTTGAAGACCTTATTTCTCTTCATCTATAAGAGTATGATAGCATTGTACTTTAACCCATGTGTTTCTTGAGGACCAAATGAATCATGTTTATGAAACAGATGCCTGATACATGGAAAACATCTCTAAATGTTGTTGTTGTTATTGTATTGTATAATATCCTAACACTGTTATTGTACATTAACTGCATCATTAATTAGTGCATTTACTCTGAGAATTATACTGAAGAACAGATGCTAAAATGAGTTTAATTTCTCTTCAATTAAATGTCAGGCCCTGGCCCATCCTCTATTACTGCTTTTCAAACTTTTTGTTCTCAATCTCTTTACATTCTTAAAAATTATTGAGGGATCCGAAGAGCTTTTGAATCTGTAAGCTGTATATATAGGCATTTGCCACATTAGAAATTAAAACTGAGAAATAAAAAAATATTTACTTAGTTCAAATACAATGATAAATGCATTACATGTTAACTATATTTTCCACACACAGACAATAGTGAGAAGGATGTCATTGTTTTACATTATAGTAACTTTTATTCCGCTTAATAGAAGACAGCAGAATTCCCTTCCACTTTTGCATTCATCTTTTGTGGTATATTGTTTTTGTTGAAACTGGCCTTACACAGATATGGTATTAGAAAAGAAAGACATATTCTAATAGCCTTTGTAATCATGTGGATAGTCTTTGAAACCAAAACAAATTCAATAAGTAGTAATTTCTTAAAGATTGTTTGCTAGATGAAATCTGAAATTATATCAATGAACTTTTTATAATTTGTCACATTAAAATCCATTGTCTAGCCTGACCAGGCGGTGGCGCAGTGGATAGAACATTGGACTGGGACACGGAGAACCCAGATTCAAAACCCTAAGGTCGCAGGCTTGAAGCCCGAGGTCCCTGGCTTGAGCAAAGGGTCACTTACTCTGATGGAGTCTCCCAGTCAAAGCACATAAGAGAAAGCAATCAATGAACAACTAAGGTGCCACAACTAAGAATTTATGTTTTTCATCTCTCTCCCTTCCTGTCTGTTTGTCCCTATCTGTCCCTCCTCCATCTTTCTCTGTCTCTGTCCAAAAAAAAAAAAAAAAAAAAAAATCCATTGTCTACATTGCCCTTTGAGTGGATCTTTTATCCATCATGATGTTGTAATATCACAATGTTGTTGTCGTTTTTTATATAATACTGGTTTTCAGAGTTATGCTCTTCTAAATGTATTCCACTGGACACTCACGACAGAATGAGAATTAAAAAGCAAACATCTTAATATTACAAAGGAAATTTTGACCTCTTAAATCCCCTGAAAAGCTCTGAAGGAACTCCAAAGGCCCTCAGAGCCCACTTTCAGAACTGTTCTAGGTTATCCAAACTTTGAAAGTAATTACCTCTCAGTCTCTCTTGTGTAAACTCTCTTTAAGCAAAGCCAAAATAATCTATATTATCCTCCCATTGACACATCCCTTCCTCATAGCCAACCATCTCCAAAGAGGTAATAAAGGGATAATAGAGAACAGAAATATAAGTAAGTAAATATGATTTTTAATGCCTCTAGAAGGAAAAACATTTAGTACTAAGAGCTAAAAGAACCTTGTGATGTAGTTTAGGAAGAGAAGGACAGCTTCTACAAGTCCAGTGTTGTTTAAACAGGAAGGACAGGTGAGTGGGTATTGATTGCGTAGTTGTCAAGTATGACACAATAGTGGGGATGAGCATGTGCCAACACCTGAAATGTAGCTCATGACTTGTTCAAAGAATTGAAGGAAACCCAGCATGGCCAGAACCCAGCCAGGCGAGGAGTGCTCTGCAGGTGTCATTGTGAGGCCAAGACACCAATACAAATGGAGGCTCACCTACCACGTAAGTATTTTAAAGTTGTAAATCAAGTCATCAAACTGTTAAGTAGAGTATGTTCTATCTGCCCACCTTTCACAAATATATCTTTCAGGAAACTAAGATTCAAATTTTGAATCCTTGGGTTCATTAAAGTTCCACATTAGAACATGACATTGGAGGGAGAGCTAGCCACAGCCCCTGTCTGACGTCATTCTCACCCCTGTCTGCATGCCCAAGGCCCAGTCTCTATTGACACCCCTCGACCAACAGTCTACATCCACCCAGGGTAGGGGAACACATGTACAGCATAGTCTCCCCTCAGGGGCATGAATTCAGGAGGGAGGGTGTATAAGTTTAGGACCATTGGGCAGAAAATCTTGTAGTCCCTGGTACATGGAGTATGAGAGGTAGACAAGCATTTTAAGTGGCCATGACACTTTTGTCTTGCAGACTTGTGCCCAGTGAGGAGGGGCACATTCAGAAAGAGCCAGAGAGAAGCCCTTTATTTGTGTTCTCTTTCTTTTAATTAAATCTACTGGGGTGACATTGGTGAATAAAATTATATATATGTTTCAAGTATACAACTGTATGATACATGATCTGTATATTACATTGTGTGCCCCCCACCCAAAGTCAGATCCCACCATCTATTTGACCTCTACCTTTTACTAGCCCCCCACTCTCTATTCCCCCTAGTAACCATAATATCTGTCTGTCTCTGAGTTTTTGTTTTTCCTGTTTCTTCACTTGTTGCTTTCAGTTTTATATACCACATGAATGAAATCATATGGTTCTTAACTTTTTTTTTTTAACTTATTTCCCCTAACACAGTAATCTCAAGATCCAATTATATTCACAGAGGCTCTTTTAAATTCTTGCTACTCTAAGTCTTTTGGCAGAGCAGTGATTTCAGCATCATCTGGGAAATGCAGGATCTCAAGCCCTATCCCAGACCAATTGAATCAGAATATGTATTTAATAAGATCCCTAGGTGATCTGTATACTTCGTAAAGTTTGAGAGGCACAGAACTCAATGAAGGGACTCAACATAAGGGCCTCTTTCTCCCAAGTCTATGACACTGGGCAGCACTGCCTACTCCCAGGATCCCTAGGCCAGGGTCAGTGAGGATGTGGATTGGTCCTACCTGCATAGAGGAGGCATGGAAAGGTTCTGAGCAGTATAGTTACATGATCTGAATTACTTTTTTCAGTAACAGCAGACCCAGTCCCTTGAGCATTACATAAGCTTTGTGGTTTACAGTTAGGCTCTCAGTGAGTTAGAGACTATAATTACTTTTCAACTGAGATAACAGGCTTAGGAAGGTGAAGTAACTTTTTTTTTTTTTTAATTCATAGAGGTACTAGGTGAGTGAGTTGGGCTCCAAATTCCAATGGCCTTGAATACATTGCATTCCAAGAAATGAATGAGATTATTATTCTCCACCGTCTCTCTATTCCACAGACCTACCAAGGCAGCTCTCTGGTGCCCAGATGAACAGAGGGGCCACTGGGACTACCCATACTTACTCTTTTGTCTACATCTGCATGAGTAGTGACAACACTGATGTGATACAAAACAGAGTTAATTATAGTGAGTACAACAACCCTCTTCCTTCCCTCTATCCAGTGTCACCCCCACCTCCTGGAGCCCTCCTTGAAGGAGGGACAGTCTCAACAGTCAAATGACTTTCAAGTGCCTCTGGGGAAGGCTGCATACTATTTTCCAGAATGGATTAACTGGTAACATGATTGGATGGCTTAGTTTGAGTCCTCTAAAAAGTACTGTAGATGTCAAGACAGGATTAAACAGATGTGCAAGGACTTTATTGGGGTAAATGCCTATAGAGAAGATGGAGAAGGAGTCAGGGAGGCTGGTAGAGTTATGCAAGATGTCACCATTGGGAGAGGCTGGATGAAGGGTACATAGGACTTCCTTGTAATTTTTTTTTCAACTTCTTTGAATGTAATTATTTCAAAATTAAAAGTAAAACCAAACACTAGAAGATGTGATAATTCTTGCTTTCATTCAGTATTTCTATCTCCTTCAAATAATTTAAGAGAAAAATAATCTATTGCAGTTAACCAGATATTTGCCATTTTTTATGGCTCTTTCTTCATTCCTGAAGTTCTAATTTTTCCTCTTGTATCATTTCCCTTTAGCCTGCAGAATTCCCTTTAACGTTTCTATAGAAGAGGATTACTGGTCAGAAATTCTCATAGTTTCCCTTAATCTGCGAATGTCATCATTTCACTTTCATTCCTTAAGTAGCTTTTCCCTGGATATAGAATTCTGAGTTAACAATTCTTTACTTTCAGCACTTTTAAGATTTTGTGCCACCGTCTGTCTTCCTTGGTTTCTGATGAGAAATCTATGGTTATTTAATCTAGTCTAATTGTCTAATTTACCCATATTTTTATTTATAAACTGTGTTTCAATGAAATCATTAAAGAAAATATCCCCCTACTCTGAGTTACAAAGATATCGACATACAATTTTTTTTAATATTTCAAAGTTTCATTTTTGACTAATATTAATCTGCAGAATTTTTCTATGCTATAAATTCAAATCATTTTTTAAGAAAAGTAGAGACTGGAGGTTAAGCTCATTTGTGTTACAACAAGGTTGGGCCCCTAGAAAACATTGCTTTCCAGTGAATGACTGACTTCAACAGTGTCCCCTTCCTTACATAGACTTTTCATCCCAGATGTCAGTATCTCTGATGAACAGAATGGCTATAGAGAATCCCCAGCCAAATCTTGTTAACCACATGGACAATTCCAACATGAACTTGATACCACAGAATCCAACTGCTCCCAGTGAGTATAACTCTCCATTGTCTTCCCCTCAAAGAATACCAAAGAATAAAAATTAATAGGTGGATGAAGACATACATAGGATGGGGGTCCCAAACAAAGGAGCTTCTGCCCTGATGGAGTTTAGGCCCAGCTTGGTAGCATGTGGATTCATTCTGGTTCACTAACCCAAAAGCTCTCTGAACCCTGTCCTTTTGGGTTTTTGTGGAGACTTCATTACATAGGCACGATTGATTAAATCATTGCCCACTGATGATTGGTTCGACCTGCACTCCCTCTTGCTTTCCCAGATATCAGGAGGTGGAGCCGAAAGTGCCAACCCTCTAAAAGGGTTGGATTCCCTAGCAACCACCCCTCCCTACCCATTTCAGGGATTTCACCTCATTAACATAATCTCAGTTGTGGTTGCATAAGGCTTGTTATAAAAATTGAGACCCTGATTTCACTTTTATAGCTCTGAAGAAATTAGAAATTTCAGAAACTTTGAACAAAAGACTAAATTTTTTTTTTTTTCCGTATTTTTCTGAAGCCGGAAACGGGGAGAGACAGTCAGACAGACTCCGGCAGGCGCCCGAATGGGATCCACCCGGCAGGCCCACCAGGGGGCGATGCTCTGCCCCTCCGGGGCGTCGCTCTGCCGCGACCAGAGCCACTCTAGCGCCTGGGGCAGAGGCCGAGAAGCCATCCCCAGCGCCCGGGCCATCTTTGCTCCAATGGAGCCTTGGCTGCGGGAGGGGAAGAGAGAGACAGAGAGGAAGGAGGGGGGGGGGGGTGGAGAAGCAAATGGGCGCTTCTCCTATGTGCCCTGGCTGGGAATCGAACCCGGGTCCCCCGCACGCCAGGCCGATGCTCTACCGCTGAGCCAACCAGCCAGGGCCTAATTTAATGAGTTTTAAAGAATATATTTTTTATATCACATTCTATAGGAAAATAATAAAAATTAGTAATACGGTCTAAAAAATTTTTTTTAGGTGAGAGGAGGTGAGATAGTGAGGCAGACTCCCACATGCACCCTGACCAGGATCTACCTGGCAATCTCTGTCTGGGGCTGATGCTCAAGTACCAAGCTACTTTTTGCACCTGAGGCTGATGTACTCTAATGGAGCTATCCTCAAAGCCTGGGGCCATGCTTCAACCAATCAAGCCACTGGCTGTGGGCGGCCGGGGGAGGGGGTAGGTGGTAACCTTTCCTGTGTGCCCTGACCAGGAATTAAACCCAGGACATGCATACACCAGATGATGCTCCATCCACTGAGCCACCAGCCAGGGTGTGGTTTAAAATTTTTGCTTTTCTATAAAACAACTTATCTTATTGTTTTTAGCAAGTGAGAGAGAGGGTCAGGGAGACTGAGAGTGAGAGGGAGAAACAGAAAGGGAGAGAGATGAGAAGCATCAACTTGTAGTTGTGTTCCTTTAGTTGTTCATTATTGCTTCTTATATGTGCCTTGACCAAGGGGAGGGTGAGGACTCAAGCCAAGCCAGTGTCCCCTTGCTCAAGCCAGTGACCTTGGGCTTTAAGCCAGTGACTTTTGGGCTTAAGTCAACAACCTTGGGATCATGATGACCCCACATTCAAGCTGGCGAGTCTGCACTCAGGTTGGATATCAGCCCACATTCAAACTGGAGACCTTGGGGCTTTGAACCTGGGATCTTAGCATCCCAGGTCAATGCTCTATCCACTGCACCACCACCAGTCAGGCAAACCACTTAACTATTTTAATTGGCAATGTGTTTCTAACTTACACTTAATATAATGATGAGGTTTATTTTATAAGATCAGTAGGATTATAATAAGCAGTGAATTATCAGAAATGTGATAAAGTTGTTATACAACCTATGTTAAATATAGTTTATAACTTTAAATAAACAGACTTCATTTTCAGTGATAAATAATAAAATTAATAAAATGAAATATTAATCTAAATATGTGTCACATGTTATCATAGTGTTTTGTGTATGTCAGTGCTTCACATTAATACATTTATGCAATATATTTACTATCTCTATTATAAACTAGATACTCTCAGCATTCATTTTCTTATGTGTGATGAAACTGAGGTGACTAGTTTAAGTAACCTGTTAATAATCACATTTCTAGCCCTGGCTGGTTGGCTCAGTGGTAAAGCGTCGGCCTGGCGTGCAGGAGTCCGGGGTTCGATTCCCGGCCAGGGCACAGGAGAAGCACCCATCTGCTTCTCCACCCCTCCCCCTCTCCTTCCTCTCTGTCACTCTCTTCCCCTCCCTCAGCCAAGGCTCCATTGGAGCAAAGTTGGCCCGGGCACTGAGGATGGCTCTGTGGCCTCTGCCTCAGGTGCTAGAATGGCTCTGGTTGTAACAGAGTGACGCCCCAGATAGGCAGAGCATCGCCCCCTGGTGGGCATGCCGGGTGGATCTCGGTGGGGCGCATGCGGGAGTCTGTCTGACTGCTTCCCCGTTTCCAACTTCAGAAAAATAACAAAAACAAAAACAAAAAAGAATAATCACATTTCTAGAAAAGTACACTTTATAAGCAAAGTACTATTAAACATAAATGATTCATAGATTAACAATCTCTACTCTACTTCCTCCAACCACTCACATTGGTGATCATAGTTCTTGCTCAGAACAGTTCTGTCTCATGGTAGATCCATCTCCTTTTGGAAAAAATAATTGCTGAAGATTATCTCTTATTTACTTATTTTTAACATTTTACTATATAGAAAATTTCTAATATAAACAAAAACTGAATAATATAATGAATTCCTATGAGTCTATCACTTAGTCTTAGCAAATATGTTTCTCATTTAGCATAATGTTTTTGAGGTTCATCCACGTTGTAAAAAATATCAGTAACCCATTCCTTTGGTTACTGAATGTTATTATACTGTATGAATAGACCATATTTAAATATGGATTGAACAAGAAGATCTGGATTGCTACCAGTTGGGGGCTATTATAAACAATGCTGTTATGATATATGTCTATCCTTACATGCATAAATGTTCTCATTTCTCTTGGGTGGATTCCTAGAAGTGGAGTCACTGGATCATATAAGTTTGTGGCAACCTTTTAAAGGAACTGCCAAACTGTTTTCCAAAGTTGCTATGTAATTTTATAGTCCCCCTAGCAATTTCCAATTGCTGTGTGAGAGTTTCAATTTTCCACATTCCTCCTAATGACCATTTATATAACTTCTCTTGGTGAAATGCCACTCAAATGTTTTAATTAGTAATTTTGTATTGGTTTGTTTTATTTTAGATAGAGAGAGAGAGAGAGAGAGGAAGGAGGGGAGGAGAGAGATGAAAGCATCAGTTTGTAATTGCTTCACTTTAGTTGTTTATTGATTGCTTCTTGTATGTGCCTTGACCAGGGGGCTCAAGCCAAGCCAGTGACTCCTTGCTCAAACCAGCAATCTTGGGCTCAAGCTAGCAACTTTGGGATCATGTTGATCCCTGCACTCAAGCCAGTGACCCCGCACTCAAGCTGGCAAGCCAACACTCTAGCCAGAAACCTTAAGGTTTCTAACCAGGGCCCTCGGCATCCCAGGCTGATGCTCAATCCACTGTGCCACCACTAGTCTGGCTATTTTATTTTCTTGAGAGAGGGAGATGAGAAGCATCAACTCATAGTTGCTTAACTTTGTTTATTGATTGCTTCTCATACATGCCTTGGTGAAGGAGGGGGGACTCAAACCAAGCTTGTGACCCCTTGCTCAAGCCAGTGAACTTTGGGCACAAGCTGGTGATCTTGGGATTAGCGACCGCATGCTCAAGTTTGAGTCTATGTTTATTTGAAATAGTATCTCCTAGTAAGACTAACAATTTTTTGCACTTTAGCTTCATGCTCATACGTTGCTGTAACAACCAGTCTCTTTTGACAAGTCCTGTGTTTTTAAATGATTCTTGGAGCTATTTTACATTTAGGCCCTGGCCGGTTATCTAAATGGTTAGAATGTCATCCCAAAACTCCAAGGTTGCCGGTTCAAACCACAGTCAGAGCACATATGAGTGCAATAACAAATGAATGCTTCGCGTTCTCTCTCTTCCTTCTTCTCTGTCTCTCTAAAATCAATAAAGAAAGAAAAATCTACATTTAATATGTGATTATGTTAAATATATTTTATATAGGTTATTTGTATATACAGGGTGGGATAAAAGTAGGTTTACAATTGTGAATATGTAAAACAGAGTGTATTCTTGTTGTTATTATTTATTGTTATTGTCCATACACAACTGTAAACTTATTTTTGGTCCACCTTGTATGTTTATAAGTGACACCGATGCAGAGGAAAATAGCAGGAAATCATCAAGGGTTATGAACAGAATTCCTAAAACATAAGCAGGTATACACCAGAAAATTCAGCAGACTATTCTGAAAAAGGCAGGCAAGTAAAGATGGTTCAGACACGCAGAGTGAAAAGAACCTACCACCAGCGGACCTGAGCTAAAGGATATGATAACGCCATCCGTCAGGCAGAGGGAAAATGTACATCTGATCAAGGGTTTGTATTTGGAATACAAAACACTTACATCTCAAAAATTAGAAGACAAATATTCTAATTAAAAATCTTTTAATACAAGTTAGCCTGACTGGTGGTGGTAACAATAGTTAACAAAACTATACAGGTTTTGGGTGCATAATTCCAGAACACATCATCTGTACAATGTATTGTGTGTTCACCCCACCAGTCGAAGACTGTCCATCACCATATATCACCCCCATACACTACTCCACCTCCCTCCAAGCCCTGTCTCATTTCATGAAACAAAGTGTGAAACAGAAGAGCAAAGGCATTTTCCATTGTCCTGAGGTTAAAGTAACATATATAGACCGAGTACATATGAAAAAGGATTTTCTGGTTTTCGTGCAGGGCAAACTGACACTCAAAGGCGTCAGTTGCTGGATAAATTAAAGAGGTAACATTTCTTAGCAGAGAAAAACTAACTCTCGGAAGACAGGATAAAGCACTGTTACATAGGGCTCAGCCTCTGAGTTAAGAACTGGGATCTGTATCTGTTCAATTCCAAGCCTGGTTGGAGGACAGTCATGAGAGATTCATGGCTATGGTTTTTGGGGGGTGGTTTTGGGGAGAGGAGATAGTGTTCACGTAACCATGCCATCTCCTCACTGCTCTACAGCAACATGGAAGAAGCACCAAAAACGCACCTCGTTAAAGCATGTGCAGCATGAACAGTTGGAGGCTGTCTTTAGCCACACGATGTTTCCAGATAAAAATCTCCAGAAGGAACTTGCTTTGAAACTCAACCTACCGGAGTCAACAATAAAGGTCTGTCTGATCCTCTGAGATATGCTTAGTATCTCCTTCCCAACCTTTTTCTACTATTCAGCCTGGGCATTCCCTTCATAACACTATAATAATAATGTTGCATTTATTGAGTGCCTACTATGTGCTAGTATTGAACTAGGCCCATTGCATATATTGGCCCCACTCTCATCAAGTTTAAAAGAAATGGAAAACTAAGGTTCAGGGGCAAACTGACTGGATCACAGAGTCAATGAGTAGTATAACTGGAATTTGAGCTCCAGAGGTCTTATACTACAGACCACAAATACAGGAAGGACTCCTTCCTTGGGGTCTTCTCAAGAAAAACCCTGCAACCTATTCACAACACTAATAACAAACAAATAACTGCTCTCAACCTCTGTCTGCTAAGGCCCTCAGATTTGGGGGCAGGATTCTTTACTCGAGAGCCCTTCTAAATAATCCTTTATTTCAAATTCCCTACCTCCTAGTTCCCTGAAGCAGCTTCCCTTCTCTAGAGTTCAGGACCCTTTCCCTGAACCCCCAATACAAACTCTGAACATCCCTCCCTTTCTTTCCTTTTTCTTTCTCTGGGATTCTAGTCCCTCACTGTCACCCCTGTTGACGCCACTTATGCCCACCTCTGCTCTCAGAACTCAGGGCCATGGTGACTTGGAAAGAAGGTGTGAGGGTTGTTGTGATATGGCTTTTTTCCACCCAGAGAAGCTTCAAACTCCTCCATTAACAGACCATAATCTTCCCTCTTCCCCAACTCCCAGTCTTGGTTCGGGAACCGACGAGTCAAAATGAAGAAGCAGCAGCAGCAGCAGCTACTATTAAAGCGACCAAATCAGATTCTTCCAGCCAAGAATGTGCCCACCTCACCCGCAACATCAACCAGTCCTTATTCTTATTTTCCTATTGTTTCAGATCTCTATAGCTCCCTTCCACCTCAGCCCTTAGGCCCTTCAAGCTTGGCATGGGACTCTGTCATCACTGAGAGTCCCACAAGTGATGTCCACATGCAAGACCCTCAGTTGGAGAGTCTGGTGGCCACAGTTCCTACTTTGTTCCCTGATGCCTATGACATAGAGCAAATCATGGAACTGTACAGTTTTCCTGATGAGGATGAAACCTCCAACTCATTCCACTCTCTAGATCAGTATCTCTCACCCACAGGCCCCAGCTAGAAAGAAAAGGGTTCTTCTCTTAGTATCTTTGCTGATGCAACTTTAGGTTTATCATTTAGGCAAACCTCACTCAGTATGACAAGCTGAGGCCTTTCAGCCTACAGTCTAAGAAACAGCCTGGAGGCCTTGGCCAGGTAGCTCAGTTGGTTGGAGTATTCCCCTGATATGCCAAGGTTATAGGTTTGATTCCTGGTCAAGGCACATACAAGAATCAACTAATGAATGCATAAATAAGCGAAACAAATCAATCGCTCTCTCTCCTTCCTATCCCTCTCTAAAATCAATTTTTAAAAAATTAAGTAACAACTTGGAATTCCAGAACCACTATAGTATGTTAGGCTTTGGATTTCTCTGATCAAAGTACTAATAAATACCAAATTGTACAAAAAGGATCTTGTGTCTTGTACATGCCTCTGTTCTTTCCTTTGTTTGCTTCTTAACCCAAATATCTGGATTAGTGTCACTTTGATTTCAATGGAAATGTAGAAACGAGAGTTTTTTTCCAAGTGTAGCTTGGTACTGCACAACCAATCCCACAACTCTGCCTAGGAAGAGGCCTTACTTCCTTAGATGGTCAACTGGACACCAAAAGCCTTTCTTCCCCAGACTATCTTAGACTTTTTTTTTTTTTTAACAGAAAGAGGGATAGATAGGGACAGACAGACAGGAACAGAGAGAGATGAGTAGCATCAATCATCAGTTTTTTGTTGCGGCACCTTAGTTGTTCATTGATTGCTTTCCCATATGTGCCTTCACCGTGGGCCTTCAGCAGACCAAGTAACCCCTTGCTCGAGCCAGCGACCTTGGGTCCAAGCTGGTGAGCTTTGCTCAAACCAGCTGAGCCCATGCTCAAGCTGGCGACCTCGGGGTCTCGAACCTAGGTCTTCCGCATCCCAGTCCGACGCTCTACCCACTGCGCCACCGCCTAGTCAGGCTATCTTAGATTTTTTTAAAAAGAGGGTCAACAGCCTTTTTATGGAAGCAGGTTATAAACTCATTTTATTTCTAATCTACATGTCTGGGGTTTCCCAAAGGGTAGTTTTAGTCAAAATTTAAGGAGAAAATTACCATCACCATTAGTTTTAGTATAGTATGAGTCCATACATAGTAAGAAGTGTAAGAACTGGCATAGGAAGAGACAAAACAGATTTTTGAAGATGAGATGATCACCTAGGAAAACTGACAAAATCAACAAACTTTTAGTCTGCCAATTAAGCAAATTTTACAGGTATGTGATCAAAGTTAATGGCATTTCTTAAAACCACTCATAAAGCCCTGGCCGGTTGCTCAGTGGTAGAGCGTCGGCCTGGCGTGCAGAAGTCCCAGGTTCGAGTCCCGGCCAGGGCACACAGGAGAGGCGCCCATCTGCTTCTCCACCCCTTCCCCTCTCCTTCCTCTCTGTCTCTCTCTTCCCCTCCCGCAGTCGAGGCTCCACTGGAGCAAAGATGGCCTGGGCGCTGGGGATGGCTCCTTGGCCTCTGCCCCAGGCGCTAGAGTGGCTCTGGTCGCGACAGAGCGACGCCCCCGGAGGGGCAGAGCATCACCCACTGGTGGGCAGAGCGTCGCCCCCTGGTGGGCGTGCCGGGTGGATCCCGGTCGGGCGCATGCGGGAGTCTGACTGTCTCTCCCCGTTTCTGGCTTCAGAAAAATACAGAAAAAAAAAAAAAAACACACAAAAAAAACACTCATAAAGCAACATATAATAAAATAAGTATCTCTTCATTAAAATATAAAATGTTTAGGAATTAACTAAGAAAGTTAAGACCTTTGTGGAGAATAATACAAAAACTTGAACAAAGGACATAGAAAATTTTTTTTTAATTTTTTTAAATTTTATTTTTTTAGAGAGAGAGAGAGTCAAAGAGGGGGATAGATAGGGACAGATAGACAGGAACAGAGAGAGATGAGAAGCATCAATCATCAGTTTTTCATTGCAACACCTTAGTTGTTCATTGATTGCTTTCTCATATGTGCCTTGACCGTGGGCCTTCAGCAGACCGAGTAACCCCTTGCTTGAGCCAGTGACCTTGGGTCCAAGCTGGTGAGCTTCGCTCAAAGCAGATGAGCCCGTGCTCAAGCTGGCGACCTCGGGGTCTCGAACCTGGATCCTCCGCATCCCCATCCCAGTCTGACGCTCTATCCACTGCGCCTCCGCCTGGTCAGGCTAATTTTTTTTTTTAATTTTTATTATTTAGTTTTTGTTTTTCCAAGTGAGAAGAAGGGAAATAGAGATAGAGAGACAGACTCCTGCATGTGCCCAATGGGGATCCACTGGTGACCCCGTCTGGGGCAGGTGCTTTGCCCATCTCGGCCATGCTCACAACAGTTATATTAGCATCTCAGGCGGCTCCACGAAGCCATCCTCAGCACCTGGGGCCGATGCACTCGAACCAACTGAGCCATGGCTGCAGGTGTGGAAGAAAGAGAAAGAGGGGGAGGAGTGGAAAAGCAGATGGTTGCTTCTTTGTGCCCTGACCTGGAATCGAACCTGGGACATCCACACGCTGGGCCTACACTATCACTGAGCCAACTGGCCAGGGTAGAAATGTTTTGGATAAAAGGCATATGAGTCCATGAAATAATAAATTTATAAAGATTGAAATTATATAATATATATCCTCCAAACACAATGGAGTATAATTAGAAATCTATCAGATGAAACCAATGGGTAAAGAAAAAATCAGGAAAATTAGGAAATACTCAGATATGAGTGAAAATAAAAATATAGCACACCAAAACTTATGGAATTAAGCTAACTCTGTGCTTAGAAGGAAATTTATAGCTGTAAAATCCTATATTTCAAAAATAAGATCTAAAATCAATAATCTTTATTTTTAAATAGAAAGGAAGCTGGCACAGTTATATTAATATCTGTCAAGTTAAACTTTAAGGCAAGACACTGTTTTGGAAGTAAAAGTATATTAGACAAGGACAAAAGGAACAGTTAACCTAAAAGATATAATAATAATTCTGATTTGTATCTATTTAACAACATGTTCCCAAAATATATCAAGTAAAATTAACAAAGTTCTTGGGGCAACTTAACAAATACAGTACATAATTATAAAAGAAGGTTTTAATACACTCAATAATTGATAGATCAAATGGATAAAAACAGAATGAGTAGATAAGATTTCAACTACACAGTTAATAAGCTCAATCTAATGGAAGTATGTAGCCTTCTGCATCCAATTGGTAGAGAACGCACATTCTTTTCAAACACATAATTTCCACATACTAGACCACAAAGCAGATCTTAGCAAACTCAAATAATTCAATAACATACAAACAGCGTTGTTTGATCACAAGGAAAGTTAATTAGAAGAAATACTAACCTTTCCCTCCACCGAGAAATTTAAAAGTATATTTCCAAAGAATTAATCAATCATGAAAGAAATTATAATGTGAACAATAATAATAATAACTGAATCAGCTTTTACTGACAGTAGCATTTACTAAGGGAGAGAGTAACAGTAGCAGGCTGGCAGGTCCCCAGTATCCATCACATTGGGTCACCACGGGAATCCTACAGGGCAAGCCTGCAGGCCTAAGTGACACACATTGGCCCTTAGGCTGTGAGGTGTGTGTGTGTGTGTGTTTCACTTTAGATTTTTAAATAGTTTGTTTGTTTGTTTGTTTGTTTGTTTTTACAGAGACAGAGAGAGGGATAGATAGGGACAGGCAGACAGGAACAGAGAGAGATGAAAAGCATCAATCATCAGTTTTTCGTTGCAACACCTCAGTTGTTCATTGATTGCTTTCTCACATGTGCCTTGACCATGGGCCTTCAGCAGACCAAGTAATCCCTTGCTCAAGCCAGCAACCTTGAGTCCAAGCTGGTGAGCTTTGCTCAAACCAGATGAGCCTGCGTCCAAGCTGGCAACCTCGGGGTCTTGAACCTGGGTCCTCCTCATCCCAGTCTAACACTCTATCCACTGCACCACTGCCTGGTCAGGCTAAGTAGTCTTTTTTTAAGAGCAGTTTTAGGTTCCTAGCAAAACTGAGCAGAAGGTACAGAAATTTCTCATATACCCACTGTTCCCACATACACACAGCTGACCCCACTAGCAACAACGCACACCAGAGTGGTACATTTGTTACATTTGAGCTTACATTGAGGTATCATTCTAACTAAACTCTGTAGTTTATATTTAGGTTCACTCTTGATGTACATTATATAAATATTCATAAATGGGTAATGACATGTATCCACTATTACAGTACCATACAGGATAGTTTCACTGCTCTAAAAATTGTCTGTGATCCAATCTATCCTTTCTTGTACCCTAACCCCTGGCAACCACTAATCCTTTTACTGTCTCCATAGGTTTACCTTCAAAACAATGATTTTTTTTTTTCTTCAAATCAATAACTTTTCACCTTAGGAAACTAGAAAAAGAACAAACTTAGTCCAAAGCAAGCAGAAGGAAGGAAATAAAGGCTAGAGCAGAAATAAATGAGAGAACAGAAACTCAAAAGAGTATCAATGAAACCAAAAACTAGTTCTTTGAAAAGATCAACAAAATGACAAATCATTAGCTATATCAACAAGAACAACAATAAAGATTCAAATTACTAAAATCTACCTGACCAGGTGGTGGCACAGTGGATAGAGCATTGGCCTGGGACGCTCAGGACCCAGGTTTGAAGCTCTGAGGTCGCCAGCTTGAGCACAGGGTTGCTGGCTTGAGCATGGGATCATAGACCCCCTTGGTCACTGGTTTGAGCCCAAATGTCTCTGGCTTGAGCAAGGGGTCACTGGCTTGGCTGGAATCCCCCAGTCAACGCACATATGAGAAAGCAAGCAATGAACAACTAAGATGCTGCAACTACAAGTTAATGTTTCTCGTCTCTCTTCCTGTCTGTCTGTCTGTCTGTCTCTCTCTAAATATATGTATATATTTTATTGTACTATATTTACCTTTTCTTTGTCTTTTTTTTAAAATAAAACTGTTTATTTTATTGATTTTAGAGAGAAGAAGGGAGAAAGAGAGAGAGAGAGAGAGGAATATCAATCAGTTCCTGTATGTGCCCTGACCAGGAATCAAACTGGCAAACTCTGTGCTTCGGGACGATTCTCTAACTATCTGGCCAGGGCAACAACACCTTTACACTCAAAGGAAGCACTTTACAGCTTCTCTTTGGTATTTCTTGATTGTTAGCAAGAACACAAGCATCATTATACCACGACAGTCAATCTAATCTGATAATAAGACAGCCACTAAGTGATTCCCAGGAGGGCAGTGTATGCAGCCTCCATGCACTGGACAGAAGGATGACTCACATCCCAGGTTGAATGGAGCTGGACAGCACAAGATTTCAACATGCTACTCAGAACAGTGGCAATTTAAAACGTATGAATTATTTATTTCTGGAATTTTCCATTTAATATTTTGGACCACAGTTGACTGCAAGTAACTGAAACTACAGAAAGAGAAACCACAAGATGAGGGGGTCAACTGTACCTAGAAATTAGAAAAGCCAGGATTATATATTTTCTTTCCTCAGAAGGTAGCTGAATGAGTTCCCTTGAGGAGGATGAGACAAGGAAGAGCACTACACTGGGAGTAATAATAACTGGCTCTTCCACTAGAGCAAAGCAAGTTGTGTGACCTTGGACAATTTACCTTCTCTAAACCTCAGTCTTCTCATCTGTAAAAAGAAGGAGTTGGATTACCCCTCAGCTAAGCCTCCCACCACTTCTCATTCTCTCACTGGATTACTCTATGTCTGATTTATGAGTTACCAACTCTCCCTTTCCTAACCACCCAGGAAAGGAGAGGGCCAGGTTAGGACAGCCACTTACTTGCCATGACAAGAAATAGGAGAAACAGAAACAAGACCGCCTGTCACTTGCACAAGTTGCTGCTTCAGCGAGTTGTGGATTTAGATGAAAAGCGTGGTTATAATTAGAGCAGCAGCCCAAAGGCTCCAGCAGCCTCGGTGAGCACAGCTGGACCTGCAGGCAGCACGCACAGCAGCCTGAGAGGCTGCTCTCGCCGTGAAAATGATCTTTCTTACTTGGATTTTCTCCTTCCTCGAGGGGAAGAAAACTCATTGATCTAAAACTTCACTTCCCTTCCGGCTTCCCCTGCTAAATGGCACTCCAGTAAAGACTACTGTTGATAATAAATACAGGGGACAGAAAAAATCAGTAAGTTGAGCCGGGTCACATTGCCCCTTGTGATATAGTTTTATTTTTAACTTCAAAACACTTGAACTATTTCTGTTGAAGTTTTCTGTCCTTTCCCTGCCTCCACAGCAGGACTCTGTGCTCTGTGCAGCTGGTACACCTTCAGCCGCCTCCCGCGACCTGCTTGCTCACAATGGGGGGATGCAGGTGCAACAGATGCTGACTCAGCCCATGCCATTAAGGTAAGCTTTGCAGATGTGAGCAGGTGCACCAAGGAGACATTTGGAGTAGTGAACATGGGGACTCGGGCTGAGCTGCACATCACCGTTTTTGCTCTGGGCAAGAAGGTTGTTAAGCAAATTAATTACACATGGGCTGGTATATGTGCGTGTGTGTGGTTGGGGGGAGAATGTTAGTGCTGAGAATGAGACCCAGCCCTGAATAAACTCATGTTTTTAAATCAAAAAATCTTAGAGCAGGAGATTACCTGCTTTCTGACAGTTTATGTTCTTTCTTCTGCAATCAGCCAGAGAGGTTATGCAGTAAGTCTAAAGTGACACAGTGGTGATGAGGGGACACAGGGTTGAGGGCAGGCAGTGGTGAAGAACTGGATGGATGACCAAAACTCACGATTTCTATTTTCTAGAGTCCAAATGCTGTGATCTTTTTACCAATTCTCAAATTTTCAGCATTTGTTCTGTTAATTGCAAGTCATCCTCCTGTGGTTTAGATCCCATCCCTTGTGTCACGCTACCAGTTAATGCAGCACTATTGTGTTTACTGCATGTACTATTTAAGCTCTGCCTGCGAAGTTTAAAGCCTGCTTTCTTCTGATAACACTCCCTAAATATGGCTCTCTCCACCCCAGGGCTTTTGAATCCAAAATTCATCCATGGAATAAATTATGAAAGTATTTTAATAATCTTTTTTTTTTTTTATGAAAGGAGAGAGATAGATCGATTTACTGTTCCACTTATCTACGCATTCATTGGTTGATTCTTGTATGTGCCTGGACTCAGGATCGAACCCACAACCTGGCATATAGAGACAGTGTTCTAACCAATTGAGCTACCTGGCCAGGGCCAGAACTAAAAATATACGGCTCACAAAAATTAGGGGATATTTTATCGCTTCATATTTATTTCTAAAATATCCCCTAATTTTTGTGAGCCGTATATTTTACAAATTTGTTTTTTTGGCTTTCTTAAAAAAGATTTTATTTATTGATTTTCGAGAGAGAAAAAAGAGAGAGAGAGAAAGGGAGATAGGAGGAGCAGGAAGCATCAACTTGTAGTTTCTTCTTGTATATGCCTTGACCAGGCTAACCAGGGCCTCAAACTTATACAGACTTTTGCATACAAACCATAAATTATTACAGACTTGTCACTTGCACATCCAGAAGGACAGATGCAATTAATAACAATTGAGGAATTAGAAGTTGTAAAATGTAGCTTTTGGAATAACTGCATAGTGTTGGCAGGGATAAGGGAGCAGTGCTCATTTTCTTATTTTCCTCTGAGCCTTGCTGTGGGGTTACATAGTTTGGAGTTCAACTAAGGACATGCTGGGAAGTGGCTTATGCAGCAAAAGTGATTCTCTACACTCTGAACTTTGAAGTACCCGGGCTAAAGCCACCAATGCCAAGTAAAAGGAGATCTATCCAGATACCCTAACTCCTAGTTCCTGCCTGCCTGCCTCTGTAATATCCAGGCACATCCCATAACTCTGCTGTGGGTGTCTGGGTTAGAATTATGCCTGTTTGCGAGGTACAGTTAAGTGCATTTAATCCTGACGGGGTTTCCAGGGCACCAAGGTCTTCGAGGTGTTTGCTGGGGTGCTTTCCTAGCAAGACTGGGAGTGTTGGCTTAGGAGTAACCAAGAAGACAAGCTGATTAATAGCTACCCCGAGGTAATCCATTCTTGGCCAGTAATAAACAAATGGTAATTTAAAATACTAATACTAATAATATAAGCACCAGATATAAGCATTAACTAGCTAATTAAATAACCAAAGTTTAAAGGTAGAGAGATTTCTAGCATAGGAAGAAGACTGCTGGTAGTAAGGTTGAATAGATTTTGAAGGAGGATGGTTATATTTTTAAGTTATAGTGAAAGTGCTGAGATCATAGCTCGAAAACCCGAGACTATGGGACCAGATGTAAGAATTATCTTCAGCCAACTGGTTATGGCTGAAAAGAGAGCCTGACCAGGCGGCTTCACAGTGGATAGAGCATCGGACTGGGATGCGGAGGACCCAGGTTTCAAACCACGAGGTCGCCAGCTTGAGCGCGGGCTCATCTGGTTTGAGCAAGGCTCACCAGCTTGAGCCCAAGGTCGCTGGCTTGAGCAAGAAGTTACTCAGTCTGCTGTAGCCCCCCGGTCAAGGCACATGTGAGAAAGCAATCAATGAACAACTAAGGTGCCGCAATGAAGAATTGATGCTTCTCATCTCTTTCCCTTCCAGTCTGTTTGTCCTTATCTGTCTCTCTCTCTGTCTCTCTCTGTCTCTATCACACACACACTCACACACACACACAAAATCTTGAGACAAAGGGAATACTTTAATATTTAACTTTATACATTTGCTTTCTCTAGAATTAAATATCTCCATAATGGGGAAACATGTTTATAATGTATAATTAAAGTAACTAATTAATTGACTAGTTAATAGGTTAAGAGTTAAAGAATACCTCTGATGCTTAATTTTGACCTTGTCACTTCCACTGGCATGAAAACTCAGGAATAAATAATTATTGCCAGATGAGAAGGCAAAACAGTTAGTCACTGACATCATGTGAGGGGTGCTGAGAGGGCCCCTTGCCTAAAAATATCTCCCTGACATCAACCCTGTTTGCCAACTAACTTTAAAATTATAGTAAAGAATGTTAAAACTATTATCTGTTAATCCCATTCTCTTTTTGCTTGAGTCAGTGATTTAAATATACCTGCCACATGCCTTCTCATGACTTTCTTGGCCAGCGACACTTAGTTACCACCTCTTCCTCATTCCTCCAGGCTCTGTCCTATTTTGTCCTTGGTACCAGCTAAGTTGCCCACATGCCCTTGGCCACCGCCACACAGGTACACAGTGTGTGGCACTGTGGTTTCTACGGAATCTCTCAAAACATCAAGTTGAAGAGTGTGGGCAAGACACGTTACTTTTCTGGGCCTCAATTATGAAAATGAAGAGGTTAAATTAGACCCTTAAAATTTTTTATTTATTTATTGACTTTAGAGAGAGAGGAACATTGTGTGTGCTCTGACAGAGGATCAAATCGGCAACTTCTGTGCTTGGGAGCGATGCTCTAACCAATGAAGCTATCAGGCCAGGGCTAGATCCTTTTCTTTCAAAGTGAGGTGCTTGGACCATCAGCATTGTCTGAAACTTACCATTTTGAAAGGCTCAGACCCCACCCCAGTCCTACCAGATCAGAATCTGTATTTTAAAAATATTGCTCGGGTGATTTCTACATTCACAGAGGCTTTCTTCTTACCTGCTTGACCCAGATTTCTGCTTTGTCTCCAGGGTTTAGAACAAGTACACAGTCCCCTGAAAACAGTTCTGGCAGCATTCTGAGTATCTGTGATGAATTGAGTCTCCTGAAGTCTTTTCCATTCCGTTAAGGCTATATTAACCTAATAAAGTTGAAATTATTTCTTTTCCTTACTTAAAAAAAAAGCCCCAGATTAGCATACATCTGACATCATTACACTTTTGTCCTAAATTTGTTTCAAATTGCTGCCTTTGAAACAGGTAGCTCGCCTGTGTAGGCAGTGATACAATTAATAGAGCATTAGCCTGGGATGCTGAGGACTCAGATTTGAAACCCTGAGGTCACCAGCTTGAGCATGGAGTAGCCAGTTTCAGTATGGGATTATGGACATGACCTCATGGTTTCTTGCTTGAGCCCAAAGGTCGCTGGCTTGAGCAAGGGGTCACTGGCTCAACTAGAGATGCCACCATCCCCCCATCAAGGCTCATATGAGAAAGCAATCAACGAACAAATAAAGTGCCACAATTATGAGTTGATACTTCTCATCTCTCTCACTTCCTGTCTCTCTCTCTCAAAAAAAATAAGAAGGAAGGAAGGAAGGAAGGAAGGAAGGAAGGAAGGAAGGAAGGAAGGAAGGAAGGAAGGAAGGAGAAAGGAAGGAAGGAAGGAAAAAGGAAAGGGAAGGAAAGGAAAGGAAAGGAAAGGAAAGGAAAGGAAAGGAAAGGAAAGGAAAGGAAAGGAAGGAGGAAGGGAGGGAGGGAGAGAGGGAGGGAGGGAGGAAGGAAGGTTGCAAAGAAAGAAAAAGAAAGAAAGAAAGAAAGAAAAAAAGAAAGCAAGAAAGAAAGAAAGAAAGAAAGAAAGAAAGAAAGAAAGAAAGAAAGAAAGAAAGAAAGAAAGAAAGAAAGAAAGAAAAAGGGAGAGAGGAAGTGGTTCTTTCAAAACACTGCCATCTGTTGGATTCTATTCAATTTCATTCAATCAATCCTTATTCAGTAAATGTTAACTGAGTGCTGGGAGCAGTGTTAGCTGCACTCACTCTCTCAGTCCCTCAGCAACCATTTCACACATTCTCAGGTCATTTGCACTTGCTCTCCAGGCTCTCTTGATATTCCAGACAGAGCTCCTTCTGCTGCTGCAGGGAAAGTTCCCCTGCTCAGAGCACTTCTGCTGCTTTTATGGCTTCATCAGGATCTCCCTCCACCCACCGTCAGAGCAATGCTTCTCTCAGGTTGTCCTGATTCCCACAGCTAATCACAAGACAGAAGCAGCATCTCAATTGACACCTTCCTCTTTCTTTGTTTTCTTTCTTAATGAGCAACATAATGTAGGCAAATGTAATGCCAGTGGCCAAGGCCAGCCAGGTCCACATTGGATTCAGGCAGGTGGTAGAAAAACTACGGTGCAAAAAAGCATTGGGCCATTTTGTTTAATAACGTCTCACAATGACAGACAAGCACACAGGAAGGGGGAAAATCTACCCACATCTGTGTTTGGGTAGCCTTTAGAGGTCCATTTCTCTTGTTAGTCAGAGGGCAACAGCTCTCACAGCCTTATGGTCCCATGCTATCTTCAGCTCCCCTAAATCTGCCACCGTCTGTGTAACCACGTTGATGGGCTGCCTCACATAAGTGCTCTTATAGCAACTAGTGACCCAAAAAGGGATGTCAGGGCACTATAGAGAATAAAGTCCCTCGTCCCTGCCATGAACACTTGCTCATCTGGCCCACAGGACCTCCGGTTGAAAGCAGCATTCTTCATACCTAGTTCCCAAAGGATCTGGGCAGCTCAATATAGGACTGCCACCAACTCACTCCCCCTGGCAAGTCCCCAGCATTCTGCCCGACTGTACAAATGGCAGCCATCACCCATTCTAATAGGGTATGGTTTCCTGGGTTGTCATGGCAGTTCTGAAGATACTGCCTCAAGGAAGAGGTCATGGTAACAGCAGCCAATTTCTCCATCTCTGTTCCAGAGAGCATGATGCCATTCACTCCCATGTCCTACAATTCCAGCAACCAGGCTGCCAGGGGCCCGGTGGGTTTCTGCCTGAATTGTGACTCTAACTCCATCAGCTCTGCCTGGATGTAGGGCCAGATCATAGAGTGCTCCACTACCTGCAGAGGGGATTGTGCCCCTGAGGTGTTCTTGGCTACTAGGTTTTTACCTTCTGGGCGACCACCAGCCGGGCTCTGAGTCTACTGATGGCAGTCTCATCCTGAACTTTCTCCTCCTCAGAAGAGTAGGAAATGACTACAACTGTCAACTCAGAGCCACTCTGCCGGCACAGATGTAGCTCCACCTTCAGCACCTGCTTTGTCTCCTGCAGATGCCAGCTCCCAGCCTGAAGCTGGAACTTGAGCTCTTGAACCCACAGTTGTTTCTCTAACAACTGTTGCTGCCAACATTCAGCTTCCAGGGCAAATTGCAGCTCACAAAACCATAATTCCTTCTCCAGTGACTGTTTCAATTCCAGGTGCGTTGGTGCTCAGCTTGCATCTCACACTGCAGCTCTTGAAAGCAGTCAGTCTTTTTTTCCAGCAACTGTTATAGTTCCTGCCACTGTTGGTACTCAGTCTGCAGCTCATCCTGTAGGTTTTGAACTCTGGAAGCCTCTCACACAGAGCTTTTGGTTTCTGCTCTCAGGGCTGTAAAAACCACCCAGCCCACAGTCCCCAACAGGACAGCAACCAGGAGCAGCCACTCCTCTATTCCACCCTTCAAGTGTGTCGGCAGCTCCATACCAATGTAATCTGAATCCTGCCAACTACTCCAGATGTAATGCCTGTGATTGAAGCCAGTCAGGTCCACATTGGACTCAGGCAGACAGTAGAAAAACTGTGGAGCCAGAAAGCATTTGGCCATTACTGTTTAATAGATTGTCACAGTGGTGGATGAACAAACAGGCAGGGGAAATTGCTTCTCAGACAAACAGACAGCAAAATGGCCCCTCACAGAGGTGGGCAGGCATGTCACAGTCCACAATCTGTGCTGAGCACAAGCATCCATAACCTTACATAGACTATTTACACGTGGTACTGCCATGTGCTCGCACACTAATCAAGCAAAGTGCTTGCAACTAGTAAACCAGCAAGCAAGCCTAACAGCTGTTTTTCCAACAGCAAACATTTAAATTACAAACTTCAACCTAGAAAACAGATCCCTCAAGTTGCCTCTTTGACATCTGGAAGGTGTTCCTGGCTCATTCAGTATTGCTTGAATTCCTAAATGTTTAAGAAATAAATGCTTTGTGATGATTACTAGGAGCCACAGAGGGGAGGTGTAATGCCAGTGGCCAAGACCAGGCAGGTTCACATTGGATTCAGGAAGAAGATAGAGGAACTGCAGAGCCAGAAAATGTCGGGCCAATCCTGGTTTATTTTTTGTTTTGTTTTATTTATTTATTTTGTTTGTTTGTTTGTGACAGAGACAGAGAGATAGACAGATAGGGACAGACAGGCAGGAAGGGAAAGAGATGAAAAGCATCAATTCTTTGTTGCGGCATCTTAGTTGTTCATTGATTGCTTTCTCATATATGTGCCTTGATTGGGGGCTACAGCAGAGCAAGTGACGTCTTGCTCAAGCCAGTGACCTTGGGCTTGAAGCCAGCAACCTGTGGACTCAAGCCAGCGACCATGGGCTCATGTCTATGGTCTCATGCTCAACCCTGCACTCAAGCTGGTGAGCCCATGCTCAAGCTGGATGAGCCCACGCTCAAGCCAGCTACCTTGGGGTTTCGAACCTGGGTCCTCCGAGAACCAGTTAGACACTCTATCCACTGTGCTACTGCCTGGTCAGGTGAGACATATCCTTTTAATAGATACTTCCAATGTTTGACAAAAAACCAGAAGGGGAAAACAGCTTCTCATGGAAGTAGGTGAATGACCAGCAAGTGATCCACACCAAGGGCAAGCACCCATAACCTTACATAGGCTACACACACGTGGCTCTGCCATGGCTTATGCACTAATCATGCAAAGTACAAGCAAGCAAGCCTAACAGATGTTTTCCCAACAGGAGGGATTTGAGGGAATTCACATTCTTAAAGAAGTAAGGTAAAAAATATTTTTTACGATTATTCAACTAGCAATTTTATGTAAGATACATTTGAGTAAGGGAGAACTGAAAATCGGAAGGCCAGCCAAGAGCTGTGGGAATGATGCAATGGGAAGAAATAAAGGCCTGGACAAGGAAAATGACCATGGAAATGACCTTCCTGGTAAAGGAATGACTAACAACTGAGTAAGTCTTATATTAGACACTTTCCCTACTTTATCTCATTTGATCCTATGGGTTATTATGACTCCTATTTTATGGATGAATAAATTAGTGGTAGAGAGATTAAATAACTTTTCAAAACTTAATTAGCTAATAAATGAGAGTGTTTGTTTATTTACTGTATATTGGAGATTTCAGATAAGATCTCTTTGTGGAAGAAAATATAATCTGAAGTTTAAATGGCAAAAAGGAGCCCATAACATGAACAAAGAACAAGGGGAGAATTTTGGGAGAAATATCAAGTAGAAAGGCCCCTATACAGGATTAAGCAACAGGTTTGAACTATGAGCTCCAGAGAAGAAGAAAGAAACAAAGAAGCAAGCAACGGACACTTCCTTATTGCAGTGTAGATGTTTAACCCTAAAAACTTCACTCTCACCTGACCTGTGGTGGAGCAGTGGATAAGGTGTGGACCTGGAATGCTGAGGTTGCCGGTTTGAAACTCCAGGCTTGCCCAATCAAGGCACATATGAGAAATAACTACTATGAGTTGATGCTTCTCATTCCCACCCCCCTTCTTTCTCTCTCTCTTCTCTAAAATCAATAAAGAAAATCTTTAAAAAAGAAATCACTTCACTTTCACATTTGTATTTCCTGAAATGCAAAAGCATGGGAACTAAATACTCTTATTTTCTCAGTTCAGATGGGCACAGTATGGACATGGTCCAGAGGAGGACAAAAAAAGGTCATCAAATGGAAGAAGATGCTTCCTAATGAAGAGCATCTGGCTCCTGTACAGTTTGGAAAGATCCTACACATCGATACTTTCTGTGTCCTAACTGAAGGGGAGAGACTCCTTCTCTGATAGGCTCTAGTCATGGGCTTGCTTTCTTCCCAAATCATGGGAATGGACCACACAATGTCTCTGGGTCTCCAAGGGGACACAGTATGATGTAGCAAAGAGGACAGAATTTGAAGCCGAATAACCTAGGATGTGTGCGTGTGTGTGGTGTGTGTGTGTGTGTGTCCCGGAATCCTTGTCTGTAAACTAGAAATGGTAATACCCACCTTACATGGTCATTGTGATAATTAAATGAGATGTTATGTGAAAGCACATGTTAAGCACTAAAATCTTGTACTTCTTTTTCCATGATGTCCAAAATGCAGAAAAATCAACCTAGGAAAGTCAGACAAACCCCAGGGGGGATAAGGATCCTGTCACTGTACTGGAACAGAGGTTAGGAGAATGGGACATCTTACTCCCAAGACAACCAATGATTTATTTAATGTGATCAACTTGAGGCAAGAGCATTTGGCTCCAAATAAGGTGATCAATTAGCTGTTCAAGTTTGCCTGGGACCAAGAAGCATCCTAGGCCTGAGGACTTCCAGTGATAAAACCAGGAGAGTCCCAGGCAAAGCACGGCCATTGGTCTTTCTGCCTACCTAGCAATAATTAGACTATCAAGAATTTTGGACTGTCCTTTATCTCAGTGAGAAAAATTTTCTCCAGATATACAACAAAAGGTTCAGATGTGAGTTTTATGCCCTTAGGTTGTATTTACCTTTCTATATCTACCTGTCAAACTCCTCCAAAGAGTTGTCTCTATATGCTGTGTCTTTTTGCTCAGCACATGTCCTCTCTCAAAGTCACTTATCTGGTGTAGATCCAGAGACCGGCAGAAGATCTTTAAATAGCAACATTAAAAACAAAACCAGACAAAACAAAAACAGCAGCATTGTTTTCTGCATGCATTTAGTTTATTATTTTTTTTCTTAAAGGGGTATTTTCAAATAACTTCAAATATACGGAGAAGTTCCCCAACAAATGTTTCCTGATTCAATAATACTGCTCCTAAGATTCACTTTATAATGCTGAAGGATAAGAAATGAGTGGGCATCAAGTTCATCACCACTGTCCAACCAAATGTAATAAATTGGCCTTAAAGTTATCCTGGTTCAAAAATGTAAAGCCTATATGAAGTTTTGGAGAAATTTGAATATAAACTATGTATCACATGATATTAGACAATTATTTTTAGTTTTCTTAGATAAAATAATGGTATTGTAGTTACCAAAAAATGTATTTATTCTTTGAAAATAAGTGCTGCCCTGGCTGGTTGGCTCAGTGGTAGAGTGTTGGCCTGGCGTGTGGAAGTCCCAGATTTGATTCCTGGCCAGGGCACACAGGAGAAATGCCCATCTGCTTCTCTACCCTTCCCCCTCTCCTTCCTCTCTCTCTCTTCCCCTCCCGCAGCCAAGGCTCCACTGAAGTAAAGTTGGCCTGGGCGCTGAGGATGGCTCTATGGCCTCCACCTCAGGCACTAGAATGGCTCTGATTGTGGCAGAGTGACGCCCCAGATGGGCAGAGCATCGCCTCCTGGTGGGCATGCTGGGTGGATCCCAGTCAAGTGCATGCGGGAGTCTGTTTGCCTCCCTGCTTCTAACTTCAGAAAAATACAAAAAAAAAAAAAAGAGAGAGAGAGAGAAAATAAGTGCTGAAATACTTAAGGATGATGTGTCATGGTAACAGCAATTTATTTTCAAGAGTTTTGGCCAAAAATGTGTGAATGTGTGTGTGGAGAGAGAGAGAGAGAGAGAGAGAGAGAGGGAGAGAGGGAGAGAGAGAGAGAGAGAAAGCAGGAAAACAAAAGTGGCAAATACTAACAATTGTTGAATCTAGGTAGAGTATATTTGGGTGTTTATTGTATATATTCATTCACATTTAATGTATATTTGAAAAAAAAATTAAAGTTGAAGGAAAATTCACCTACAATGAATTGGAAAATCCTAAAGTAAATTAAAATTAAAATTTTTTTTTTCTTTTTCATCTCTTTTTTTTTTTTTTTTTTCCTGAAGCTGGAAACTGGGAGGCAGACAGACTCCCGCATGCGCCCGACCGGGATCCACCCAGCACGCCCACCAGGGGGCGATGCTCTGCCCATCCGGGGCATCGCCCTGTGGCAACCAGAGCCACTCTAGCGCCTGGGGCAGAGGCCAAGGGGCCATCCCCAGCGCCCAGGCCATCTTTTGCTCCAATGGAGCCTCGGCTGCGGGAGGGGAAGAGAGAGACAGAGAGGAAGGAGAGGGGGAGGGGTGGAGAAGCAGATGGGCGCCTCTCCTGTGTGCCCTGGCCGGGAATCGAACCCCGGGACTTCCACATGCCAGGCCAACGCTCTACCACTGAGCCAACCAGCCAGGGCCAAAATTAAAAATTTTAATATTGCATCTGCGACTTCTGAGTGCTAACCCTCTCCTAGACTAACCCAGTGCTGAAATTTTACTACAAACCTGCAGTATAGACCTTATGTAGGCTGCGTACATGTTTTTCCTTGGCCTAAAGAGTTGTTCTTAAAAATATTATTTGCCAACATTCAAAATTCCAAGAATTTTTATCTTGATATATTATGTAATAAAATATTTTGTAATATAATGAAATATAAAAACTTAGAATAGCAAACATGTGTAGATGACTTCCTATGAGACACATACTGTCCCAAGAGTTTCAGGTACTGTATTTAATTGAACTCATTTGCTCCTTACAATAATTAGGTACTATTATTACTCACCCTTTATATATGGAGAAACTGATGAACAAAGAGGTTAAGGAACTTTCCCAAAGTCTTGCAGATACAAACTTGTAGTGCCAGGGTGAAATCCTATGCTATCTGTGCCCTACACCATACTACCACCCACAAAAATCTGCACCCCAGTTTCTCTGGGAAGATCAGAAGACCTGGCAACACATTCGCATATGGGACCAACTGACCAGAGCCAAGAACTATGTTGCTCTGAAGACAGGGCATCTTCTCTTATGCTTGACAGATACCCCTTCAGCCTGCTTCTGAGGTCTTGGGAGTCTGGCCCTTGCACTAGCCACAGCACAGCTGAATATACTAGAGTGAATGACATGTGAGAGGTATTTCACAGACACCTGTACACTGCCCAGACTAAGCTGGATATCAGGCTGTCTTCTAAGTGGATTTGAAGCCCCAGTGAGATAGAGACCAGATGTTGGTGTAAGGGGGAGGTGGGGCTGGGGGATGGAATGTCGGGATAATTGTCAGTAGATAATGGAGGAAAGTTACAGGAAGCAGAAGTTACTGATGCCATGGTTGTTAAGATGCCCCATCAGAGGGCAGTGTGGATTGGTGAAAACAGTATCGACTAGGATGGCCTGGGTTGGGACCTGATTCCCACATTTAGCGGCTATATAACCGTGGACAAACTATTGAACTTCTTGACTTCCCTTTCCTCGACTAAGAATGGGGCAATGACACCGCCAGGATGGTGGAAGGAGTTAAATAAGAGAGAATATATGAAATCTCTCTGGCCTCTATTAACATAGATGGCCAAAATACTTTCTTACTAATCATTCATATTTATCTTTTTATATTTCCCCCTAGAGTTACAAAGCAAGAAGCAAGTAGGAAGCTATGGTAAGTATCAAGTTTGTCTTGGATCTTTACATTTTAGAGGTCCAGGTCTGGTTTCATTTAGCCTACAGCCTAAGGAGCTGGCAGACTGAGGGTTGCTAGAGCAGAACCTGGAAGAAGTTGAATGGGAGGAGCAGTGGGTGGAGCCGAGAAGGATTTGTGAGCAAAGATTTTTAGTAAAACTCTAAAAATCAGAAAAGCAAAAACTGCAGCAATAATCTAAATGCTAACAATTTCTTCACTTAGCATATTAATGAGTACCTACAATGATCCAGGCCCAGTGACAGGTGTTAGGGACGCAAGTGTGAACAACACCCGACATGGCCCCTGTCCTCCCAGCATGTTCCCTGGTGGTAGTTGGTTAAATAAATGACAGCACTCTCATTCTGGAATGTTACACTGCCATTATGAAGGAAGTTTGTAGAAAATAATTAATAAAACAGTCTAGTCTCATGTTATAATAACAAGTTAAAAAGCAGGACTCAAAATAGTATTCATAGTATTAATTTTGTAATATAAATCACCCATAACCCACAACCTAAAAATTACAATTGTCAACATTCCCTGGCTGGCTGGTTTAGTGGATAGAGGTCGACCTGGCACGTGGATGCCTCATGTTCGATTCCCAGTCAGAGTACACAAGAGAAGTGACCGTCTGCTTCTCTCCCCATTCCCTCCCTCTTCCCCTCCTGCAGCCAATGACTCAGTTGGTTAGAGTGTTGGCCCAGGGTGCTGAAGATAGCTCATTGGTGCCAGTGTCAGCATCAGGCATTAAAAATAGCTCAGTTGATTTGAGTATCGGCCCCAGGCAGGAGTTGTCAGGCAGATCCCAATCAGGGCACATGCTGGGGTCTGTCTCACTATCTCCCTTCCTCTCACTTAAAAAAGAATTGTCAACATTGAATTTCATTACATTCAGCATTTTTTTTCTTTTTCTTTTTTTTACTATCCTAAACATCTCTACTATATACATAAAATAAGCTATTGGAAAATACACAAAAGAATCTTAGAGTTATTATTTCTGGATTGTGGGATTATTAGTAATTTTTGCATTTTTCTCTATGATTTACTATATTTCCAAGGTTTCTATAAGATGCATGTATAAACAGGAAGTAAGTCAATTTAAACACAGTCACAGACACACTAGATCCGCTCTTCCGGCAGTCCTTTGTTTGATCTTTCCCTTTGCTTTTGGTGTCCGCAGGGCAGGGCACGCAAGCCTCCGCCTGGGCAGCACAGGCATTGTGAGAGATGCTTCAACCGTCACTGCCACATTCCTGTGGAGCTCAGTGTCTCCTGCATGGTGATAAACTGCCACCTGTCCTGTGGTGCCACCTTCCACATGTGCAAAGAGGCAGAGCACAAGCTGCTCTGCCCTTTAGAGCAGGTTCCGTGCCTCAACTCTCAGTATGGCTGCCCCCTTTCCATGTCCCGCCACAAGCTGGCCAAGCACTTGCAGGTGTGCCCCGCCAGCGTAGTCTGTTGTTCTATGGAGTGGAACCGCTGGCCAAACGTGGACTCTGCAACAACCCTTTATGAGAACATCATGAAAGAAACACCCAGTGAGGAGTGTTTGGACACAGCCTTGGCGCTCCAGGATCAGAAGGTCCTTTTTAGATCTTTGAAAATGGTAGAACTTTTCCCAGAAACTAGAAAGCCCACTGAGGAGGAACTTTCTACTAATGGCGAACCCAGCTGGGAGGAAATGGGAGGAGCCGTGGGTGGAGCGAATGCCGGTTTAGTACCACATAGCTTTCTGTTGGCCAAGAAGGGAGAGATGGCAGAGCTGAGTCAAGAAGAACGGGAGGTGTTGGCCAAAACCAAAGAAGGGATGGACCTGGCCAGTTTTAACAAGTGGGAAAATATTTTCAGCAAAGAGCTTGCAGCCTCTGCTTTAACAAGCTCATCAACGAGCTGTGAGAGCAAGAGCAATAAGGTCCCAGGGAAAGAACAGATTCCCAACAGCAATAACAAGGTAGGAGAGGACTCTGCCAAGGGGAAGGAACCACAAGAAACCCAGAAACAGCAGGACTGTCAGGCAGCTGTGGAAACGATGGGACTTGCCCCCTGGCAGGATGGTGTTCTGGAAAGACTGAAAACAGCTGTGGATGCCAAGGACTATAATATGTATCTGGTGCACAATGGGAGGATGCTTATCCACTTTGGTCAGATACCTGCTTGTACACCTAAGGAGAAGGACTTTGTTTATGGCAAACTTGAGGCTCAGGAAGTGAAGACTGTGTATACCTTCAAAGTTCCCGTGAGCTACTGTGGGAAGCGGGCTCGCCTTGGAGATGCCATGTTGAGTTGTAAGCCAAGTGAACACAAGGCAGTAGACACTTCAGATTTAGGGATCACCGTGGAGGACCTGCCCAAATCAGATCTCATCAAGACCACCCTCCTGTGTGCTTTGGAAAGAGAGCTCAAAGGTCATGTCATCTCTGAATCAAGGAGCATTGACGGGCTGTTCATGGATTTTGCTACACAGACATATAATTTTGAGCCAAAACAGTTTTGCTCAGGAACAGTGCTGGCTGACCTCCTAACTGACAACCCAGAGGGCCTCCATGTGGAACTCCACAGTGAGTGTGTGACCAGGAGGCACAACAAGAGCAGCTCTGCCTTCACTTTCACTTGCAACAGATTCTTCAGGAGGGATGAATTCCCCCTTCATTTTAAGAATGTCCACACAGACATTCAGTCAAGTCTCGATGGCTGGTTCCAGCATCGGTGCCCCCTTGCCTACTTGGGATGTACATTTATTCAAAACCATTTCCGTCCCCCAGGGCAAAAAGCAAAAGTGATCTATAGTCAAGAGCTCAAGAACTTTGCTATCAAGCCAGAAGTTGCTTCAGAGCTGAATGAAGGAAAGAAGAACAACCACCTCTCAGACCAGGGAGGAAAGAGCCAGGATTCTCTAACCAGTCTGCCCTTGGAGATTTTGCAGTACATTGCTGGGTTCTTGGACAGCATCAGCCTGTCTCAGCTCTCCCAGGTGTCTGTGCTGATGAGGAACATCTGTGCCACTCTGTTACAAGAGAGAGGGATGGTCCTCCTGGAATGGAAGAAGAAGAGGTATTCCCATGGAGGGACCTCCTGGAGAGCCCACAGAGAGGCAAGTAAACATTCATTCATTTATCCATTCATTAAACAAATATTTAAGACCCTTGTGTGCGCCAAGCACTGTACTAGGTAGGCACTGGGATTGTTCTAGATCACTGGAAATAAGATACAATTCCCAGGCTCAAGGTCAGTCTAATAGGAAAGACAGACCTATAAACATATTACTGGCAATGCAAATGGTAGTGCCTGTTTATGTGTGTGTCCTGGATATCTTCTGTTTGCTGACACACTCTCCAGCCTTTTCCCCAGGAGGCTGATCGCTGCAGACTGCCGCAGCTGGCTCCCTTGCTTCCAGTTAGGCTAAACTAATGGCAGCGCATCAGCAGGGGATGGGAGGGAGGGAGAAGAGTGAGGCTGACATTTCTATTCTTCTGGCTCCCTCACTGCATGCATTCTCCCTTCGTGACACTTAGCAGTGGCTATGTCCCTCCACAGAAGGTGGCTGTATTAGGTGGCTCTCACCACACAGTTTCTTATTCTAGTCCAGTGATCTAACCTTCTTCTTCCCTTTCAGGCCTACAGTAGTAAAACTCTAGATTGTTACCAACCCAGGTACTTATACTGTATCTGTGGCTTTCCTAAACCTTGTCCACAATTAGTATATCCTTCCTTTTTAAAATTCTATTCAAATTACCCCATTTGAGTGTGCCATCTGTTTCCTGCCTGGACTCTGATCTAGCCTGCCAACAAATTCCCCTCCATCCCATGTCATTTAATTTTTTAAAACAGTTTTTGCCTTCATTAAAGGCATTTTGAAATTCTCACATAATGTGGTCCACTGATTTCCTTGTTCAAATGCCTAGTAAAATTTTTCAAAAACACTCTGCTCCTTTTTCCCTGTCAGTTTATACTTGCTTAACAGTATTATCTCTTCTATCACCTTATACCATACAGGTGTGAAACTCCTAATTTATTGTAGTCAAAGTAACCTTAGCATCCTTTTCTCATGGTAAATATGTTGGTAATATGAATCACAAATTTATGTACCCAATGAGGTCAGTAATTCTATAATCTCACAGTTGAGTTTCTTCCCAATATGTGGCTGTTTGCAAACTGACATTGGAGAGTTAGAGTTGTTTACATCTATTTTTATTAATTATTTCTAAAACATCTTGTATACTTACTATTATTTATTCCCTGAGCAGTCTTCCTCAAACAATAACTGAGATTCTCCCTCATGTATCCATACCTGCATCCATGTGTTAAAAAGAAAAAAAAACAAACATGCAGCTGTGCAATAAAACAAGAAGGGGGACATGCGGGAAAATGGGTGGGGTTTAGACTGTGGTCCTGAGACAAGTCTTTTGTGCGGAGTTTGGAACGCTGGGTCCTGTGGGGGCAGAACGCTGCCCTTGCAAGCACTAGAAAAATTGTGTCAAGGAAAACAGTTAATCCCTATAGCCCTTCCTTACATACCTGAAAGACATTAGTTAACTACCCTTCTATGCACCTGAACCCAGGTTCTGTTAATTTACCTATGAGCAAAGAGGCCAATAAATTTGATGAGGCTGGCCCTGGCCAGTTGGCTCAGTGGTTGAGCGTCGGCCTGGCGTGCAGGGGACCCGGGTTCGATTCCCAGCCCAGGGCACACAGGAGAAGCGCCCATTTGCTTCTCCACCCCCCCTTCCTCTCTGTCTCTCTCTTCCCCTCCCGCAGCCAAGGCTCCATTGGAGCAAAGATGGCCCGGGCGCTGGGGATGGCTCCTTGGCCTCTGTCCCGGGCGCTAGAGTGGCTCTGGTCCCGGCAGAATGATGCCCCGGAGGGGCAGAGCATCGCCCCCTGGTGGGCAGAGAGTCGCCCCCTGGTGGGCGTGCCGGGTGGATCCCGGTCGGTTGCATGCGGGAGTCTGTCTGACTGTCTCTCCCTGTTTCCAGCTTCAGAAAAATAAAAAAAAAAATTTTTTTGATGAGGCTGCAGTGATCTGGGCTCTCAGTCCTAGAGGCTGGGAGTCTCCCGTACCCATCTTTCTCTGTAAACAAACAAACAAGACACTGACTGCCACCCAACCAAGTGCTAGAAAAGCATGATTGAGACTAAGCCCCTGCGAAAATTGTATAGTCTAGAATTGCCTAATATTTTCCTCTGTAAAATAAGGTACAAATCATTTAATTTACATACTAGAATTCCATTATTTTTTGGCTCATATTTGTTCCCAATGCAATGATTGCTGCCCGCCCTTGAATATCATTTGGGGTAAACAAATTTCCTTGTAGTAAGAAAGAAAGAGTTTAACTGGAGTATCCTTTAACTCCAATTAAATTCTCTTTCTGGAGTTAAAATGGCCCTTTAAAGTAAAAAAGGATATTGTTCTAAAGTCCCAGGAAACACTTTTCTTACATAAGAACAATAACGAAAAACTGAATGTGAAGTGGTCAGATGGGAAAGGTATCAGTGACTTTGCCACCACATCTTAGGTAGAAAGAACAGAGGGTATTTGAGTACCAGACTCCCAGATTGCTACTCAGATTTCTGTTCTAAGATTTATTGTATGTCATAATACTTTTAGTTTCAAGCAATGCAAACCAACTTAAAGTGGTATAAAAAACAAGAAAAATTTATTGGCCCCAAATAATTAAAAAGTCCAAAGGGAATAGCTTCAGGTAATGCTTGATCTAGCAACTCAAGAAAATGCCCCAAATGATATTTTCTTTTTATTTATTTTATCTTTACTTCCTCAACAGTGGCTCCATTCTAAGACATAGTGCTCCCGTGGTGGTCCCTGGTGGTGGCCAGCAGTTCCTAAGACAGCAGTTCCCCAGTCTAAGTATAGAGGGGGAAAGAGAATCTGCTTCTTGATATCTCAAAAAAGGCAGTTCTGGAGTAGAGCCTCATTGAAACTAATTGCCCTGATTTGAACCAAGTATCTATTCTAGAACTGGCGTGTGTGTGTGGTGGTAGTAGTGGGGGGGGTTTCAATATGCAATATGCAGATCAGTATTAATCATTCCAACACAACCGCGTGGCCAGCTAGGAAGATCGTCAGTGGAAGTGGGGAACCAATAGTTGGGTGCTAGAGAGGAAACTAGCAAAATGTCTGCAGTAGCCACTAACCCCTCTCTGGAAACTAAGAACAGGAGAAACAGAAAGGCATTTACTTATACTGTCCAAACAAAGCAGGCCCGATGGGGATTGCCCCAGTGTTCACTTTCGAGCTTCTGTCTTTCCCAACAGGTCTGGCAGTTCAGCAGTCTCTTCTCTAAAATCCACCGCTGGGAATTTAATGAAGTCGCCTCCATGTCTGAGCACCTGAAGGCCTGTCCTTTCAACGTTGTAGAGCGCAAGACTGACCCAATTCTTTTGACCAGCATGTGTCAGCCCCGTGAGCAGGCCCAAGAGAGCTTAGTCACCACCTTTAGAGCCAGACCACAAGGAAGAAAAGCCAACTAAAGATTCAGATACCACCATTCTTGAATTCCTCAGAGTTGCTGAAAGTAGGACAGAGCACGGCTTGGGGGACTTCCCTCTGTAAACTGCATATGTGCTTATCTGGATGGATTAGAACATGCAATGGCCTTCAAAACCTGAGCAGTTGCACAAGGTCTAAGACTCTCCTAGGTCCTGCCTTATACAATTGCTATAGTGCCATGTTGATGACTTTTTTTCCTTTCCTTTTTTATTTCTAAAATAAATCAGTCTGAAGAGAAATGGGTAACTCAAGGTCATTGAGGAAGATAAGCTCCATTTCTTAAGAGATGAGAGAGCAATGAATGCTATAACCAGCATAGGTCTGCCCTTATATGGGGGAGGGGTGTTTCAGGTTACAGGCACGTTCAAATTTGTGGGGCAGGCAATGCAGAGATGCCAACTGAGGTGCCAGTCCTCCATGGGGAAGGTTCTGGAGCTGAGGTTGTCCTGATGTTCAAGTCCATGGCTGTTTTTAGTTGGCCCACCATCCCTTAGCCCAGACAGTGCAAACACAGCCCGATGTAATAGAGACCTAGGCTAAGCACAGCACCCTTGAGGACACCACAAACCAAAAGATAAAAGACAGAAATAAGGTCACAGTTCTTTTTGTGTGTACTCTTGGCAACATATAGGATGACCTTAACAAATGAAGAGTCCAAAAGGTACACTATATTTGTGGAGAAAATTAGGACAAAAAAATAGCCTTAAGCCTACATTTATACATTTTAATAATGACAAGAGCCAAGATTCTTTTCTTCTGAAAATTATATTCTAGGTCTGGATTAGGGAGAACATAGGCATAGCCCAGAACCAGCACTCACTGCAGGTCCTGTGGCACCAGTCTCCTGGTCCTAGACACCAGTGGAGTGGCCCGTGGGGCAACCTGGGAAGGAAGTCATGGAACATAGTGGTTCCCTATGATTGCTTCTACCTATTACCGGTCATGACTCCAGACTGTCAGAAATGGGTGACACTGCCAGTCTGGGGTAACAAGGAGTGAATACTCACAAGAACAAAAGTAAGAGAAAAATGCATAATAGAAATTGACTTCCCCTAAAGTAGGCTTTCTGGGAACTGCTGACATTATGCACTGAATATTCTTTGTCGTGAGGGACTGTCCTGTGTGTTACAGAATACTTCACAGCATCCTTAGCCTTTAGTCATAGATGCCAGTAGTATCCTCACAGCTGTATCAACCAAAAATGTCTCCAGACATTGTGCAATATCCTCTGAGTCACTCCTGATTGAGACCCACTGCCCTAAAGGATGACATACCAGTGGCAGTGAGTTAGGATCAGCTTCTTAGGACAGCAAATCTTTTCTCTCACACAGTTATCTGTGATGATTGTATCCACTTTTCTTTATTTACTAACTAGGTTTTTGTTTTTGTTTTTAAGTGAGAGGAGGGGAGGTAGAGAGACAGACTCCTGTATGTAACCCAACTGGGAACCACCTGGCAACCCCCATCTGGAGCTGATGCTCGGAACCACCAAGCTATCCTCAGCACCTGGGGAAAATGCACGAACCAATCAAGCCACTGGCTGCGAGAAGGGAAGAGAGAGAAAAGGAGGAGAGGGAGAGAAAGAGAAGCAGATGGTTGCTTCTCATGTGTGCCCTGACTGAGGATCAAACCTAGGACATCTCCATGCCAGGCCAATGCTTTATCCGCTGAGCCAATCGGCCAAGGCCATTTACTAACTAGGTTTTAGAAACCTGATGATTTTGAGTTGCGAAGCAGATGGAGCTGATTTGTTTGTGGTCGCTTCATGTTCTTGGGTCATGTGCTAAACCATATCCTTTCAGCCCTTTCTAGTGGAGCTGAAGCCAGAAAGATTAAGCTGCTTATCTTATGTTTATATCCCTTTCACCTTAATTGGTGCCATTTTCTCAGCAGTTTCAGTTGTCCTCAAGCAAGCGCAGAAAGGGAATGGAGGACAGGCATTGTGGGGAAGTAGAGAACAAAGAATTTAGCCATCCACACAAGTTTAATCTCTCTCAGTGCTTGCTATTGCCTGACTCTCTCTCTCTGAACATGGTTCAAAGCTGGTGCAGAGGAAGTAGAAGGCACCACTGAGAACAGTCAGGAGGCTCTCAAGCAAGTCCCAGGACAGAAGTAGGCTCATCTTTTCATTATAATGTGCTGCTTGGTACTATTTGGTAATGTAACTATTTTTCCTCCTCCTTATTGTTCGATTTATATCTCACATTTGTATATAAGGCACGATTTTCTAAAAATATAACTAGAGTATGAGCTAAGGTTTTATTCAGTGAAGACGAGTAACAGGAAACAACTAAATACTACAGTGAGGGGGAAAAAAGGAGGAGAGTTCTCAAGTATCAGTTCCATTGTTTTGGATCTAGCCCTTCCTCTATGGAGAAAGAGAGCTCCTAAAATCCATTGTGGGGGTTTTATTTTACTAGAAAAAAATGAGAGGAGGGTGCTATAGGCCAAAGGAGATGAAAAGTGGGGGCTCCTGTGATGGTGAAAAGTATGGCGGAAGGAAGGGAGCAGAGGGTCTCCCTGCACGATGGGGGGGGGGGGGGGAGGCAGGAGAGTGGGAACAGGGCCACACTGCTGTGGGCCGCACACTTCCACTGCCCGTGACTTTCTCTGTTGCCGCCTTCAGAGCAACATTCAATTGATCAACATCATCAAGCCCATTTTATAAGACATATCATTGTATATGTTGTAACAAAGCAGGGTACTGTGGTGCACGCACTGCTCAACACAAACAAGCACAGTTTATGGTGAGAGGCCAGTTGGAGCAAAAGGAAAACCTTTTACAGAGACTGAATGAGATGGAAGATGACCTGGCCGGTGAGATGAGGCTGTAGCGAGCGGCATGAGCAGTGGGCATCATCAGACAGGGGCAAGACAGTGAGTCATGGCTTCAGACCAAGAAGCATGGAGGGGAGTGAAAAGGGACTGTGTAACCAGGAAGAGGAGCCTGGATGCAGAGATGTCTATGAGTAAAGCCCTTGATGAGCATCGCTACCAAAATATTCAGTTCAGAGTAGCAATCAGCCAAACTCGGAGGGTGAGGTCTGTAGAACTATTGCTCTAATAGCATAGGGAACTGGAGACGTTTCTCTCTTAAAACAAAGGGAAATGTGAAGAGTAAGGTGGGATGTAGAGATGTAACCAGAAAATCACTGCAAAATTCTGATCTATGTGTGATGTCAAATAAAACTGAAGTCAAGAATGAGATTGTGTATCTATGGTGACTTAGCTCTGTATATTGGAAATCCCAATGTCCCTATAAACAAATAAAAGCTGTTGTATGGCCCTGGCTGATTGGCTCAATAGATAAAGTGTCGGCCCAGTGTATGGCTGTCCCGGGTTTGATTCCTAGTCAGTGCACACAAGAGAAGCTATCATCTGCTTCTCTCCCCTTCCGTCTCCCTCTTTTCTCCATTCTTGCAGACCATGGCTTGATAGGTTTGAGCATCAGCCCCAGGCACTGAGGACAGCTCTGTTGATTTGAGCATTGGCTCCATATGGGGGTTTCTGGGTGGATCCCAGTTGGAGCACTAGTGAGTCTATCTCCTCTCCTCTCATTTAAAAGAAAAAGAAAGCTGCTTTGCACTCTGAAAGGCTAACTGGGTGAATCTTTTAAGTTGGTCTAGAGACAGATATGTGACTCACCAGCAGAAGTCATTGTGGAAACAAAGGAGTATGTGTCCTAAAGAGAAGACAAGGAACAAGCCTAAGGGATACAGTGTTCTGGGCACTGAGGAAGTCCTGGAGCCCATGTGGGTCTTGGTCACTGCTCCTAACTCCCACTTTCTTCTTCATCTTTTATTCAAAATTATTATTATTTTTTTGTGTGTGTGTGACAGAGAGAGAGAGAGACAGAAAGAGGGACAGACAGGCAGGAAGGGAGAGAGATGAGATGGATCAATTCTTTGTTGCGAAACCTTAGTTGTTCATTGATTGATTTCTCATATGTGCCTTGACCTGGGGCTACAGAAGACCACGTGACCCCTTGCTCAGGCCAGTGACCCTGGGTTCAAGTTAGTGAGTCTTGCTCAAACCATATGGGCCCGCGCTCAAGCCGGTGACCTTGGGGTTTCAAACCTGGGTCCTCCACGTCCCAATATGATGCTCTATCAGATTGCACTGTGCCACCTCCTGGTCAGCTCTTCATCTTTGAACGCTGGACTCAACTTCGGACACTGGTTACAGCACAGACTTCTATGTCTTACCAACCAAAGATTCCCTACACCAACCAAATCCCTGTCTTCGATTCACATTTTGTTTGATTTTGCCTACCATCTCCTACCCATAGCCTTACAGAGCCCAGCGGCCTGGGCTAGGATAAACCCACTGTGCCCTGCCCTCTCATTCCCCCTCATCTCCATACTTGGCTTGGTGATTTCCTTTTTGCCCATCACTGGCTGTCCAAATGTCCTCATCATTTTTCTTCTTTTTTTTTTAAATTTTTTAATTTATTTATTCATTTTAGAGAGAAAGACAGAGAGAGAGAGAGAGAGAGAGAGAGAGAGAAAGGGAGGAGCAGGAAGCATCAACTCCCATATGTGCCTTGACCAGGCAAGCCCAGGGTTTCGAACCAGCAACCTCAGCATTCCAGGTCGATGCTTTATCCACTGCACCACCACAGGTCAGGCATCCTCATCATTTTTCCTGTCAGCCTCAGCCCTGAACCACACAGAAGCTCATGAGCATCTTCCATCTGCCCTCTCACTTGGCTGTCAAATTCAGTCCTCCAGCTACAAAGAAGCCTGGACTTTCCTGAGCAGAGGACAGTCTCTGGCTCAGTCTCCTTATCACTTCATCGAAGCCTGTATTCAGTTATCTTTTGCCTTTTTGTTGTTGTTGTTGCCAAATCTCCCTTTTCCCTCCTTCGTAATCCCTAATGTGTGCTGCTTCTTCAAGAATCATCATGTCCTAAAAGAGTGTAGTCATTACTCCCAGGCAGGCCTCTCACAACTGCTCAAGCCAGTAGAAGCCGACACAACCTGGCCTTCTGTTTTCCCACCTTACCCCCATTCCCTAGGCTGATCTATTTTGGACTGGATATAACTACAGCGGAAGAAAAAGGCCCAGCCCTAGACATCAAGTCACAGGGGAGTGGGCAGTGGTAGGAGGGAGTCTTCTGGATATGCCTGAAAGAGGGAAAGGGAATTGGAGCCTTGAGAGTCAAAGCCATTGAGGGATGCACAAAAAGCACTATTTACCCCAGCAGAGAGGTGAAACATAGTCCCATTTTATTTCCAATTTTAAGACTGAGCAGAGAAACGACATCTCTTCAGGGAAGGAAAGTAAGCCAAAAGCACAACCAGGTAAACCAGGCAATCTACATATACCTTCCCAGGTATGCAAACCAGCAAGCTCAGAGCTCACCAAAGCAGAAGGCAGAGCTTGGGGCGTCAGAGGGAGCATGCATGGGGAAGGAGGAGGGACAAGAAAAGTGTCTGTGAGCTCACAGAGGGTAGAGAGGACACTGGAGGAGAGCTCCTTCCTCCTGCTGTCTCTGCCGTGAGCCCTAATGGAGAGGGAGAGGGAAATCTGCCTAAAGCCTCAGGCAACTCATGACATCCTATCAGACACTTGCAGCAGGACGGGAGTGGCTGGACGCAGAGCCACTTTGTACATGGGAAGTCACCGTGCAGAATACAGAAGGGCCATTTATTGGAGAAGGTTGACGTAATTTGCAGGGAAGAGTCCAAAGCGGCCGTGGCAACGTCCCCGCCACCAGCCCTCGTCCACCATCTCAATGTCAGTGATGATGTCATCTGGATCAAAGGAAATCTCATCACTTCCCTCTGGAGAGGAAATTAACAGGATGTTAGGATGGTCAGACAAGAATCTCCACCCCTGTGCTCACTCTAAGCCTCAGGAAGGGAAAGAGGCCTGGTCTTCTTGATGCCAAGCACGGACCCTTCCCTGACCCTCAGAATTCATCCCCCTCTCTTGTTTCAAGGGCCTTCAGGCACAAGACCCCTCAGGCACTCCCAACCTACCTCCTTGGTAATCATACAGGGCTACAGCTGAGATCCCAACCCCAGCCGGACAGCCTGACGATCCTGTAGTACGAGAAATATAAACATGGTCTCACCAACATGGAGAAGAAAAGCAAACAGGTTCTTCTGGGTAATGGGACAATTCTTCCTCTTAGCCTCCCCTGGACCTGACAAAATTCAGGAGCTGATTCTCCCTTGACCACTCACCAGCCTGCAAGGAGGGAAGAGAGGGATTCTCAGGCTCCAGCACTTCCTCGTAGTCCCCTTCTGCTTCATCATCTTGCTCATATCTGTCCAGCTCCCCGACATCCTCGTAGTCATTCTCAGGCTCAGGCTCAGGCTCAGGGGCTGCTTCATACACTGGTTCTTCCTCTACCTGGAGGCCTTCCAGAGTCCTGGGAGGCAAAGCTGGGGCCTCCTCATTGTCCTGAGAAGAGAGTGTGGAGCAGGGTGACTTGAACCCACCCGGGGTCGCATCTCCAAAACCTCCCAGTGGAGAACTGCTCAGACCCCACCCATCAGCATGCTTCCACTTCTACCCTCCACCCTTGCTTCTGTCCTCTCCCAGGACGCACAGTCTCTCACCCATTCTTCATTCCTTAGCTTCCTCCCACACCTGTCCTCTCAAAAAAAAAAAAAAAAAAAAAAAAAAAAAAAAAAAATATATATATATATATATATATATATATATATATATATATATCAAGAGATGACAGGAGGGGAATGTAAAATGTGTGAGGGAGGGGAAGTGGGAAGCAAGTCAGATCCCTTGAAAGACCAAGAAAACAATGAAATAAAAGCACATTGTTGGGAATACCACAGCTAGGATCCCTAACTCTCCTAGTTTTTCCAGGACTGGGTGTGTTGGTCAAATAAGTTTGTAAATATGATATAGAGTATGTCTGTAAAGTCATGGTGCACTTTTGACCGGTCACAGGAAAGCAACAAAAGACGATAGAAATGTGAAATCTGCACCAAATAAAAGGAAAACTCTCCCAGTTTCATACCTATTCAGTGCAGTTCAATGTGGGCTCACGTACAGATGTTTTAGGGCTCCTTAGGTAGCTATCCCGTATAGCCTCTATAGCAGGGGTCCCCAAACTATAGCCAGGGCCGCATGCGGCCCCCTGAGGGCATTTATCTGGCCCCCCGCAGCACTTCCGGAAGGGGCACCTCTTTCATTGGTGGTCAGTGAGAGGAGCACAGGATGCATCCACATCCTATGCTTCTGGAGTACTGTATGTGGCAGCACTGCAAAGCGCTGCGTCACTCACATACAGTACTACTTCCGGTGACCCGGGACGCATGCATCATGGCTCTGGAAGCGCATCATATCACTTGTTATGGCTAACAGTGACAAATATGGAACCGGACATTGACCATTTCATTAGCCAAAAGCAGGCCCATAGTTCCCATTGAAATACTGGTCAGTTTGTTGATTTAAATTTACTTGTTCTTTATTTTAAACATTGTATTTGTTCCCATTTTGTTTTTTTTTACTTTAAAATAAGATATGTGCAGTGTGCATAGGGATTTGTTCATAGTTTTTTTTTATAGTCTGGCCCTCCAACGGTCTGAAGGACAGTGAACTGGCCCCCTGTGTAAAAAATTTGGGGACCCCTGCTCTACAGACTCGTCACTGACTGATGGCCTACCAGAACGGGGTTTCTCCACCAAACTGCCGGTTTCCTTCAACTGCTTATTCCACCGAGTAATGTTATTCCTATGTGGTGGCACTTCGTTATAAACGCGCCGATATTCACATTGCACTTTGGTCACAGATTCGAATTTAGTGAGCCACAGAACACACTGAACTTTCCTCTGTACCGTCCACATCTCGACTGGCATGGTCATGGGCTGCTCTGCTATATACACGGTGTTACATCATCATCTGCGCATGTGCACATGCTGCCACATCATCCTACAGAAACTGGGAGGGTTTTCCTTTTATTTAGTGCAGATTTCACGTTTCTTTCATCTTTTGTTGCTTTCCTGTGACCGGTCAAAAGTGTACCATGACTTTAGGGACACACTGTATATGTTTGCTCACTTATAGTTTGCATTGGGTGTGGGGGACAGGCTGCAAGCAGGCAGGATCGTTATAGACTAAGGCTTAGGGAGTTTTTGGGGTTTTTTTTTTTTGTATTTTTCTGTAGTTGGAAACAGGAAGGCAGTCAGACAGACTCCCACATGCGCCCGACCAGGATCCACCCGGCATGCCCACCAGGGGGCGATGCTCTGCCCATCTGGGGCGTTGCTTCATTGCAACCAGAGCCATTCTAGTGCCTGAAGCAGAGGCCATGGAGCCATCCTCAGCACCTGGGCCAACTTTGCTCCAATGGAGCCTTGGCTGCAGGAGGGGAAGAGAGAGACAGAGAGGAAGGAGAGGGGGAGGGGTGGAGAAGCAGATGGGCGCCTCTCCTGTGTCCTCTGACCGGGAATTGAACCCGGGACTCCTGCACGCAAGGCCGATGCTCTACCACTGAGCCAACCAGCCAGGGCCGACTAAGGCTTAGTTTTAAGACTAAGGCTTTCCCACCCTAAGTGACTTTGTATCAGAGACTTCCTTGTTTGTATATTGGATTAAAGGTTTTGATTTCTACACTATAAAATGGGACAGACCCAGAGCTTGCTCTCTCTCGGTTTCTGAGATTAGCATTAGAGGAGAGATCAGAGAAAGGAGAGTAGAGAAAGGCTATGTGGAGGAGAGAAGAAGTAGTCAAGATGGTAGAGTGCTGAAGGAGAAGCCAGTTTGTGCAGAGAGAAGGAGATGGGCGACAGAGGTGAATAAGGTTGGTGAGGTAGAAAACTTTGATTCTAGGAAACTCAAATAAGTCAGTGGCTTTGGGAGCCATGAATGGAAAGGAAAATGTTTTCCCATTGTGTGTATTTCTTGCCTGCCAGGTGCAAGCTAGAACAAAGATGATGGCCCACCAGTTCTTGGCTCCGTTGTTTCATTACCATCTGTCTGAATCAAATGCGAACCTGCATGGGCCAGGCAGCTGTGATGGTGGCTGTGGCTATTGGCTTTACAGGGTGGTTTCCCAGAATGCAGAACTATCAGTATTAAGATCAAGACAGACCCAGACAGACAAAGATGGTTGGTCATACTCTATGGTCACCTTCATATGACATGAGGAGATGGGGAAGGAACAGAGAATCTCTGGGGCTCTGCTTACCTCTGGGGCTTTCTGCCTTGAGGGCAGGGAGGGCACTGGGGGTTCCCTGCTGCTTCTCACAGACTCAGGCTCTGACAGTGGAGGTCTTGAGGGCAGGGTGGGCTCTGGATACTCCTTGCTGGTTCTCACAGGCTCAGGCTCTGACATTGGAAGTCTTGAGGGCAGGGAGGGCACTGGGGGTTCCCTGCTGGTTCTCACAGGCTCAGGCTCTGACATTGGAAGTCTTGAGGGCAGGGAGGGCTCTGGATGCTCCCTGCTGGTTCTCACAGGCTCAGGCTCTGACATTGGAAGTCTTGAGGGCAGGGAGGGCACTGGGGGTTCCCTGCTGGTTCTCACAGGCTCAGGCTCTGACGATGAACTCCCTGCTGGAGGCCAGACCTTTGGAGAATAAAGCATCTGTCCAGTAAGCAAGCAAGCAAGCCTCCATCTTCTCTCGTATACCGTCCTACAGCACCTCCCTCCCACCTCTGCCAATCCAAATCACACTCAAGACGGGCTCTGATCTGAAGCGGTGGCTCCTTTCTCTTAGTTCCTACAGGAATAATGGGCGGCCCTGGCTGGTGGCCTGTCTTCTGTTACACTGCACACATCTTGTGGCTTTTTTCTACCATTCTAGTATATATGAGAACCAATTACACAATCAGACTGAACTCTTCCTGAAGACGGGAACAGCACTTATGTAGAATTTGCTTAACACAGGGGAAGCCTTTGCTTTATTTTCTACTAGTGATTTGGACCCTTCAGGCCCCTATCTAGGCAAGGAATCCTGGCTATGAATCCCAGAGCGCCAAGCACTCACCTCTGAGGAGATTTTCTTAGGCAGCGGGGCTGGCAGCACCGGCTCTTCCACGGTGGCTGCTGGCTGCTGAGCCTCGTGGCTTATCTTTACCAGGGCCTTTCTCTCCTGCTGCTGTCTGGCCATCTGCTGCGCTCTCTCCTCTTCTTCCCGCTTCTTCTTCTCCTCAGCCATGGACTCGAATTTTGCCTTCAGCCCACGGGCACCACTAGAAGCTATAGACACAAGCAAGAAGAACTAGGGTTCTGTTGGTTCAGGGGAAAGGTGGGGTTGTGGTGCTTGAAGGAAGAAGAGCCATCAGTTAATCATCCAGGAGAACAAATGGAGAGGGAACTTAAGGAAGGGAAGGTAGAGAGGTTGATGCAGGAACGAGGAGATTATAGGAGGGTGGTGAAGCCTTGAATCCTAGATTTCTGTGAAGCCAAGCCATGTGACCTCAGACCCTTGTCCTTTTTAAACCATAAGACTTGGTCCTCTAACTTGCATCCTTCCCTGCTCACATTCCTTAAATCTGTGCACCCTCTGACCTCCACCCACCCTCTTCCTATCATCCCAGCCATCTATCCCTATGTGTTCTTCCCCAGTGGCTCCTCATCCCTGCCTCCCTGGGTCCTCTGCTCACAGTTCCTCCTCCAGTGTCACTCTGCCTTTTTATCCACTTAACCTAATTTTTCTGGGAGAGGGAATCCGGGAATATGAGGGTAGGGATCAAGTTTACATCAGCTAATCTAGATAGGCTAACAGAGGAGGTGGTCTGGGGAGAAGACTGAGAAGGGAGACGCAGATGAGGAGCATAGAGAAAGGGAATTATTACGACTTACCAGCCTCTATGGGAGTTGTCTTCTTATAAGCTGTGGTTGGGGCCTCCATTTCATTGAAGCCAACAGCACTCTGCAGGAGAACAGGAGGTGTGTGTGTGGCGGGGGGTAAGGAAGTTGCAGTGACTCAGAACGCAGTATAGAGATTGAGGCCACCGTGGGAGGCATCCTAACCACTTGATACTCAATAGTTGGCCAAGGTGTTCTAATACCATTGTTTTGTGGCAGAGAGAAGGAAAGGGGGGTTTGAAACTGCTCGGCTCAGCTCTCCTTTTTGAAACACAGTGGACCTAGAATCTCAAATCCGGCCGCGTGGCATGCAGCAAAGCCTCTGAGTGATGCACGAAGAGGACTGGTGTAGGGGAGGACAGCGGCGTGGAGTGGAAAAAGACAACAGATTGGGATAAACGATGCCAAACAATCAATGAAATTTTAGAATTTTTTTTTTCTTTTTCTGAAGCTGGAAACGGGGAGAGACAGTCAGACAGACTCCCGCATACGCCCAACCGGGATCCACCCGGCACGCCCACCAGGGGGCGATGCTCTGCCCCTCCGGGGCCTTGCTCTGCAGCGACCAGAGCCACTCTAGCACCTGGGGCAGAGGCCAAGGAGCCATCCCCAGCGCCCGGGCCATCTTTGCTCCAATGGAGCCTTGGCTGCGGGAGGGGAAGAGAGAGACAGAGAGGAAGGAGGGGGTGGGGGGTGGAGAAGCAAATGGGCGCTTCTCCTGTGTGCCCTGGCCGGGAATCGAACCCGGGTCCCCCGCACGCCAGGCCGACGCTCTACCGCTGAGCCAACCGGCCAGGGCCCAATGAAATTTTAAATAAATTCCAAGCAATCAATAAACTTCCCTTGGAGTTTATCTGTCTCCCTGTCTCCCTCTGCCTCCATTCCCTTTCCTAAATTAAAGCTCAAGCCTCAGAAGACATGCTCATTAGATGCCGAGGACAGTTGATGGGGGAGTGCAGGTCACCAGGAGGACTGCACGGTACACCTAGCTTTTTTCCATCTTTTTTTCCATCTTTGCCTCTCACTCTTTTCCGTGCACTTCTGGTGCAGTTTGGGAAGTGATTCTCAAAACATTAGTGTTCTGGCACTTTACCTTATCCACTCGGTCCTTCTGGATTCCATACTGACCACCAAAGCCCTTGGCATAATCTGCAGGACAGAAAGCCTGGGAGTCAGACAGGAGTTAAAATGCTGGAAATGAGTGGGAAGAGGGAGCAGGGGGAAGAAAGATCAGAAGACAGGAATGTGGAAAACAGAGAGAAGGATGAGGAAGTGTGAGAATCAGAGGATAGGGAGAGGCATAGATGGGAAGAGAGCCAAGAGGGTGGGGAGAAAACACTTGGGAGTGGATGGAGGGGAGAGAGCTGGGAATTGGAAACATAGAAGGAAAAAAGTGACAGAAAAGAGAAAAATGTAAAGGAAGAAACAGAAAAAGTGAGGAATGCCCTGGGCAGGTAGCTCTGTTGGTTCAGCATTGTACTAATACACCAAGGTTGCGGGTTCAATCCTCAGGTGGGACGCACACAAGAATCAATCAATGAATGCGTAAATGAGTGGAACAACAGACCAATGTTTCTCCCTTGCTCTCTCTCTCTCTCTCTCCCTTTCTCTTTCCTTCCTTTATCTCTCAAATCAATCAATAAAGAAATAATTAAAAAGAAAAATACGAAGGGCAGCCCTCCAGCCACCCCCAAGTTGTCCCAGAGAGGATGGGGACCTCGCTCTTGAAGGGCCTCTGCTGAGGCAGAGGAGCCTTTGAGAATCACAGCCGTCACGCTCCTCACCACCAGGCTGTCTGTCTTCATCCATTTTTCAATAGCCTCTTTTCCTTTTCTCTTTTCTTTTCCTTATTTTTTCTTTTCTTTTTTTGGCCCCCTTTCCTTTAGCCTCCCTCTTCTGCCCTGCCCCTAATCCTACTGTTTTCCTCTCCAGCCCTTTCGGTTTGCCGCCACTGGCCCACCCACACATCCACTTACTACTACTCTTCACCCACCACCTCCATCGCACACCTGCCCTGTGTTCTGGGTCCTCTCTGTCAGCTTCCAGAAAGGAAGGACGAGGGCCCTGTGGTACCCTCTGACCGCCCTCCTCTCCAGCCCCAACTTACCTGTCTGGGATTCATGTTTCTCTGTTTCTCCCTTGTAGTCATACCCCAAAGCTGCCTTGTCCCGTTTATCCTTCTCTACCCCGTAACGGCCGCCAAAGCCATGAGAGTAATCTGTGATGGAAGGAGCAGTCATGAGAGCCCTCTCTAGACCCACAGGAAAAAACCATTGAGGACAGAAGTCAAGCAGAACGGGTGATTGGGGTGGGAGGAGAGCAGGGCTCAAGTACAAGTGAATTAAAGAGAGAAAAAGGTGTTCTAAGCCATCTTTGGCAAGCTTAATTGTTCACTCTTTTTCTCTTTTCTCTCTTACTTAAATGCCAAGATGAGAAGATCATTTCAATTTTCTCCCTTCTTCAAGAAAAGGCAAAGTAGCCCTGGCCGGTTGGCTCAGCGGTAGAGCATCAGCCTAGCGTGCGGAGGACCTGGGTTCGATTCCGGCCAGGGCACACAGGAGAAGCGCCCATTTGCTTCTCCACCCCTCCGCCGCACTTTCCTCTCTGTCTCTCTCTTCCCCTCCCGCAGCCAAGGTTCCATTGGAGCAAAGATGGCCCGGGCGCTGGGGATGGCTCCTTGGCCTCTGCCCCAGGTGCTAGAGTGGCTCTGGTCGCAACATGGCGACGCCCAGGATGGGCAGAGCATCGCCCCCTGGTGGGCAGAGCCTCGCCCCTGGTGGGCGTGCCGGGTGGATCCCGGTCGGGCGCATGCGGGAGTCTGTCTGACTGTCTCTCCCTGTTTCCAGCTTCAGAAAAAATGAAAAAAAAAAAAAAAAAAAAAAAAAAAAAAGAAAAGGCAAAGTATAGAGAATATAAGAGGAGGCTTCCCGGGCGGTGAAGGGTGGAAGGCACAGCCACATGAAATGCACGCCTTTCCCGGCTCCCATATGAACACTTAGAAATGTCAGCTAAAATATAACAATCTGTTTTGTTGTTGTTGTTAGTCATGAAGCTCAAATGAAAATAAGAAAAAATTATCCTGGCTCCAAAAACAAATAGCTAAGTCAAAGCAATAGATATGAAAATAATTATGAGCTGATGTCCCGAAAACCCAAGGATATTTTAAGTCCCATATTTAATGCCTAGAGTCAGAATCTAGGGTCTGGGGTTCTAATGTCAATAAAAGAACAGAAGGCTGAGGAGCATGAAATGAGTTTCTGCCCACTGCTATAAAAGAGTTCTAGAAAAATTCTAGTCACTTGTCCAGGGAAATGGTAAGGGGGCTTATATTTATAGTTTGTTCAAGAATAACCTATAGGGGGGAAATTTACCTACAAGATGTGGAAACTACAGGCCCACACTTGAGTGTATGGAATACAAATATCCAATTTTATGCTACTTACATGTACAAATTCTAAGCTGAGAAATTAATTTAAATGTTTACCTAAGAAAAGATATACCGACCAGGCGGTGGTGCGGTGGATAGAGCGTCGAACTGGGATGCGGAAGACCCAGGTTTGAGACCCCGAGGTCGCCAGCTTGAGCATGGGCTCATCTGGTTTGAGAAAAGATCACCAGCTTGGACCCAAGGTCGCTGGCTTGTGCAAGGGGTTACTCGGTCTGCTGAAGGCCCATGGTCAAGGCACATATGAGAAAGTAATCAATGAACAACTAAAGTGTCGCAACAAAAAACTAATGATTGATGCTTCTCATCTCTCTCCATTCCTGTCTGTCTGTCCCTATCTGTCCCTCTCTCTGACTCTCTCTCTGTCTCTGTTAAAAAAAAATGCATGCTACCAAGTATTAAAAGGACTGATATTGCCACCAGTGACACATCCTTGACCTTGGAGCATAGAAATTTCAAAGAAATAAAGTTACCTTTCTCAAACTAGAAGCCCTTAAAGAGCTTTGCTGTTGAAGTTGCTCTGTGGTAGTTTCAACAATGAGGTAAAAAAAAAAAAAAAAAAAGAAAAGACATACCACAGAAAGAGTAAGCATCAGAAAAATGTCAAAAATATGAGACAGGCCCTGGCCGGTTGGCTCAGTGGTGAAGCATTGCCTGTTGTGCAGGAGTCCTGGGTTCGATTCCTGGCCAGGCCACACAGGAGAAGTGCCCATCTGCTTCTCCGCCCCTCCTCCTCTCCTTCCTCTCTGTCTCTCTCTTCTCCTCCCGCAGCCAGGGCTCCACTGGAGCAAGGTTTGCCTGGGCTCTGAGGATGGTTCTGTGGCCTCTGTCTCAGGCGCTAGAATGGCTCTGGTTGCAGCAGAGCGGCGCCCCAGATGGGCAGAGTATCGCCCCCTGGTGGGCGTGCTGGGTGGATCCCGGCGGGGCACATGCAGGAGTCTGTCTGACTGCCTCCCCGTTTCTAGCTTCGGAAAAATACAAAAAAAAAAAAAAAAAAGAGACAAAGTAGACCTTAAAACTAAATGCATTATATGAGATAAGAGAGCTATAATACAATAGTAAAAATATTCATCAGGAATATGAATGTAGATATAAAACTATTAATAGAATTAAAATTCATGAAGCAAAAACTGACAGAAGAAAAAAATAGACAAATTCATGATCATAGTTGAAAACTATAACACCTTTCTCTCATTAATTGACAAAAAAATTTAGACAAAGGAATCTAAAATTATAGAAGGTGCAAATTACATTATCAACTAGCAAGATCTAATTGACATTTACAGAACACTACAGCCCAAAACTGCAAACAACACTGTTTTCATGTATCTAGAACATTCACCAAGATTCTCTTCTTGATTTCTCTCTTTTAAAATTTTAGAGAGAGGAGACAGAACAGGCATGGGAGGAGGGTAAGAAATATCAACTTGTAGTAGTTATTTCTGGTATGTGCCTTGACCAGGCAAGCCCAGGGTTCTGAACTGGTGACCTCAGCATTCCAGGTCGACCTTTTATCCACAGCGACACGACAGCTCAGGCAATGATTAGTTTTAAATTTAAGTCAAAGATACATGTTAAAACTTAAGGATAACCTCCTAAAATAAAGGAATAGAATACCTTGTTTTCAACCCATTAGAGAAAAAAAGGGCCCAAGAAAACTTAATCCCATAGAAAGTGATAAAGGAGAAAGAGGCAAGTACACACTTGGATTTAAAAATAAATGAAATAGTGAGGAATTGGGTCATGGAACTAAAAGGGAGTTGATAGCAGCTGTTGCTACTGAAGACTGAGCAGAATGGCAGGGCAGTCAGACTGCTAGGGCTGAAGGGCAGGGTCCTTGCCTTTCTGGGATGTGTGTTTTTCCACTTCTCCTTTGTAATCAAAGCCAACTGCTGACTACAAAGAAAAGGAGAGAGAATTTGTTAGAGTCGGAGCTGACAATTTCCTCCCTCTCTCACCTAGCCTTACTCCCAGCTCAGCCCAGAGGTTCATTTATAGGGGCCCAGGGCTGTGTATGGGGTTTAATGTAGAAACATTTAGCGCTCTGACAGGCTGGTATACCGACCAATGAACATGGGCTCTGGAAACAGAGAGTTCTAGATCAAGCCCCACCTCCCCTACTTTTAGTTGTTTACCTTTAGGTATGTCCTTTAATATTTGAGCCTCAGTCTCTCCAAATATAAAATGAAAATAGGTATACCTGTCTCAATAACCTCAACTGTGAAATGAAAGAAATGATCCCTCTTTGTTTGGGATATTGTGGGAACTAAATGGTGCCAGCTATGTGAAGTGTTTGCATTGGGTTACCCAGTAAATTAGTGCTTTTCTTTCTAACTCCTGTGAAACTAAAATGAGATAATAGAGCCTTGTAAACTATAAAGCATATTCACATGTAAAAGAGAATATTCTATTCCTAATTAATTACACTTTGCCTCTTTTCACTTCTTATACAAGAATGTGGATTTTGGTGGGATGAGAGGCAACCGGGAGAATCTGGATCCTAGCTGCTCTTGGGACTGGAGAAAAGTTTTGACCAGCACCTAATATTACCACCTAGCTACATCTCCAACTGGCTCAGTAACTATGGGTCTCTAAGCCTAGCTTTTGCATCTTAAGAGCTATTAGTACGTACTGTTACTTTGTTTTATGACACACTGTTTGTTTAGGTGATTCACTGAATCAATCACCATAAGTAGAAAGAATGAACAATGAAGCATTAGGCAAAGGCAGAAAGGAGCCAAGATGGAAGAAAAATTTCATCCTGATTAGAGAAGACTGTAACATGCTCCATATTCCATTACTACCTTAAAATTTACCCTCTACATGTTTCCTTTCCTTTATAGTATGTTTTTAATTTTTCTGATATTTTTTCCATCTACAACAAAATAACATCTAACACTTAGCTGTAAGGATTCAGGCCCACCTAACAAACAATGAAAGGTTAAAAAAGAATCCCAGCTAACTGTAAAGGAGATGTCCTCTGTGTGTGCAGCTGTGGCGGAGACACTATTCTGCACCATAAAAGTAAAGATCAAAGAATTTGTTCTACTAAGTCAGTGGTAGTCAACCTGGTCCTTACCACCCACTAGTGGGCATTCCAGCTTTCATGGTGGGTGGTAGCGGAGCAACCAAAGTATAAATAAAAAGATAGATTTAACTATAGTCAGTTGTTTTATAAAGATTTATTCTGCCAAACTTAGCGAAAATCTGACACAAACTATTTGGTAAGTAATTATTATTATATGCTTTAACTTGCTGTAACTCTGCTTTATAAATTTTATAAAGTAAAGTTACTTTCCTATTTTATAAATCACCATTACTGTGGAACCGGTGGGTGGTTAGAAAATTTTACTACTAACAGAGATACAAAAGTGGGCGGTAGGTACAAAAAGGTTGACTATCCCTGGACTAAGTATTCAAACTGAGAACATCAACAAGTTATTAGTTGCATTCCCATGACCACTCTGTTATCTGCAATCATGCTGTCATATTTTCTCTCTTTAAAACTATCTATCTATCTATCTATCTATCTATCTATCTATCTATCTATCTACTTTCTTCTTCTTCTTATTATTATTATTATTATTATTATTATTATTGTACAAAGGAGTCTTTAAACACCTGGATTTCAGGGATTTGGTGCTAAATCTTGTGAAATGTAACCTTTACCTTCCAAAAACAATGTAACCCTAATTAGTTGTTTTACTTGATTATTTGCTGCTATGGTAGAAACATTTAAGCTGACGTATCTATTTTCCCAAAAGGCATAAATATTTATAAGGTTTGGATGTTTGACCAATAGAGGAGCTTTGAGATTTTCCTCTTCTCTTTTTATGTATACAGGTATAACAAAAATCAATGGTTTGAATGATTCCTTATTCAAACAGAGTTTGAGAGTCTTTGTCTGGTTTAAATTACCACCTTTCAGCTCAGCACGTGGCCTCCAACAGTGGCACCAAGGAACGTGCTGAAGGAGGTCACAGGAGCTACCCTCATAATGAACCCCCCTCCTTGATCCACTGCCCTATTCTTCACAGGAGAAGCATAGACCCACATTCAAGGGGGAGTGTTTGTAAGTCCCACATGCTCGGAGTTAGGTGGTGTGGGAAGAGAGTTGTCACTTACCTTGTCTGTCCTGTCTTTCTCCACTCCGTATTTGCCCCCAAAACCTCTGGCAGCATCAGTCTGGGAAGAATGCTTCTCTACCTCAGCAATATACTCATGGCCCACAGCACTCTGAGAAAAATCAAGGATGGAATGAGTGACAAGATAAAACTGACCGTAAAGAAATAAAATGATACAGAGATGGGATAGGATGGAAGAATACAAGAACATGCATTCTGGGTCAGACTCATAGTCTCTGACAGTGGTGCCAAGGAATACATGGTGGAAAAGCAAGGTGACTTCTAGAGCCTCGCACATCCTGATTCTTCTTTAATACCATCAAGAACCCATCATTCAGGAAACTCCCACAGGATAGGCTGGGAAGCAGAAGAATATAGAGACTAAGAAGACAGATCTGTGGTTAAACCAGAAACAAAAAGAAAGCTAAAACAAAACTTTGTGCATCAAAATAGAAATGAGCCTGACCAGGCGGTGGTGCAGAGGATAGAGCTTTGGACTGGGATGTGGAAGGACCCAGGTTCGAGACCCTGAGGTCACCAGCTTGAGCGCAGGCTCATCTGGCTTGAGCAAAAAGCTCACCAGCTTGGACCCAGGGTCACTGGCTCCAGCAAGGGGTTACTCAGTCTGCTGAAGGCCCGCAGTCAAGGCACGTATGAGAAAGCAATCAATGAACAACTAAGAAGTCACAACACGCAACGAAAAACTAATAATTGATGCTTCTCATCTGTCTCCACTCCTGTCTGTCTGTCCCTGTCTATCCCTCTCTCTGACTCTCTGTCTCTGTAAAAATAAATTAATTAATTAATTAATTAAAAATAAAAACTTTATATAAAAAAAATAGAAATGAGAATAGTTACTGGGGAGAGACCAAAGGGCACTGACTGGATGCCTTAGTCAGGATTGAAGGTTCACATAAATAGCCAGGTGCTTTTGTCTGCACCTTTTCTCCTATATGACACCTGAACCCTAAGGTTTATCAGTAACTGACTGTACCAAAGGAGGCTGGCAGACAATACTGCCAGCAGTTCAACATGGCATGTAACTTAAATCTTTTCTGTTCTGTTCCACTTTTTATTCCATCTACTATTTTATTTTCTATTTGGTTTTAAAAATTATATCTTTTATAATACATATAGAAGCTTTAATAATTTGAGAATTGAGTACTACTTCAAGCCAAATAACGATGCCTTGCAGAGTCTGAAGAGTCTGAGCTACAAAGAAATTAGAAATTTCTTTTTCCTCCTGTATTTCCAACCCCATGCTAGGATAAGCAATATCAATACAGAGCTTGGTGAGAAGCACTGCCCTGTATAAGCTCCTAGAAACTGGTTTTGCAACATTTTGGGGTCTGTGTAAATCAATTTTGCTTGTTGAATTGAAGAAGGAATGACTGCTCTTTTTCTAGGAATATTGTGGGAAAATACAATGCCTACACTGTACTTCACACAGTGACTAAAACAAAATACCTCCATTTTATTTTTTTTATTTTTTGCAACAGAGGAAAAGGCAGACAAGGACCTGCAGGAAAGGAGAAAGATGAGAAGCATCAACTCTTCGTTGCGGCACCTTAGTTGTTCATTGATTGCTTTCTCATATGTGCCTTGACTGGGGAGCTACAGCAGAGTGAGTGACCCCTTGCTCAAGCCAGCAACCTTGGGCTCAAGTTAGTGACCTTAGGCTTCAAGCCAGCAACCTTTGGGCTCAAGATAGCAAACATGGGGTTTTGTCTATGATTCCATACTCAAGCCAGCAACCCCGCACTCAAGCTGGTGAGCTTGTGCTCAAGCCGGCAACCTTGGGGTTTTAAACCTGGATCCTCTGCGTCCCAGTCTGATGCTCTGTCCACTGCACCACCTCCTGGTCAAGCAAACAAACTAAATACCTCTTAAGGGTGAACTAAAGGCTTTTATTGGGAGGGAGAGAAAGATAGGCAGACAGACAGACTGGAAGGGAGAGAAATGAGAAGCATCAACACACAGTTGCGGCACTTTAGTTGTTCATTGATTGCTTTTCATATGTGCCATGACCCAGGAACTGCAGCTCAGCCAGTGACCTTTGGGTTCAAGCCAGCGACCATAGGATCATGTTGATGACCCACACTCAAGCTGGCAACCCCATGCTCAAGCTGGAACCTTGAGTTTCAAATCTGGGCCCTCAGCATCCAAGTCAATGCTCTATTTACTGCACTACCACCTGGTCAGGCTCTCCTTGAAAGTAAACTTTTTTCTTACAAGTTATCCTTCAAGTTAGGAAAGTCAATGGAAAATATGATTCAATATACAAGTATCCTTTTATCATACTTTTATAGCATCTAGTGGATAAAATAAAAACTATTCAGGCCCTGGCCAATTGGCTCAGTGGATAGAGCAATGGCCTAGTGTACAGATGTCCTGGGTTTGATTCCTGGTCAGGGCACATGTGAGAAGCACCCCTCTGCTTCTCTTCCCCGCACTCTCCCCCTTCTCTCTCTTTGCCTCTCTCACAGCCAGTGGCTCAATTGGTTTGAGTGTTGGTCCTGGGCACTGAGGATAGCTCAGTTTATCTGAGAGCAGGCCTCAAGCATAGAGTACAGATTGGTTATTTGAGCATCAGCCTCAGATGTGGGTTGCCAGGTACATCCCAGTTGGGGCACATGCAGTAGTCTGTCTCACTATCTCCCCTCCTATCACTTAATAAAAACACAAAACAACTATTCATATTTGAGGGCTTCTCATGGATAATTTCAATTTCACATAAATATTTTTCATACCTATGTGCACATTATACAATGTATAATATATATATATACATAAAACACTAAACATACAGTAAAAAATAATAGGAGAATTGGCAACACAGACATGATACACAAACATTTAAGGACAGTAAATTATTTTAAAACATATTTTTCCCTTCTCACTGGTGCTCCCTGTCTCATCAGTCTAGGGTTTATGATGTGGCTGGGCCGACTCCAGCCAGCCCTTTTCAATTCTTGGCTTCCATTTTTTGCTGTCTATATTTTATGTGTTGATATAGGAGGAAAAATAATACATATACTATATGGACACTATATTTTAAAGCCCAAATGAATATTAAACTTTTGAACAAGTTTTATACCATAAAACCAACAAATGAATGAATCTATCTTCTTTTTTTATTAAGCAAATTTCTGCCTTTCAACTCACCTTGTCCATCCGGTCTCTTTCCACACCAAACCGACCTCCGTAGCCATGGGATGCTTTGGGTGCTGTTTCCATCTCCTTCTTCTTGAGTCGATCATGCTCCTCTGATACTTTGTTCCTCAGCTGATGGATGCTGGAAGTAACCACAGACAGAGACTCATCTAGCACAGGGAAATCAACAAACCCTACTTCCCAGCAAAATGAAAATCTTCAAGTATGTTCTGCTTATTTTTAGCAATAACCTGTTTTCCCAATGTCTCCCAGAGCTGGGTCTGGGAGTAAGAGATTTGGGTGGCCCGTGTACCATAGCCTAATTCAAACTTTCCATAAGCCAAAAGTATTTTCTCTAGTCTGTTATTTTGCTCACTAAATAACTGCTAATATTTAGTCCCATTTTCCAAGTTCCTAAATATTAGGACAATATTCTAGTAACTAGGGAATTATTTTCCTCTCTGAATAAATATACTTTCTACAATTAGGTACATTATCTCAAGAAGCACAAAAATATTTATATACACTTCATCCATAGAATCTAGTTTCAAGAGTCCACTTTAAGGAAATAATTTTATTTTATTTATTATTATTATTATTATTATTTTTTAGAGAGAGAGAGAAAAGGGGGAGGAGCAGGAAGCATCAACTCGTAGTAGTTGTTTCTTGTATGTGCCTTGACCAGGCAAACTTGGGCTGTTGAACCAGTGGCCTCAGCATTCTAAGTCAAGACTTTATCAACTGTGCCATCATAGGTTAGGTTTTTGTTTTGTTTTTTTAAGATTTTTTATTTATTGAATTTTTTAGAAAGAGAAAAAAGAAAAAAATAATTTTAAATATGGAAAAGCTTAATGTCTAATGATATGCACTAAAACATTGTATACAATATATAGTAATAGAAGAACTAAGAAACAACTAATATGACTGACCAATAACTGAAGAATAATTAAGTAAAATGCAATATTATTTTTAAAAATTATTAAATTTTAAAAAATTTTTTTTAGAGAGAAAGGAAGGGAGAGAGATGAAACGCATCAGCTCAGTTACGGCACTTTAGGTGTTCACTGATTGCTTCTCATATGTGCCTTGAAGAGGGGGGCTCCAGCTGAGCCAGTGACCCCTGGCTCAAGCCAGTGGTCTTTGGGCTCAAGCCAGCAACCATGGGGTCATGTTGACGATCCCACTCTCAAGTTGGCAACCCTATGCTCAAAGCTGAAGGAGCTTGCACTCAAGCCACTGATCTTAGGGTTTCAAACCTGGGACCTCAGCATCCCAGACTGATGCTCTATCCACTGCGCCACCACTGGTCAGCTGCAATATTATCTTTCTAGCATACTAGAAAGTCACTTAAAATGATGGTATAGGTCTTATAACGAAGGAGTCACAGAAGTCACATTGAGACTGGCAGGAAGGGCAGAGATGAAAAAGGTCTGCCCCACTCCCACCAGCAATGGCTGAGATTCAGAGGGATATCTCAAATACGAGGCAGGGGTGCCCTGAGAAGCGTGGGGCCTAACCTCCAATGTGGGCCCTCCCAGAACTAGAGCACCTGAACTAGAAAGATGTGGCCACATAACATCTGGCTGTGAAAAGCAATGGAGTTTTTGTCTGTCAGAAGAAACAAGAAGTTGCTAAAGATACAGGTACACTCTGGAAGGGCCAATGCAGAAAATTTAGTTCACAGCCGTTCTCCCTGGGCTCCAACAGAGGGCAGGCAGAACAGACCGGAGTTGGGTGACAAGAGTATGGAGTTTGTGGCTTTGGACAGAGATCGGGGAGAAAAGCCACCAGGGTCCCTGTGCTGAGTCATTTTTTTTTTTTTTTTTTTTTGTATTTTTCTGAAGCTGGAAATGGGGAAAGACAGTCAGACAGACTCCCGCATGCGCCCGACCGGGATCCACCCGGCACGCCCACCAGGGGCGACGCTCTGCCCACCAGGGGGCGATGCTCTGCCCCTCCGGGGCGTCGCTCTGCCGCGACCAGAGCCACTCTAGCGCCTGGGGCAGAGGCCAAGGAGCCATCCCAGCGCCCGGGCCATCTTTGCTCCAGTGGAGCCTCGCTGCGGGAGGGGAAGAGAGAGACAGAGAGAAAGGAGGGGGAGGGGTGGAGAAGCAAATGGGCGCTTCTCCTATGTGCCCTGGCCAGGAATCGAACTCGGGTCCCCCGCATGCCAGGCCGACGCTCTACCGCTGAGCCAACTGGCCAGGGCCCTGAGTCATTTTTTAATACATTTTTTAATAGAGGCCATCTTTTTTAGGTGGAGTATTCCCCTCCCTGTGGCATCTGCCTGGGGAAAAGAAATTGCCCCCCACACTGTGGACTCCCTCTTGCTGCCCCCTGCAGAGCTTAGGCCCTGCTGAATATTCAGCTGCCTTGGCCAGGTGTAGAAGCATGGGCAGACTCAAGGAGTGTTGGTGACTGAATTGTCTGGCTTTGACGTGGGATTCACTTCCCACCTTCATGTGAACCTGATTGGCACTTTCCCCTCATGAAAGAACTGATAGAACCATCCTCGTGGCTTCCAGCAGACCCACCCTCTGAGCTTTGGAGGACCCACCTGCCTGACTCAGAGTGGCTTTGCTGTGCTGAGGTTGCATCACTTGTATCTGGGATGTAAGCCACAGCCACCACCATCCCTGAAGCATGACCAGCACCTCCCCCTCATGGGAGATCCACTAGCCTTATCCCCCTGAGTGCACAGTGACTGAGCCTAGCAAGCAGCTGTCAGGTGGAGGCAGCCGTAGGTGGGTCTCTGGGTGCCTGGGACTTTGCTGACCTGTCCCCAATCCGGTGTTAGTAACAGCTAGCCTTGGTGCACAGTGTTGTCCTTCTGGCACACACAGCCAAGCCCAGGAGAGACAGCCACAAACTGTGGATCATTTGTAGTTTCAAACAGGTTGGCAAGAGCCAGGAAAAGACAGTGACTGACATTGGTTAGCACCAGAGTCTTCCTAAGAGACCCAGAACCAACACATCCAGTGGCCAGATTCAGATATCACAGCAGTATCCAATAAGCTTCATAAGCAGCTATCCAAAGGAAAAATTCAGGAAGCACCAAATCCAGCTGAGATTCAGATATCACAGCAGGATCCAATAAGCTTCATAAGCAGCTATCCAAAGGAAAAATTCAGGAAGCATCAAATCCAGGTGAGGCAAATTCCCACTTCGTGAGGTCAGCACCAGTCACGCCATGGTCAGAGCTGAACTTCACAGTCAGCTAGCCTGAGGGCCAATTGCATGCATGAATGGGCCATAGCAATCAAAACTCAATTACGACAGATGTGCCCACATAACACATACAAGGGACATTCCTGGAGCATCCAACACACATAACAAGGAGAGACTGCCTCTGGATCCTATAGGATGCTTCCTACATAAGCCACACCACCAAGACTGGGAGTCACAGCAGAACTATCTACTACATAAAACAAACACAAAGAGGCAGCCAAACGGCAAGACGAAGAAACAGGACTTAAATGACAGAATAGAAGAAATCTCCAGAAAAAAGCTAAATGAAATGGAGGCAAGCAATTTCTCAGATTTAGAGTTCAAAGTAATGGTTATATGGATGCTCAAGGGACTCAGAACGATAACAGCATGAAAAAATTCATGTAAAGCATAAAAAAGGACCACTCAGAAATGAAGAATGCCCTGGCTGGTTGGCTCAGTGGTAGAGCATAGGCCCAGCGTGTGGATATCCCAGGTTCAATTTCCGATCAGGGCACATAAGAGAACCGACTATCTGCTTCTCCACCCCTCCCCCTCTCACTTCTCTGTCTCTCTCTCTTCCCCTCCCGCAGCTATGGCTCCACTGGAGCAGGTTGGCCTGGGCGCCACTCCGTCTCCCTTGAGGCCAGCTTTACCCACTACTTTCTTAGCATCAAGCAGTTTTGTGTTAACATGCAGCAGACAGTGATGATAGTTGCACAAAATTGTGAATTTGGTTAAATGGTGAAGTTTGTTATGTTAATTTTATCTCTATTATTTTATTAAAAATTCTCAAATGTCCTACAGGGGAGACACAGGAAGGTTTGGTGACAGAATTTCCCAGGTAGACCCTGTTCCTTTGGTCACCTATCAAATGGTGTGTGATCATCTAGTTTAAAAGTGGTTTTTAAAAAGGATGGGATGCCTTTGTTTATATTTCCTCACTGCTTTCTCTCACTTTTGATTTTTAAAGCATTTATAGAGTTTTATTTTGTCTACACATGGAAGACCCAGGAGTTTGAAAAAGGCAAGAGGGAGAATCCAGCTGACTATGAAAATGACAAATGAGGAGGATGGTTCCCTGTCCCTGAAAGACCCTTCTCTGGGAGAGGAGTCTAAATGGTAGTGTCTTCAAGACACAATAAACTTCTGTGCTACAATGTTGGGATTTTGCAATTTTGTGAGCAGACTCTTTGGTGTGACTTGCTGATAGTCAAGTTAATGAACTCCCATCCCCAGATGAGCCCTTAACAATTTTGGAAATTCTGAGAGTCTGTGAAAGAGTGGGGTTCATCCCTTGTTCTAGAGTATAATCTACAAGAAAGTAGCTGCAGCTTCTCCTGCAAGCTGGCCACGTGTGGGTGGCATGCACTGTAGGGAGTGTTGGTTCTAGTCCCTCATCTCCTATAATAACAATAATAAAACCTAACTATATTGTTTAAAAAAAACAATACCTAACATCAAGATTATACTGGAAGGCCTGACTGGTGGTGGTGCAGTGGATAGAGTATCAAACTGGGATGTTAAGGTCCCAGGTTTAAAACCCTGAGGTCACCAGATTGAGCACAGGTTCATCTGGTTTGAGTGCAGGCTCACTAGCTTGAGCATGAGGTCACCGGCTTGAAATGATCCCATGATCACAGGCTTGAGTTCAAGGTTATGGTCTTGAGCCCAAGGTGCTGGCTTGAGCAAGGAATCACTGGCTCAACTGGAGCCCCCTGGTCAAGGCATATATGAGAAGCATCAATGAACAACTAAATGTGCCACAACTATGAGTAGACACTTCTCATCTCTCTCTAATCCTGTCTCTCTCTCTCACACACACGAAAGAAAGAAAGAAAGAAAAGAAAGAAAGAAAGAAAGAAAGAAAGAAAGAAAGAAAGAAAGAAAGAAAGAAAGAAAGAAAGAAAGAATACACTGGAAGGAATAAACAGGATGGATGAAACAGAAGATCAAATCTGCAATTTGGAAGATAAAGTAGAAAAAAAAAACACCAAATTAGAGCAGCAAAAAGAAAAACTACTAAAAAGAATGAACACTTTAAGAACCACTGAGACAACATGAAGCATCAGAACAAAACCCACATCATAGGGGTGCCAGAAGGAGAAGAGAGAGAATGCAAGGTTCCAAGAACATATTTGAAGAAATAATGATTAAAATCTTCCCAAAGCTGGTGGAGGAAAAAGATACATAAATTCAGGAAGGGCAGAGAGTCCCAAACAAGTTGAACCCAAGAGAACCACACTAAGACACATTATAACTAAAATGGCAAAGATTAAAGACAACGAGAGAATCTTAAAAGTTGCAAGAGAGGCCCTGGCCAGTTGGCTCAGCAGTAGAGCATCGGCCTGGCGTGCGGGGGACCCGGGTTCGATTCCCGGCCAGGGCACATAGAAGAAGCGCCCATTTGCTTCTCCACCCCCACCCCCTCCTTCCTCTCTGTCTCTCTCTTCCCCTCCCGCAGCCAAGGCTCCATTGGAGCAAAGATGGCCCGGGCGCTGGGGATGGTTCCTTGGCCTCTGCCCCAGGCGCTAGAGTGGCTCTGGTCGTGGCAGAGCGACGTCCCAGAGGGGCAGAGCATTGCCCCCTGGTGGGCAGAGTGTCGCCCCTGGTGGGCGTGCCGGGTGGATCCCAGTCGGGCACATGCGGGAGTCTGTCTGACTGTCTCTCCCCGTTTCCAGCTTCAGAAAAAATACCAAAAAAAAAAAAAAGTTGCAAGAGAAAGTTACCTAAAGGGAGCTCCCATAAGTCTGTGAGTTGATTTCACAACAGAAACATTGCAGGCCATAAGGGATTGGCTTGAACTAGTCAAAGTTATAGAAAAGCAAGGATCTATAACCAAGACTACTAAACTCAGTAAGGCTATCATTTAAAATTGAAGGGGAAATAAAGAGCTTCCCAGACAAGAAAAAGCTAAAGGAATTTGCTACTACCAAAGCCATATTACAAGAAATGTTAAAGGGCCTGCTTTAAGAAGTAGTAGTAGTTGTAGTAACAGTAGTAGTAACAGTAGTAGTAGTAGTAGTAGTAGTAGTAGTAGTAGTAGTAGAAAACATAGAGGAACATAGTTAAAAGAATATTATGACAGCCTGACCAAGAGGTGGTGCAGTGGATAGAGCGTCGGACTGGGATACAGAGGACCCAGGTTTGAGACCCCGAGGTCGCCAGCTTGAGCGTGGGCTCATCTGGTTTGAGCAAAAGCTCACCAGCTTGGACTCAAGGTCACTGGCTTGAGCAAGGGGTTACTCGGTTTGCTATAGCCCCCAGTCAAGGCACAGATGAGAAAGCAATCAATGAACAACTAAAGTGCGACAACAAAAAACTGATGATTGATGCTTCTGATCTCTCTTCGTTCCTGTCTGTCTGTCCCTATTTATACCTCTATCTGACTCTCTCTCTGTCTCTGTAAAAAAGAAAAGAAAAAAGAAAGATTATGACAATAAACACATACCTGTGAATAATCACTTTAAATATAAATAGCTTAAATGCTCCAATCAAAAGACATACCATATGGCTCAGTGGTAGAGCGTCGGCCTGGCGTGCAGGAGTCCCGGGTTCAATTCCCGGCCGGGGCACACAGGAGAGGTGTCCATCTGCTTCTCCACCCCTCCCCCTCTCCTTCCTCTCTGTCTCTCTCTTCCCCTCTCACAGCCAGGGCTCCATTGGAGCAGGGTTGGCCCTGGCGCTGGGGATGGCTTTGTGGCCTCTGCCACAGGTGCTAGGGTGCCTCTGGTTGCAACAGAGCGATGCCCCAGATGGGCAGAGCATCGCCCCCTGGTGGGCGTGCCGGGTGGATCCCGGTCGGGCGCATGCAGGAGTCTAACTGCCTCCCCTTTTCCAACTTCAGAAAAGATACAAAAAAAAAAAAGACATAGGGTAGGCCCTGGCCAGTTGGCTGAGTGTATAGGGCGTCAGCCTGGTGAATGGATGTCTCAGGTTTGATCCCTAGACAGGGCATACAAGAGAAGCAACCATCTGCTTCTTGCCAGTTCCCTCTCCTCCTTCTTTTCTTCTTCCCCTCCCATAGCCAGTGGCTCAATTGGTTCAAGCATCAGCCTCAGGCGCTGAGGATAGCTCAGTTGATTTGAGCATTGAACCCAGTAGAGTCGCCAGGTGGATCCCAGTTGTAGTGCACGTGGGAGTGTGTCTCCTCTCCTCTCACTTAAAAAAGAAATGGACATAGGGTAGCTGAATAGATAAGAAAGTAAGACCCATATATGCTGTCTCCAAGAAACCCACCTCAGAATAAAAGGTATACACAATCTGAAAGTAAAGGGATGGAAGAAGGTATTTCATGCAAATGGAAATAAAATATAAAAGCTGGAGTAGCAATACTTATATCTGACAAAATAGACTTTAAAACAAAGGCTATATAAGAGACAAAGAAGCACAGTACATAACAATAAAAGGACAATCCACAAGAGTAAATAAGCCTAGGATAAGGCCAGCATTATCCTAATTCCAAAACCAGGTAAAAACATGAATAAGAAAGAAAATTACAAGTCACTATCCCTGGTGAACATGGATGCTAAAATCCTCAACAAAATATTAGCAACCTGGATCCAGCAATACATGAAAAAGATCATTACACCACGATCAAGTGGGGTTTATTCTGGGGATGCAAGGGTGATATAATATCTGAAAACCAATAAATGTGATACACCACTCAAACAAAATGAAAGATAAAAATTGTGTAATCATGTTAATAGATGCAAAAAAAGCATTTCATAAAATCTAGCACCCATTTATGTTTAAAAAAAAAACACTCAGCGAAGTGGGAATAGAGAGGACATATCTCAACATAATAAAAGCCAGATATGACAAACCCACAGCCAGTATCATACTTAATGGGCAAAAACTACAATCATTTCCCTTAAGATTAGGAACAAGAGAGGAATGTCCCCTTTTACCACTCTTATTCAGCATAGTACTGGAAGTCCTAGTCACAGCAATAAGACAAGAAGAAGATATAAACGGCAACCAAATTGGAAAGAAAAAAGTAAAACTGTCATTATTATTAGATGACATGATACTGTATACAGAGAACCCTAAAGCTTCCATCAAAAAAACTACTAAAACTGAAAAATTAATTCAGTAAACTAGCAGAATACAAAATAAATATCCAGAAATCATTTGCATTTTTATACACCAACAATAAACTATCAGAAAAAGAAACTAAGAAAATAATTCCATTCATAATTGCTTCCAAAAGAATAAAGTACCTAGGAATAAATTTAACCAAGGATATAAAAGACTTGTAGTTGGAAATGACAAAATACTAAAGAAATTGAAGAAGATAGAAACAAGTGGAAGCATATACCCTGTTCATGGACATGAAGAATTAACCTCATTAAAATGTCCATACTACTCAAAGCAACCTAGAGATACAACACAATTCCAATAAGATACCAATGACATATTTCACAGAACTAGAACAAATATTCCAAATTTTTACATGGAACCACAACAGACCCTGAATAGCTACAGCAACCTTGAGAAAGAAAAAAAACAAAGCTGGAGGAATTATGCTACCTGATATCAAACTCTACTACAAGGCCATAGTAATCAAAATAGCATGGTAGTGGCATAAAATCAAACACAGATCAATAGAACAGAATAAGGGGTCCAGAAATAAATCCAAGCCTTTATAGTCAATTAATACAAAGGAGGCAAAAACATACAATGGGTAAAGACAGTCTATTCAATAAATGGTGTTGGTAAAATGGGACAAATATACCCAAGAAAATGAAACTAGGTCACCTTTTTACATCATGCACAAGAATAAACTCAGAATGGATTAAAAACTTACATGTTAGATTTGAAATTATAAAAATCATAAAAGAAAACATAGGCAGTAAAATCTTGAACATCCCTCATAGCAATATTTTTTCTGATATATTATCTTGTGCAATGGAAACAAAAAATAAATAAAATAAACAAATGGGACTGTATCAAACTAAAACACTTTTGTATAGCAAAGGAAACTATCAACAAAATGAAAAGATACCCACTGAATAGGAGAACATATTCATCAGTTCATCTGATAAAGGCTTAACATTTGAAATTTATAAGGAACCTATAAAAAACCCTATATAAAAAAATCCAAGAATCCTGAAACACTAAATTGATAGCATTTATGCACCCCCATGTTCATTGCAGCGTTATTCACAATAGCCAAGATCTGAAAACAGCCCAAGTGTCCATCAGTGGACGAGTGGATAAAAAAGTTGTGCTATAAAAAAAAAATTGTGCTATATTTATACAATGGAATACTACATGGCTGTAAAAAAAAAAGGAAATCTTACCTTTTGTGACAGCTTAGATGAACCTGAAGGCTATTATGCTAAGTATTACAAAATAAGCCAGTCAGAAAAAGACAAACACCATATGATCTCACTAATATGTGGAATCTAATAAAGACAATAAACTGCAGAACAAAATAGAAAAAGAGGCATGAACTTATGAAGCAGATGGACAGCTGTCAGAGGTGATGAAGATGAGGGGACAGGGTGAAAGAAGGTGAAAGGATTAGCCAAAAATATATACATAACATAGAGATACAGACAACAGGTGGCAATAGCCAGAAGAAAAGGGAGGGGTGGGGGTTGGGGGAGGAGGACAATAGTGGGGAAACTGGAGCCAGAAAGAGACTTTGCTCGGGGCAGAGGTTGCATGATATGGAGTGTAGATGGTGTTATATTGAGTTGTACAGTTGAAACCCATATTGTTTGATGAATCATGTCATCCCAATAAATTTTTAATTAAAAAGGCCTAGCCAGGCCCTGGCCGGTTGGCTCAGCGGTAGAGCATCGGCCTGGCATGAGGGGCACCTGGGTTCGATTCCCGGCCAGGGCACATAGGAGAAGCGCCCATTTGCTTCTCCACCCCCCCTTCCTCTCTGTCTCTCTCTTCCCCTCCCGCAGCCAAGACTCCATTGGAGCAGAGATGGCCCAGGCGCTGGGGATGGCTCCTTGGCCTCTGCCCCAGGCGCTGGAGTGGCTCTGGCCACGGCAGAGCGACGCCCCAGAGGGGCAGAGCATCTCCCCCTGGTGGGCAGAGCGTTGCCCCTAGTGGGCGTGCCAGGTGGATCCCAGTCGGGTGCATGTGGGAGTCTGTCTGACTGTCTCTCCCCGTTTCCAGCTTCAGAAAAATACAAAAAAAAAAAAAAAAAAAAAAAAAGCCTGGCCAGGCGGTGGTGCAGTGGAAAGAGCATTGTCCTGGGATGCTGAGGACCCAGGTTGGAAGCCCCAAGGTCGGTGGCTTGAGTGTGGGCTCATCCGGGTACGGGCTCACCAGCTTGAGCATGGGGCCACTGGCTTGAGTGTAGGAGCACAAATGTAACCCTATGGTTTCTGGCTTGAGCAATGGGTCACTGGTTGAGCTGAAGCCATTCCCCTGCTCCCGTCAAGGCACATATGAGGAAGCAATCAATGAATAACTAAAGTGCCACAAGTACAAGTTGATGCTTCTCATCTCTCTCCCTTCCTGTCTGTCTTTCTCTATCTCTATCTTGAAAAAGAAGAAAGAAAGAAAGAAAGAAAGAAAGAAAGAAAGAAAGAAAGAAAGAAAGAAAGAAAGGAGAGAGAGAGAGAGAGAAATGGACCAAGGACCTGAATAGACAGTTCTCCAAAGAGGACAGTACGGATGGCCAACAGACCTATGAAAAGATGTTTAACATTAATCATCAGAGAAATGAAAATTCAAAGCACAATGAGATATTATCTCACACCTGTCAAGAGTGGCTATCACCAGTAAATCAACAAACAATATATTCTGCTAAGGATGTGGAGAAAAGAGACCCCTCATGCACTGTTGGTGGGAATGCAGATTGCTGTGGCCACTATGGAAAGCAGTATGGAGTTACCTCAAAAATGAAAATGAATGGCCTTATGACCCAGCAATTCCACTTCTGAGAATATATACAAAGAAACCTAAAACACTAATTCAAAAAAATACACACACCCCTATGTTTATTGCAGTGTTATTTATAATAGTCAAGATGTGGAAGCAGCCCAAGTGCCCATCAGTAGATGAGTGGATTAAAAAAACCACGACTACTGGCCTGACACATACCCTATTTACTCTTATTAGCAATAATGCACCTTAGTTTCACCCTAATCGGTGCCAGCTCTCCTTTTCCAAATATACAGCCACATGTAATCCTCCTTCCAACAGGCATTCTGCCTCTCTTCACAATATTTAAAGTAGATCATCTGCTGTGGATGTAAAGCTAGTGACCATCCTTAGATGGTACATTTACACAGTAGAATACTACTTGGCCATAAAAAGAAGGAAAGCTTACCTTTTGTGATAGCATGCATTGACCTAGAAAGCATTGTGCTAAGTGAAATAAGCCAGACAGAGAAAGAGAAGTACCATATGATTGCACTTATACGTGTAATCTAATGAACAAATTAAACTACCAAACAAAATAGAAACAGACTCATAGATACAGAGAGCAGACTGACAGCTGTCAGAGAGGAGGTGGGGGGGGGGGGAGTTGGGTGTAAAAGGTAAAGAGATTAAGCAAAGAAAAAAACCCCATAGACACAGAGAACAGTGTGGTGATTACAAGAGGGAAAGGGGGGTGATGTGGTAGAAAAAGATAAAGGGGGGATAAATGGTGAAAGAAGACTTCTCCTGGGATGGTAAACACACAATACATATACAGATGGTGTCCTACAGAATTGTACATCTGAAGCCTATATAATTTTAGTGACCAATGGTCACCCCAATATATTCAATTTAAACAAATAAAGTAAATTTAAAAATAAAATAAAACAATGGTTATAAAAATTGTAGCATTGAGAAATTGATCTACTATTAAGTATTTTGTTTTATGTTCTTGCCAAAAATGAATGCCCTCCATTCCCACCTGCAATCTAAGAATTCTTATGGAACTAAAAACTAATAAAAGCTAGCTAATGAACTTGACTGTTATCACTAATTGTTGTAACACTTTGGAGCACCTCTATCACTAAGAGGATGTAACACAAAAGGAAGGCATTGTCCTTACTTCACTTCCACCTTCACCGTAAGGGTAGAGAGCACCTCAGTATATCAGTTTGGTCTGGGATATGGATAGGTCAGCACCAACACCAATAAGTAACAATTAGGACTGATACTTGGACACATATATAGACCCCCTAGAATTCTGAGAAACATTTGGACAAGAGCACCCTAAATAAAAGAACTGACTTCCTATAGCAAGAAATGGAAGTTTAGGAAATTGAGATAGTGATGTTACTGGAATTTCACCAGCTCAAGAAAACCAGATCTATTGGTTACAGGTAGAATGGCCATCTCACATCAGAGATTCTCCTTTTTCATGGAAGACTAGATCCATCTGGTGGCCTTGTAGTATAAACCCGCCAAAGATCTTTTTTAAAAGCCTTCTCAGCTTTAGTCACAGTTAATTTTAGAAAGCTGGCTTTGAGCCAGGTGAAATTAAACTAAGTGCTGGAAGAACCTTCTGTTCCTGTGCCTGTTCTAAACCCTCTGGCAGCAGTGAGGGCAGAGATCCTGTGCTGCTAATTCAACACCACCAACGCTTTAGAGCTGTGTCAAAGCGGAGACTGGTTCCCAGAACATGTAAATGACTGATATTTCCCAGCCAAAGAAGTCAGATAAAGAATGAAAATGGAGTTAACCATTACTTTTTTTTTTAATTTATTTATTCGTTTTAGAGAGGAGAGAGAGAGAAAGAGAAGGGCGGGGAAGGAGCAGGAAGCCTCAACTCCCACATGTGCCTTGACCAGGTAAGCCCAGCGTTTTTTTGAACTGGGGACCTCAGCATTCCAGGTCGACGCTTTACCCACTGTGCCACCACAGGTCAGGCACCATTACTTTAAAATGGAAAAACTCTACAAAGTTTTAGTGAGTCCAATGGTTGCTACATGGGTCATAACTATATTAAAGTGGAAAAAAGTTTTTAAAAGGGAAATGAGATTTAGTCACATCCAATGGATGACAGCAAGGCTAGTCAGAGGATCATGCCAATACACAGTATAATTTGAATGAAAATGTGAGGACCAAAGAAAACCAACTTATCAAATTCTTTAGAATGTAGCTGAAGCCACTTTAAGTAGGTCTTAATTATATCATTCCTTCATTCCATAAATATTAATTAAATACTAATTAAACTTTTTTATTATTTATTTATGTTTTTTTTACAGAGACGGAGAGTGAGTCAGAGAGAGGGATAGACAGGGACAGACAGACAGGAATGGAGAGAGATGAGAAGCATCAATCATTAGTTTTTCGTTGCGTGTTGCGACACCTTAGTTGTTCATTGATTGCTCTCTCATATGTGCCTTGACCGCGGGCCTTCAGCAGACTGAGTAACCCCTTGCTGGAGCCAGCAACCTTGGGTCCAAGCTGGTGAGCTTTTGCTCAAACCAGATGAGCCCGTGCTCAAGGTGGCAACCTTGGGGTCTTCCGCATCCCAGTCCGACGCTCTATCCACTGCGCCACCACCTGGTCAGGCTAATTAAACTTTTAAGTGTGAGACATTATTAGGCCCTGAGGACACAAAGATGATTAACGTATAGAGGTAGTGGTCAGGTGGAAGAGACAGAGAGAAAAACACAAAGTTACAATTCAGCATGCTTGGTGGCATACCTGAGAAACTTTTGACGCATTAACTCTCCATTTAAGTCTTTAATTTTTTTCAGAAATATTTTTATGTATTCAAGTCCTGCACATATTTTGTTAAATTTATGCTAAAATATTTTATGTTATTCTGGTGATGATAAGTGGCATTTATTTTTAACTTTCAATTTCCAATGTCCATGGGTGGTATGTTGAAATAAAATTGACTTCAAAAGTAATCTTGCATCCTGTGATCTTGCCAAATGTACTTAATGGTTCTAGTAGCAGATTATTTTATAAATTCGTTAGGATTTTTTACATCTGTGGTCATATTGTTTGTGAAGAAAACTTTATAGACTAAGTTAGTCAGCTCAATTGCTTTTACTTAGTAATAAAAACAAGATCTTAAATGGAGAGATAGCCCACGTTCATGAATTGGAAAACTCAAACACATTAAGTTGTCAGTTCTCTCCAAAATGATCTACAGGTTCAATGCAATCCTAACCAAAATACCAACAGGCGTATTTGTAGGAATTGACAAGCCTATTCTAAAACATACGAAGGCCTGATCAGTCATGGCACAGTGGACAGAGCACTGACCTGGGATGCTAAGGTCTCAGGCTCAAAACCTCAAGGTCACTGGCTTGAGTGCAGGCTCACCAGCTTGAGCATGGGGTCACCAGCTTGACCATGAGATCATGTCAATGATGGCCACTGGCTTGATCCCAGGGTAACTGGCTTGAAGTCCAAGTTCGATAGCTTAAGCCCAAGGTTGCTGGCTTGAGCAAGGGCTCACTGGCTTGGCTGGAGCCCTTTGGTCAAGGCACATATGAGAAAGCAATCAATGAACAACTAAAGTGCTGCAACTACGAGTTGATGCTTCTCATCTCTCTCCCTTCCTGTCTCTCTTTCACTCTCTCTAACAAAATAAATAATATTAAAATGTATGTGGAGGCCCTGGCCGGTTGGCTCAGTGGTAGAGCGCCGGCCTGGCGTGCAGGAGTCCCAGGTTCGATTCCCAGCCAGGGCACGTAGGAGAAGCGTCCATCTGCTTCTCCACCCCTCCCCCTCTCCTTCCTCTCTGTCTCTCTCTTCCCCTCCCGCAGCCGAGGCTCCATTGGAGCAAAGTTGGCCCAGGCGCTGAGGATGGCTCTGTGGCCTCTGCCTCAGGTACTAGAATGGCTCTGGTTGCGACAGAGCAACGCCCCAGATGGGCAGAGCATCGCCCCCTGGTGGGCATGCCGGGTGGATCCCGGTCAGGCGCATGCAGGAGTCTGTCTGACTGCCTCCCCGTTTTCAACTTCAGAAAATAAATAAATAAATAAATAAATAAATAAATAAATAAAATGTATGTGGAAATGTAAAATCCTGTAATAGTAAAAGTTTTATTATTTTAAAGGAAAGCAAAATTGGAGGACTATTTGATTTTATGACTTGTCAAAAAGCTACAATAATCAGCACAGTATAGTACGGGACAGGGAAGAAATACAGCTCAATAAAATCGACCCCCATATATATGACCAAAGATGCCAGTGTGAGGCAGCTGTGTTAGGCTTGCTCGCTGGTTTACCAGCTGCAAGCACTTTGCCTGATTGGTGCGTGAGCACATGGCTGCACCACATGTGTGTGACTTAATGTAAGGCTATGGTTGCTTGCATGGAAGGGGATTGTGGATGGCGATTGCCTGTCCACCACTGTGAGGGGCCATTTTACTGTTTGTTTGCCTGAGAAGCAGTTCTGCCCAGCCTGTGTGCTTGTCCACCATTGTGAGACTATTAAATAGAATGGCCCAATGCTTTCCTGTTCCATAGTTTCTATACCGTCTGCCCAAATCTGATGTGGACCTGCCTGGCCTCGGT